>NC_066866.1:22946340-23636351 GCF_025177605.1 Cucumis melo | reverse complement strand
CACTTTTTAAGTTTGTTTGGTTGGTTTGAATCTAAGTTTGTTTGGTTTGTTTGAATCTAAGTTTGTTGCACTTACACACTTGGCATTCTAGGTCTTGAAGTGCTTTTTTAGGGAAATATTTCTGATTTCCCAAATCCTTGATTTCAAATTCATCACCCATTCTCAGTTTTAATTGATTGATTTTTGTTTGATCATCTCCGGTCAAAACAATGTCATCTACATAAACTATTAGAATAGCAATCTTTCCTGTCTTGGAAACCTTTGTACATAGAATATGATTAGAGTGCCCTTGACTATACCCTTGAGACTTGACAAAGATAGTGAATCTGTCAAACCATGCTCTCGGAGACTTTTTCAGACCATATAGGGATTTTTGGAGTTTACACACCTACTGACCAAATTGGGCTTCAAATCTTGGCGGGGGGCTCATGTAGACTTCCTCCACAAGGTCTCAATTCAAAGAAGCATTCTTAACATCTAGCTGGTATAGAGGCCAATCTTTGTTCACAACAACAAATAGCAAGACTCTAACAGTATTCAACTTAGCAACTGGAGAAAAGGTTTCTGAATAGTCAATATCATAGGTCTGAGTAAATCTTTTTGCAACTAACCTTGCCTTGTGTCTATCAAGTGTACCATCTGCTTTGTATTTGAGAGAAAACACCCATTTGCATCCTACAGTTTTATGTCCTTGGGTAGAGCACAGATCTCCCAAGTTCTATTGTTTTCAAGAACCTTCATCTCTTCCATAACAACATTTTTCCATTCAGGACACTCTAGAGCAGTGTAGATATTTTTCGGTATTATGGTAGAGTCAAGGCTTGCTGTAAACGCTCTAAACTATGAAGAGAGATTATCATAGAAAACATAGTTGCAAATGGGATGTTTAGTGCAGGATCTGGTACCTTTTCTCAAAGCAATGGGAATGTCAAGAGAGGGATCATACTCATCAAGTTTTCTTGTATGACCCTGTTATGCTTCATCATTACTGATTTCTATTCTAACCTCAATGTCATCACCATGGTTCTTTTCTTCCATATTTTCAAGAACAGCAACATCAGACTTGTCATTCTCACTTATCGTATTATTAGTACAAGGTTCTGTAGGGTTTTCCATACCTTGGTCTCGAGGAGGTTCGAAGTCTTGGACTGGAGCCGGCGGTTGACTAGTAGGGGACCCAACTTCCTTTATGAGATTCCTCCTGTAATATGTTTTCCAAGGAACTTGGTTTGCAGGTAAGATTATGGGATGAGGATCAACGTCAGATACAGTACTAGGAGTAGGTTCAGTAAATTCGAAAGTGTTGTTAGACTTTTCACTCACACTCTCCCCCTGAAGATGGCTAACAGGAAAGTAGGGTCGGTTTTCACAGAAAGTAACATCCATAGTGACAAAGTATTTTCTAAACGACGGGTGAAAACATTTATACCCGCTTTGGTGAATGGGATATCCAACAAACACACAGGCCTGAGCCCGAGGGGTAAATTTAGTCTAATTAGGGCCAAAATTATGGACATAAGTGGTACACCCAATGTAACGGCCCAACTCCTTATACTGAGTCGAAGTCATTACTAAATATAGGACAAGTGGTTTAGGACAAAATTTAGTAAAAACGTATAAGGTTTTAGAAATTTATTTATGAAAATCCAACAAGGTAACATGCAAAAAAAAAATGATGTTTCGTTCTAAAGTCCTACTCGGGCCCTATCTAAAACGAAATGGTAAATAGTGAAGAATACTCAAACTCAGGTACTAAAGTCAAAAACAAGAATAGGCGGAAGCAGAAATCCCTATGGCTTGCCACGGTCATTTCTGGTCGCTCGCCAGCTTGCCTTTGCCCTTACCTCGTCCTCTACCTGAAAACATGACATGAAAAGAGTGAGTACAAAATACTCAGTAAGGGACCCACTACTAGTCCCACTAGGTGCCTGTTAGCTTCCTGTCAGAGTCCTGTAACTGGTACCCAATCGCTGGCACGTTCCCGAACACGTGCAACATGCGCTCCCGTAGGAACGTAACTCTGGTCTTCGGTGCCCCGGGGGACACCTAGGACAATCGGGATGCGAGGACCCCGTCGAGTCACTCGAGTCATATCTATATCCATGCTAGACTGGTGTCCCGTCGGACCGCACAGTCCTAAATAGGTGGTGATCCCGAAGGACACCCATGCAGGTACGACTCTAACAGGTTAAACTAACAGGTACCCTAATCGCAGTATACATACACATGGCGTCATCATATAACATAACAGATAAATCATCATTACACTCTCCATCTCGACACCCGTCGTACAGCCATAACAGTTCTCGTCATCACAACATCATGCTATAATATAACCATATCATCAATCGCATCATACTATCATTAATTTCATGCATCGTACAGTCTAGTCCTCGACATGCACAATTGAAGGTATACGTGACCTCATAATTCTAAACATGGAGCTAGTAGTAGAAATCTCTTACCTGGAGATTTACTTGGCGAGTTCTAACCGCGAGGCAAGTGTGCTTTCCAAGCAACGAGGTCCTAACTGTTTAATACGCCAAAATTCGTAATTAAGTCACCAACGACTAACGGTTCAAAATTCAGTTGAAATGACTTACCCTAGAAAGAGGTTGCAATGCTGAGCCCCTACTGAAGAAATCCCACGCTGCAGCAGTTACTTGGTCCAAGACGTCCCTTAAGGAAAATAATTTAATTTAATTCCAAATTAAATTATTTAGTGTCCAAAGTCATTAAGTCTTACTGGGTAATGCCAAAATAATTAGTTTAATTATCCAAAATTGGATGGCAGGAGCCAAATTAGGCTTGGCGGCTCGGCTGGAAAGAGAACAAGGATCGGCTCGGCTTGGAGGTTGAAGATCGGCTCGGCTCGCGGCGCAGACTGGCGCGGCTCGTGGTGCAGACAAGCGCAGCTCGGCTTGGTACAGCGTCTACGCACGTGCGGCTCGCACGTGGGCGCTGCTCGGCTCGCGGGTGCACGCGGCTCGGGTTCCGGGTCAGAGGCACGCGGCACGGGCCGAGCTTCGGGTCACGGAGCGGGGCTTCGGCCGGGTGGGGTCCTCACGCGACGAGGCACTGGCTTCCGGATCCGGGTGGCGCGACGGCTGCGGGTGGTCCGGCTACACCACGGCTTCGCTCGGCGACGGCTGCAGACGGACGTTTCGGCTGCGCTGCGTCGGATCGAAGCGGCGCGACGCGGCTGGCTGACGGATCGGCTGCGGATCGCGAAGGGTGACGCGGCTCGGCTTCGGGCGACGGCTGCGAGAGACGACTGCTCCGGCGGACGCTCGGCGTGCGCGGATCGGCTTGGACGATTCTTCCGACGCGGCTGGAAGCTCGGCGACGGCTCGGGTGGACTGAAGACTCGGCTGCACTGCTGAACAGAGAGGGGAAGTCTTGGCGGCTCGGGTTCGCGGCGGCGGCGGCGGCGGCTGCTAGGGTTTTATTAATAAATCTTTTTTTTCCTCCCTTTTTCTCTTTTCTTTTCCCCCTTTCTTTCTTTGATTTTTCTCTTCTTCTTTACGCACGAGACCCAAGGCTTTTTATAAGACAATATCTCTTTTCTTTTCCTTTAAATAACCCAAACCAACCATCTCCTCTCTCTCTCCAAATCTCACCAAACTCAACCAACCCTCCTTTCAATTAGCAATAACTCACTAAATAATTTCTAAATACTAAAATAGGTAACATAATAGAAAAATACTTAATAATAAAAAAAGTGGAAAACCCAACTTTAATAAACCGGAAAATTCAAAATGATAAGGTTCTCCCAATAAATTTGTCTTTTCCAAGACCATACATAAATATTAATAGTAAGATGAACAAAAACAAGTTTGTTGGGGCGTTACATACTCCACTCCTTAGAAAACTTTCGTCCTCGAAAGTTCTAATCCTCGAACAGCTCGGGGTACTGAGCTCTCATGTCCTCTTCTTTCTCCCACGTGGCCTCTTCCACTCCATGGTTCTGCCAAAGGACTTTGACCAGTGGAATTTCTCGACTACGAAGCTTTTTGACCTCCCTTGCCAAGACCTCGACAGGCTGCTCCTCGTAGCTCAAGTTCTCGCTGATCGGTAGTGGCTCGAAGTCCACCACATGTGTTGGGTCTGCGACATATTTCCTCAGCATGGAGATATGGAATACGTCATGCACTGCAGCAAAAGATGGGGGTAGCGCCAAGCGATAAGCCACGGGGCCAATCCGCTCCAGTATCTCAAACGGCCCTACGAAGCGTGGACTCAGCTTCCCCTTCTTCACGAACCTCAGAACACCCTTCATAGGTGCTACCTTCAGAAAGACCATGTCTCCCACTTCAAGCTCGAGATCCTTACGTCGTACATCAGCATAACTCTTCTGTCTGCTCTGTGCTGTCAGCATACGAGCTCGGATCTTCTGTATGGCTGCATTGGTAGTCTGCACTAACTCGGGGCCTAGCATCCTCTGCTCTCCAACCTCGCCCCAGCAGACAGGAGATCTACAACACTTGCCATATAGAGCCTCGAACGGTGCCATACCGATAGTAGCCTGGTAGCTGTTATTATAGGCAAACTCCATCAGATGCAGATGAGAGTCCCAACTTCCTGAAAACTCTAGCACGCAGGCCCGTAGCATGTCTTCCAAAATCTGGTTCAATCTCTCTGTTTGACCATCAGTCTGAGGGTGGAATGCCGTGCTGAAGTCTAACCTCGTACCTAAAGCAAGTTGAAGTCCTTTCCAGAACTTCGATGTGAAACGAGCGTCTCTGTCTGAAATGATGGATACGGGTACTCCATGTAGTCTCACAATCTCTGTCATATATAACTGCCCCACTTACTGGCAGTGTAAGTGGATTTCCCTGGCACGAAATGGGCCGACTTCGTGAGTCTGTCGACCACAACCCAGATCACTGTATAGCCCTTTAGGGTCTTGGGCAGTCCCGTAATAAAATCCATCGACACACTCTCCCACTTCCACCCTGGCACACTCAAGGGTTGTAACAACCCGGCTGGACGTTGTCTAGGTGCCTTCACCTGCTGGCACACCAAGCACCTACTAACAAAGTCTGCCACTTCCCTCTTCATGTTCCTCCACCAGTAGACACTCCTCAAGTCCTGGTACATCTTCGTACTTCCAGGGTGCATGGTAAATGGAGAACTGTGAGCCTCAGTCAAAAGTTCTGTCTTGACTGCGCTGTCTTCCGGCACATACAAGCGTCCCTCAAACATAAGGCCATCGTCAGAGGATATGGAGAAGTCCTCACCTTGCCCTGTCTCTACCATACGACGCTTCTCGACCAAGTAAAGATCATTCAGCTAAGCAGCGATGATCTTTTGCCTCGAGGTTGGCTGAACTGACAACTGAGCCAACTGTGCGGTGACCTCACCTACTGAGACTGCAATCTCGGCTCTCTCAAAATCTCTGAGTAAGGGGGTCTGCTTGGTGATTAGCGCTGCTGAATGTGCAACCTTCCTACTCAGCGCGTCAGCCACTATATTTGCTTTACCTGGGTGGTACAGGATCTCGCAGTCATAGTCTTTCACCAACTCGAGCCACCTCCTCTGCCTCATGTTCAACTCCTTCTGAGTGAAGAAGTACTTCAGGCTCTTATGATCGGTGTAAATTTGTATCTTCTCACCGTACAGGTAGTGCCTCCATATCTTCAGTGCAAAGACTACAGCTGCCAACTCCAAGTCGTGGGTAGGGTAGTTCTGCTCATGAATCTTCAACTGGCGGGAGGCATAAGCAACTACCTTACCTTGCTGCATCAGGACACAGCCCAGTCCCTTCTTGGAAGCATCACTATAGATCACAAAGTTTCCCGACCCATCGGGCACTGTCAGGACTGGTGCAGTCACCAGCTTCTGCTTGAGCTCCTGAAAGCTACTCTCGCATGCTGGGCTCCAGACAAAAGGGGTTCCCTTCCTGGTCAACTGGGTCAACGGGCTGGCTATACGTGAGAAGTCTTCCACGAATCTCCTGTAGTAACCTGCCAAGCCCAGAAAACTTCGAATTTCACTAACTGTGGACGGTCGAGGCCAGTTGGTCACCGCTTCAATCTTTGTTGGATCCACTGAAACTCCCTCACTGGAAACCACGTGGCCAAGGAACGTCACCTTCCTTAACCAGAATTCACACTTGGAGAACTTGGCATACAACTTGTTGGCTCGAAGAGTCTCCAAAACCTGGTGCAAGTGCTCCTCGTGCTCAGCCTCAGTTTTAGAGTAAATCAAGATGTCATCAATGAAGACTATGACGAACGAGTCTAGAAAATCCTTAAACACCCTGTTCATCAAATCCATGAACACTGCAGGAGCGTTAGTCAAGCCGAAAGACATCACAACGAACTCGTAATGTCCGTACCTCGAACGAAAGGCCGTCTTGGGAATGTCACCGTCCCTAATCCTCAACTGGTGATAGCCTGACCGCATGTCGATCTTGGAAAAGACAGTGGCTCCCTGCAACTGATCGAACAAGTCATCAATCCTGGGCAAAGGGTAGCAGTTTTTAACTGTCACCTTGTTCAGCTCTCGGTAGTCAATACAAAGGCGCATCGACCCATCCTTCTTCTTCACGAACAACACTGGGGCTCCCCAAGGCGACACACTGGGCCGGATGAAACCTTTGTCCAGCAACTCCTGTAACTGGACCTTCAACTCTTTTAGCTCGGCTGGAGCCATTCTGTAAGGGGCCCTCGAGATAGGGGCAGTGCCCAGCTCTAACTTGATGGCGAAGTCTACCTCCCTGGGAGGCGGAAGTACTGGGAGTTCGTCGGGGAAAATATCAGGGTACTCCCTTACCACTGGTTCGGAAGATAGGGAAACTTCTGGCTCTCTAATATCCACTACGCTTGCCAAGATGCTCCAAGTACCCTGGCTGAGTAGTTTACTAGCCTTCATGGCTGAGATGACCTTGGGTATACATACCATGCCTGCCCCCCTAAATTTGAAACTAGCCCCGAAGGGAGGGTTAAAGACAACTTCCTTGCCAAAACAGTCTATATTTGCATGGTTAGCTGACAGCCAATCCATGCCTAGAATCATGTCGAAATCCTGCATGTCTAACACTAGTAAGGTCACGTCTAACATATGATTCGCTATCTCTACCCGACATGCCTTTATTTGTTCTTTGGACAACAGGACCTCCCCAGATGGAGTAGAAACAGACAAAACACTACCCAAAGGTTCTACCTCCAAACCCACATGCTGAACGAAAACAGAAGATATAAACGAGTGGGATGACCCAGAGTCAAATAGTACAAAAGCATAATGCCCCAAAATTGGGAGCGTACCTGTCACCACTGTACCAGCTCGCTCGGCCTCCTGCCGAGTAGTGGTAAAAACTCTCCCCTGCTGGGAAGCAGAAGGCTGGGGCGGTGTCGTCTCAAAGGGTTTCTGAGGACACATATCAGCAGTGTGCCCCGGCTGTCTGCACCTGAAGCAGACTCCACTTCCAGCCAAGCAACGACCTCCGTGGACTCTCCCACAGGTAGTACAAGCGGGTAGCTCTCTCAGAGTCCTCCCGGCTGCTGCAAGCTCCCGTCGGTGTCTCTGAAAGACACCTCCTGACCTCAGAGTTCGCTGCGGTATTACGTCAGGCTGCATCTCCACCTTTCTTTTCTGTCCCAAGGCTGACCCTCTGCCGGCAGCCTTAGACGAATCAGCTCTCTCATGCAGGCTCAAATCCAGTGTTATTCGTAGTGCATCAGCATGAGTGGTTGGCCGGAGAGCTCGGACAATGCCCTGAAGGTCTAGCCTGAGTCCTCTAACGAATTTCTCCGTCCTGGCAGCCTCATCCCTTACCACATCGGGAGCAAAACGGGACAGCATGTCGAACTCGGCGTCGTACTGCTCCACCGTCATATCGCCTTGCTCCAAGTTTAGGAACTCTTGCAGCTTAGCGTGCTTCACGTTGGCAGGGAAGAACTTAGCATAGAAGTTCTCCTTGAACTGCTCCCAAGTTATCTTGCTGACGTCGCCCCCCAGCATTCTCTCAGCAGTCTCCCACCAGGCGGTGCCCCTATCCTCCAAGAAGAAAACTGCACACTGCACCTTCTAGTCTTCTGGGCACTTCATGTACCGGAAGATAGTCTCTATGGACGTCAACCACATTTGGGCCTTTGTGGGGTTGTCCATGGATCCGTCAAAGGTCTTAGGATTATACTTCCTAAAGTCCCGTAAGTGTTTAGTCTCGGCCGACAGTTGAACTGGTACGGGTTGAGCTTCCTCAGGGGCTGGAGGAACGTCGGCCTGGGCCTGAACAGGGGTGGCCTGGTTCTGCTGGGCGGCGAGGAAAGGTGCCAAAGCAGCTTGCAGCATGTCCTGATAACGCTGCTCCATCGCGGCGAGATCCGCCTGGGTGACCGGTGCGTTAGGGTCGACCACCGGTGCAGCAGGTTGCGCCTCCAGCTGGCCACGACCAGCTCCTCTGCCTCCCCTACCACCTTCTCGGCGTGCACCTCTACGTGGCGGCATTCTCCCTAAAATTCACCAACAAAACTTTTCACCACAAGAACTTAACACACCTATCTCTAGGTCTAGTCTATTCAGGCAAAATTGTAATCTTAACATTAGCAAGGCTTTAGACATACCTGGCGAGTGTCGAAGGACCGTATAGCCATAGGGTGAAGTAAAACCAAAACAAAACAATGACTTACATCGTAGGTCAGTCTACAGAACCTAAAACACTGTGCTCTGATACCAACTATAACGGCCCAACTCCTTATACTGAGTCGAAGTCATTACTAAATATAGGACAAGTGGTTTAGGACAAAATTTAGTAAAAACGTATAAGGTTTTAGAAATTTATTTATGAAAATCCAACAAGGTAACATGCAAAAAAAAAATGATGTTTCGTTCTAAAGTCCTACTCGGGCCCTATCTAAAACGAAATGGTAAATAGTGAAGAATACTCAAACTCAGGTACTAAAGTCAAAAACAAGAATAGGCGGAAGCAGAAATCCCTATGGCTTGCCACGGTCACTTTTGGTCGCTCGCCAGCTTGCCTTTGCCCTTACCTCGTCCTCTACCTGAAAACATGACATGAAAAGAGTGAGTACAAAATACTCAGTAAGGGACCCACTACTAGTCCCACTAGGTGCCTGTTAGCTTCCTGTCAGAGTCCTGTAACTGGTACCCAATCGCTGGCACGTTCCCGAACACGTGCAACATGCGCTCCCGTAGGAACGTAACTCTGGTCTTCGGTGCCCCGGGGGACACCTAGGACAATCGGGATGCGAGGACCCCGTCGAGTCACTCGAGTCATATCTATATCCATGCTAGACTGGTGTCCCGTCGGACCGCACAGTCCTAAATAGGTGGTGATCCCGAAGGACACCCATGCAGGTACGACTCTAACAGGTTAAACTAACAGGTACCCTAATCGCAGTATACATACACATGGCGTCATCATATAACATAACAGATAAATCATCATTACACTCTCCATCTCGACACCCGTCGTACAGCCATAACAGTTCTCGTCATCACAACATCATGCTATAATATAACCATATCATCAATCGCATCATACTATCATTAATTTCATGCATCGTACAGTCTAGTCCTCGACATGCACAATTGAAGGTATACGTGACCTCATAATTCTAAACATGGAGCTAGTAGTAGAAATCTCTTACCTGGAGATTTACTTGGCGAGTTCTAACCGCGAGGCAAGTGTGCTTTCCAAGCAACGAGGTCCTAACTGTTTAATACGCCAAAATTCGTAATTAAGTCACCAACGACTAACGGTTCAAAATTCAGTTGAAATGACTTACCCTAGAAAGAGGTTGCAATGCTAAGCCCCTACTGAAGAAATCTCACGCTGCAGCAGTTACTTGGTCCAAGACGTCCCTTAAGGAAAATAATTTAATTTAATTCCAAATTAAATTATTTAGTGTCCAAAGTCATTGAGTCTTACTGGGTAATGCCAAAATAATTAGTTTAATTATCGAAAATTGGATGGCAGGAGCCAAATTAGGCTTGGCGGCTCGGCTGGAAAGAGAACAGGGACCGGCTCGGCTTGGAGGTTGAAGATCGGCTCGGCTTGCGGCGCAGACTGGCGCGGCTCGTGGTGCAGACAGGCGCGGCTCGGCTTGGTACAGCGTCTACGCACGTGCGGCTCGCACGCGGGCGCTGCTCGGCTCGCGGGTGCACGCGGCTCGGGTTCCGGGTCAGAGGCACGCGGCACGGGCCAGGCTTCGGGTCACGGAGCGGGGCTTCGGTCGGGTCCTCACGCGACGAGGCGCTGGCTTCCGGATCCGGGTGGCGCGACGGCTGCGGGTGGTCCGGCTACACCACGGCTTCGCTCGGCGACGGCTGCAGACGGACGTTTCGGCTGCGCTGCGTCGGATCGAAGCAGCGCGACGCGGCTGGATGACGGATCGGCTGCGGATCGCAAAGGGTGACGCGGGCTCGGCTTCAGGCGACGGCTGCGAGAGATGGCTGCTGCGGCGGACGCTCGGCGTGCGCGGATCGGCTTGGACGATTCTTCTGATGCGGCTGGAAGCTCGGCGACGGCTCGGGTGGACTGCAGACTCGACTGCGCTGCTGAACAGAGAGAGGAAGGCTTGGCGGCTCGGGTTCGTGGCGGCGGCTAGGGTTTTATGAATAAATTTTTTTCTCCCTTTTTCTCTTTTCTTTTCCCCTTTCTTTCTTTGATTTTTCTCTTCTTCTTTACGCACGAGACCCAAGGCTTTTTATAAGACAATATCTCTTTTCTTTTCCTTTAAATAACCCAAACCAACCATCTCCTCTCTCTCTCCAAATCTCACCAAACTCAACCAACCCTCCTTTCAATTAGCAATAACTCATTAAATAATTTCTAAATACTAAAATAGGTAACATAATAGAAAAATACTTAATAATAAAAAAAGTGGAAAACCCAACTTTAATAAACCGGAAAATTCAAAATGATAAGGTTCTCCCAATAAATTTGTCTTTTCCAAGACCATACATAAATATTAATAGTAAGATGAACAAAAACGAGTTTGTTGGGACGTTACACCCAAACACACGAAGAGGAACCTCAGACACAAGGCGAGTAGAGGGGTAAGACGATCTAAGGGAGTCTGAAGGGGGAGTATACGAGAAGGCATTCTATTGATTAAGTGAGTGGCTGTAAGAATAACATCTCCCCACAGGTATGATGGAAGGGAAGTGGAAAGCATAAGGGAGCGAGCTACTTCCACAAGGTGACGGTTTTTTTTGTTCGACCACTCCATTTTGTTGAGGAGTGTAGGCACATGAGGTTTGGTGAGCAATCCCTTTGGAGGTTAGAAATTCACTAAGGTTATGGTTTTGGAATTCCCGACCATTATCACTTCGAAGAATTGCAATTTTTTATGAAATTATGTTTCAATAGTACGATAGAAGTTTTGGAAAATGGACGAAACCTCGGATTTATCTGTTATTAGGTAGACCCAGGTAAGACGGGTATGGTCATCGATGAAAGTTACAAACCACCGCTTTCCCGATGAGGTGGTGACCTTGGAAGGACCCCAAACGTCACTATGGATGAGGGTAGACGGTTGTGTAGGTTTATATGGTTGTGAGGGAAAAGAGACCCGATGTTGTTTAGCCCGGATACACATATCGCAAGATAGAGAAGAGACATCAAGTTTAGAAAAAAGGTGGGGAAATAAATATTGCATATATGTAAAGTTTGGGTGGCCCAGTCGAAAATGCCACAACATACAGTCTTTGTTCAAAAGTGCTAAAGTAAGATGACAGTAAACTAACCCTAGACAAACTACTATAGGAGGTATCATCATCAAGGATGTAAAGTCCCCTTCTATGTCAAGCAGTGCCAATCGTCCTCCTCGAGCTTATGTCCTGAAAATAAACCGATACAGATAAGAAGATAGCTTTACAATGCAATTCACGAGTGATCTTGCTTATAGATAACAAATTGTAAGACAGTTTAGGGACATGCAAAACACTCTGGAGAGTAAAACTGTCAGAGGGAACTATTTGTCCTTTGCCAGCGATTAGAGCTAGAGAGCCATCAGCTATTCGAATTTTTTCATTACCGGTACACGGGGCATAACAGATAAAGTGTTTCGAAGAACCTTTCAAGTGATCTATAGCCCTTGAGTCTAAGATCCAGGGATTCTTCCCATCAACGCTAATAAGCCCAAGGGACTGAGGCATACCTGACTGAGCAATGGCACCCAGAGTCGGAGTCTTGGTCTGGCTCGCAGTAGGATCAGTTGATTGAGAGGTGCTGGCAGGGGTAGTCTCACTAATGTATGCACGTCATGAGTTCTGTTTCTCGTTGGAGGACCGTTTGTTACCTCTTGGGGGACGACTGTGGAGTTTCCAACACTGATCCTTGGTGTGCCATTGTTTCTTGCAGTGCTTACACACAGGAATTGACTTCCCATTATTCTTGTCACTGTCATGATTTGAGGACCGAGCGCTAAAGGCAGCGGAGTCAATGGTAGGGGTAGTAGTACACCCATGGCATTAGTGCGATCCTCTTCCAGGCGGACTTCAAAACAAACTTCCATTAGGGAGGGAAGAGGTCTTTGTCCGAGTATACGACCACAAACAGTATCAAATTTGGGATTAAGTCTTGCAAGGAAGTCATAAACACGGTCAACCTCTTCAAGTTTAGCATATTGAGTATCGTCATTTGGTGTGTCCCAAACTGTCTCTCTGCACAAATCCATCTCTTTCCAGAGGAGAGAGAGCTTGTTAAAATAGGTAGTCACGTTCAGAGTCCCTTGTTTGCAATTATGGACCTGTTTTCGCAGTGTATACAACCGAGAGGCATTCTGTCGTTTCGAGTAAAGGGTTTGAGTTGTATCCCACAAATCTTTTGCTGTGGCAGCAGATAGTAGAGGCTTGTCGATCTGTGGTTCCATACTATTAATCAACATGGACCGAATAAGTGAGTCCTCCCCTTTCCAAAGTCGTTCCAAGGCGTCTTCTGGTAGAGGACGTACAGTCCCTCCAGTTAAGAAGTCGAACTGGTGGCGACCTTCGAGGAACATCTTTATTGATTGGGACCAAGAAAAATAATTTTGCCCATTTAATTTTTCACCTGAAAAATTCTCTGTAGACGAACCCAAAGAGCCAGTTATATAATTTGACAGTAAATTAGGGAACGAAGTTATCGGGTTCTTGGAATACATCGGTAACTCGGTTGGTTTGAAATGCATCAAAGACTCACCCGCTTCAATGTTTGATCTGTTCTAAGGTTGATTAATTCCGTTACCAGAAAACAATGGTTGCTGTAAAGAGTCAACGTACAGCGGATGCTTACTGTACAGATTTGAAAGATTTACGGTTGAGGGTTGCTATCCGGAGCTCATAGGCGGCGCGTGAGGATGCGAATGGCCGGAAGGGCTTGACGGTTGGACATCCGACGGCGCGTAAAAGGGAATGGGCTGGGCGGTGAGATGAAACGGCCCATGCGCTGGAGAGAAGCGGCGCGTGAAGCATCTTCTGGTCAGACGGTGGCTCGTACGACTGCGAAACCACTCCCGTTGGGTAGATCGGCGGTTTCTGTAGGTTTTGAAGCAGTTTCTCCATGGCGGCAGCGACGACAGTGACGGGTTCAATTTCGATCTGGGTTTCTCCTAGGGTTTTGTTATTGCTTTGCTCTGATACCATATTGAAAGCAATTAACAACAACCCGAGACTTACGTGGAAACCAGAGAACTGGGAGAAAAACCACGATACTTTAGTTTTTATTATTTTTCTTATGAATACAATTGGTACAAATAGAGAAAATAAATATAGTACAATAGGAGTAAGAAAGGAAAAGATCTAGGAAATATTTAGGAAATAAAATCTTATATATTATTCTTTCCAAAAATACTCTAAGGACAAAGCCCTACTAATTCTAACAGTAGGCTTTAAGGTTTTATTTGTGAAGATTATGATTTCATATTTAAGTTAATGAAAGTGTTTTACATTCCTACATCATGAAGTTGCATCCTTTATCTTTTTAAACATGTGTAGCCATATACTGCTTTAACTTTAAGTTTAAACTGTAACAATCTATTCTTTCAGTGCAAATCATACTTACGGTTGCTGAACATCATAGTGCCATTGTTCCTTGGCAACTTATAGCTGAAAGGACCGGTGTTGTTCTGAAGTTTGTAAGTTTAGGTGAACATAATGTCCCAAACTTACTAGAGTTAAAGGAAATGTTTTCAACAAAAACAAAGCTTGTGGTTACCTATCATGTCTCAAAATGTATTGGGTACACCATTCTATTTGATATTTAGCATTTTTTTAATCTATTTCCTTTTTATACCATTCAATTTATAAACATTACTCAAATAAAACAAGTAGTAGGTGAATATTTCAAACTGAAGTGTTATCATATTACTTCAGTTATCACACTTCTAGTGGAAAGGTTTGCAGCTGAATAAAAACAATAAAGTCAAATGAATGAAGAATGAAAAGAACTGTCAGACATTTTTCCTTCTCTTGATCTGTGTCCAGTTACTCTTGATATCTTTCTAATAATAACTATATGCAAATAGTGGAATTCAGTATGATTTGATTTTTTTCTCTGCAACTTATGTTCTTCCAATTGAAGAAATAGTTGGCTTAGCACATCATTTTGGGGCAAAAGTGCTTGTAGATTCGTGCTAGAGTGTTCTACACATAGTTGTCGACATCTAGGCACTTGATGCTGACTTTCTTATTGCTTCTTCTCACAAGGTTAGGTTGTTTTCTTATTAATTAAATGGCAAGCCTTACATTTGGGCATATGAAGATAAGGAATAAACATGCTTCAGATGTGTGGGCCTACAGGCATTGGATTCTTGTAGATTGATCTATTGTTTGCAATGCCTCCATTCTTAGGTATGTCCTTTGAGAAGATAAGTTATGAAATTAAAATTGCATCAGTTCGTTTTTAGGAAGTCAATATCTAATTTTCATATTTGGTCCTACATGGCTCTAGATGGTGGAGATTTCTTGACCATTCCACATTTGCACAACCTCGTTCCAGGTTAGTGGACTCCATGGTTGCAATTTTGTCCTTTTCTTTTTACTTTAAAATGAAATTTTTCTCAATGTATTTATTTTATATGATGTGGAAAAATTAAAACGTTCAATATATAGGGCTCAAGAATTGCAAGAGACCTAAATAACTGTCGTTTATTTAGCATTATTTGTTTGCTCATTTGTTCTCATAATAATTGACACTTGATAAATCATCTTTTTGAAGTCATTATGAGATTTAAATAGATGACTTCTTGAATGGTGCTAACATTTTGTGATGTCTATTTTATTCGAACTATTCATTAATTGATGCCTTTTTACATATCCTTTCATCTCTTCTATGTATTCTCTTTCTACCCAAATGCCTTTTGATATTTGCATTAAGAAGTCTTTTTGGTGGACAATATTGTCCTTAATTCTACTAATTACTCATATCCCCCTTCGTTAGATTTGAAGCTGGGACGCCTACAATTGGAGAAGCAATTGGTTTGGGGAGCTGCTATTGATTATCTATCTAGGATCGAAATGCAAAAAATTCATAGTTACGAAGTGAGTTGATTGAAATTTGGTATATACCCTTTGTTTGAGAATTTTTGGGCGGTGAAAAATGCGTGAAGCAACTAAATCAGGGTATCAACTAAATAAATACCTTCATAGTAAGTTAGTAATAGAATTTTTTTTTCTTTAATCAAGGAATTTATGTATTATTTTTCTATCAACTAGGTTACCTGGAACACTGAAAATTCAGAATGATATGATAAATATGTTTACTAGTTTTAAGACTTTAGTCTAACGACGAGGAGGTGTTGTATGCTAACAGGAAGAATTGGCGAATTATCTATATGAAAACCTTCGTGCAGTCCCTAACATTCGAATATATGGCCCAGCTCAATTTAGACTTTAGTGTATTTATAAATTATTTAATTAAGCAACGGTTTCATGGACTACATTTTTTCTACATAATTATCGATGTATACATTGTTGACACTTACCTGCCTTTGTTTTTTTTCAATACAAAGTCTCAAATTCCCTGGGATCAAAATTATAGTGACTCGTTGAACTAGTATATGAGATTTTAATTATTGCTTAATTAGCCATGTTATTTGGCAATTGCTAAGAGACATCCATAAACATAAGCAATATTTGATGGTTGAACAAATAGGTTAGATAGGATGAAGTATTGATACATAAAATCATGTAGCTATAAATTTTATTGTTATTATTATTGGTTGGCCTAATAGTGTTAACATTAATGTGTTATTAAATATTTTGAAAAAAAAGTGAAAAAAAGAGACTAAACTAATAATCTACCCTATTATATATGGGTGTGTTCATAGTTTGTTGGAGCTTGTGTTTTCTAGAATAGAATCAGACCAAAATCGAAAATCAAATTGCATTATGTGGTTTGGTTTGGCTTCACAGTTTGCCTTTTATCAACATATGTTTTTTTTTATATATTTTTTAAATTCCTGAAAGTGATCGTGGCTATGAGAGAGTGAGAGTGGCATGGCATGGCGGTAGCGGTAAGAGTGAGAGATGTTGGAGTGGAGACAACCAGATTTAAGAGACTGAAAGTGGTGTGACCGTCGGAGGTGAGGTGAGGTGTGAGTGAGGGAGGGAGGTGATCATCGAAAAAGTTAGATGGAGAGAAAAAGAAAACATAAAGTTAAGTTGAATAAAATTGAATAGATAAAGGTAACAATATAGATTTATATTTTGTCATACCTAATAAAATCTTTAAAAATTGGTTGGTAATAAAAAAGGTTTGTCTTTGATTATTTGTGAAATTACCCTTCCCCTTCCACGAAAACTCTCTCCATCTCTCTAATTTGCTACCCACTCCTCCGATTTGCCATTTGAGTTCGTCGAGTTCCTCTTCTTCATGTGAATTCGTAGCTATGGATGCTCTTCTTCCTTCTTTTCTTTTTTCGAACATCACCTTCTTCCATCATATATCCCAACCTTGGTTATGTTCGTTGGAAAATATTTATTTGACGAAACTAGCTGGTCATACATAGCTTGAAGAACAAAGAAAGGAAGTTGGTTCTGAAGCATTATTATTATTATTATGCATGTCCCTAATTATTTCTCGTTCTATAGATTCATAATAGCAAGAATAGACATTCTTTTGAATTATTGGAAAATGATCTGGGGAATTAAATAGTCATATACATAATCTGATATTGTAAAATCAATAAAACATCAGTTTGAGTACAAGAATCCTACCGTAAAAAAAAAAAACATAAAGTATCCCAATTCAATGAAATGTATAACTACCTCCCAGCTACTAGTTACTTTTTTACACTTGAAGTCACTTAGCCCTTGTGGAGCAAAGAGTTATTAAAGTCAATATTAGTCATACTACAGTAAACAAAAAAGAAAGAAATAAAATTATAATATTTGTCATTAGTCATAAGTCTCGTAACATAGAGACATTATTGTAGTTGAACAAGTTTGGCCCTTGTCTTTGAATGAACAAAATACAGAGAAGGTAAGCGAGTAGACCCATAAATGATCCATTTTGAGTTTTTACAATCTATCTTTGTAGACAATATAGTAGATTGAAAATCTAGTTAATATGACAATTAGGTTTAAAATCCAAATGGAGTACATGTATCCAATGGTAAGTACAAAAGCAAGATTAGATTCGTAGATTGTTTTTTAAGGAAGTTCAAATAATGAATTGTGCATCAGTTTGAGATCTTTGCCTTATAAATATTCACTCATTAATGGAGATAGAGTGTTCTGTTCAGTTGGTGGTTGTGAAAAAAAAAAGGGAAAAAGATTTGTGGTTTTCCTAATCCTAGATCATTCCTCAAGTCCTAATTAAGTCGTTCACGTGGTTTTCCAATCCAAGTACAATTTCATAAGGTGATGAACAAATTCTGCCCTTAATACTATTACTTTTAATTTTATTGTCTTTCTAGTTAAGACCTCTCTTGCATTTTTCTTTTTTCTCACAAAGAGCAGATATAAAACTAGGAAACTTTTTTTACCCACCCATGTCCTGGAATTTCTACCGAATGCTAAAGATATATCCATAGCCCCAGCAAGCATGATAAGAAATCAAAAGCTTGATCATACATTGAAGTTCTTAACAACTCTTAGTTAATGAAATATATACATCTAACAATCTGTCATTTTGATGCTCACTTTCTGACAAATATACCATGTTAAACTTTGGACCATTTGATTAGTTAATAGATAACATTATTTTTTTTAACAAAAATCATTAATCTTACAATACAGCTTAAGAACTTTTTTGAAAAAGTTAGAGAAGAGGTTATATAAAAGAGAGTTACAGCTTTTATTTTTGGGTAAAAAGAGTAGGCAGGAGGTTGAAAAATGAGAAATGGGTAAAGAAGAGTTTATTGTGATCTGTCAAAATTTGTTGGTCCAGAGGGTGGGGGTTAATTTGTTCCTTGGTTAAAGGAGATTACCAAATATTGAAAAGGAAAAACAAATAAATAAAATTTTGAAAATTTTATACATTAGATAATTAAGTGTGATTGAGAATCTACGTCAGCAAGCAGCAGCTACGGGTGGACCTTCTTTGTATTCCAACTTCGAGCCATTTCCACAATGCCTTGAACGCTCACATTTTTGCGACATAGATAGCTATTTAAAAAAGGGAGCTTAAGTGCTCTTTTACAATTTTTAAGCAATGCTTAGATATAGCCAATAAAGGTACTATAAATAATTTATGAATCTCTTGCTATCCTAGTATTAGAAATTTCTTCAAGATTCTATTGAATCTAATTTTAATTTTGCAACTATTTCCAAAGTAAACAATAATAACAATATTGTAACGTTTCAAAAGAATTTAGGTTTCTTTATTATTTTTTTTTTATAGAAATGACTATGTACTTTTTTATATTTTCCCCATAAATATTAAACTAAAGTCATGAAATATGATAAGACTCAATTGTGATCAAATTATATGGTGGAAACTTATAACTAATTACGGAATACTTAAATAGGGAGAATTAAGAAATAAGAATGAGTTGTGATTTATTGTAAATTGTAGTTAAATAGATAAATGGTTGAATTTCGGGCACTAAAACGAAACATCGAATCGGCGCTCGATAGGACACATTTCCACACCTTTTGTTTTTTTCTCCACGTGGCTATAAAAATACAAAATAAATCATTTATGGAAAAAACATAGTTTGATGAAAAGTTCTGAAGAAATTATTTTAAATAACAGAATTTATTTTTTAAAATATTTATAAATAAAATATTTTAATGACATATAGTTATTTATGTTTAATAAGAAACCTCTCCGAGATAAATTTTTTTATACTTGATAGAAAAATATTTTATCTGTTTTATTATTTTTATTAATATAAAAATAGAGTTGTTTTAAAAATTAGAGTCGTTTTTAAATATATTAAATTTTTAGATTCTATTAAATAATGTCTATTAGTAAAATAGTATCACTATTTATAATAGTTTGTCTAAAAACTATTTAAAAAAACAAGTGCATTAAGTATTCTTTTGCAAAAAATGTGTATGCACGTATACATTCTTTTAACTTTAATTATATATTATTTTTTTAATTCAAAATCTCTAATAACTTAGTTAAAAATTAAAAAGTTTCATTTCATTTCATTTCAAATTTCAAAAAACAACTTCCCTTCGCAGCTTCTCTCTCATTTCTAAATTTCTTCATCTTTCTTCTCAACGGCAACTATCTCCCTCCTCTTCCCCCTCTCTCCGCCTCCCCTTCTCTCTCGATCTCTTGTCTCCTTCGTCTTCCTCAGAATCTTCACTCTTCCTTTCTCTCAATTTCTATTCTCTAAAATGAAGCATCCACCCAAGAAACCCTATCTTGCTAAATACCCATCTCGCCGATCCACTGCCATTTTCTATTCCATGCGCTAACGGCGCCGGAATCAAGGGCGGAAGACCCCTCGGAAGCCTATGTCGTCTTCCAAAGAAAATGCTTCACCGTCAGATCCCAAATTCCCAACTCCATGGTTCCCGATTCCAAACCCTCGCCGACTAAGTTGAAGAGCCTGCTCCATCTTCTAACCCACTTAAGCGGAAGCTCAGTATGGAGACCGTTCCTGAGAATTCCATCCCTGGGTTGTCTGATTCTGTTGTTAAGGTACTTTACGTGGTGTGATTATGGATGTTTTGGTATATTTTTTTCTTAATTTGTGTGGTGAAATGATATTTTCCTGTAATATGAAAAATTAATTTGGTCTTATGTTGAATCATCTCACAGATTAGAGAAGATGTAAAATCTGGTGTAGAAAATTTAACAGAGGAGTGTGTATCCACAATGGCAGCCGTTACTCGGCTTCTAATGAAGGTTTTTATCTTCCTCGTGCTAATATGCGCACCTGAGTGCACCCCTATCCCTGCAACCGTGTACTAAAAAAAAGTTGCAGTTGTCCAAAATGTCTATATATAATTTGTATGCCATCCTTTATATTTTTAATTTTGTAATTTCGTAGATTGGTTGAACTGACTTCAGTATGCGGTTGAAATCATAAACTCAAGATTAATCATCAAGTTTTGGACCTTGTTAAGTGAAATTAGTTCTATTACTAAAGCATGAAAAAAGATAAACTTTAATAAAGATTAGAAAATGTTCGACACTTTATAGTCTTGATTTGTGTCAAAGACTACTTAAAGCATGAAGTCTCTCATCATGATATTGTGAAAAATTGCATGCCTTTAGTAGTTCATGGTCTCCACTGTTCTTCCTTTTCATGGTTAACCTTTTAAAATGAATCGAATACAATTTTAAACACCATCTTTATAATCTCAGAATAATTATGCAGGGTTTATCAGAATAATATGTTTGTTTCTTCAGATATACTTAATATTTCATTGATTGCTCATTCATTTTGGTTTCCATTTTTAGTCGATTATGGTGGCTCACTTTGGAAACTTGTTACATAGCTACTGCCAAAAGCTTTAAATTGCCTTCCGGATGCACCTCAAAATCAGCTTCATTCTTTGTGTTTTCTAATTTCTAGCTCACTCAATTCAGCCATGGATGTACGGAGGTAAGTAAAGTTCCCTTTTGGAATTCAAGTTCTTCTGTACTTCTTGTTGGAGTTTGAGAGGCATTTTTGTTGTTGTTCTTCTTCTTGCATAACTGTGGTTGTGGAATTTGGGTTTTAGGTAGTGAAAGAACTTGTATTATAGTTTTATGTGGTAAAAGGAATTGGACCCACTTGCCATATGTTCACTCAATTTGATTTTTTACTGTAAGTTGAGTCAGTTGTGGTCATTTTGAAGGGGTTCAACTGCATCTGGGAAGTTGGGAAGGAGTCAAAAGGGATTTTTTAAGCCAAAACTGACTTCTCTCACTTTGCCAGAATTGACTTCTCTCACTTTCTTTCTCTGCACTTCTAACTTCCAAAGTTTTTGTGACTGTTAGTAGTTTCATCAAGTGTTTGTGTTTGCTACTTGGTTATGCTTCATAATTGCTTTAGATTCACAAAAATACTATAACCTGTAGCCCTGTAATTCTATCCATTTCAGGAGTTTGTGATCTTTTTGTGTGTAGGAACTAACACAAATTGAATATTTAAAAAGTGAAAAGTAGTTGGGTTTGTAGAAAATAAGTGCCATTTGGTTGAGTTATGACTACTTTTGAAGATGGTTTTATTTTAACTATGACTGCATTTGCTAGTTTGTTTTTTGGTACTTCATTCACCATCCATTTTCTCTCCATGGTTGAGTTTCTCCCCTCATTTATTTTTTATAACATTCATTAGATCACTCTTTAAATCATTCAATTACAAAGGAAAGGCTACTTCAATTCATCATCAGTAAACTATTTTTTTCCTTTAGTAACAATCACTCACATCATTGTCATTTCTCTATGTATTGTCTATAGACCAGGGCGATTTCTAGTTCTCTTCTAAGATTAAATAATTACCAGCTAATCATTTAGGAAGTATTGCAGTTAAATGGTTGTTGGGTTGTCAACTATACTATTTTTTATCTGTTTTCTGTGTGCGGTTGAAATTCTTCTGATGTCCCCCATCTCCTGTGATTCTTTTCTTCAAAATCAAATAGTAGAAGTATCTGTTGGTTCATTTGTTCCACTTGCTTTGTTCCCTGTCCAGGAGTAAACCTTCGTATATTGGAGAAACATGCTCACTGAGAACATTGAGATCAATTTCAACAAGCTTTACTACTAGTTTTGATAGGCTTACGAGTTTTGGAAACATAAGATTTGATCGAGAAGTTAGGAGTAAAGGTTTGGGATATCTTAAATGTTTGGGTGATAGAAACCCGGTATTTCTTCATTTGTGGAATGAAATACTTGTCATGTTGTGTGTGATTGCTACCTTGTTGGATCCTTTGTTCTGTTACACCTTGTTGGTTGATTAAGGCAAAAGATGTGTTGGATTTGACAACAAGATGAGAATAGTAGTTGTAATTGTTAGCTCAATCATAGACTTCCTCTACATAATTCTTATAGTCTGTCATTTTCATTTTAGATATTCCAAATTTTATAATGCAAAACCTGATGAAGCCGATGATGGTGTTTGCACAAGAGCTTGGAGATTCTTTTTATCTTACTTCACAATTGACGTTCTTTCAGTTCTTCCACTCCCCCAGGTATGAAACTTCAGCCTTTTGCTGGCTTAGATTCTATCAATCTTATTGTCAAATTTGTCCATTCCATTTGTAACCAAGGATTCATTTGTAGGACAAGAAAGATAATCATCATTTAGAATATATATGTGAGAGTGCACACACAAAAACAACTAATTATTCAAGCAGAAACATAAAAGCATAATTTACGGAGCATACTGTCCTAAGTTAAGTTTGTGCTATAACAAGATATCCACTCTTGATGTTAAAACACAAAGTCGTATTGTCTAATCCCTTTAGTAATCTACAAGAACTCCAAAGAAATAAGCTCTGGGTCATTATCAATTTTGTTTTCCATCCTAAAATATTCAATTATTCTCCTCTTTGGGAAATTATTGGAGGATGACCATGATTGAGATCTCAAATCTTTACACCAACAGCTGTTTGAATGTCTTTTCTATCTTTTCTTTCTTCTTACCTGGGAGGGGTTAAAAATTTTCATTTCTTGTGCATTATTAGCCATGCAGGGTTTACAGAAAGATTTGAACTTTTCATTTGTGGTCGTGAGCTGGCCAATGCATTTTTCGAATTGATCGATCGTATTTATCAGGTAAGAGGTGATTATATCAATCATTAATGTTAGAAGGGTGCACAGATGATGAAACTTTTTAGCCAATTTCATGGCATTTGAAAGAGAGAAAGTACATTAGTATTGAACTCAAGTTAAACTGGATAGTCTATCACCTTTTGGAAGATAACTTTCCTGTACTTTGTTCCATCTTGTATAGACCCTTTCAGTCGAAAGGTTACCAAAGGAATCGTTTTTGTTATGTGTTATGTGCTTAACTCCATAACAATGTGCGTCCAAGCTCTACATGAGCATTCTATTCTTCTTGCTTGGTATACTTGTGCATTATTGGTTTATGTGCCATGTCAAGAAATAATAGTTTCTATTGGAACGTTTTAGTGTTCCGGTTCCATGATAATTGGAATGGTTGTAATGATCTTTTTCTTTTAAAACAAACAAAATTGGCACAGAGGATGATTAGAAGACCAGATCAGGCAACACAATGAGAAGCATGGCTCAGCTGTTTCTTATGTATCTCGTTTCTTATGTAATGACTCTTTGGACTTCAATTGCCAAAAAGATGAGGATGATTCTTATGAAGTGACACTTGATGATGATTTTCTTACTGCTTTGGAATATGGAATGCCACCAGCTTCTGGACTGGTATGCTTGTCTTTTCTGTCTGTCCACTTTTATGCATCTCGTTTCGGATGGGATCCTTAATGCACCGCTAGTGAAACTCTAGATCATTCCATTCTTTTGACATAATAAAATCACAGAAAAAGTAGATTAGAGAGTGGCCAATGAAAGTATCTTGAATAGATATTTCATAGCTGCTATGAAGTTTTTCCACATGCAAACATTTAAAAACCAGCTGCTGAAGTCTCCCATGTGAAAGCAACTAAGCAAGTAGTCTAAAATTTTGAAGTGCATACAAATTAACGAATCTGGGATGATATTTGATCTATAATTAAATTGTGGAACGTATGATGGATGTTTCGTTGTACTTGGATGTTTAGTATCCCTTTTCCTCGCTGTAATAGATGGAAGAATTTAACTTTCAAGGAATTGGAATTGATAGATTATATGTAGACCCCAAGATCGTAGCCTTTTTATTTATTTAGGGTGATGGTATTATTCTGATGCATGTGAAAAATACTCGTGTGTAGGCGGTGGTTTTAGTTCTCATTCCAAGCTTAAGAGGATATGGATTTAGATACCCATCAATTGATGATTTGTGGGGTATGTGGGAAAAGAACTAGGGGTTAAATAATTTGCAAAAGACCAATGTAAGCATCCAATAAGTGGATAGGTCCTATATGTTAGCCCCTTAGGCATAGTTGAGGATGTTCTTATTAAGGCAGGAGGACTTATTTTTCTCGCTGATTTTAACATCCTAGATATCCATAAATTTTTAGTTTAACCTCTTTAATAAAATTTGATAGAAAATCTTGTTTTCTTTTTGTAGGAATAAAGGAAAAAATGGAGTCTAATCGAATTTGGAACCTTTGCAAGCAAGGGGAAGTTTTCTGTTCCCTATCTCTTTTTTCGATCCTTACAATCTTGCTTAAAATGCTTTGAAGACAAATTAAAGTTTTAAGTGGGGGGTAGGGTTGTAGCTTTGCATGTTCTATGTCCTTTGGGAAATTTTCATTTTGCCAGAAATGTTCAAATTTTAAACTTTTTCAATGTCTTTATTCTTAAAATAAATACCATGTCTAATTTGCTTTCTAGTTTAGACAAGCATGTCTGCCTAACCCTTGAGCATGGAGCTCGGGTTTGTGATTGTGTTTGTCATTTGAATATCTTAAATATGTTGAAAATGCATTCTTTGATAGCATAGAAATGCGTAGAAGACATGCTATTCATTTTCTAAATATTGTAAATACTGTACATACTTAATAATATGTGTTGAAAACATGTGCTGTTGAAAACATGGCCTAACCAAAACCAGATCTGCCTAGCCCTTAGAGTCCAGCCGGTTAGGTCAAGTAGAATGCGTTGAGCTCCCTCAGTATCAGAGCTTGTGTGGGGAACTCTTCACTTTTGGCCTAACCAAAACCAGACCTTCCTAGCCTTTAAAACCCAACCGGTTAGGTGAAGTAGAATGCGTTGAGCTCCCTCAGTATCAGAGCTTGTGTGGGGAACTCTTCACTTTTCGCCTAACCAAAACCAGACCTGCCTAGCCCTTAGAGTCCAGCCAGTTAGGTCAAGTAGAATGCGTTGAGCTCCCTCAGTATCAGAGCTTGTGTGGGGAACTCTTCACTTTTGGCCTAACCAAAACCAGACCTGCCTAGCCCTTAGAGTCCAGCCGGTTAGGTCAAGTAGAATGCGTTGAGCTCCCTCAGTATCAGAGCTTGTGTGGGGAACTCTTCACTTTTGGCCTAACCAAAACCAGACCTGCCTAGCCCTTACAGTCGAGCCGGTTAGGTCAAGTAGAATGCGTTGAGCTCCCTCAGTATCAGAGCTTGTGTGGGGAACTCTTCACTTTTCGCCTAACCAAAACCAGACCTACCTAGCCCTTAAAGTCCAGCCGGTTAGGTCAAGTAGAATGCGTTGAGCTCCCTCAGTATCAGAGCTTGTGTGGGGAACTCTTCACTTTTGGCCTAACCAAAACCAGACCTTTCTAGCCTTTAAAACCCAACCAGTTAGGTGAAGTAGAATGCGTTGAGCTCCCTCAGTATCAGAGCTTGTGTGGGGAACTCTTCACTTTTCACCTAACCAAAACCAGACCTGCCTAGCCCTTAGAGTCCAGCCGGTTAGGTCAAGTAGAATGCGTTGAGCTCCCTCAGTATCAGAGCTTGTGTGGGGAACTCTTCACTTTTGGCCTAACCAAAACCAGACCTTCCTAGCCTTTAAAACCCAACCGGTTAGGTGAAGTAGAATGCGTTGAGCTCCCTCAGTATCAGAGCTTGTGTGGGGAACTCTTCACTTTTCGCCTAACCAAAACCAGACCTACCTAGCCCTTAAAGTCCAGCCGGTTAGGTCAAGTAGAATGCGTTGAGCTCCCTCAGTATCAGAGCTTGTGTGGGGAACTCTTCACTTTTGGCCTAACCAAAACCAGACCTTTCTAGCCTTTAAAACCCAACCAGTTAGGTGAAGTAGAATGCGTTGAGCTCCCTCAGTATCAGAGCTTGTGTGGGGAACTCTTCACTTTTCACCTAACCAAAACCAGACCTGCCTAGCCCTTAGAGTCCAGCCGGTTAGGTCAAGTAGAATGCGTTGAGCTCCCTCAGTATCAGAGCTTGTGTGGGGAACTCTTCACTTTTGGCCTAACCAAAACCAGACCTTCCTAGCCTTTAAAACCCAACCGGTTAGGTGAAGTAGAATGCGTTGAGCTCCCTCAGTATCAGAGCTTGTGTGGGGAACTCTTCACTTTTCGCCTAACCAAAACCAGACCTACCTAGCCCTTAAAGTCCAGCCGGTTAGGTCAAGTAGAATGCGTTGAGCTCCCTCAGTATCAGAGCTTGTGTGGGGAACTCTTCACTTTTGGCCTAACCAAAACCAGACCTACCTAGCACATAAAGTCCAGCCGGTTAGGTCAAGTAGAATGTGTTGAGCTCCCTCAGTATCAGAGCTTGTGTGGGGAACTCTTCACTTTTGGCCTAACCAAAACCAGACCTTTCTAGCCTTTAAAACCCAACCAGTTAGGTGAAGTAGAATGCGTTGAGCTCCCTCAGTATCAGAGCTTGTGTGGGGAACTCTTCACTTTTCACCTAACCAAAACCAGACCTGCCTAGCCCTTAGAGTCCAGCCGGTTAGGTCAAGTAGAATGCGTTGAGCTCCCTCAGTATCAGAGCTTGTGTGGGGAACTCTTCACTTTTGGCCTAACCAAAACCAGACCTGCCTAGCCCTTACAGTCGAGCCGGTTAGGTCAAGTAGAATGCGTTGAGCTCCCTCAGTATCAGAGCTTGTGTGGGGAACTCTTCACTTTTGGCCTAACCAAAACCAGACCTACCTAGCCCTTAAAGTCCAGTCGGTTAGGTCAAGTAGAATGCGTTGAGCTCCCTCAGTATCAGAGCTTGTGTGGGGAACTCTTCACTTTTGGCCTAACCAAAACCAGACCTTTCTAGCCTTTAAAACCCAACCAGTTAGGTGAAGTAGAATGCGTTGAGCTCCCTCAGTACCAGAGCTTGTGTGGGGAACTCTTCACTTTTGGCCTAACCAAAACCAGACCTTTCTAGCCTTTAAAACCCAACCAGTTAGGTGAAGTAGAATGCGTTGAGCTCCCTCAGTATCAGAGCTTGTGTGGGGAACTCTTCACTTTTCACCTAACCAAAACCAGACCTGCCTAGCCCTTAGAGTCCAGCCGGTTAGGTCAAGTAGAATGCGTTGAGCTCCCTCAGTATCAGAGCTTGTGTGGGGAACTCTTCACTTTTGGCCTAACCAAAACCAGACCTGCCTAGCCCTTACAGTCGAGCCGGTTAGGTCAAGTAGAATGCGTTGAGCTCCCTCAGTATCAGAGCTTGTGTGGGGAACTCTTCACTTTTGGCCTAACCAAAACCAGACCTACCTAGCCCTTAAAGTCCAGTCGGTTAGGTCAAGTAGAATGCGTTGAGCTCCCTCAGTATCAGAGCTTGTGTGGGGAACTCTTCACTTTTGGCCTAACCAAAACCAGACCTTTCTAGCCTTTAAAACCCAACCAGTTAGGTGAAGTAGAATGCGTTGAGCTCCCTCAGTACCAGAGCTTGTGTGGGGAACTCTTCACTTTTCACCTAACCAAAACCAGACCTGCCTAGCCCTTAGAGTCCAGCCGGTTAGGTCAAGTAGAATGCGTTGAGCTCCCTCAGTATCAGAGCTTGTGTGGGGAACTCTTCACTTTTGGCCTAACCAAAACCAGACCTTCCTAGCCTTTAAAACCCAACCGGTTAGGTGAAGTAGAATGCGTTGAGCTCCCTCAGTATCAGAGCTTGTGTGGGGAACTCTTCACTTTTCGCCTAACCAAAACCAGACCTACCTAGCCCTTAAAGTCCAGCCGGTTAGGTCAAGTAGAATGCGTTGAGCTCCCTCAGTATCAGAGCTTGTGTGGGGAACTCTTCACTTTTGGCCTAACCAAAACCAGACCTTTCTAGCCTTTAAAACCCAACCAGTTAGGTGAAGTAGAATGCGTTGAGCTCCCTCAGTATCAGAGCTTGTGTGGGGAACTCTTCACTTTTCACCTAACCAAAACCAGACCTGCCTAGCCCTTAGAGTCCAGCCGGTTAGGTCAAGTAGAATGCGTTGAGCTCCCTCAGTATCAGAGCTTGTGTGGGGAACTCTTCACTTTTGGCCTAACCAAAACCAGACCTGCCTAGCCCTTACAGTCGAGCCGGTTAGGTCAAGTAGAATGCGTTGAGCTCCCTCAGTATCAGAGCTTGTGTGGGGAACTCTTCACTTTTGGCCTAACCAAAACCAGACCTACCTAGCACATAAAGTCCAGCCGGTTAGGTCAAGTAGAATGTGTTGAGCTCCCTCAGTATCAGAGCTTGTGTGGGGAACTCTTCACTTTTGGCCTAACCAAAACCAGACTTTTCTAGCCTTTAAAACCCAACCAGTTAGGTGAAGTAGAATGCGTTGAGCTCCCTCAGTATCAGAGCTTGTGTGGGGAACTCTTCACTTTTCACCTAACCAAAACCAGACCTGCCTAGCCCTTAGAGTCCAGCCGGTTAGGTCAAGTAGAATGCGTTGAGCTCCCTCAGTATCAGAGCTTGTGTGGGGAACTCTTCACTCTTGGCCTAACCAAAACCAGACCTTCCTAGCCTTTAAAACCCAACCGGTTAGGTGAAGTAGAATGCGTTGAGCTCCCTCAGTATCAGAGCTTGTGTGGGGAACTCTTCACTTTTCGCCTAACCAAAACCAGACTTGCCTAGCCCTTAGAGTCCAGCCGGTTAGGTCAAGTAGAATGCGTTGAGCTCCCTCAGTATCAAAGCTTGTGTGGGGAACTCTTCACTTTTGGCCTAACCAAAACCAGACCTGCCTAGCCCTTAGATTCCAGCCAGTTAGGTCAAGTAGAATGCGTTGAGCTCCCTCAGTATCAGAGCTTGTGTGGGGAACTCTTCACTCTTGGCCTAACCAAAACCAGACCTACCCATCCCTTAGAGTCCAACCGGTTAGGTCAAGTAGACACATACATATATGAGTCTAAATTCATACATATATCAAGTAAACTCAATGTGAATATGTGATTCTAAATTCATTTAATTTCGCTTTCAAATTTTTAAGAATGAAGTGACTTAATTGAATTCAATTTTGGTCGTTTCAATCGCATGATTAAGTTTGATTTCTAAAAGATGTAGGCTGGAAAAGGAGGTGAGCTAACATTGAATAGAAGAACCATAACAAGAGGGGCACTGGATTCATTGAGAAATGGGCGAGAGATTCCATGGCTCCCATTTCTTTAACTTTTGCAATCGATAGTAATGTCGATCTTGACAGGTAATGTTAATCTATTTAAGTTGAGAGGTTTGGAATACTTCATGAAAATTAAGGTTGATATAGTCTTTAATTTAATGTTGGTTTTGTAAAAAAAATTAAAGTCTGCTGAATTTGAGATTGGATATTGAAACAACTATCTTTTTTACTTGAAAATCTGAATGAAATTGCATTTCTCTTTTGTTTGAGTCGGATTCTGCTTTTGAATCTTGGAAACTTTTTTGATTCATGTTTCTGTAATGTTGAATGGGTATGAAACAAAGTTAGGGGTTGAAATCTTGCAGGAATGTTGGAATGAAGATTTAGGAATTAATTCCTCTTTCTTAGAAGAATCTAAATCTATACAAAGGTCTTCTTTTTTGTTTCCAATCATCTGAGGTAATCTTGTAGGTTCTTTAATTCTTGGTGGAAATTCTAGACTACCTGAGGTAATTTTTGCTTTCTTAATAGTTTTTGTTGCATGTTTTCATGCCATTCTTGAAAATCTTGAGGTTGTTCTTGATTGTTCCCATGTTTGGTTTAGGTTTGTTTTGAACACCTTTTAGGTTTGTTTGAGACTCAATTTGTTGCATCTACACACTTAATTGCTATTTTGGGACTTGAAGTGCTTTTTTTACAATGTTTGAATTTTTTTGGTAAGTTATGACTTACGAAATTATACTTGAGCATTGTTAGGCTATTTTTTAAGTTCGAATGGTACTTAGACATGTTGGTAGGTTATGAGTTATGAGTTACGAAATTATATTTGTTGGGTCATTTTGATAGTTCAAGTGATACTTAGACACGATTTGAACAACTTTTAGGTTTGTTTGAGACTCAGTTTGTTGCATCCACACACTTAATTGCCATTTTGGGTCTTGAAGTGCTTTTTTTACAATGTTTGAATTTTCTTGGTAGGTTATGAGTTACGAAATTATACTTGAGCATTGTTAGGCCATTTTTTAAGTTCGAATGGTACTTAGACATGTTTTGAACAGGTGTTAGGTTGTTTCGAACTAAGTTTGTTGCACATACAGACATGATTGCCATCGAAGGGCTTTTTCCACACTTTTTTGAACTTTTTGGCAAGTTATGAGTTACAAGCTTTTGCACTTAAGCGTCATTGGGTCGTTTGAAAGCTAAGACGTGTTACGAATGCCTTTTTGGTCGGTTTGAATCTAAGTTTGTTGCACTTACACACTTGGCATTCTAGGTCTTGAAGTGCTTTTTTTCAATCTTTTTTGAACTTTTTGGTACGTTGTGAGTTACGAACTTACAGTTAAGATTTGTTAGATCGTTTTGAAAGTTCAAGTGATACTTGGACATGTTTTGAATGCGTTTTAGGTTGGTTTGACACTAAGTTTGTTGCACTCACACACACGGTTGCCACTTTGGGTCTTAAAGTGCTTTTTTCACACTTTTTGAACTTTCCGCTAGGTTGTGAGCTATGAACTTACACTTAAGATGTCTTAGGTCGTTTTTTAAGGTCCAAGTGATACGTAGACATGTTTTCAACACCTTTTAGGTTTGTTTTAAACTTAGTTTGTTGAACTTACGCACTTTGTTGCCATTTTGGGTCTTGAAAGGCTCTTTTCTCACTTTTTTTTAACTTTTTGCTAGGTTATGAGTAACGAACTTACACTTAAGCTTTGTTAGATCGTTTCTAAAATTCAAGTGATAATTAGACTCGTTTTGAACACTTTTAAGGTTGGTTTGAGGGTAAGTTTGTTGTACTTACACATTTGGTTGCCATTTCTTTTGTGGTCTTTGAAGTGCTTTTTTCACAGTTCTTGACTTTTTGGTACGTTGGGAGTTGTAAACTTACACTTAAACTTTGTGAGGTTGCTTTTAAAGGTCAAGTGATACGTAGGCTCGGTTGGAACACTTTTTAAGTTTGTTTGAGACTAAGTCTGTTGCACTTACATGCTTGGTCGGGTTGTGCCATTTTAGGTCCTCGGTGCTTTTTTCACTCTTTTTTGAACTTTTTAGTCGGTTATGAGTTGCGAATTTACACTCAAGCAATGTTCAGAGGTTTTAAACTCTTTTTATTTTGGTTTGGAACTAAGTTTGTTGAACTTGCACACTTGGCTGACATGTTGGGTGTTAGAGTGCTTTTATCGCACTTTTTGGAATTTTGGTCGGTTGTGATTTGCGAACTTATACTTAAGCATTGTTCGATCGTTTTGAAAGCTTACACACGTTTTGAACTCTTTTTAGGTTGGTCTGAAACAAAGTTTGTGGCACTAACACACTTGGTTGCCATTTTCGGTCTTGAAGTGCTTTTTCCACACTTTTTGAATTTTTTGGTAGGTTATGGTTTACGAAATTACACTTAAGTTTTGTTGGGTCATTTTGATAGTTCAAGTGATACTTAGACACGATTTGAACACCTTTTAGGTTTGTTTGAGACTCAGTTTGTTGCATCCACACACTTAATTGCCATTTTGGGTCTTGAAGTGCTTTTTTTACAATGTTTGAATTTTCTTGGTAGGTTATGAGTTACGAAATTATACTTGAGCATTGTTAGGCCATTTTTTAAGTTCGAATGGTACTTAGACATGTTTTGAACAGGTGTTAGGTTGTTTCGAACTAAGTTTGTTGCACATACAGACATGATTGCCATCGAAGGGCTTTTTCCACACTTTTTTGAACTTTTTGGCAAGTTATGAGTTACAAGCTTTTGCACTTAAGCGTCATTGGGTCGTTTGAAAGCTAAGACGTGTTTCGAATGCCTTTTTGGTCGGTTTGAATCTAAGTTTGTTGCACTTACACACTTGGCATTCTAGGTCTTGAAGTGCTTTTTTTCAATCTTTTTTGAACTTTTTGGTACGTTGTGAGTTACGAACTTACAGTTAAGATTTGTTAGATCGTTTTGAAAGTTCAAGTGATACTTGGACATGTTTTGAATGCGTTTTAGGTTGGTTTGACACTAAGTTTGTTGCACTCACACACACGGTTGCCACTTTGGGTCTTAAAGTGCTTTTTTCACACTTTTTGAACTTTCCGCTAGGTTGTGAGCTATGAACTTACACTTAAGATGTCTTAGGTCGTTTTTTAAGGTCCAAGTGATACGTAGACATGTTTTCAACACCTTTTAGGTTTGTTTTAAACTTAGTTTGTTGAACTTACGCACTTTGTTGCCATTTTGGGTCTTGAAAGGCTCTTTTCTCACTTTTTTTTAACTTTTTGCTAGGTTATGAGTAACGAACTTACACTTAAGCTTTGTTAGATCGTTTCTAAAATTCAAGTGATAATTAGACTCGTTTTGAACACTTTTAAGGTTGGTTTGAGGGTAAGTTTGTTGTACTTACACATTTGGTTGCCATTTCTTTTGTGGTCTTTGAAGTGCTTTTTTCACAGTTCTTGACTTTTTGGTACGTTGGGAGTTGTAAACTTACACTTAAACTTTGTGAGGTTGCTTTTAAAGGTCAAGTGATACGTAGGCTCGGTTGGAACACTTTTTAAGTTTGTTTGAGACTAAGTCTGTTGCACTTACATGCTTGGTCGGGTTGTGCCATTTTAGGTCCTCGGTGCTTTTTTCACTCTTTTTTGAACTTTTTAGTCGGTTATGAGTTGCGAATTTACACTCAAGCAATGTTCAGAGGTTTTAAACTCTTTTTATTTTGGTTTGGAACTAAGTTTGTTGAACTTGCACACTTGGCTGACATGTTGGGTGTTAGAGTGCTTTTATCGCACTTTTTGGAATTTTGGTCGGTTGTGATTTGCGAACTTATACTTAAGCATTGTTCGATCGTTTTGAAAGCTTACACACGTTTTGAACTCTTTTTAGGTTGGTCTGAAACAAAGTTTGTGGCACTAACACACTTGGTTGCCATTTTCGGTCTTGAAGTGCTTTTTCCACACTTTTTGAATTTTTTGGTAGGTTATGGTTTACGAAATTACACTTAAGTTTTGTTGGGTCATTTTGATAGTTCAAGTGATACTTAGACACGATTTGAACACCTTTTAGGTTTGTTTGAGACTCGTTTGTTGCATCCACACACTTAATTGCCATTTTGGGTCTTGAAGTGCTTTTTTTACAATGTTTGAATTTTCTTGGTAGGTTATGAGTTACGAAATTATACTTGAGCATTGTTAGGCCATTTTTTTAAGTTCGAATGGTACTTAGACATGTTTTGAAAAGGTGTTAGGTTGTTTCGAACTAAGTTTGTTGCACATACAGACATGATTGCCATCGAAGGGCTTTTTCCACACTTTTTTGAACTTTTTGGCAAGTTATGAGTTACAAGATTTTGCACTTAAGCGTCATTGGGTCGTTTGAAAGCTAAGACGTGTTTCGAATGCCTTTTTGGTCGGTTTGAATCTAAGTTTGTTGCACTTACACACTTGGCATTCTAGGTCTTGAAGTGCTTTTTTTCAATCTTTTTTGAACTTTTTGGTACGTTGTGAGTTACGAACTTACAGTTAAGATTTGTTAGATCGTTTTGAAAGTTCAAGTGATACTTGGACATGTTTTGAATGCGTTTTAGGTTGGTTTGACACTAAGTTTGTTGCACTCACACACACGGTTGCCACTTTGGGTCTTAAAGTGCTTTTTTCACACTTTTTGAACTTTCCGCTAGGTTGTGAGCTATGAACTTACACTTAAGATGTCTTAGGTCGTTTTTTAAGGTCCAAGTGATACGTAGACATGTTTTCAACACCTTTTAGGTTTGTTTTAAACTTAGTTTGTTGAACTTACGCACTTTGTTGCCATTTTGGGTCTTGAAAGGCTCTTTTCTCACTTTTTTTTAACTTTTTGCTAGGTTATGAGTAACGAACTTACACTTAAGCTTTGTTAGATCGTTTCTAAAATTCAAGTGATAATTAGACTCGTTTTGAACACTTTTAAGGTTGGTTTGAGGGTAAGTTTGTTGTACTTACACATTTGGTTGCCATTTCTTTTGTGGTCTTTGAAGTGCTTTTTTCACAGTTCTTGACTTTTTGGTACGTTGGGAGTTGTAAACTTACACTTAAACTTTGTGAGGTTGCTTTTAAAGGTCAAGTGATACGTAGGCTCGGTTGGAACACTTTTTAAGTTTGTTTGAGACTAAGTCTGTTGCACTTACATGCTTGGTCGGGTTGTGCCATTTTAGGTCCTCGGTGCTTTTTTCACTCTTTTTTGAACTTTTTAGTCGGTTATGAGTTGCGAATTTACACTCAAGCAATGTTCAGAGGTTTTAAACTCTTTTTATTTTGGTTTGGAACTAAGTTTGTTGAACTTGCACACTTGGCTGACATGTTGGGTGTTAGAGTGCTTTTATCGCACTTTTTGGAATTTTGGTCGGTTGTGATTTGCGAACTTATACTTAAGCATTGTTCGATCGTTTTGAAAGCTTACACACGTTTTGAACTCCTTTTAGGTTGGTCTGAAACAAAGTTTGTGGCACTAACACACTTGGTTGCCATTTTCGGTCTTGAAGTGCTTTTTTCACACTTTTTGAATTTTTTGGTAGGTTATGGTTTACGAAATTACACTTAAGTTTTGTTGGGTCATTTTGATAGTTCAAGTGATACTTAGACACGATTTGAACACCTTTTAGGTTTGTTTGAGACTCAGTTTGTTGCATCCACACACTTAATTGCCATTTTGGGTCTTGAAGTGCTTTTTTTACAATGTTTGAATTTTCTTGGTAGGTTATGAGTTACGAAATTATACTTGAGCATTGTTAGGCCATTTTTTAAGTTCGAATGGTACTTAGACATGTGTTGAACAGGTGTTAGGTTGTTTCGAACTAAGTTTGTTGCACATACAGACATGATTGCCATCGAAGGGCTTTTTCCACACTTTTTTGAACTTTTTTGCAAGTTATGAGTTACAAGCTTTTGCACTTAAGCGTCATTGGGTCGTTTGAAAGCTAAGACGTGTTTCAAATGCCTTTTTGGTCAGTTTGAATCTAAGTTTGTTGCACTTACACACTTGGCATTCTAGGTCTTGAAGTGCTTTTTTTCAATCTTTTTTGAACTTTTTGGTACAGTTAAGATTTGTTAGATCGTTTTGAAAGTTCAAGTGATACTTGGACATGTTTTGAATGCGTTTTAGGTTGGTTTGACACTAAGTTTGTTGCACTCACACACACGGTTGCCACTTTGGGTCTTAAAGTGCTTTTTTCACACTTTTTGAACTTTCCGCTAGGTTGTGAGCTATGAACTTACACTTAAGATGTCTTAGGTCGTTTTTTAAGGTCCAAGTGATACGTAGACATGTTTTCAACACCTTTTAGGTTTGTTTTAAACTTAGTTTGTTGAACTTACGCACTTTGTTGCCATTTTGGGTCTTGAAAGGCTCTTTTCTCACTTTTTTTTAACTTTTTGCTAGGTTATGAGTAACGAACTTACACTTAAGCTTTGTTAGATCGTTTCTAAAATTCAAGTGATAATTAGACTCGTTTTGAACACTTTTAAGGTTGGTTTGAGGGTAAGTTTGTTGTACTTACACATTTGGTTGCCATTTCTTTTGTGGTCTTTGAAGTGCTTTTTTCACAGTTCATGACTTTTTGGTACGCTGGGAGTTGTAAACTTACACTTAAACTTTGTGAGGTTGCTTTTAAAGGTCAAGTGATACGTAGGCTCGGTTGGAACACTTTTTAAGTTTGTTTGAGACTAAGTCTGTTGCACTTACATGCTTGGTCGGGTTGTGCCATTTTAGGTCCTCGGTGCTTTTTTCACTCTTTTTTGAACTTTTTAGTCGGTTATGAGTTGCGAATTTACACTCAAGCAATGTTCAGAGGTTTTAAACTCTTTTTATTTTGGTTGGGAACTAAGTTTGCTGAACTTGCACACTTGGCTGACATGTTGGGTGTTAGAGTGCTTTTATCGCACTTTTTGGAATTTTGGTCGGTTGTGATTTGCGAACTTATACTTAAGCATTGTTCGATCGTTTTGAAAGCTTACACACGTTTTGAACTCTTTTTAGGTTGGTCTGAAACAAAGTTTGTGGCACTAACACACTTGGTTGCCATTTTCGGTCTTGAAGTGCTTTTTTCACACTTTTTGAATTTTTTGGTAGGTTATGGTTTACGAAATTACACTTAAGTTTTGTTGGGTCATTTTGATAGTTCAAGTGATACTTAGACACGATTTGAACACCTTTTAGGTTTGTTTGAGACTCAGTTTGTTGCATCCACACACTTAATTGCCATTTTGGGTCTTGAAGTGCTTTTTTTACAATGTTTGAATTTTCTTGGTAGGTTATGAGTTACGAAATTATACTTGAGCATTGTTAGGCCATTTTTTAAGTTCGAATGGTACTTAGACATGTTTTGAACAGGTGTTAGGTTGTTTCGAACTAAGTTTGTTGCACATACAGACATGATTGCCATCGAAGGGCTTTTTCCACACTTTTTTGAACTTTTTGGCAAGTTATGAGTTACAAGATTTTGCACTTAAGCGTCATTGGGTCGTTTGAAAGCTAAGACGTGTTTCGAATGCCTTTTTGGTCGGTTTGAATCTAAGTTTGTTGCACTTACACACTTGGCATTCTAGGTCTTGAAGTGCTTTTTTTCAATCTTTTTTGAACTTTTTGGTACGTTGTGAGTTACGAACTTACAGTTAAGATTTGTTAGATCGTTTTGAAAGTTCAAGTGATACTTGGACATGTTTTGAATGCGTTTTAGGTTGGTTTGACACTAAGTTTGTTGCACTCACACACACGGTTGCCACTTTGGGTCTTAAAGTGCTTTTTTCACACTTTTTGAACTTTCCGCTAGGTTGTGAGCTATGAACTTACACTTAAGATGTCTTAGGTCGTTTTTTAAGGTCCAAGTGATACGTAGACATGTTTTCAACACCTTTTAGGTTTGTTTTAAACTTAGTTTGTTGAACTTACGCACTTTGTTGCCATTTTGGGTCTTGAAAGGCTCTTTTCTCACTTTTTTTTAACTTTTTGCTAGGTTATGAGTAACGAACTTACACTTAAGCTTTGTTAGATCGTTTCTAAAATTCAAGTGATAATTAGACTCGTTTTGAACACTTTTAAGGTTGGTTTGAGGGTAAGTTTGTTGTACTTACACATTTGGTTGCCATTTCTTTTGTGGTCTTTGAAGTGCTTTTTTCACAGTTCTTGACTTTTTGGTACGTTGGGAGTTGTAAACTTACACTTAAACTTTGTGAGGTTGCTTTTAAAGGTCAAGTGATACGTAGGCTCGGTTGGAACACTTTTTAAGTTTGTTTGAGACTAAGTCTGTTGCACTTACATGCTTGGTCGGGTTGTGCCATTTTAGGTCCTCGGTGCTTTTTTCACTCTTTTTTGAACTTTTTAGTCGGTTATGAGTTGCGAATTTACACTCAAGCAATGTTCAGAGGTTTTAAACTCTTTTTATTTTGGTTTGGAACTAAGTTTGTTGAACTTGCACACTTGGCTGACATGTTGGGTGTTAGAGTGCTTTTATCGCACTTTTTGGAATTTTGGTCGGTTGTGATTTGCGAACTTATACTTAAGCATTGTTCGATCGTTTTGAAAGCTTACACACGTTTTGAACTCTTTTTAGGTTGGTCTGAAACAAAGTTTGTGGCACTAACACACTTGGTTGCCATTTTCGGTCTTGAAGTGCTTTTTCCACACTTTTTGAATTTTTTGGTAGGTTATGGTTTACGAAATTACACTTAAGTTTTGTTGGGTCATTTTGATAGTTCAAGTGATACTTAGACACGATTTGAACACCTTTTAGGTTTGTTTGAGACTCAGTTTGTTGCATCCACACACTTAATTGCCATTTTGGGTCTTGAAGTGCTTTTTTTACAATGTTTGAATTTTCTTGGTAGGTTATGAGTTACGAAATTATACTTGAGCATTGTTAGGCCATTTTTTAAGTTCGAATGGTACTTAGACATGTTTTGAACAGGTGTTAGGTTGTTTCGAACTAAGTTTGTTGCACATACAGACATGATTGCCATCGAAGGGCTTTTTCCACACTTTTTTGAACTTTTTGGCAAGTTATGAGTTACAAGCTTTTGCACTTAAGCGTCATTGGGTCGTTTGAAAGCTAAGACGTGTTTCGAATGCCTTTTTGGTCGGTTTGAATCTAAGTTTGTTGCACTTACACACTTGGCATTCTAGGTCTTGAAGTGCTTTTTTTCAATCTTTTTTGAACTTTTTGGTACGTTGTGAGTTACGAACTTACAGTTAAGATTTGTTAGATCGTTTTGAAAGTTCAAGTGATACTTGGACATGTTTTGAATGCGTTTTAGGTTGGTTTGACACTAAGTTTGTTGCACTCACACACACGGTTGCCACTTTGGGTCTTAAAGTGCTTTTTTCACACTTTTTGAACTTTCCGCTAGGTTGTGAGCTATGAACTTACACTTAAGATGTCTTAGGTCGTTTTTTAAGGTCCAAGTGATACGTAGACATGTTTTCAACACCTTTTAGGTTTGTTTTAAACTTAGTTTGTTGAACTTACGCACTTTGTTGCCATTTTGGGTCTTGAAAGGCTCTTTTCTCACTTTTTTTTAACTTTTTGCTAGGTTATGAGTAACGAACTTACACTTAAGCTTTGTTAGATCGTTTCTAAAATTCAAGTGATAATTAGACTCGTTTTGAACACTTTTAAGGTTGGTTTGAGGGTAAGTTTGTTGTACTTACACATTTGGTTGCCATTTCTTTTGTGGTCTTTGAAGTGCTTTTTTCACAGTTCTTGACTTTTTGGTACGTTGGGAGTTGTAAACTTACACTTAAACTTTGTGAGGTTGCTTTTAAAGGTCAAGTGATACGTAGGCTCGGTTGGAACACTTTTTAAGTTTGTTTGAGACTAAGTCTGTTGCACTTACATGCTTGGTCGGGTTGTGCCATTTTAGGTCCTCGGTGCTTTTTTCACTCTTTTTTGAACTTTTTAGTCGGTTATGAGTTGCGAATTTACACTCAAGCAATGTTCAGAGGTTTTAAACTCTTTTTATTTTGGTTTGGAACTAAGTTTGTTGAACTTGCACACTTGGCTGACATGTTGGGTGTTAGAGTGCTTTTATCGCACTTTTTGGAATTTTGGTCGGTTGTGATTTGCGAACTTATACTTAAGCATTGTTCGATCGTTTTGAAAGCTTACACACGTTTTGAACTCTTTTTAGGTTGGTCTGAAACAAAGTTTGTGGCACTAACACACTTGGTTGCCATTTTCGGTCTTGAAGTGCTTTTTCCACACTTTTTGAATTTTTTGGTAGGTTATGGTTTACGAAATTACACTTAAGTTTTGTTGGGTCATTTTGATAGTTCAAGTGATACTTAGACACGATTTGAACACCTTTTAGGTTTGTTTGAGACTCGGTTTGTTGCATCCACACACTTAATTGCCATTTTGGGTCTTGAAGTGCTTTTTTTACAATGTTTGAATTTTCTTGGTAGGTTATGAGTTACGAAATTATACTTGAGCATTGTTAGGCCATTTTTTAAGTTCGAATGGTACTTAGACATGTTTTGAACAGGTGTTAGGTTGTTTCGAACTAAGTTTGTTGCACATACAGACATGATTGCCATCGAAGGGCTTTTTCCACACTTTTTTGAACTTTTTGGCAAGTTATGAGTTACAAGCTTTTGCACTTAAGCGTCATTGGGTCGTTTGAAAGCTAAGACGTGTTTCGAATGCCTTTTTGGTCGGTTTGAATCTAAGTTTGTTGCACTTACACACTTGGCATTCTAGGTCTTGAAGTGCTTTTTTTCAATCTTTTTTGAACTTTTTGGTACGTTGTGAGTTACGAACTTACAGTTAAGATTTGTTAGATCGTTTTGAAAGTTCAAGTGATACTTGGACATGTTTTGAATGCGTTTTAGGTTGGTTTGACACTAAGTTTGTTGCACTCACACACACGGTTGCCACTTTGGGTCTTAAAGTGCTTTTTTCACACTTTTTGAACTTTCCGCTAGGTTGTGAGCTATGAACTTACACTTAAGATGTCCTAGGTCGTTTTTTAAGGTCCAAGTGATACGTAGACATGTTTTCAACACCTTTTAGGTTTGTTTTAAACTTAGTTTGTTGAACTTACGCACTTTGTTGCCATTTTGGGTCTTGAAAGGCTCTTTTCTCACTTTTTTTTAACTTTTTGCTAGGTTATGAGTAACGAACTTACACTTAAGCTTTGTTAGATCGTTTCTAAAATTCAAGTGATAATTAGACTCGTTTTGAACACTTTTAAGGTTGGTTTGAGGGTAAGTTTGTTGTACTTACACATTTGGTTGCCATTTCTTTTGTGGTCTTTGAAGTGCTTTTTTCACAGTTCTTGACTTTTTGGTACGTTGGGAGTTGTAAACTTACACTTAAACTTTGTGAGGTTGCTTTTAAAGGTCAAGTGATACGTAGGCTCGGTTGGAACACTTTTTAAGTTTGTTTGAGACTAAGTCTGTTGCACTTACATGCTTGGTCGGGTTGTGCCATTTTAGGTCCTCGGTGCTTTTTTTACTCTTTTTTGAACTTTTTAGTCGGTTATGAGTTGCGAATTTACACTCAAGCAATGTTCAGAGGTTTTAAACTCTTTTTATTTTGGTTTGGAACTAAGTTTGTTGAACTTGCACACTTGGCTGACATGTTGGGTGTTAGAGTGCTTTTATCACACTTTTTGGAATTTTGGTCGGTTGTGATTTGCGAACTTATACCAAATTGGGCTTCAAATCTTGGCGGGGGCTCATGTAGACTTCCTACACAAGGTCTCAATTCAAAGAAGCATTCTTAACATCTAGCTGGTATAGAGGCCAATCTTTGTTCACAACAACAAATAGCAAGACTCTAACAGTATTCAACTTAGCAACTGGAGAAAAGGTTTCTGAATAGTCAATATCATAGGTCTGAGTAAATCTTTTTGCAACTAACCTTGCCTTGTGTCTATCAAGTGTACCATCTGCTTTGTATTTGAGAGAAAACACCCATTTGCATCCTACAGTTTTATGTCCTTGGGTAGAGCACAGATCTCCCAAGTTCTATTGTTTTCAAGAACCTTCATCTCTTCCATAACAACATTTTTCCATTCAGGACACTCTAGAGCAGTGTAGATATTTTTCGGTATTATGGTAGAGTCAAGGCTTGCTGTAAACGCTCTAAACTATGAAGAGAGATTATCATAGAAAACATAGTTGCAAATGGGATGTTTAGTGCAGGATCTGGTACCTTTTCTCAAAGCAATGGGAATGTCAAGAGAGGGATCATACTCATCAAGTTTTCTTGTATGACCCTGTTATGCTTCATCATTACTGATTTCTATTCTAACCTCAATGTCATCACCATGGTTCTTTTCTTCCATATTTTCAAGAACAGCAACATCAGACTTGTCATTCTCACTTATCGTATTATTAGTACAAGGTTCTGTAGGGTTTTCCATACCTTGGTCTCGAGGAGGTTCGAAGTCTTGGACTGGAGCCGGCGGTTGACTAGTAGGGGACCCAACTTCCTTTATGAGATTCCTCCTGTAATATGTTTTCCAAGGAACTTGGTTTGCAGGTAAGATTATGGGATGAGGATCAACGTCAGATACAGTACTAGGAGTAGGTTCAGTAAATTCGAAAGTGTTGTTAGACTTTTCACTCACACTCTCCCCCTGAAGATGGCTAACAGGAAAGTAGGGTCGGTTTTCACAGAAAGTAACATCCATAGTGACAAAGTATTTTCTAAACGACGGGTGAAAACATTTATACCCGCTTTGGTGAATGGGATATCCAACAAACACACAGGCCTGAGCCCGAGGGGTAAATTTAGTCTAATTAGGGCCAAAATTATGGACATAAGTGGTACACCCAATGTAACGGCCCAACTCCTTATACTGAGTCGAAGTCATTACTAAATATAGGACAAGTGGTTTAGGACAAAATTTAGTAAAAACGTATAAGGTTTTAGAAATTTATTTATGAAAATCCAACAAGGTAACATGCAAAAAAAAAATGATGTTTCGTTCTAAAGTCCTACTCGGGCCCTATCTAAAACGAAATGGTAAATAGTGAAGAATACTCAAACTCAGGTACTAAAGTCAAAAACAAGAATAGGCGGAAGCAGAAATCCCTATGGCTTGCCACGGTCATTTCTGGTCGCTCGCCAGCTTGCCTTTGCCCTTACCTCGTCCTCTACCTGAAAACATGACATGAAAAGAGTGAGTACAAAATACTCAGTAAGGGACCCACTACTAGTCCCACTAGGTGCCTGTTAGCTTCCTGTCAGAGTCCTGTAACTGGTACCCAATCGCTGGCACGTTCCCGAACACGTGCAACATGCGCTCCCGTAGGAACGTAACTCTGGTCTTCGGTGCCCCGGGGGACACCTAGGACAATCGGGATGCGAGGACCCCGTCGAGTCACTCGAGTCATATCTATATCCATGCTAGACTGGTGTCCCGTCGGACCGCACAGTCCTAAATAGGTGGTGATCCCGAAGGACACCCATGCAGGTACGACTCTAACAGGTTAAACTAACAGGTACCCTAATCGCAGTATACATACACATGGCGTCATCATATAACATAACAGATAAATCATCATTACACTCTCCATCTCGACACCCGTCGTACAGCCATAACAGTTCTCGTCATCACAACATCATGCTATAATATAACCATATCATCAATCGCATCATACTATCATTAATTTCATGCATCGTACAGTCTAGTCCTCGACATGCACAATTGAAGGTATACGTGACCTCATAATTCTAAACATGGAGCTAGTAGTAGAAATCTCTTACCTGGAGATTTACTTGGCGAGTTCTAACCGCGAGGCAAGTGTGCTTTCCAAGCAACGAGGTCCTAACTGTTTAATACGCCAAAATTCGTAATTAAGTCACCAACGACTAACGGTTCAAAATTCAGTTGAAATGACTTACCCTAGAAAGAGGTTGCAATGCTGAGCCCCTACTGAAGAAATCCCACGCTGCAGCAGTTACTTGGTCCAAGACGTCCCTTAAGGAAAATAATTTAATTTAATTCCAAATTAAATTATTTAGTGTCCAAAGTCATTGAGTCTTACTGGGTAATGCCAAAATAATTAGTTTAATTATCCAAAATTGGATGGCAGGAGCCAAATTAGGCTTGGCGGCTCGGCTGGAAAGAGAACAAGGATCGGCTCGGCTTGGAGGTTGAAGATCGGCTCGGCTCGCGGCGCAGACTGGCGCGGCTCGTGGTGCAGACAAGCGCAGCTCGGCTTGGTACAGCGTCTACGCACGTGCGGCTCGCACGTGGGCGCTGCTCGGCTCGCGGGTGCACGCGGCTCGGGTTCCGGGTCAGAGGCACGCGGCACGGGCCGAGCTTCGGGTCACGGAGCGGGGCTTCGGCCGGGTGGGGTCCTCACGCGACGAGGCACTGGCTTCCGGATCCGGGTGGCGCGACGGCTGCGGGTGGTCCGGCTACACCACGGCTTCGCTCGGCGACGGCTGCAGACGGACGTTTCGGCTGCGCTGCGTCGGATCGAAGCGGCGCGACGCGGCTGGCTGACGGATCGGCTGCGGATCGCGAAGGGTGACGCGGCTCGGCTTCGGGCGACGGCTGCGAGAGACGACTGCTCCGGCGGACGCTCGGCGTGCGCGGATCGGCTTGGACGATTCTTCCGACGCGGCTGGAAGCTCGGCGACGGCTCGGGTGGACTGAAGACTCGGCTGCACTGCTGAACAGAGAGGGGAAGTCTTGGCGGCTCGGGTTCGCGGCGGCGGCGGCGGCGGCTGCTAGGGTTTTATTAATAAATCTTTTTTTTCCTCCCTTTTTCTCTTTTCTTTTCCCCCTTTCTTTCTTTGATTTTTCTCTTCTTCTTTACGCACGAGACCCAAGGCTTTTTATAAGACAATATCTCTTTTCTTTTCCTTTAAATAACCCAAACCAACCATCTCCTCTCTCTCTCCAAATCTCACCAAACTCAACCAACCCTCCTTTCAATTAGCAATAACTCACTAAATAATTTCTAAATACTAAAATAGGTAACATAATAGAAAAATACTTAATAATAAAAAAAGTGGAAAACCCAACTTTAATAAACCGGAAAATTCAAAATGATAAGGTTCTCCCAATAAATTTGTCTTTTCCAAGACCATACATAAATATTAATAGTAAGATGAACAAAAACAAGTTTGTTGGGGCGTTACATACTCCACTCCTTAGAAAACTTTCGTCCTCGAAAGTTCTAATCCTCGAACAGCTCGGGGTACTGAGCTCTCATGTCCTCTTCTTTCTCCCACGTGGCCTCTTCCACTCCATGGTTCTGCCAAAGGACTTTGACCAGTGGAATTTCTCGACTACGAAGCTTTTTGACCTCCCTTGCCAAGACCTCGACAGGCTGCTCCTCGTAGCTCAAGTTCTCGCTGATCGGTAGTGGCTCGAAGTCCACCACATGTGTTGGGTCTGCGACATATTTCCTCAGCATGGAGATATGGAATACGTCATGCACTGCAGCAAAAGATGGGGGTAGCGCCAAGCGATAAGCCACGGGGCCAATCCGCTCCAGTATCTCAAACGGCCCTACGAAGCGTGGACTCAGCTTCCCCTTCTTCACGAACCTCAGAACACCCTTCATAGGTGCTACCTTCAGAAAGACCATGTCTCCCACTTCAAGCTCGAGATCCTTACGTCGTACATCAGCATAACTCTTCTGTCTGCTCTGTGCTGTCAGCATACGAGCTCGGATCTTCTGTATGGCTGCATTGGTAGTCTGCACTAACTCGGGGCCTAGCATCCTCTGCTCTCCAACCTCGCCCCAGCAGACAGGAGATCTACAACACTTGCCATATAGAGCCTCGAACGGTGCCATACCGATAGTAGCCTGGTAGCTGTTATTATAGGCAAACTCCATCAGATGCAGATGAGAGTCCCAACTTCCTGAAAACTCTAGCACGCAGGCCCGTAGCATGTCTTCCAAAATCTGGTTCAATCTCTCTGTTTGACCATCAGTCTGAGGGTGGAATGCCGTGCTGAAGTCTAACCTCGTACCTAAAGCAAGTTGAAGTCCTTTCCAGAACTTCGATGTGAAACGAGCGTCTCTGTCTGAAATGATGGATACGGGTACTCCATGTAGTCTCACAATCTCTGTCATATATAACTGCCCCACTTACTGGCAGTGTAAGTGGATTTCCCTGGCACGAAATGGGCCGACTTCGTGAGTCTGTCGACCACAACCCAGATCACTGTATAGCCCTTTAGGGTCTTGGGCAGTCCCGTAATAAAATCCATCGACACACTCTCCCACTTCCACCCTGGCACACTCAAGGGTTGTAACAACCCGGCTGGACGTTGTCTAGGTGCCTTCACCTGCTGGCACACCAAGCACCTACTAACAAAGTCTGCCACTTCCCTCTTCATGTTCCTCCACCAGTAGACACTCCTCAAGTCCTGGTACATCTTCGTACTTCCAGGGTGCATGGTAAATGGAGAACTGTGAGCCTCAGTCAAAAGTTCTGTCTTGACTGCGCTGTCTTCCGGCACATACAAGCGTCCCTCAAACATAAGGCCATCGTCAGAGGATATGGAGAAGTCCTCACCTTGCCCTGTCTCTACCATACGACGCTTCTCGACCAAGTAAAGATCATTCAGCTAAGCAGCGATGATCTTTTGCCTCGAGGTTGGCTGAACTGACAACTGAGCCAACTGTGCGGTGACCTCACCTACTGAGACTGCAATCTCGGCTCTCTCAAAATCTCTGAGTAAGGGGGTCTGCTTGGTGATTAGCGCTGCTGAATGTGCAACCTTCCTACTCAGCGCGTCAGCCACTATATTTGCTTTACCTGGGTGGTACAGGATCTCGCAGTCATAGTCTTTCACCAACTCGAGCCACCTCCTCTGCCTCATGTTCAACTCCTTCTGAGTGAAGAAGTACTTCAGGCTCTTATGATCGGTGTAAATCTGTATCTTCTCACCGTACAGGTAGTGCCTCCATATCTTCAGTGCAAAGACTACAGCTGCCAACTCCAAGTCGTGGGTAGGGTAGTTCTGCTCATGAATCTTCAACTGGCGGGAGGCATAAGCAACTACCTTACCTTGCTGCATCAGGACACAGCCCAGTCCCTTCTTGGAAGCATCACTATAGATCACAAAGTTTCCCGACCCATCGGGCACTGTCAGGACTGGTGCAGTCACCAGCTTCTGCTTGAGCTCCTGAAAGCTACTCTCGCATGCTGGGCTCCAGACAAAAGGGGTTCCCTTCCTGGTCAACTGGGTCAACGGGCTGGCTATACGTGAGAAGTCTTCCACGAATCTCCTGTAGTAACCTGCCAAGCCCAGAAAACTTCGAATTTCACTAACTGTGGACGGTCGAGGCCAGTTGGTCACCGCTTCAATCTTTGTTGGATCCACTGAAACTCCCTCACTGGAAACCACGTGGCCAAGGAACGTCACCTTCCTTAACCAGAATTCACACTTGGAGAACTTGGCATACAACTTGTTGGCTCGAAGAGTCTCCAAAACCTGGTGCAAGTGCTCCTCGTGCTCAGCCTCAGTTTTAGAGTAAATCAAGATGTCATCAATGAAGACTATGACGAACGAGTCTAGAAAATCCTTAAACACCCTGTTCATCAAATCCATGAACACTGCAGGAGCGTTAGTCAAGCCGAAAGACATCACAACGAACTCGTAATGTCCGTACCTCGAACGAAAGGCCGTCTTGGGAATGTCACCGTCCCTAATCCTCAACTGGTGATAGCCTGACCGCATGTCGATCTTGGAAAAGACAGTGGCTCCCTGCAACTGATCGAACAAGTCATCAATCCTGGGCAAAGGGTAGCAGTTTTTAACTGTCACCTTGTTCAGCTCTCGGTAGTCAATACAAAGGCGCATCGACCCATCCTTCTTCTTCACGAACAACACTGGGGCTCCCCAAGGCGACACACTGGGCCGGATGAAACCTTTGTCCAGCAACTCCTGTAACTGGACCTTCAACTCTTTTAGCTCGGCTGGAGCCATTCTGTAAGGGGCCCTCGAGATAGGGGCAGTGCCCAGCTCTAACTTGATGGCGAAGTCTACCTCCCTGGGAGGCGGAAGTACTGGGAGTTCGTCGGGGAAAACATCAGGGTACTCCCTTACCACTGGTTCGGAAGATAGGGAAACTTCTGGCTCTCTAATATCCACTACGCTTGCCAAGATGCTCCAAGTACCATGGCTGAGTAGTTTACTAGCCTTCATGGCTGAGATGACCTTGGGTATACATACCATGCCTGCCCCCCTAAATTTGAAACTAGCCCCGAAGGGAGGGTTAAAGACAACTTCCTTGCCAAAACAGTCTATATTTGCATGGTTAGCTGACAGCCAATCCATGCCTAGAATCATGTCGAAATCCTGCATGTCTAACACTAGTAAGGTCACGTCTAACATATGATTCGCTATCTCTACCCGACATGCCTTTATTTGTTCTTTGGACAACAGGACCTCCCCAGATGGAGTAGAAACAGACAAAACACTACCCAAAGGTTCTACCTCCAAACCCACATGCTGAACGAAAACAGAAGATATAAACGAGTGGGATGACCCAGAGTCAAATAGTACAAAAGCATAATGCCCCAAAATTGGGAGCGTACCTGTCACCACTGTACCAGCTCGCTCGGCCTCCTGCCGAGTAGTGGTAAAAACTCTCCCCTGCTGGGAAGCAGAAGGCTGGGGCGGTGTCGTCTCAAAGGGTTTCTGAGGACACATATCAGCAGTGTGCCCCGGCTGTCTGCACCTGAAGCAGACTCCACTTCCAGCCAAGCAACGACCTCCGTGGACTCTCCCACAGGTAGTACAAGCGGGTAGCTCTCTCAGAGTCCTCCCGGCTGCTGCAAGCTCCCGTCGGTGTCTCTGAAAGACACCTCCTGACCTCAGAGTTCGCTGCGGTATTACGTCAGGCTGCATCTCCACCTTTCTTTTCTGTCCCAAGGCTGACCCTCTGCCGGCAGCCTTAGACGAATCAGCTCTCTCATGCAGGCTCAAATCCAGTGTTATTCGTAGTGCATCAGCATGAGTGGTTGGCCGGAGAGCTCGGACAATGCCCTGAAGGTCTAGCCTGAGTCCTCTAACGAATTTCTCCGTCCTGGCAGCCTCATCCCTTACCACATCGGGAGCAAAACGGGACAGCATGTCGAACTCGGCGTCGTACTGCTCCACCGTCATATCGCCTTGCTCCAAGTTTAGGAACTCTTGCAGCTTAGCGTGCTTCACGTTGGCAGGGAAGAACTTAGCATAGAAGTTCTCCTTGAACTGCTCCCAAGTTATCTTGCTGACGTCGCCCCCCAGCATTCTCTCAGCAGTCTCCCACCAGGCGGTGCCCCTATCCTCCAAGAAGAAAACTGCACACTGCACCTTCTAGTCTTCTGGGCACTTCATGTACCGGAAGATAGTCTCTATGGACGTCAACCACATTTGGGCCTTTGTGGGGTTGTCCATGGATCCGTCAAAGGTCTTAGGATTATACTTCCTAAAGTCCCGTAAGTGTTTAGTCTCGGCCGACAGTTGAACTGGTACGGGTTGAGCTTCCTCAGGGGCTGGAGGAACGTCGGCCTGGGCCTGAACAGGGGTGGCCTGGTTCTGCTGGGCGGCGAGGAAAGGTGCCAAAGCAGCTTGCAGCATGTCCTGATAACGCTGCTCCATCGCGGCGAGATCCGCCTGGGTGACCGGTGCGTTAGGGTCGACCACCGGTGCAGCAGGTTGCGCCTCCAGCTGGCCACGACCAGCTCCTCTGCCTCCCCTACCACCTTCTCGGCGTGCACCTCTACGTGGCGGCATTCTCCCTAAAATTCACCAACAAAACTTTTCACCACAAGAACTTAACACACCTATCTCTAGGTCTAGTCTATTCAGGCAAAATTGTAATCTTAACATTAGCAAGGCTTTAGACATACCTGGCGAGTGTCGAAGGACCGTATAGCCATAGGGTGAAGTAAAACCAAAACAAAACAATGACTTACATCGTAGGTCAGTCTACAGAACCTAAAACACTGTGCTCTGATACCAACTATAACGGCCCAACTCCTTATACTGAGTCGAAGTCATTACTAAATATAGGACAAGTGGTTTAGGACAAAATTTAGTAAAAACGTATAAGGTTTTAGAAATTTATTTATGAAAATCCAACAAGGTAACATGCAAAAAAAAAATGATGTTTCGTTCTAAAGTCCTACTCGGGCCCTATCTAAAACGAAATGGTAAATAGTGAAGAATACTCAAACTCAGGTACTAAAGTCAAAAACAAGAATAGGCGGAAGCAGAAATCCCTATGGCTTGCCACGGTCACTTTTGGTCGCTCGCCAGCTTGCCTTTGCCCTTACCTCGTCCTCTACCTGAAAACATGACATGAAAAGAGTGAGTACAAAATACTCAGTAAGGGACCCACTACTAGTCCCACTAGGTGCCTGTTAGCTTCCTGTCCGAGTCCTGTAACTGGTACCCAATCGCTGGCACGTTCCCGAACACGTGCAACATGCGCTCCCGTAGGAACGTAACTCTGGTCTTCGGTGCCCCGGGGGACACCTAGGACAATCGGGATGCGAGGACCCCGTCGAGTCACTCGAGTCATATCTATATCCATGCTAGACTGGTGTCCCGTCGGACCGCACAGTCCTAAATAGGTGGTGATCCCGAAGGACACCCATGCAGGTACGACTCTAACAGGTTAAACTAACAGGTACCCTAATCGCAGTATACATACACATGGCGTCATCATATAACATAACAGATAAATCATCATTACACTCTCCATCTCGACACCCGTCGTACAGCCATAACAGTTCTCGTCATCACAACATCATGCTATAATATAACCATATCATCAATCGCATCATACTATCATTAATTTCATGCATCGTACAGTCTAGTCCTCGACATGCACAATTGAAGGTATACGTGACCTCATAATTCTAAACATGGAGCTAGTAGTAGAAATCTCTTACCTGGAGATTTACTTGGCGAGTTCTAACCGCGAGGCAAGTGTGCTTTCCAAGCAACGAGGTCCTAACTGTTTAATACGCCAAAATTCGTAATTAAGTCACCAACGACTAACGGTTCAAAATTCAGTTGAAATGACTTACCCTAGAAAGAGGTTGCAATGCTAAGCCCCTACTGAAGAAATCTCACGCTGCAGCAGCTACTTGGTCCAAGACGTCCCTTAAGGAAAATAATTTAATTTAATTCCAAATTAAATTATTTAGTGTCCAAAGTCATTGAGTCTTACTGGGTAATGCCAAAATAATTAGTTTAATTATCGAAAATTGGATGGCAGGAGCCAAATTAGGCTTGGCAGCTCGGCTGGAAAGAGAACAGGGACCGGCTCAGCTTGGAGGTTGAAGATCGGCTCGGCTTGCGGCGCAGACTGGCGCGGCTCGTGGTGCAGACAGGCGCGGCTCGGCTTGGTACAGCGTCTACGCACGTGCGGCTCGCACGCGGGCGCTGCTCGGCTCGCGGGTGCACGCGGCTCGGGTTCCGGGTCAGAGGCACGCGGCACGGGCCAGGCTTCGGGTCACGGAGCGGGGCTTCGGTCGGGTCCTCACGCGACGAGGCGCTGGCTTCCGGATCCGGGTGGCGCGACGGCTGCGGGTGGTCCGGCTACACCACGGCTTCGCTCGGCGACGGCTGCAGACGGACGTTTCGGCTGCGCTGCGTCGGATCGAAGCGGCGCGACGCGGCTGGATGACGGATCGGCTGCGGATCGCAAAGGGTGACGCGGGCTCGGCTTCAGGCGACGGCTGCTGCGGCGGACGCTCGGCGTGCGCGGATCGGCTTGGACGATTCTTCTGATGCGGCTGGAAGCTCGGCGACGGCTCGGGTGGACTGCAGACTCGACTGCGCTGCTGAACAGAGAGAGGAAGGCTTGGCGGCTCGGGTTCGTGGCGGCGGCTAGGGTTTTATGAATAAATTTTTTTCTCCCTTTTTCTCTTTTCTTTTCCCCTTTCTTTCTTTGATTTTTCTCTTCTTCTTTACGCACGAGACCCAAGGCTTTTTATAAGACAATATCTCTTTTCTTTTCCTTTAAATAACCCAAACCAACCATCTCCTCTCTCTCTCCAAATCTCACCAAACTCAACCAACCCTCCTTTCAATTAGCAATAACTCATTAAATAATTTCTAAATACTAAAATAGGTAACATAATAGAAAAATACTTAATAATAAAAAAAGTGGAAAACCCAACTTTAATAAACCGGAAAATTCAAAATGATAAGGTTCTCCCAATAAATTTGTCTTTTCCAAGACCATACATAAATATTAATAGTAAGATGAACAAAAACGAGTTTGTTGGGACGTTACACCCAAACACACGAAGAGGAACCTCAGACACAAGGCGAGTAGAGGGGTAAGACGATCTAAGGGAGTCTGAAGGGGGAGTATACGAGAAGGCATTCTATTGATTAAGTGAGTGGCTGTAAGAATAACATCTCCCCACAGGTATGATGGAAGGGAAGTGGAAAGCATAAGGGAGCGAGCTACTTCCACAAGGTGACGGTTTTTTTTGTTCGACCACTCCATTTTGTTGAGGAGTGTAGGCACATGAGGTTTGGTGAGCAATCCCTTTGGAGGTTAGAAATTCACTAAGGTTATGGTTTTGGAATTCCCGACCATTATCACTTCGAAGAATTGCAATTTTTTATGAAATTATGTTTCAATAGTACGATAGAAGTTTTGGAAAATGGACGAAACCTCGGATTTATCTGTTATTAGGTAGACCCAGGTAAGACGGGTATGGTCATCGATGAAAGTTACAAACCACCGCTTTCCCGATGAGGTGGTGACCTTGGAAGGACCCCAAACGTCACTATGGATGAGGGTAGACGGTTGTGTAGGTTTATATGGTTGTGAGGGAAAAGAGACCCGATGTTGTTTAGCCCGGATACACATATCGCAAGATAGAGAAGAGACATCAAGTTTAGAAAAAAGGTGGGGAAATAAATATTGCATATATGTAAAGTTTGGGTGGCCCAGTCGAAAATGCCACAACATACAGTCTTTGTTCAAAAGTGCTAAAGTAAGATGACAGTAAACTAACCCTAGACAAACTACTATAGGAGGTATCATCATCAAGGATGTAAAGTCCCCTTCTATGTCAAGCAGTGCCAATCGTCCTCCTCGAGCTTATGTCCTGAAAATAAACCGATACAGATAAGAAGATAGCTTTACAATGCAATTCACGAGTGATCTTGCTTATAGATAACAAATTGTAAGACAGTTTAGGGACATGCAAAACACTCTGGAGAGTAAAACCGTCAGAGGGAACTATTTGTCCTTTGCCAGCGATTAGAGCTAGAGAGCCATCAGCTATTCGAATTTTTTCATTACCGGTACACGGGGCATAACAGATAAAGTGTTTCGAAGAACCTTTCAAGTGATCTATAGCCCTTGAGTCTAAGATCCAGGGATTCTTCCCATCAACGCTAATAAGCCCAAGGGACTGAGGCATACCTGACTGAGCAATGGCACCCAGAGTCGGAGTCTTGGTCTGGCTCGCAGTAGGATCAGTTGATTGAGAGGTGCTGGCAGGGGTAGTCTCACTAATGTATGCACGTCATGAGTTCTGTTTCTCGTTGGAGGACCGTTTGTTACCTCTTGGGGGACGACTGTGGAGTTTCCAACACTGATCCTTGGTGTGCCATTGTTTCTTGCAGTGCTTACACACAGGAATTGACTTCCCATTATTCTTGTCACTGTCATGATTTGAGGACCGAGCGCTAAAGGCAGCGGAGTCAATGGTAGGGGTAGTAGTACACCCATGGCATTAGTGCGATCCTCTTCCAGGCGGACTTCAAAACAAACTTCCATTAGGGAGGGAAGAGGTCTTTGTCCGAGTATACGACCACAAACAGTATCAAATTTGGGATTAAGTCTTGCAAGGAAGTCATAAACACGGTCAACCTCTTCAAGTTTAGCATATTGAGTATCGTCATTTGGTGTGTCCCAAACTGTCTCTCTGCACAAATCCATCTCTTTCCAGAGGAGAGAGAGCTTGTTAAAATAGGTAGTCACGTTCAGAGTCCCTTGTTTGCAATTATGGACCTGTTTTCGCAGTGTATACAACCGAGAGGCATTCTGTCGTTTCGAGTAAAGGGTTTGAGTTGTATCCCACAAATCTTTTGCTGTGGCAGCAGATAGTAGAGGCTTGTCGATCTGTGGTTCCATACTATTAATCAACATGGACCGAATAAGTGAGTCCTCCCCTTTCCAAAGTCGTTCCAAGGCGTCTCCTGGTAGAGGACGTACAGTCCCTCCAGTTAAGAAGTCGAACTGGTGGCGACCTTCGAGGAACATCTTTATTGATTGGGACCAAGAAAAATAATTTTGCCCATTTAATTTTTCACCTGAAAAATTCTCTGTAGACGAACCCAAAGAGCCAGTTATATAATTTGACAGTAAATTAGGGAACGAAGTTATCGGGTTCTTGGAATACATCGGTAACTCGGTTGGTTTGAAATGCATCAAAGACTCACCCGCTTCAATGTTTGATCTGTTCTAAGGTTGATTAATTCCGTTACCAGAAAACAACGGTTGCTGTAAAGAGTCAACGTACAGCGGATGCTTACTGTACAGATTTGAAAGATTTACGGTTGAGGGTTGCTGTCCGGAGCTCATAGGCGGCGCGTGAGGATGCGAATGCCCGGAAGGGCTTGACGGTTGGACATCCGACGGCGCGTAAAAGGGAATGGGCTGGGCGGTGAGATGAAACGGCCCATGCGCTGGAGAGAAGCGGCGCATGAAGCATCTTCTGGTCAGACGGTGGCTCGTACGACTGCGAAACCACTCCCGTTGGGTAGATCGGCGGTTTCTGTAGGTTTTGAAGCAGTTTCTCCATGGCGGCAGCGACGACAGTGACGGGTTCAATTTCGATCTGGGTTTCTCCTAGGGTTTTGTTATTGCTTTGCTCTGATACCATATTGAAAGCAATTAACAACAACCCGAGACTTACGTGGAAACCAGAGAACTGGGAGAAAAACCACGATACTTTAGTTTTTATTATTTTTCTTATGAATACAATTGGTACAAATAGAGAAAATAAATATAGTACAATAGGAGTAAGAAAGGAAAAGATCTAGGAAATATTTAGGAAATAAAATCTTATATATTATTCTTTCCGAAAATACTCTAAGGACAAAGCCCTACTAATTCTAACAGTAGGCTTTAAGGTTTTATTTGTGAAGATTATGATTTCATATTTAAGTTAATGAAAGTGTTTTACATTCCTACATCATGAAGTTGCATCCTTTATCTCTTTAAACATGTGTAGCCATATACTGCTTTAACTTTAAGTTTAAACTGTAACAATCTATTCTTTCAGTGCAAATCATACTTACGGTTGCTGAACATCATAGTGCCATTGTTCCTTGGCAACTTATAGCTGAAAGGACCGGTGTTGTTCTGAAGTTTGTAAGTTTAGGTGAACATAATGTCCCAAACTTACTAGAGTTAAAGGAAATGTTTTCAACAAAAACAAAGCTTGTGGTTACCTATCATGTCTCAAAATGTACTGGGTACACCATTCTATTTGATATTTAGCATTTTTTTTAATCTATTTCCTTTTTATACCATTCAATTTATAAACATTACTCAAATAAAACAAGTAGTAGGTGAATATTTCAAACTGAAGTGTTATCATATTACTTCAGTTATCACACTTCTAGTGGAAAGGTTTGCAGCTGAATAAAAATAATAAAGTCAAATGAATGAAGAATGAAAAGAACTGTCAGACATTTTTCCTTCTCTTGATCTGTGTCCAGTTACTCTTGATATCTTTCTAATAATAACTATATGCAAATAGTGGAATTCAGTATGATTTGATTTTTTTCTCTGCAACTTATGTTCTTCCAATTGAAGAAATAGTTGGCTTAGCACATCATTTTGGGGCAAAAGTGCTTGTAGATTCGTGCTAGAGTGTTCTACACATAGTTGTCGACATCTAGGCACTTGATGCTGACTTTCTTATTGCTTCTTCTCACAAGGTTAGGTTGTTTTCTTATTAATTAAATGGCAAGCCTTACATTTGGGCATATGAAGATAAGGAATAAACATGCTTCAGATGTGTGGGCCTACAGGCATTGGATTCTTGTAGATTGATCTATTGTTTGCAATGCCTCCATTCTTAGGTATGTCCTTTGAGAAGATAAGTTATGAAATTAAAATTGCATCAGTTCGTTTTTAGGAAGTCAATATCTAATTTTCATATTTGGTCCTACATGGCTCTAGATGGTGGAGATTTCTTGACCATTCCACATTTGCACAACCTCGTTCCAGGTTAGTGGACTCCATGGTTGCAATTTTGTCCTTTTCTTTTTACTTTAAAATGAAATTTTTCTCAATGTATTTATTTTATATGATGTGGAAAAATTAAAACGTTCAATATATAGGGCTCAAGAATTGCAAGAGACCTAAATAACTGTCGTTTATTTAGCATTATTTGTTTGCTCATTTGTTCTCATAATAATTGACACTTGATAAATCATCTTTTTGAAGTCATTATGAGATTTAAATAGATGACTTCTTGAATGGTGCTAACATTTTGTGATGTCTATTTTATTCGAACTATTCATTAATTGATGCCTTTTTACATATCCTTTCATCTCTTCTATGTATTCTCTTCCTACCCAAATGCCTTTTGATATTTGCATTAAGAAGTCTTTTTGGTGGACAATATTGTCCTTAATTCTACTAATTACTCATATCCCCCTTCGTTAGATTTGAAGCTGGGACGCCTACAATTGGAGAAGCAATTGGTTTGGGGAGCTGCTATTGATTATCTATCTAGGATCGAAATGCAAAAAATTCATAGTTACGAAGTGAGTTGATTGAAATTTGGTATATACCCTTTGTTTGAGAATTTTTGGGCGGTGAAAAATGCGTGAAGCAACTAAATCAGGGTATCAACTAAATAAATACCTTCATAGTAAGTTAGTAATAGAATTTTTTTTCTTTAATCAAGGAATTTATGTATTATTTTTCTATCAACTAGGTTACCTGGAACACTGAAAATTCAGAATGATATGATAAATATGTTTACTAGTTTTAAGACTTTAGTCTAACGACGAGGAGGTGTTGTATGCTAACAGGAAGAATTGGCGAATTATCTATATGAAAACCTTCGTGCAGTCCCTAACATTCGAATATATGGCCCAGCTCAATTTAGACTTTAGTGTATTTATAAATTATTTAATTAAGCAACGGTTTCATGGACTACATTTTTTCTACATAATTATCGATGTATACATTGTTGACACTTACCTGCCTTTGTTTTTTTTCAATACAAAGTCTCAAATTCCCTGGGATCAAAATTATAGTGACTCGTTGAACTAGTATATGAGATTTTAATTATTGCTTAATTAGCCATGTTATTTGGCAATTGCTAAGAGACATCCATAAACATAAGCAATATTTGATGGTTGAACAAATAGGTTAGATAGGATGAAGTATTGATACATAAAATCATGTAGCTATAAATTTTATTGTTATTATTATTGGTTGGCCTAATAGTGTTAACATTAATGTGTTATTAAATATTTTGAAAAAAAAAGTGAAAAAAAGAGACTAAACTAATAATCTACCCTATTATATATGGGTGTGTTCATAGTTTGTTGGAGCTTGTGTTTTCTAGAATAGAATCAGACCAAAATCGAAAATCAAATTGCATTATGTGGTTTGGTTTGGCTTCACAGTTTGCCTTTTATCAACATATGTTTTTTTTTTATATATTTTTTAAATTCCTGAAAGTGATCGTGGCTATGAGAGAGTGAGAGTGGCATGGCATGGCGGTAGCGGTAAGAGTGAGAGATGTTGGAGTGGAGACAACCAGATTTAAGAGACTGAAAGTGGTGTGACCGTCGGAGGTGAGGTGAGGTGTGAGTGAGGGAGGGAGGTGATCATCGAAAAAGTTAGATGGAGAGAAAAAGAAAACATAAAGTTAAGTTGAATAAAATTGAATAGATAAAGGTAACAATATAGATTTATATTTTGTCATACCTAATAAAATCTTTAAAAATTGGTTGGTAATAAAAAAGGTTTGTCTTTGATTATTTGTGAAATTACCCTTCCCCTTCCACGAAAACTCTCTCCATCTCTCTAATTTGCTACCCACTCCTCCGATTTGCCATTTGAGTTCGTCGAGTTCCTCTTCTTCATGTGAATTCGTAGCTATGGATGCTCTTCTTCCTTCTTTTCTTTTTTCGAACATCACCTTCTTCCATCATATATCCCAACCTTGGTTATGTTCGTTGGAAAATATTTATTTGACGAAACTGGTCATACATAGCTTGAAGAACAAAGAAAGGAAGTTGGTTCTGAAGCATTATTATTATTATTATGCATGTCCCTAATTATTTCTCGTTCTATAGATTCATAATAGCAAGAATAGACATTCTTTTGAATTATTGGAAAATGATCTGGGGAATTAAATAGTCATATACATAATCTGATATTGTAAAATCAATAAAACATCAGTTTGAGTACAAGAATCCTACCGTAAAAAAAAAAAAAAACATAAAGTATCCCAATTCAATGAAATGTATAACTACCTCCCAGCTACTAGTTACTTTTTTACACTTGAAGTCACTTAGCCCTTGTGGAGCAAAGAGTTATTAAAGTCAATATTAGTCATACTACAATAAACAAAAAAGAAAGAAATAAAATTATAATATTTGTCATTAGTCATAAGTCTCGTAACATAGAGACATTATTGTAGTTGAACAAGTTTGGCCCTTGTCTTTCAATGAACAAAATACAGAGAAGGTAAGTGAGTACACCCATAAATGATCCATTTTGAGTTTTTACAATCTATCTTTGTAGACAATATAGTAGATTGAAAATCTAGTTAATATGACAATTAGGTTTAAAATCCAAATGGAGTACATGTATCCAATGGTAAGTACAAAAGCAAGATTAGATTCGTAGATTGTTTTTTAAGGAATTTCAAATAATGAATTGTGCATCAGTTTGAGATCTTTGCCTTATAAATATTCACTCATTAATGGAGATAGAGTGTTCTGTTCAGTTGGTGGTTGTGAAAAAAAAAAAGGGAAAAAGATTTGTGGTTTTCCTAATCCTAGATCATTCCTCAAGTCCTAATTAAGTCGTTCACGTGGTTTTCCAATCCAAGTACAATTTCATAAGGTGATGAACAAATTCTGCCCTTAATACTATTACTTTTAATTTTATTGTCTTTCTAGTTAAGGCCTCTCTTGCATTTTTCTTTTTTCTCACAAAGAGCAGATATAAAACTAGGAAACTTTTTTTACCCACCCATGTCCTGGAATTTCTACCGAATGCTAAAGATATATCCATAGCTCCAGCAAGCATGATAAGAAATCAAAAGCTTGATCATACATTGAAGTTCTTAACAACTCTTAGTTAATGAAATATATACATCTAACAATCTGTCATTTTGATGCTCACTTTCTGACAAATATACCATGTTAAACTTTGGACCATTTGATTAGTTAATAGATAACATTATTTTTTTTAACAAAAATCATTAATCTTACAATACAGCTTAAGAACTTTCTTGAAAAAGTTAGAGAAGAGGTTATATAAAAGAGAGTTACAGCTTTTATTTTTGGGTAAAAAGAGTAGGCAGGAGGTTGAAAAATGAGAAATGGGTAAAGAAGAGTTTATTGTGATCTGTCAAAATTTGTTGGTCCAGAGGGTGGGGGTTAATTTGTTCCTTGGTTAAAGGAGATTACCAAATATTGAAAAGGAAAAACAAATAAATAAAATTTTGAAAATTTTATACATTAGATAATTAAGTGTGATTGAGAATCTACGTCAGCAAGCAGCAGCTACGGGTGGACCTTCTTTGTATTCCAACTTCGAGCCATTTCCACAATGCCTTGAACGCTCACATTTTTGCGACATAGATAGCTATTTAAAAAAGGGAGCTTAAGTGCTCTTTTACAATTTTTAAGCAATGCTTAGATATAGCCAATAAAGGTACTATAAATAATTTATGAATCTCTTGCTATCCTAGTATTAGAAATTTCTTCAAGATTCTATTGAATCTAATTTTAATTTTGCAACTATTTCCAAAGTAAACAATAATAACAATATTGTAACGTTTCAAAAGAATTTAGGTTTCTTTATTTTTTTTTTTATAGAAATGACTATGTACTTTTTTATATTTTCCCCATAAATATTAAACTAAAGTCATGAAATATGATAAGACTCAATTGTGATCAAATTATATGGTGGAAACTTATAACTAATTACGGAATACTTAAATAGGGAGAATTAAGAAATAAGAATGAGTTGTGATTTATTGTAAATTGTAGTTAAATAGATAAATGGTTGAATTTCGGGCACTAAAACGAAACATCGAATCGGCGCTCGATAGGACACATTTCCACACCTTTTGTTTTTTTCTCCACGTGGCTATAAAAATACAAAATAAATCATTTATGGAAAAAACATAGTTTGATGAAAAGTTCTGAAGAAATTATTTTAAATAACAGAATTTATTTTTTAAAATATTTATAAATAAAATATTTTAATGACATATAGTTATTTATGTTTAATAAGAAACCTCTCCCGAGATAAATTTTTTTATACTTGATAGAAAAATATTTTATCTGTTTTATTATTTTTATTAATATAAAAATAGAGTTGTTTTAAAAATTAGAGTCGTTTTTAAATATATTAAATTTTTAGATTCTATTAAATAATGTCTATTAGTAAAATAGTATCACTATTTATAATAGTTTGTCTAAAAACTATTTATAATAGTTTGTCTAAAAACTATTTAAAAAAACAAGTGCATTAAGTATTCTTTTGCAAAAAATGTGTATGCACGTATACATTCTTTTAACTTTAATTATATATTATTTTTTTAATTCAAAATCTCTAATAACTTAGTTAAAAATTAAAAAGTTTCATTTCATTTCATTTCAAATTTCAAAAAACAACTTCCCTTCGCAGCTTCTCTCTCATTTCTAAATTTCTTCATCTTTCTTCTCAACGGCAACTATCTCCCTCCTCTTCCCCCTCTCTCCGCCTCCCCTTCTCTCTCGATCTCTTGTCTCCTTCGTCTTCCTCAGAATCTTCACTCTTCCTTTCTCTCAATTTCTATTCTCTAAAATGAAGCATCCACCCAAGAAACCCTATCTTGCTAAATACCCATCTCGCCGATCCACTGCCATTTTCTATTCCATGCGCTAACGGCGCCGGAATCAAGGGCGGAAGACCCCTCGGAAGCCTATGTCGTCTTCCAAAGAAAATGCTTCACCGTCAGATCCCAAATTCCCAACTCCATGGTTCCCGATTCCAAACCCTCGCCGACTAAGTTGAAGAGCCTGCTCCATCTTCTAACCCACTTAAGCGGAAGCTCAGTATGGAGACCGTTCCTGAGAATTCCATCCCTGGGTTGTCTGATTCTGTTGTTAAGGTAGTTTACGTGGTGTGGTTATGGATGTTTTGGTATATTTTTTTCTTAATTTGTGTGGTGAAATGATATTTTCCTGTAATATGAAAAATTAATTTGGTCTTATGTTGAATCATCTCACAGATTAGAGAAGATGTAAAATCTGGTGTAGAAAATTTAACAGAGGAGTGTGTATCCACAATGGCAGCCGTTACTCGGCTTCTAATGAAGGTTTTTATCTTCCTCGTGCTAATATGCGCACCTGAGTGCACCCCTATCCCTGCAACCGTGTACTAAAAAAAAGTTGCAGTTGTCCAAAATGTCTATATATAATTTGTATGCCATCCTTTATATTTTTAATTTTGTAATTTCGTAGATTGGTTGAACTGACTTCAGTATGCGGTTGAAATCATAAACTCAAGATTAATCATCAAGTTTTGGACCTTGTTAAGTGAAATTAGTTCTATTACTAAAGCATGAAAAAAGATAAACTTTAATAAAGATTAGAAAATGTTCGACACTTTATAGTCTTGATTTGTGTCAAAGACTACTTAAAGCATGAAGTCTCTCATCATGATATTGTGAAAAATTGCATGCCTTTAGTAGTTCATGGACTCCACTGTTCTTCCTTTTCATGGTTAACCTTTTAAAATGAATCGAATACAATTTTAAACACCATCTTTATAATCTCAGAATAATTATGCAGGGTTTATCAGAATAATATGTTTGTTTCTTCAGATATACTTAATATTTCATTGATTGCTCATTCATTTTGGTTTCCATTTTTAGTCGATTATGGTGGCTCACTTTGGAAACTTGTTACATAGCTACTGCCAAAAGCTTTAAATTGCCTTCCGGATGCACCTCAAAATCAGCTTCATTCTTTGTGTTTTCTAATTTCTAGCTCACTCAATTCAGCCATGGATGTACGGAGGTAAGTAAAGTTCCCTTTTGGAATTCAAGTTCTTCTGTACTTCTTGTTGGAGTTTGAGAGGCATTTTTGTTGTTGTTCTTCTTCTTGCATAACTGTGGTTGTGGAATTTGGGTTTTAGGTAGTGAAAGAACTTGTATTATAGTTTTATGTGGTAAAAGGAATTGGACCCACTTGCCATATGTTCACTCAATTTGATTTTTTACTGTAAGTTGAGTCAGTTGTGGTCATTTTGAAGGGGTTCAACTGCATCTGGGAAGTTGGGAAGGAGTCAAAAGGGATTTTTTAAGCCAAAACTGACTTCTCTCACTTTGCCAGAATTGACTTCTCTCACTTTCTTTCTCTGCACTTCTAACTTCCAAAGTTTTTGTGACTGTTAGTAGTTTCATCAAGTGTTTGTGTTTGCTACTTGGTTATGCTTCATAATTGCTTTAGATTCACAAAAATACTATAACCTGTAGCCCTGTAACTCTATCCATTTCAGGAGTTTGTGATCTTTTTGTGTGTAGGAACTAACACAAATTGAATATTTAAAAAGTGAAAAGTAGTTGGGTTTGTAGAAAATAAGTGCCATTTGGTTGAGTTATGACTACTTTTGAAGATGGTTTTATTTTAACTATGACTGCATTTGCTAGTTTGTTTTTTGGTACTTCATTCACCATCCATTTTCTCTCCATGGTTGAGTTTCTCCCCTCATTTATTTTTTATAACATTCATTAGATCACTCTTTAAATCATTCAATTACAAAGGAAAGGCTACTTCAATTCATCATCAGTAAACTATTTTTTTCCTTTAGTAACAATCACTCACATCATTGTCATTTCTCTATGTATTGTCTATAGACCAGGGCGATTTCTAGTTCTCTTCTAAGATTAAATAATTACCAGCTAATCATTTAGGAAGTATTGCAGTTAAATGGTTGTTGGGTTGTCAACTATACTATTTTTTATCTTTTTTCTGTGTGCGGTTGAAATTCTTCTGATGTCCCCCATCTCCTGTGATTCTTTTCTTCAAAATCAAATAGTAGAAGTATCTGTTGGTTCATTTGTTCCACTTGCTTTGTTCCCTGTCCAGGAGTAAACCTTCGTATATTGGAGAAACATGCTCACTGAGAACATTGAGATCAATTTCAACAAGCTTTACTACTAGTTTTGATAGGCTTACGAGTTTTGGAAACATAAGATTTGATCGAGAAGTTAGGAGTAAAGGTTTGGGATATCTTAAATGTTTGGGTGATAGAAACCCGGTATTTCTTCATTTGTGGAATGAAATACTTGTCATGTTGTGTGTGATTGCTACCTTGTTGGATCCTTTGTTCTGTTACACCTTGTTGGTTGATTAAGGCAAAAGATGTGTTGGATTTGACAACAAGATGAGAATAGTAGTTGTAATTGTTAGCTCAATCATAGACTTCCTCTACATAATTCTTATAGTCTGTCATTTTCATTTTAGATATTCCAAATTTTATAATGCAAAACCTGATGAAGCCGATGATGGTGTTTGCACAAGAGCTTGGAGATTCTTTTTATCTTACTTCACAATTGACGTTCTTTCAGTTCTTCCACTCCCCCAGGTATGAAACTTCAGCCTTTTGCTGGCTTAGATTCTATCAATCTTATTGTCAAATTTGTCCATTCCATTTGTAACCAAGGATTCATTTGTAGGACAAGAAAGATAATCATCATTTAGAATATATATGTGAGAGTGCACACACAAAAACAACTAATTATTCAAGCAGAAACATAAAAGCATAATTTACGGAGCATACTGTCCTAAGTTAAGTTTGTGCTATAACAAGATATCCACTCTTGATGTTAAAACACAAAGTCGTATTGTCTAATCCCTTTAGTAATCTACAAGAACTCCAAAGAAATAAGCTCTGGGTCATTATCAATTTTGTTTTCCATCCTAAAATATTCAATTATTCTCCTCTTTGGGAAATTATTGGAGGATGACCATGATTGAGATCTCAAATCTTTACACCAACAGCTGTTTGAATGTCTTTTCTATCTTTTCTTTCTTCTTACCTGGGAGGGGTTAAAAATTTTCATTTCTTGTGCATTATTAGCCATGCAGGGTTTACAGAAAGATTTGAACTTTTCATTTGTGGTCGTGAGCTGGCCAATGCATTTTTCGAATTGATCGATCGTATTTATCAGGTAAGAGGTGATTATATCAATCATTAATGTTAGAAGGGTGCACAGATGATGAAACTTTTTAGCCAATTTCATGGCATTTGAAAGAGAGAAAGTACATTAGTATTGAACTCAAGTTAAACTGGATAGTCTATCACCTTTTGGAAGATAACTTTCCTGTACTTTGTTCCATCTTGTATAGACCCTTTCAGTCGAAAGGTTACCAAAGGAATCGTTTTTGTTATGTGTTATGTGCTTAACTCCATAACAATGTGCGTCCAAGCTCTACATGAGCATTCTATTCTTCTTGCTTGGTATACTTGTGCATTATTGGTTTATGTGCCATGTCAAGAAATAATAGTTTCTATTGGAACGTTTTAGTGTTCCGGTTCCATGATAATTGGAATGGTTGTAATGATCTTTTTCTTTTAAAACAAACAAAATTGGCACAGAGGATGATTAGAAGACCAAATCAGGCAACACAATGAGAAGCATGGCTCAGCTGTTTCTTATGTATCTCGTTTCTTATGTAATGACTCTTTGGACTTCAATTGCCAAAAAGATGAGGATGATTCTTATGAAGTGACACTTGATGATGATTTTCTTACTGCTTTGGAATATGGAATGCCACCAGCTTCTGGACTGGTATGCTTGTCTTTTCTGTCTGTCCACTTTTATGCATCTCGTTTCGGATGGGATCCTTAATGCACCGCTAGTGAAACTCTAGATCATTCCATTCTTTTGACATAATAAAATCACAGAAAAAGTAGATTAGAGAGTGGCCAATGAAAGTATCTTGAATAGATATTTCATAGCTGCTATGAAGTTTTTCCACATGCAAACATTTAAAAACCAGCTGCTGAAGTCTCCCATGTGAAAGCAACTAAGCAAGTAGTCTAAAATTTTGAAGTGCATACAAATTAACGAATCTGGGATGATATTTGATCTATAATTAAATTGTGGAACGTATGATGGATGTTTCGTTGTACTTGGATGTTTAGTATCCCTTTTCCTCGCTGTAATAGATGGAAGAATTTAACTTTCAAGGAATTGGAATTGATAGATTATATGTAGACCCCAAGATCGTAGCCTTTTTATTTATTTAGGGTGATGGTATTATTCTGATGCATGTGAAAAATACTCGTGTGTAGGCGGTGGTTTTAGTTCTCATTCCAAGCTTAAGAGGATATGGATTTAGATACCCATCAATTGATGATTTGTGGGGTATGTGGGAAAAGAACTAGGGGTTAAATAATTTGCAAAAGACCAATGTAAGCATCCAATTAGTGGATAGGTCCTATATGTTAGCCCCTTAGGCATAGTTGAGGATGTTCTTATTAAGGCAGGAGGACTTATTTTTCTCGCTGATTTTAACATCCTAGATATCCATAAATTTTTAGTTTAACCTCTTTAATAAAATTTGATAGAAAATCTTGTTTTCTTTTTGTAGGAATAAAGGAAAAAATGGAGTCTAATCGAATTTGGAACCTTTGCAAGCAAGGGGAAGTTTTCTGTTCCCTATCTCTTTTTTCGATCCTTACAATCTTGCTTAAAATGCTTTGAAGACAAATTAAAGTTTTAAGTGGGGGGTAGGGTTGTAGCTTTGCATGTTCTATGTCCTTTGGGAAATTTTCATTTTGCCAAAAATGTTCAAATTTTAAACTTTTTCAATGTCTTTATTCTTAAAATAAATAACATGTCTAATTTGCTTTCTAGTTTAGACAAGCATGTGTGCCTAACCCTTGAGCATGGAGCTCGGGTTTGTGATTGTGTTTGTCATTTGAATATCTTAAATATGTTGAAAATGCATTCTTTGAGAGCTTAGAAATGCGTAGAAGACATGCTATTCATTTTCTAAATATTGTAAATACTGTACATACTTAATAATGTGTTGAAAACATGTGCTGTTGAAAACATGGCCTAACCAAAACCAGATCTGCCTAGCCCTTAGAGTCCAGCCGGTTAGGTCAAGTAGAATGCGTTGAGCTCCCTCAGTATCAGAGCTTGTGTGGGGAACTCTTCACTTTTGGCCTAACCAAAACCAGACCTTCCTAGCCTTTAAAACCCAACCGGTTAGGTGAAGTAGAATGCGTTGAGCTCCCTCAGTATCAGAGCTTGTGTGGGGAACTCTTCACTTTTCGCCTAACCAAAACCAGACCTGCCTAGCCCTTAGAGTCCAGCCAGTTAGGTCAAGTAGAATGCGTTGAGCTCCCTCAGTATCAGAGCTTGTGTGGGGAACTCTTCACTTTTGGCCTAACCAAAACCAGACCTGCCTAGCCCTTAGAGTCCAGCCGGTTAGGTCAAGTAGAATGCGTTGAGCTCCCTCAGTATCAGAGCTTGTGTGGGGAACTCTTCACTTTTGGCCTAACCAAAACCAGACCTGCCTAGCCCTTACAGTCGAGCCGGTTAGGTCAAGTAGAATGCGTTGAGCTCCCTCAGTATCAGAGCTTGTGTGGGGAACTCTTCACTTTTGGCCTAACCAAAACCAGACCTACCTAGCCCTTAAAGTCCAGCCGGTTAGGTCAAGTAGAATGCGTTGAGCTCCCTCAGTATCAGAGCTTGTGTGGGGAACTCTTCACTTTTGGCCTAACCAAAACCAGACCTTTCTAGCCTTTAAAACCCAACCAGTTAGGTGAAGTAGAATGCGTTGAGCTCCCTCAGTATCAGAGCTTGTGTGGGGAACTCTTCACTTTTCACCTAACCAAAACCAGACCTGCCTAGCCCTTAGAGTCCAGCCGGTTAGGTCAAGTAGAATGCGTTGAGCTCCCTCAGTATCAGAGCTTGTGTGGGGAACTCTTCACTTTTGGCCTAACCAAAACCAGACCTTCCTAGCCTTTAAAACCCAACCGGTTAGGTGAAGTAGAATGCGTTGAGCTCCCTCAGTATCAGAGCTTGTGTGGGGAACTCTTCACTTTTCGCCTAACCAAAACCAGACCTACCTAGCCCTTAAAGTCCAGCCGGTTAGGTCAAGTAGAATGCGTTGAGCTCCCTCAGTATCAGAGCTTGTGTGGGGAACTCTTCACTTTTGGCCTAACCAAAACCAGACCTACCTAGCACATAAAGTCCAGCCGGTTAGGTCAAGTAGAATGTGTTGAGCTCCCTCAGTATCAGAGCTTGTGTGGGGAACTCTTCACTTTTGGCCTAACCAAAACCAGACCTTCCTAGCCTTTAAAACCCAACCGGTTAGGTGAAGTAGAATGCGTTGAGCTCCCTCAGTATCAGAGCTTGTGTGGGGAACTCTTCACTTTTCGCCTAACCAAAACCAGACTTGCCTAGCCCTTAGAGTCCAGCCGGTTAGGTCAAGTAGAATGCGTTGAGCTCCCTCAGTATCAGAGCTTGTGTGGGGAACTCTTCACTTTTGGCCTAACCAAAACCAGACCTGCCTAGCCCTTAGATTCCAGCCTGTTAGGTCAAGTAGAATGCGTTGAGCTCCCTCAGTATCAGAGCTTGTGTGGGGAACTCTTCACTCTTGGCCTAACCAAAACCAGACCTACCCATCCCTTAGAGTCCAACCGGTTAGGTCAAGTAGACACATACATATATGAGTCTAAATTCATACATATATCAAGTAAACTCAATGTGAATATGTGATTCTAAATTCATTTAATTTCGCTTTCAAATTTTTAAGAATGAAGTGACTTAATTGAATTCAATTTTGGTCGTTTCAATCGCATGATTAAGTTTGATTTCTAAAAGATGTAGGCTGGAAAAGGAGGTGAGCTAACATTGAATAGAAGAACCATAACAAGAGGGGCACTGGATTCATTGAGAAATGGGCGAGAGATTCCATGGCTCCCATTTCTTTAACTTTTGCAATCGATAGTAATGTCGATCTTGACAGGTAATGTTAATCTATTTAAGTTGAGAGGTTTGGAATACTTCATGAAAATTAAGGTTGATATAGTCTTTAATTTAATGTTGGTTTTGTAAAAAAAATTAAAGTCTGCTGAATTTGAGATTGGATATTGAAACAACTATCTTTTTTACTTGAAAATCTGAATGAAATTGCATTTCTCTTTTGTTTGAGTCGGATTCTGCTTTTGAATCTTGGAAACTTTTTTGATTCATGTTTCTGTAATGTTGAATGGGTATGAAACAAAGTTAGGGGTTGAAATCTTGCAGGAATGTTGGAATGAAGATTTAGGAATTAATTCCTCTTTCTTAGAAGAATCTAAATCTATACAAAGGTCTTCTTTTTTGTTTCCAATCATCTGAGGTAATCTTGTAGGTTCTTTAATTCTTGGTGGAAATTCTAGACTACCTGAGGTAATTTTTGCTTTCTTAATAGTTTTTGTTGCATGTTTTCATGCCATTCTTGAAAATCTTGAGGTTGTTCTTGATTGTTCCCATGTTTGGTTTAGGTTTGTTTTGAACACCTTTTAGGTTTGTTTGAGACTCAATTTGTTGCATCTACACACTTAATTGCTATTTTGGGACTTGAAGTGCTTTTTTTACAATGTTTGAATTTTTTTGGTAAGTTATGACTTACGAAATTATACTTGAGCATTGTTAGGCTATTTTTTAAGTTCGAATGGTACTTAGACATGTTGGTAGGTTATGAGTTATGAGTTACGAAATTATATTTGTTGGGTCATTTTGATAGTTCAAGTGATACTTAGACACGATTTGAACAACTTTTAGGTTTGTTTGAGACTCAGTTTGTTGCATCCACACACTTAATTGCCATTTTGGGTCTTGAAGTGCTTTTTTTACAATGTTTGAATTTTCTTGGTAGGTTATGAGTTACGAAATTATACTTGAGCATTGTTAGGCCATTTTTTAAGTTCGAATGGTACTTAGACATGTTTTGAACAGGTGTTAGGTTGTTTCGAACTAAGTTTGTTGCACATACAGACATGATTGCCATCGAAGGGCTTTTTCCACACTTTTTTGAACTTTTTGGCAAGTTATGAGTTACAAGCTTTTGCACTTAAGCGTCATTGGGTCGTTTGAAAGCTAAGACGTGTTACGAATGCCTTTTTGGTCGGTTTGAATCTAAGTTTGTTGCACTTACACACTTGGCATTCTAGGTCTTGAAGTGCTTTTTTTCAATCTTTTTTGAACTTTTTGGTACGTTGTGAGTTACGAACTTACAGTTAAGATTTGTTAGATCGTTTTGAAAGTTCAAGTGATACTTGGACATGTTTTGAATGCGTTTTAGGTTGGTTTGACACTAAGTTTGTTGCACTCACACACACGGTTGCCACTTTGGGTCTTAAAGTGCTTTTTTCACACTTTTTGAACTTTCCGCTAGGTTGTGAGCTATGAACTTACACTTAAGATGTCTTAGGTCGTTTTTTAAGGTCCAAGTGATACGTAGACATGTTTTCAACACCTTTTAGGTTTGTTTTAAACTTAGTTTGTTGAACTTACGCACTTTGTTGCCATTTTGGGTCTTGAAAGGCTCTTTTCTCACTTTTTTTTAACTTTTTGCTAGGTTATGAGTAACGAACTTACACTTAAGCTTTGTTAGATCGTTTCTAAAATTCAAGTGATAATTAGACTCGTTTTGAACACTTTTAAGGTTGGTTTGAGGGTAAGTTTGTTGTACTTACACATTTGGTTGCCATTTCTTTTGTGGTCTTTGAAGTGCTTTTTTCACAGTTCTTGACTTTTTGGTACGTTGGGAGTTGTAAACTTACACTTAAACTTTGTGAGGTTGCTTTTAAAGGTCAAGTGATACGTAGGCTCGGTTGGAACACTTTTTAAGTTTGTTTGAGACTAAGTCTGTTGCACTTACATGCTTGGTCGGGTTGTGCCATTTTAGGTCCTCGGTGCTTTTTTCACTCTTTTTTGAACTTTTTAGTCGGTTATGAGTTGCGAATTTACACTCAAGCAATGTTCAGAGGTTTTAAACTCTTTTTATTTTGGTTTGGAACTAAGTTTGTTGAACTTGCACACTTGGCTGACATGTTGGGTGTTAGAGTGCTTTTATCGCACTTTTTGGAATTTTGGTCGGTTGTGATTTGCGAACTTATACTTAAGCATTGTTCGATCGTTTTGAAAGCTTACACACGTTTTGAACTCTTTTTAGGTTGGTCTGAAACAAAGTTTGTGGCACTAACACACTTGGTTGCCATTTTCGGTCTTGAAGTGCTTTTTCCACACTTTTTGAATTTTTTGGTAGGTTATGGTTTACGAAATTACACTTAAGTTTTGTTGGGTCATTTTGATAGTTCAAGTGATACTTAGACACGATTTGAACACCTTTTAGGTTTGTTTGAGACTCAGTTTGTTGCATCCACACACTTAATTGCCATTTTGGGTCTTGAAGTGCTTTTTTTACAATGTTTGAATTTTCTTGGTAGGTTATGAGTTACGAAATTATACTTGAGCATTGTTAGGCCATTTTTTAAGTTCGAATGGTACTTAGACATGTTTTGAACAGGTGTTAGGTTGTTTCGAACTAAGTTTGTTGCACATACAGACATGATTGCCATCGAAGGGCTTTTTCCACACTTTTTTGAACTTTTTGGCAAGTTATGAGTTACAAGCTTTTGCACTTAAGCGTCATTGGGTCGTTTGAAAGCTAAGACGTGTTTCGAATGCCTTTTTGGTCGGTTTGAATCTAAGTTTGTTGCACTTACACACTTGGCATTCTAGGTCTTGAAGTGCTTTTTTTCAATCTTTTTTGAACTTTTTGGTACGTTGTGAGTTACGAACTTACAGTTAAGATTTGTTAGATCGTTTTGAAAGTTCAAGTGATACTTGGACATGTTTTGAATGCGTTTTAGGTTGGTTTGACACTAAGTTTGTTGCACTCACACACACGGTTGCCACTTTGGGTCTTAAAGTGCTTTTTTCACACTTTTTGAACTTTCCGCTAGGTTGTGAGCTATGAACTTACACTTAAGATGTCTTAGGTCGTTTTTTAAGGTCCAAGTGATACGTAGACATGTTTTCAACACCTTTTAGGTTTGTTTTAAACTTAGTTTGTTGAACTTACGCACTTTGTTGCCATTTTGGGTCTTGAAAGGCTCTTTTCTCACTTTTTTTTAACTTTTTGCTAGGTTATGAGTAACGAACTTACACTTAAGCTTTGTTAGATCGTTTCTAAAATTCAAGTGATAATTAGACTCGTTTTGAACACTTTTAAGGTTGGTTTGAGGGTAAGTTTGTTGTACTTACACATTTGGTTGCCATTTCTTTTGTGGTCTTTGAAGTGCTTTTTTCACAGTTCTTGACTTTTTGGTACGTTGGGAGTTGTAAACTTACACTTAAACTTTGTGAGGTTGCTTTTAAAGTTCAAGTGATACGTAGACTCGGTTGGAACACTTTTTAAGTTTGTTTGGTTGGTTTGAATCTAAGTTTGTTTGGTTTGTTTGAATCTAAGTTTGTTGCACTTACACACTTGGCATTCTAGGTCTTGAAGTGCTTTTTTAGGGAAATATTTCTGATTTCCCAAATCCTTGATTTCAAATTCATCACCCATTCTCAGTTTTAATTGATTGATTTTTGTTTGATCATCTCCGGTCAAAACAATGTCATCTACATAAACTATTAGAATAGCAATCTTTCCTGTCTTGGAAACCTTTGTACATAGAATATGATTAGAGTGCCCTTGACTATACCCTTGAGACTTGACAAAGATAGTGAATCTGTCAAACCATGCTCTCGGAGACTTTTTCAGACCATATAGGGATTTTTGGAGTTTACACACCTACTGACCAAATTGGGCTTCAAATCTTGGCGGGGGGCTCATGTAGACTTCCTCCACAAGGTCTCGATTCAAAGAAGCATTCTTAACATCTAGCTGGTATAGAGGCCAATCTTTGTTCACAACAACAAATAGCAAGACTCTAACAGTATTCAACTTAGCAACTGGAGAAAAGGTTTCTGAATAGTCAATATCATAGGTCTGAGTAAATCTTTTTGCAACTAACCTTGCCTTGTGTCTATCAAGTGTACCATCTGCTTTGTATTTGAGAGAAAACACCCATTTGCATCCTACAGTTTTATGTCCTTGGGTAGAGCACAGATCTCCCAAGTTCTATTGTTTTCAAGAACCTTCGTCTCTTCCATAACAACATTTTTCCATTCAGGACACTCTAGAGCAGTGTAGATATTTTTCGGTATTATGGTAGAGTCAAGGCTTGCTGTAAACGCTCTAAACTATGAAGAGAGATTATCATAGAAAACATAGTTGCAAATGGGATGTTTAGTGCAGGATCTGGTACCTTTTCTCAAAGCAATGGGAATGTCAAGAGAGGGATCATACTCATCAAGTTTTCTTGTATGACCCTGTTATGCTTCATCATTACTGATTTCTATTCTAACCTCAATGTCATCACCATGGTTCTTTTCTTCCATATTTTCAAGAACAGCAACATCAGACTTGTCATTCTCACTTATCGTATTATTAGTACAAGGTTCTGTAGGGTTTTCCATACCTTGGTCTCGAGGAGGTTCGAAGTCTTGGACTGGAGCCGGCGGTTGACTAGTAGGGGACCCAACTTCCTTTATGAGATTCCTCCTGTAATATGTTTTCCAAGGAACTTGGTTTACAGGTAAGATTATGGGATGAGGATCAACGTCAGATACAGTACTAGGAGTAGGTTCAGTAAATTCGAAAGTGTTGTTAGACTTTTCACTCACACTCTCCCCCTGAAGATGGCTAACAGAAAAGTAGGGTCGGTTTTCACAGAAAGTAACATCCATAGTGACAAAGTATTTTCTAAACGACGGGTGAAAACATTTATACCCGCTTTGGTGAATGGGATATCCAACAAACACACAGGCCTGAGCCCGAGGGGTAAATTTAGTCTAATTAGGGCCAAAATTATGGACATAAGTGGTACACCCAATGTAACGGCCCAACTCCTTATACTGAGTCGAAGTCATTACTAAATATAGGACAAGTGGTTTAGGACAAAATTTAGTAAAAACGTATAAGGTTTTAGAAATTTATTTATAAAAATCCAACAAGGTAACATGCAAAAAAAAAAATGATGTTTCGTTCTAAAGTCCTACTCGGGCCCTATCTAAAACGAAATGGTAAATAGTGAAGAATACTCAAACTCAGGTACTAAAGTCAAAAACAAGAATAGGCGGAAGCAGAAATCCCTATGGCTTGCCACGGTCATTTCTGGTCGCTCGCCAGCTTGCCTTTGCCCTTACCTCGTCCTCTACCTGAAAACATGACATGAAAAGAGTGAGTACAAAATACTCAGTAAGGGATCCACTACTAGTCCCACTAGGTGCCTGTTAGCTTCCTGTCAGAGTCCTGTAACTGGTACCCAATCGCTGGCACGTTCCCGAACACGTGCAACATGCGCTCCCGTAGGAACGTAACTCTGGTCTTCGGTGCCCCGGGGGACACCTAGGACAATCGGGATGCGAGGACCCCGTCGAGTCACTCGAGTCATATCTATATCCATGCTAGACTGGTGTCCCGTCGGACCGCACAGTCCTAAATAGGTGGTGATCCCGAAGGACACCCATGCAGGTACGACTCTAACAGGTTAAACTAACAGGTACCCTAATCGCAGTATACATACACATGGCGTCATCATATAACATAACAGATAAATCATCATTACACTCTCCATCTCGACACCCGTCGTACAACCATAACAGTTCTCGTCATCACAACATCATGCTATAATATAACCATATCATCAATCGCATCATACTATCATTAATTTCATGCATCGTACAGTCTAGTCCTCGACATGCACAATTGAAGGTATACGTGACCTCATAATTCTAAACATGGAGCTAGTAGTAGAAATCTCTTACCTGGAGATTTACTTGGCGAGTTCTAACCGCGAGGCAAGTGTGCTTTCCAAGCAACGAGGTCCTAACTGTTTAATACGCCAAAATTCGTAATTAAGTCACCAACGACTAACGGTTCAAAATTCAGTTGAAATGACTTACCCTAGAAAGAGGTTGCAATGCTGAGCCCCTACTGAAGAAATCCCACGCTGCAGCAGTTACTTGGTCCAAGACGTCCCTTAAGGAAAATAATTTAATTTAATTCCAAATTAAATTATTTAGTGTCCAAAGTCATTAAGTCTTACTGGGTAATGCCAAAATAATTAGTTTAATTATCCAAAATTGGATGGCAGGAGCCAAATTAGGCTTGGCGGCTCGGCTGGAAAGAGAACAAGGATCGGCTCGGCTTGGAGGTTGAAGATCGGCTCGGCTCGCGGCGCAGACTGGCGCGGCTCGTGGTGCAGACAAGCGCAGCTCGGCTTGGTACAGCGTCTACGCACGTGCGGCTCGCACGTGGGCGCTGCTCGGCTCGCGGGTGCACGCGGCTCGGGTTCCGGGTCAGAGGCACGCGGCACGGGCCGAGCTTCGGGTCACGGAGCGGGGCTTCGGCCGGGTGGGGTCCTCACGCGACGAGGCACTGGCTTCCGGATCCGGGTGGCGCGACGGCTGCGGGTGGTCCGGCTACACCACGGCTTCGCTCGGCGACGGCTGCAGACGGACGTTTCGGCTGCGCTGCGTCGGATCGAAGCGGCGCGACGCGGCTGGCTGACGGATCGGCTGCGGATCGCGAAGGGTGACGCGGCTCGGCTTCGGGCGACGGCTGCGAGAGACGGCTGCTCCGGCGGACGCTCGGCGTGCGCGGATCGGCTTGGACGATTCTTCCGACGCGGCTGGAAGCTCGGCGACGGCTCGGGTGGACTGAAGACTCGGCTGCGCTGCTGAACAGAGAGGGGAAGTCTTGGCGGCTCGGGTTCGCGGCGGCGGCGGCGGCGGCTGCTAGGGTTTTATTAATAAATCTTTTTTTTCCTCCCTTTTTCTCTTTTCTTTTCCCCCTTTCTTTCTTTGATTTTTCTCTTCTTCTTTACGCACGAGACCCAAGGCTTTTTATAAGACAATATCTCTTTTCTTTTTCTTTAAATAACCCAAACCAACCATCTCCTCTCTCTCTCCAAATCTCACCAAACTCAACCAACCCTCCTTTCAATTAGCAATAACTCACTAAATAATTTCTAAATACTAAAATAGGTAACATAATAGAAAAATACTTAATAATAAAAAAAGTGGAAAACCCAACTTTAATAAACCGGAAAATTCAAAATGATAAGGTTCTCCCAATAAATTTGTCTTTTCCAAGACCATACATAAATATTAATAGTAAGATGAACAAAAACAAGTTTGTTGGGGCGTTACATACTCCACTCCTTAGAAAACTTTCGTCCTCGAAAGTTCTAATCCTCGAACAGCTCGGGGTACTGAGCTCTCATGTCCTCTTCTTTCTCCCACGTGGCCTCTTCCACTCCATGGTTCTGCCAAAGGACTTTGACCAGTGGAATTTCTCGACTACGAAGCTTCTTGACCTCCCTTGCCAAGACCTCGACAGGCTGCTCCTCGTAGCTCAAGTTCTCGCTGATCGGTAGTGGCTCGAAGTCCACCACATGTGTTGGGTCTGCGACATATTTCCTCAGCATGGAGATATGGAATACGTCATGCACTGCAGCAAAAGATGGGGGTAGCGCCAAGCGATAAGCCACGGGGCCAATCCGCTCCAGTATCTCAAACGGCCCTACGAAGCGTGGACTCAGCTTCCCCTTCTTCACGAACCTCAGAACACCCTTCATAGGTGCTACCTTCAGAAAGACCATGTCTCCCACTTCAAGCTCGAGATCCTTACGTCGTACATCAGCATAACTCTTCTGTCTGCTCTGTGCTGTCAGCATACGAGCTCAGATCTTCTGTATGGCTGCATTGGTAGTCTGCACTAACTCGGGGCCTAGCATCCTCTGCTCTCCAACCTCGCCCCAGCAGACAGGAGATCTACAACACTTGCCATATAGAGCCTCGAACGGTGCCATACCGATAGTAGCCTGGTAGCTGTTATTATAGGCAAACTCCATCAGATGCAGATGAGAGTCCCAACTTCCTGAAAACTCTAGCACGCAGGCCCGTAGCATGTCTTCCAAAATCTGGTTCAATCTCTCTGTTTGACCATCAGTCTGAGGGTGGAATGCCGTGCTGAAGTCTAACCTCGTACCTAAAGCAAGTTGAAGTCCTTTCCAGAACTTCGATGTGAAACGAGCGTCTCTGTCTGAAATGATGGATACGGGTACTCCATGTAGTCTCACAATCTCTGTCATATATAACTGCCCCACTTACTGGCAGTGTAAGTGGATTTCCCTGGCACGAAATGGGCCGACTTCGTGAGTCTGTCGACCACAACCCAGATCACTGTATAGCCCTTTAGGGTCTTGGGCAGTCCCGTAATAAAATCCATCGACACACTCTCCCACTTCCACCCTGGCACACTCAAGGGTTGTAACAACCCGGCTGGACGTTGTCTAGGTGCCTTCACCTGCTGGCACACCAAGCACCTACTAACAAAGTCTGCCACTTCCCTCTTCATGTTCCTCCACCAGTAGACACTCCTCAAGTCCTGGTACATCTTCGTACTTCCAGGGTGCATGGTAAATGGAGAACTGTGAGCCTCAGTCAAAAGTTCTGTCTTGACTGCGCTGTCTTCCGGCACATACAAGCGTCCCTCAAACATAAGGCCATCGTCAGAGGATATGGAGAAGTCCTCACCTTGCCCTGTCTCTACCATACGACGCTTCTCGACCAAGTAAAGATCATTCAGCTAAGCAGCGATGATCTTTTGCCTCAAGGTTGGCTGAACTGACAACTGAGCCAACTGTGCGGTGACCTCACCTACTGAGACTGCAATCTCGGCTCTCTCAAAATCTCTGAGTAAGGGGGTCTGCTTGGTGATTAGCGCTGCTGAATGTGCAACCTTCCTACTCAGCGCGTCAGCCACTATATTTGCTTTACCTGGGTGGTACAGGATCTCGCAGTCATAGTCTTTCACCAACTCGAGCCACCTCCTCTGCCTCATGTTCAACTCCTTCTGAGTGAAGAAGTACTTCAGGCTCTTATGATCGGTGTAAATCTGTATCTTCTCACCGCACAGGTAGTGCCTCCATATCTTCAGTGCAAAGACTACAGCTGCCAACTCCAAGTCGTGGGTAGGGTAGTTCTGCTCATGAATCTTCAACTGGCGGGAGGCATAAGCAACTACCTTACCTTGCTGCATCAGGACACAGCCCAGTCCCTTCTTGGAAGCATCACTATAGATCACAAAGTTTCCCGACCCATCGGGCACTGTCAGGACTGGTGCAGTCACCAGCTTCTGCTTGAGCTCCTGAAAGCTACTCTCGCATGCTGGGCTCCAGACAAAAGGGGTTCCCTTCCTGGTCAACTGGGTCAACGGGCTGGCTATACGTGAGAAGTCTTCCACGAATCTCCTGTAGTAACCTGCCAAGCCCAGAAAACTTCGAATTTCACTAACTGTGGACGGTCGAGGCCAGTTGGTCACCGCTTCAATCTTTGTTGGATCCACTGAAACTCCCTCACTGGAAACCACGTGGCCAAGGAACGTCACCTTCCTTAACCAGAATTCACACTTGGAGAACTTGGCATACAACTTGTTGGCTCGAAGAGTCTCCAAAACCTGGTGCAAGTGCTCCTCGTGCTCAGCCTCAGTTTTAGAGTAAATCAAGATGTCATCAATGAAGACTACGACAAACGAGTCTAGAAAATCCTTAAACACCCTGTTCATCAAATCCATGAACACTGCAGGAGCGTTAGTCAAGCCGAAAGACATCACAACGAACTCGTAATGTCCGTACCTCGAACGAAAGGCCGTCTTGGGAATGTCACCGTCCCTAATCCTCAACTGGTGATAGCCTGACCGCATGTCGATCTTGGAAAAGACAGTGGCTCCCTGCAACTGATCGAACAAGTCATCAATCCTGGGCAAAGGGTAGCAGTTTTTAACTGTCACCTTGTTCAGCTCTCGGTAGTCAATACAAAGGCGCATCGACCCATCCTTTTTCTTCACGAACAACACTGGGGCTCCCCAAGGCGACACACTGGGCCGGATGAAACCTTTGTCCAGCAACTCCTGTAACTGGACCTTCAACTCTTTTAGCTCGGCTGGAGCCATTGTGTAAGGGGCCCTCGAGATAGGGGCAGTGCCCAGCTCTAACTCGATGGCGAAGTCTACCTCCCTGGAGGCGGAAGTACTGGGAGTTCGTCGGGGAAAACATCAGGGTACTCCCTTACCACTGGTTCGGAAGATAGGGAAACTTCTGGCTCTCTAATATCCACTACGCTTGCCAAGATGCTCCAAGTACCCTGGCTGAGTAGTTTACTAGCCTTCATGGCTGAGATGACCTTGGGTATACATACCATGCCTGCCCCCCTAAATTTGAAACTAGCCCCGAAGGGAGGGTTAAAGACAACTTCCTTGCCAAAACAGTCTATATTTGCATGGTTAGCTGACAGCCAATCCATGCCTAGAATCATGTCGAAATCCTGCATGTCTAACACTAGTAAGGTCACGTCTAACATATGATTCGCTATCTCTACCCGACATGCCTTTATTTGTTCTTTGGACAACAGGACCTCCCCAGATGGAGTAGAAACAGACAAAACACTACCCAAAGGTTCTACCTCCAAACCCACATGCTGAACGAAAACAGAAGATATAAACGAGTGGGATGACCCAGAGTCAAATAGTACAAAAGCATAATGCCCCAAAATTGGGAGCGTACCTGTCACCACTGTACCAGCTCGCTCGGCCTCCTGCCGAGTAGTGGTAAAAACTCTCCCCTGCTGGGAAGCAGAAGGCTGGGGCGGTGTCGTCTCAAAGGGTTTCTGAGGACACATATCAGCAGTGTGCCCCGGCTGTCTGCACCTGAAGCAGACTCCACTTCCAGCCAAGCAACGACCTCCGTGGACTCTCCCACAGGTAGTACAAGCGGGTAGCTCTCTCAGAGTCCTCCCGGCTGCTGCAAGCTCCCGTCGGTGTCTCTGAAAGACACCTCCTGACCTCAGAGTTCGCTGCGGTATTACGTCAGGCTGCATCTCCACCTTTCTTTTCTGTCCCAAGGCTGACCCTCTGCCGGCAGCCTTAGACGAATCAGCTCTCTCATGCAGGCTCAAATCCAGTGTTATTCGTAGTGCATCAGCATGAGTGGTTGGCCGGAGAGCTCGGACAATGCCCTGAAGGTCTAGCCTGAGTCCTCTAACGAATTTCTCCGTCCTGGCAGCCTCATCCCTTACCACATCGGGAGCAAAACGGGACAGCATGTCGAACTCGGCGTCGTACTGCTCCACCGTCATATCGCCTTGCTCCAAGTTTAGGAACTCTTGCAGCTTAGCGTGCTTCACGTTGGCAGGGAAGAACTTAGCATAGAAGTTCTCCTTGAACTGCTCCCAAGTTATCTTGCTGACGTCGCCCCCCAGCATTCTCTCAGCAGTCTCCCACCAGGCGGTGCCCCTATCCTCCAAGAAGAAAACTGCACACTGCACCTTCTAGTCTTCTGGGCACTTCATGTACCGGAAGATAGTCTCTATGGACGTCAACCACATTTGGGCCTTTGTGGGGTTGTCCATGGATCCGTCAAAGGTCTTAGGATTATACTTCCTAAAGTCCCGTAAGTGTTTAGTCTCGGCCGACAGTTGAACTGGTACGGGTTGAGCTTCCTCAGGGGCTGGAGGAACGTCGGCCTGGGCCTGAACAGGGGTGGCCTGGTTCTGCTGGGCGGCGAGGAAAGGTGCCAAAGCAGCTTGCAGCATGTCCTGATAACGCTGCTCCATCGCGGCGAGATCCGCCTGGGTGACCGGTGCGTTAGGGTCGACCACCGGTGCAGCAGGTTGCGCCTCCAGCTGGCCACGACCAGCTCCTCTGCCTCCCCTACCACCTTCTCGGCGTGCACCTCTACGTGGCGGCATTCTCCCTAAAATTCACCAACAAAACTTTTCACCACAAGAACTTAACACACCTATCTCTAGGTCTAGTCTATTCAGGCAAAATTGTAATCTTAACATTAGCAAGGCTTTAGACATACCTGGCGAGTGTCGAAGGACCGTATAGCCATAGGGTGAAGTAAAACCAAAACAAAACAATGACTTACATCGTAGGTCAGTCTACAGAACCTAAAACACTGTGCTCTGATACCAACTATAACGGCCCAACTCCTTATACTGAGTCGAAGTCATTACTAAATATAGGACAAGTGGTTTAGGACAAAATTTAGTAAAAACGTATAAGGTTTTAGAAATTTATTTATGAAAATCCAACAAGGTAACATGCAAAAAAAAAAATGATGTTTCGTTCTAAAGTCCTACTCGGGCCCTATCTAAAACGAAATGGTAAATAGTGAAGAATACTCAAACTCAGGTACTAAAGTCAAAAACAAGAATAGGCGGAAGCAGAAATCCCTATGGCTTGCCACGGTCACTTTTGGTCGCTCGCCAGCTTGCCTTTGCCCTTACCTCGTCCTCTACCTGAAAACATGACATGAAAAGAGTGAGTACAAAATACTCAGTAAGGGACCCACTACTAGTCCCACTAGGTGCCTGTTAGCTTCCTGTCCGAGTCCTGTAACTGGTACCCAATCGCTGGCACGTTCCCGAACACGTGCAACATGCGCTCCCGTAGGAACGTAACTCTGGTCTTCGGTGCCCCGGGGGACACCTAGGACAATCGGGATGCGAGGACCCCGTCGAGTCACTCGAGTCATATCTATATCCATGCTAGACTGGTGTCCCGTCGGACCGCACAGTCCTAAATAGGTGGTGATCCCGAAGGACACCCATGCAGGTACGACTCTAACAGGTTAAACTAACAGGTACCCTAATCGCAGTATACATACACATGGCGTCATCATATAACATAACAGATAAATCATCATTACACTCTCCATCTCGACACCCGTCGTACAGCCATAACAGTTCTCGTCATCACAACATCATGCTATAATATAACCATATCATCAATCGCATCATACTATCATTAATTTCATGCATCGTACAGTCTAGTCCTCGACATGCACAATTGAAGGTATACGTGACCTCATAATTCTAAACATGGAGCTAGTAGTAGAAATCTCTTACCTGGAGATTTACTTGGCGAGTTCTAACCGCGAGGCAAGTGTGCTTTCCAAGCAACGAGGTCCTAACTGTTTAATACGCCAAAATTCGTAATTAAGTCACCAACGACTAACGGTTCAAAATTCAGTTGAAATGACTTACCCTAGAAAGAGGTTGCAATGCTAAGCCCCTACTGAAGAAATCTCACGCTGCAGCAGTTACTTGGTCCAAGACGTCCCTTAAGGAAAATAATTTAATTTAATTCCAAATTAAATTATTTACTGTCCAAAGTCATTGAGTCTTACTGGGTAATGCCAAAATAATTAGTTTAATTATCGAAAATTGGATGGCAGGAGCCAAATTAGGCTTGGCGGCTCGGCTGGAAAGAGAACAGGGACCGGCTCGGCTTGGAGGTTGAAGATCGGCTCGGCTTGCGGCGCAGACTGGCGCGGCTCGTGGTGCAGACAGGCGCGGCTCGGCTTGGTACAGCGTCTACGCACGTGCGGCTCGCACGCGGGCGCTGCTCGGCTCGCGGGTGCACGCGGCTCGGGTTCCGGGTCAGAGGCACGCGGCACGGGCCAGGCTTCGGGTCACGGAGCGGGGCTTCGGTCGGGTCCTCACGCGACGAGGCGCTGGCTTCCGGATCCGGGTGGCGCGACGGCTGCGGGTGGTCCGGCTACACCACGGCTTCGCTCGGCGACGGCTGCAGACGGACGTTTCGGCTGCGCTGCGTCGGATCGAAGCGGCGCGACGCGGCTGGATGACGGATCGGCTGCGGATCGCAAAGGGTGACGCGGGCTCGGCTTCAGGCGACGGCTGCGAGAGATGGCTGCTGCGGCGGACGCTCGGCGTGCGCGGATCGGCTTGGACGATTCTTCTGATGCGGCTGGAAGCTCGGCGACGGCTCGGGTGGACTGCAGACTCGACTGCGCTGCTGAACAGAGAGAGGAAGGCTTGGCGGCTCGGGTTCGTGGCGGCGGCTAGGGTTTTATGAATAAATTTTTTTCTCCCTTTTTCTCTTTTCTTTTCCCCTTTCTTTCTTTGATTTTTCTCTTCTTCTTTACGCACGAGACCCAAGGCTTTTTATAAGACAATATCTCTTTTCTTTTCCTTTAAATAACCCAAACCAACCATCTCCTCTCTCTCTCCAAATCTCACCAAACTCAACCAACCCTCCTTTCAATTAGCAATAACTCATTAAATAATTTCTAAATACTAAAATAGGTAACATAATAGAAAAATACTTAATAATAAAAAAAGTGGAAAACCCAACTTTAATAAACCGGAAAATTCAAAATGATAAGGTTCTCCCAATAAATTTGTCTTTTCCAAGACCATACATAAATATTAATAGTAAGATGAACAAAAACGAGTTTGTTGGGACGTTACACCCAAACACACGAAGAGGAACCTCAGACACAAGGCGAGTAGAGGGGTAAGACGATCTAAGGGAGTCTGAAGGGGGAGTATACGAGAAGGCATTCTATTGATTAAGTGAGTGGCTGTAAGAATAACATCTCCCCACAGGTATGATGGAAGGGAAGTGGAAAGCATAAGGGAGCGAGCTACTTCCACAAGGTGACGGTTTTTTTTGTTCGACCACTCCATTTTGTTGAGGAGTGTAGGCACATGAGGTTTGGTGAGCAATCCCTTTGGAGGTTAGGAATTCACTAAGGTTATGGTTTTGGAATTCCCGACCATTATCACTTCGAAGAATTGCAATTTTTTATGAAATTATGTTTCAATAGTACGATAGAAGTTTTGGAAAATGGACGAAACCTCGGATTTATCTGTTATTAGGTAGACCCAGGTAAGACGGGTATGGTCATCGATGAAAGTTACAAACCACCGCTTTCCCGATGAGGTGGTGACCTTGGAAGGACCCCAAACGTCACTATGGATGAGGGTAGACGGTTGTGTAGGTTTATATGGTTGTGAGGGAAAAGAGACCCGATGTTGTTTAGCCCGGATACACATATCGCAAGATAGAGAAGAGACATCAAGTTTAGAAAAAAGGTGGGGAAATAAATATTGCATATATGTAAAGTTTGGGTGGCCCAGTCGAAAATGCCACAACATACAGTCTTTGTTCAAAAGTGCTAAAGTAAGATGACAGTAAACTAACCCTAGACAAACTACTATAGGAGGTATCATCATCAAGGATGTAAAGTCCCCTTCTATGTCAAGCAGTGCCAATCGTCCTCCTCGAGCTTATGTCCTGAAAATAAACCGATACAGATAAGAAGATAGCTTTACAATGCAATTCACGAGTGATCTTGCTTATAGATAACAAATTGTAAGACAGTTTAGGGACATGCAAAACACTCTGGAGAGTAAAACCGTCAGAGGGAACTATTTGTCCTTTGCCAGCGATTAGAGCTAGAGAGCCATCAGCTATTCGAATTTTTTCATTACCGGTACACGGGGCATAACAGATAAAGTGTTTCGAAGAACCTTTCAAGTGATCTATAGCCCTTGAGTCTAAGATCCAGGGATTCTTCCCATCAACGCTAATAAGCCCAAGGGACTGAGGCATATCTGACTGAGCAATGGCACCCAGAGTCGGAGTCTTGGTCTGGCTCGCAGTAGGATCAGTTGATTGAGAGGTGCTGGCAGGGGTAGTCTCACTAATGTATGCACGTCATGAGTTCTGTTTCTCGTTGGAGGATCGTTTGTTACCTCTTGGGGGACGACTGTGGAGTTTCCAACACTGATCCTTGGTGTACCATTGTTTCTTGCAGTGCTTACACACAGGAATTGACTTCCCATTATTCTTGTCACTGTCATGATTTGAGGACCGAGCGCTAAAGGCAGCGGAGTCAATGGTAGGGGTAGTAGTACACCCATGGCATTAGTGCGATCCTCTTCCAGGCGGACTTCAAAACAAACTTCCATTAGGGAGGGAAGAGGTCTTTGTCCGAGTATACGACCACAAACAGTATCAAATTTGGGATTAAGTCTTGCAAGGAAGTCATAAACACGGTCAACCTCTTCAAGTTTAGCATATTGAGTATCGTCATTTGGTGTGTCCCAAACTGTCTCTCTGCACAAATCCATCTCTTTCCAGAGGAGAGAGAGCTTGTTAAAATAGGTAGTCACGTTCAGAGTCCCTTGTTTGCAATTATGGACCTGTTTTCGCAGTGTATACAACCGAGAGGCATTCTGTCGTTTCGAGTAAAGGGTTTGAGTTGTATCCCACAAATCTTTTGCTGTGGCAGCAGATAGTAGAGGCTTGTCGATCTGTGGTTCCATACTATTAATCAACATGGACCGAATAAGTGAGTCCTCCCCTTTCCAAAGTCGTTCCAAGGCGTCTCCTGGTAGAGGACGTACAGTCCCTCCAGTTAAGAAGTCGAACTGGTGGCGACCTTCGAGGAACATCTTTATTGATTGGGACCAAGAAAAATAATTTTGCCCATTTAATTTTTCACCTGAAAAATTCTCTGTAGACGAACCCAAAGAGCCAGTTATATAATTTGACAGTAAATTAGGGAACGAAGTTATCGGGTTCTTGGAATACATCGGTAACTCGGTTGGTTTGAAATGCATCAAAGACTCACCCGCTTCAATGTTTGATCTGTTCTAAGGTTGATTAATTCCGTTACCAGAAAACAACGGTTGCTGTAAAGAGTCAACGTACAGCGGATGCTTACTGTACAGATTTGAAAGATTTACGGTTGAGGGTTGCTGTCCGGAGCTCATAGGCGGCGCGTGAGGATGCGAATGCCCGGAAGGGCTTGACGGTTGGACATCCGACGGCGCGTAAAAGGGAATGGGCTGGGCGGTGAGATGAAACGGCCCATGCGCTGGAGAGAAGCGGCGCGTGAAGCATCTTCTGGTCAGACGGTGGCTCGTACGACTGCGAAACCACTCCCGTTGGGTAGATCGGCGGTTTCTGTAGGTTTTGAAGCAGTTTCTCCATGGCGGCAGCGACGACAGTGACGGGTTCAATTTCGATCTGGGTTTCTCCTAGGGTTTTGTTATTGCTTTGCTCTGATACCATATTGAAAGCAATTAACAACAACCCGAGACTTACGTGGAAACCAGAGAACTGGGAGAAAAACCACGATACTTTAGTTTTTATTATTTTTCTTATGAATAAAATTGGTACAAATAGAGAAAATAAATATAGTACAATAGGAGTAAGAAAGGAAAAGATCTAGGAAATATTTAGGAAATAAAATCTTATATATTATTCTTTCCAAAAATACTCTAAGGACAAAGCCCTACTAATTCTAACAGTAGGCTTTAAGGTTTTATTTGTGAAGATTATGATTTCATATTTAAGTTAATGAAAGTGTTTTACATTCCTACATCATGAAGTTGCATCCTTTATCTCTTTAAACATGTGTAGCCATATACTACTTTAACTTTAAGTTTAAACTGTAACAATCTATTCTTTCAGTGCAAATCATACTTACGGTTGCTGAACATCATAGTGCCATTGTTCCTTGGCAACTTATAGCTGAAAGGACCGGTGTTGTTCTGAAGTTTGTAAGTTTAGGTGAACATAATGTCCCAAACTTACTAGAGTTAAAGGAAATGTTTTCAACAAAAACAAAGCTTGTGGTTACCTATCATGTCTCAAAATGTACTGGGTACACCATTCTATTTGATATTTAGCATTTTTTTTAATCTATTTCCTTTTTATACCATTCAATTTATAAACATTACTCAAATAAAACAAGTAGTAGGTGAATATTTCAAACTGAAGTGTTATCATATTACTTCAGTTATCACACTTCTAGTGGAAAGGTTTGCAGCTGAATAAAAACAATAAAGTCAAATGAATGAAGAATGAAAAGAACTGTCAGACATTTTTCCTTCTCTTGATCTGTGTCCAGTTACTCTTGATATCTTTCTAATAATAACTATATGCAAATAGTGGAATTCAGTATGATTTGATTTTTTTCTCTGCAACTTATGTTCTTCCAATTGAAGAAATAGTTGGCTTAGCACATCATTTTGGGGCAAAAGTGCTTGTAGATTCGTGCTAGAGTGTTCTACACATAGTTGTCGACATCTAGGCACTTGATGCTGACTTTCTTATTGCTTCTTCTCACAAGGTTAGGTTGTTTTCTTATTAATTAAATGGCAAGCCTTACATTTGGGCATATGAAGATAAGGAATAAACATGCTTCAGATGTGTGGGCCTACAGGCATTGGATTCTTGTAGATTGATCTATTGTTTGCAATGCCTCCATTCTTAGGTATGTCCTTTGAGAAGATAAGTTATGAAATTAAAATTGCATCAGTTCGTTTTTAGGAAGTCAATATCTAATTTTCATATTTGGTCCTACATGGCTCTAGATGGTGGAGATTTCTTGACCATTCCACATTTGCACAACCTCGTTCCAGGTTAGTGGACTCCATGGTTGCAATTTTGTCCTTTTCTTTTTACTTTAAAATGAAATTTTTCTCAATGTATTTATTTTATATGATGTGGAAAAATTAAAACGTTCAATATATAGGGCTCAAGAATTGCAAGAGACCTAAATAACTGTCGTTTATTTAGCATTATTTGTTTGCTCATTTGTTCTCATAATAATTGACACTTGATAAATCATCTTTTTGAAGTCATTATGAGATTTAAATAGATGACTTCTTGAATGGTGCTAACATTTTGTGATGTCTATTTTATTCGAACTATTCATTAATTGATGCCTTTTTACATATCCTTTCATCTCTTCTATGTATTCTCTTCCTACCCAAATGCCTTTTGATATTTGCATTAAGAAGTCTTTTTGGTGGACAATATTGTCCTTAATTCTACTAATTACTCATATCCCCCTTCGTTAGATTTGAAGCTGGGACGCCTACAATTGGAGAAGCAATTGGTTTGGGGAGCTGCTATTGATTATCTATCTAGGATCGAAATGCAAAAAATTCATAGTTACGAAGTGAGTTGATTGAAATTTGGTATATACCCTTTGTTTGAGAATTTTTGGGCGGTGAAAAATGCGTGAAGCAACTAAATCAGGGTATCAACTAAATAAATACCTTCATAGTAAGTTAGTAATAGAATTTTTTTTCTTTAATCAAGGAATTTATGTATTATTTTTCTATCAACTAGGTTACCTGGAACACTGAAAATTCAGAATGATATGATAAATATGTTTACTAGTTTTAAGACTTTAGTCTAACGACGAGGAGGTGTTGTATGCTAACAGGAAGAATTGGCGAATTATCTATATGAAAACCTTCGTGCAGTCCCTAACATTCGAATATATGGCCCAGCTCAATTTAGACTTTAGTGTATTTATAAATTATTTAATTAAGCAACGGTTTCATGGACTACATTTTTTCTACATAATTATCGATGTATACATTGTTGACACTTACCTGCCTTTGTTTTTTTTCAATACAAAGTCTCAAATTCCCTGGGATCAAAATTATAGTGACTCGTTGAACTAGTATATGAGATTTTAATTATTGCTTAATTAGCCATGTTATTTGGCAATTGCTAAGAGACATCCATAAACATAAGCAATATTTGATGGTTGAACAAATAGGTTAGATAGGATGAAGTATTGATACATAAAATCATGTAGCTATAAATTTTATTGTTATTATTATTGGTTGGCCTAATAGTGTTAACATTAATGTGTTATTAAATATTTTGAAAAAAAAGTGAAAAAAAGAGACTAAACTAATAATCTACCCTATTATATATGGGTGTGTTCATAGTTTGTTGGAGCTTGTGTTTTCTAGAATAGAATCAGACCAAAATCGAAAATCAAATTGCATTATGTGGTTTGGTTTGGCTTCACAGTTTGCCTTTTATCAACATATGTTTTTTTTTTTATATATTTTTTAAATTCCTGAAAGTGATCGTGGCTATGAGAGAGTGAGAGTGGCATGGCATGGCGGTAGCGGTAAGAGTGAGAGATGTTGGAGTGGAGACAACCAGATTTAAGAGACTGAAAGTGGTGTGACCGTCGGAGGTGAGGTGAGGTGTGAGTGAGGGAGGGAGGTGATCATCGAAAAAGTTAGATGGAGAGAAAAAGAAAACATAAAGTTAAGTTGAATAAAATTGAATAGATAAAGGTAACAATATAGATTTATATTTTGTCATACCTAATAAAATCTTTAAAAATTGGTTGGTAATAAAAAAGGTATGTCTTTGATTATTTGTGAAATTACCCTTCCCCTTCCACGAAAACTCTCTCCATCTCTCTAATTTGCTACCCACTCCTCCGATTTGCCATTTGAGTTCGTCGAGTTCCTCTTCTTCATGTGAATTCGTAGCTATGGATGCTCTTCTTCCTTCTTTTCTTTTTTCGAACATCACCTTCTTCCATCATATATCCCAACCTTGGTTATGTTCGTTGGAAAATATTTATTTGACGAAACTAGCTGGTCATACATAGCTTGAAGAACAAAGAAAGGAAGTTGGTTCTGAAGCATTATTATTATTATTATGCATGTCCCTAATTATTTCTCGTTCTATAGATTCATAATAGCAAGAATAGACATTCTTTTGAATTATTGGAAAATGATCTGGGGAATTAAATAGTCATATACATAATCTGATATTGTAAAATCAATAAAACATCAGTTTGAGTACAAGAATCCTACCGTAAAAAAAAAACATAAAGTATCCCAATTCAATGAAATGTATAACTACCTCCCAGCTACTAGTTACTTTTTTACACTTGAAGTCACTTAGCCCTTGTGGAGCAAAGAGTTATTAAAGTCAATATTAGTCATACTACAATAAACAAAAAAGAAAGAAATAAAATTATAATATTTGTCATTAGTCATAAGTCTCGTAACATAGAGACATTATTGTAGTTGAACAAGTTTGGCCCTTGTCTTTGAATGAACAAAATACAGAGAAGGTAAGCGAGTAGACCCATAAATGATCCATTTTGAGTTTTTACAATCTATCTTTGTAGACAATATAGTAGATTGAAAATCTAGTTAATATGACAATTAGGTTTAAAATCCAAATGGAGTACATGTATCCAATGGTAAGTACAAAAGCAAGATTAGATTCGTAGATTGTTTTTTAAGGAAGTTCAAATAATGAATTGTGCATCAGTTTGAGATCTTTGCCTTATAAATATTCACTCATTAATGGAGATAGAGTGTTCTGTTCAGTTGGTGGTTGTGAAAAAAAAAAGGGAAAAAGATTTGTGGTTTTCCTAATCCTAGATCATTCCTCAAGTCCTAATTAAGTCGTTCACGTGGTTTTCCAATCCAAGTACAATTTCATAAGGTGATGAACAAATTCTGCCCTTAATACTATTACTTTTAATTTTATTGTCTTTCTAGTTAAGACCTCTCTTGCATTTTTCTTTTTTCTCACAAAGAGCAGATATAAAACTAGGAAACTTTTTTTACCCACCCATGTCCTGGAATTTCTACCGAATGCTAAAGATATATCCATAGCCCCAGCAAGCATGATAAGAAATCAAAAGCTTGATCATACATTGAAGTTCTTAACAACTCTTAGTTAATGAAATATATACATCTAACAATCTGTCATTTTGATGCTCACTTTCTGACAAATATACCATGTTAAACTTTGGACCATTTGATTAGTTAATAGATAACATTATTTTTTTTTAACAAAAATCATTAATCTTACAATACAGCTTAAGAACTTTTTTGAAAAAGTTAGAGAAGAGGTTATATAAAAGAGAGTTACAGCTTTTATTTTTGGGTAAAAAGAGTAGGCAGGAGGTTGAAAAATGAGAAATGGGTAAAGAAGAGTTTATTGTGTTCTGTCAAAATTTGTTGGTCTAGAGGGTGGGGGTTAATTTGTTCCTTGGTTAAAGGAGATTACCAAATATTGAAAAGGAAAAACAAATAAATAAAATTTTGAAAATTTTATACATTAGATAATTAAGTGTGATTGAGAATCTACGTCAGCAAGCAGCAGCTATGGGTGGACCTTCTTTGTATTCCAACTTCGAGCCATTTCCACAATGCCTTGAACGCTCACATTTTTGCGACATAGATAGCTATTTAAAAAAGGGAGCTTAAGTGCTCTTTTACAATTTTTAAGCAATGCTTAGATATAGCCAATAAAGGTACTATAAATAATTTATGAATCTCTTGCTATCCTAGTATTAGAAATTTCTTCAAGATTCTATTGAATCTAATTTTAATTTTGCAACTATTTCCAAAGTAAACAATAATAACAATATTGTAACGTTTCAAAAGAATTTAGGTTTCTTTATTTATTTTTTTTTTATAGAAATGACTATGTACTTTTTTATATTTTCCCCATAAATATTAAACTAAAGTCATGAAATATGATAAGACTCAATTGTGATCAAATTATATGGTGGAAACTTATAACTAATTACGGAATACTTAAATAGGGAGAATTAAGAAATAAGAATGAGTTGTGATTTATTGTAAATTGTAGTTAAATAGATAAATGGTTGAATTTCGGGCACTAAAACGAAACATCGAATCGGCGCTCGATAGGACACATTTCCACACCTTTTGTTTTTTTCTCCACGTGGCTATAGAAATACAAAATAAATCATTTATGGAAAAAACATAGTTTGATGAAAAGTTCTGAAGAAATTATTTTAAATAACAGAATTTATTTTTTAAAATATTTATAAATAAAATATTTTAATGACATATAGTTATTTATGTTTAATAAGAAACCTCTCCGAGATAAATTTTTTTATACTTGATAGAAAAATATTTTATCTGTTTTATTATTTTTATTAATATAAAAATAGAGTTGTTTTAAAAATTAGTGTCGTTTTTAAATATATTAAATTTTTAGATTCTATTAAATAATGTCTATTAGTAAAATAGTATCACTATTTATAATAGTTTGTCTAAAAACTATTTAAAAAAACAAGTGCATTAAGTATTCTTTTGCAAAAAATGTGTATGCACGTATACATTCTTTTAACTTTAATTATATATTATTTTTTTAATTCAAAATCTCTAATAACTTAGTTAAAAATTAAAAAGTTTCATTTCATTTCATTTCAAATTTCAAAAAACAACTTCCCTTCGCAGCTTCTCTCTCATTTCTAAATTTCTTCATCTTTCTTCTCAACGGCAACTATCTCCCTCCTCTTCCCCCTCTCTCCGCCTCCCCTTCTCTCTCGATCTCTTGTCTCCTTCGTCTTCCTCAGAATCTTCACTCTTCCTTTCTCTCAATTTCTATTCTCTAAAATGAAGCATCCACCCAAGAAACCCTATCTTGCTAAATACCCATCTCGCCGATCCACTGCCATTTTCTATTCCATGCGCTAACGGCGCCGGAATCAAGGGCGGAAGACCCCTCGGAAGCCTATGTCGTCTTCCAAAGAAAATGCTTCACCGTCAGATCCCAAATTCCCAACTCCATGGTTCCCGATTCCAAACCCTCGCCGACTAAGTTGAAGAGCCTGCTCCATCTTCTAACCCACTTAAGCGGAAGCTCAGTATGGAGACCGTTCCTGAGAATTCCATCCCTGGGTTGTCTGATTCTGTTGTTAAGGTAGTTTACGTGGTGTGATTATGGATGTTTTGGTATATTTTTTTCTTAATTTGTGTGGTGAAATGATATTTTCCTGTAATATGAAAAATTAATTTGGTCTTATGTTGAATCATCTCACAGATTAGAGAAGATGTAAAATCTGGTGTAGAAAATTTAACAGAGGAGTGTGTATCCACAATGGCAGCCGTTACTCGGCTTCTAATGAAGGTTTTTATCTTCCTCGTGCTAATATGCGCACCTGAGTGCACCCCTATCCCTGCAACCGTGTACTAAAAAAAAGTTGCAGTTGTCCAAAATGTCTATATATAATTTGTATGCCATCCTTTATATTTTTAATTTTGTAATTTCGTAGATTGGTTGAACTGACTTCAGTATGCGGTTGAAATCATAAACTCAAGATTAATCATCAAGTTTTGGACCTTGTTAAGTGAAATTAGTTCTATTACTAAAGCATGAAAAAAGATAAACTTTAATAAAGATTAGAAAATGTTCGACACTTTATAGTCTTGATTTGTGTCAAAGACTACTTAAAGCATGAAGTCTCTCATCATGATATTGTGAAAAATTGCATGCCTTTAGTAGTTCATGGTCTCCACTGTTCTTCCTTTTCATGGTTAACCTTTTAAAATGAATCGAATACAATTTTAAACACCATCTTTATAATCTCAGAATAATTATGCAGGGTTTATCAGAATAATATGTTTGTTTCTTCAGATATACTTAATATTTCATTGATTGCTCATTCATTTTGGTTTCCATTTTTAGTCGATTATGGTGGCTCACTTTGGAAACTTGTTACATAGCTACTGCCAAAAGCTTTAAATTGCCTTCCGGATGCACCTCAAAATCAGCTTCATTCTTTGTGTTTTCTAATTTCTAGCTCACTCAATTCAGCCATGGATGTACGGAGGTAAGTAAAGTTCCCTTTTGGAATTCAAGTTCTTCTGTACTTCTTGTTGGAGTTTGAGAGGCATTTTTGTTGTTGTTCTTCTTCTTGCATAACTGTGGTTGTGGAATTTGGGTTTTAGGTAGTGAAAGAACTTGTATTATAGTTTTATGTGGTAAAAGGAATTGGACCCACTTGCCATATGTTCACTCAATTTGATTTTTTACTGTAAGTTGAGTCAGTTGTGGTCATTTTGAAGGGGTTCAACTGCATCTGGGAAGTTGGGAAGGAGTCAAAAGGGATTTTTTAAGCCAAAACTGACTTCTCTCACTTTGCCAGAATTGACTTCTCTCACTTTCTTTCTCTGCACTTCTAACTTCCAAAGTTTTTGTGACTGTTAGTAGTTTCATCAAGTGTTTGTGTTTGCTACTTGGTTATGCTTCATAATTGCTTTAGATTCACAAAAATACTATAACCTGTAGCCCTGTAATTCTATCCATTTCAGGAGTTTGTGATCTTTTTGTGTGTAGGAACTAACACAAATTGAATATTTAAAAAGTGAAAAGTAGTTGGGTTTGTAGAAAATAAGTGCCATTTGGTTGAGTTATGACTACTTTTGAAGATGGTTTTATTTTAACTATGACTGCATTTGCTAGTTTGTTTTTTGGTACTTCATTCACCATCCATTTTCTCTCCATGGTTGAGTTTCTCCCCTCATTTATTTTTTATAACATTCATTAGATCACTCTTTAAATCATTCAATTACAAAGGAAAGGCTACTTCAATTCATCATCAGTAAACTATTTTTTTCCTTTAGTAACAATCACTCACATCATTGTCATTTCTCTATGTATTGTCTATAGACCAGGGCGATTTCTAGTTCTCTTCTAAGATTAAATAATTACCAGCTAATCATTTAGGAAGTATTGCAGTTAAATGGTTGTTGGGTTGTCAACTATACTATTTTTTATCTGTTTTCTGTGTGCGGTTGAAATTCTTCTGATGTCCCCCATCTCCTGTGATTCTTTTCTTCAAAATCAAATAGTAGAAGTATCTGTTGGTTCATTTGTTCCACTTGCTTTGTCCCCTGTCCAGGAGTAAACCTTCGTATATTGGAGAAACATGCTCACTGAGAACATTGAGATCAATTTCAACAAGCTTTACTACTAGTTTTGATAGGATTACGAGTTTTGGAAACATAAGATTTGATCGAGAAGTTAGGAGTAAAGGTTTGGGATATCTTAAATGTTTGGGTGATAGAAACCCGGTATTTCTTCATTTGTGGAATGAAATACTTGTCATGTTGTGTGTGATTGCTACCTTGTTGGATCCTTTGTTCTGTTACACCTTGTTGGTTGATTAAGGCAAAAGATGTGTTGGATTTGACAACAAGATGAGAATAGTAGTTGTAATTGTTAGCTCAATCATAGACTTCCTCTACATAATTCTTATAGTCTGTCATTTTCATTTTAGATATTCCAAATTTTATAATGCAAAACCTGATGAAGCCGATGATGGTGTTTGCACAAGAGCTTGGAGATTCTTTTTATCTTACTTCACAATTGACGTTCTTTCAGTTCTTCCACTCCCCCAGGTATGAAACTTCAGCCTTTTGCTGGCTTAGATTCTATCAATCTTATTGTCAAATTTGTCCATTCCATTTGTAACCAAGGATTCATTTGTAGGACAAGAAAGATAATCATCATTTAGAATATATATGTGAGAGTGCACACACAAAAACAACTAATTATTCAAGCAGAAACATAAAAGCATAATTTACGGAGCATACTGTCCTAAGTTAAGTTTGTGCTATAACAAGATATCCACTCTTGATGTTAAAACACAAAGTCGTATTGTCTAATCCCTTTAGTAATCTACAAGAACTCCAAAGAAATAAGCTCTGGGTCATTATCAATTTTGTTTTCCATCCTAAAATATTCAATTATTCTCCTCTTTAGGAAATTATTGGAGGATGACCATGATTGAGATCTCAAATCTTTACACCAACAGCTCTTTGAATGTCTTTTCTATCTTCTTACCTGGGAGGGGTTAAAAATTTTCATTTCTTGTGCATTATTAGCCATGCAGGGTTTACAGAAAGATTTGAACTTTTCATTTGTGGTCGTGAGCTGGCCAATGCATTTTTCGAATTGATCGATCGTATTTATCAGGTAAGAGGTGATTATATCAATCATTAATGTTAGAAGGGTGCACAGATGATGAAACTTTTTAGCCAATTTCATGGCATTTGAAAGAGAGAAAGTACATTAGTATTGAACTCAAGTTAAACTGGATAGTCTATCACCTTTTGGAAGATAACTTTCCTGTACTTTGTTCCATCTTGTATAGACCCTTTCAGTCGAAAGGTTACCAAAGGAATCGTTTTTGTTATGTGTTATGTGCTTAACTCCATAACAATGTGCGTCCAAGCTCTACATGAGCATTCTATTCTTCTTGCTTGGTATACTTGTGCATTATTGGTTTATGTGCCATGTCAAGAAATAATAGTTTCTATTGGAACGTTTTAGTGTTCCGGTTCCATGATAATTGGAATGGTTGTAATGATCTTTTTCTTTTAAAACAAACAAAATTGGCACAGAGGATGATTAGAAGACCAGATCAGGCAACACAATGAGAAGCATGGCTCAGCTGTTTCTTATGTATCTCGTTTCTTATGTAATGACTCTTTGGACTTCAATTGCCAAAAAGATGAGGATGATTCTTATGAAGTGACACTTGATGATGATTTTCTTACTGCTTTGGAATATGGAATGCCACCAGCTTCTGGACTGGTATGCTTGTCTTTTCTGTCTATCCACTTTTATGCATCTCGTTTCGGATGGGATCCTTAATGCACCGCTAGTGAAACTCTAGATCATTCCATTCTTTTGACATAATAAAATCACAGAAAAAGTAGATTAGAGAGTGGCCAATGAAAGTATCTTGAATAGATATTTCATAGCTGCTATGAAGTTTTTCCACATGCAAACATTTAAAAACCAGCTGCTGAAGTCTCCCATGTGAAAGCAACTAAGCAAGTAGTCTAAAATTTTGAAGTGCATACAAATTAACGAATCTGGGATGATATTTGATCTATAATTAAATTGTGGAACGTATGATGGATGTTTCGTTGTACTTGGATGTTTAGTATCCCTTTTCCTCGCTGTAATAGATGGAAGAATTTAACTGGGCCCATTTGTTTGTTAGGCTTGAGCCCATTTGCCTGTTGGGCTTAAGCTTGGGTCCATCTACCTATTGGGCTTGAGCTTGGGCCTATTTTCTTGGCAGACTTGGGCTCGGGCCTATTTGCTTGGTGGGATCGGACTCGAGCCCACTTGTTTGCACGGGCTCAGGCTCATTATTTCTTTGGCCCAATTTTTCTTCGGGGCTTAAACTAGGTTGGACATGAGAAAACTTGACTACCCAAATCCAATCAAATTATAATCATCACAATTTTGCTGCTGATGTGGTGCAATTTAATTGACCAAAATTTCTTATTCAACAATGAGTTATTATTTAAATTAAAAAAGAAAACTAACAATAATTGATTTATTATTTATTTAATGTAATAAAACCAATATTAACTATTAATTAAATTTTCAAATTCTTGCCAATAATTTAATTTTTGAAAATTTAACAAAAAAAAATAAATAAAAATTCGCGCCTAATGAGGTTACTCGTTTAATAAGGTTGTGTGAGATAATCTCAATCATACTCCCTCTTTTGAAATTGAAAGTTTATCATCTATCCTTATGATTAGTGTAATAAAAATGTATTAGTTGAATAAACTAATATATATTTTTTTAAATTATCATATTATGTTTGTTTGAAGTCGTTGTTTCTAAATTCAATATTGTTTTCTTTATATATATAATTTGGAAAGAAAAAAAGAAAATATAAGAAAAAAAGAGTTTTGATAGGTGGTAAGGCACATTTGTGTAGAAATAAAGGTAAGTCAAATGATGTAATAAGTTAAATTTTAATTAAATACAATTAACTCTCATATTGTGCTTACAACTGTTATATATATAGAAACACTCTCTTCGATTCTCAATCTCCTGTAGAGAAAGGGTTTGATGCAAACAACTCCTTCCCCTCAATTCCCTTTCTCTATCAAAAGACACTCCACCAAATGGGCTCTTAGAGGTGTTTTCGTTGAAAAGGAGATTCAAACATCAAACCTCAATTGAAAATTTCTTGGAACAAGAGTTTTCGAAGGTATTACCTCTCATAGAACTGCAACCTTGAACTACTCAAATAACTCTTGGATACTTGCTATCAACTTAAGTCAACAACAAAAGAAAGAAAGAAGTGAGAGGACTCTTTAATCTTAAAAGGGAATATTACCAATAAAGAAACAAGTTGTTATATATTTATAAGCTAGAAACTTAGTGACTCTAAAAAATACAAAAAAAAAAAAAACAATCAAATAAATATAAAAATAGAAACATTTGTTAAATTTAACTTAGTTGGTGTGTCACGCCTCACCCCCGCACGTGCCTTGAAACTCGCTATGCGGCACACAACGCAACTTGAGTAGTTCTGATGTCTCATAATAAAACGCCAGAACACTCAACTTAAGTCCTTGAACTTTAACTTTGATCAGCGTCCAATCAACTTAATGCGAACTTGATACTTAGACATTAGGCATTAAGAAATGTACAATGCAAGATATTAACAACAAAGACTTATTTTATTTCTTAATGATACACGTTCCAAATATACATATTGCACAATTTCTTAGAAACACAAGCTATGAAGTAAAATTTAGAATGCCTTACTGATCAGCTTCAATATTTGTAGCTTGTCTCACTCAACCCAACTTGACCTTAACGCCTGGTGACCTAGGGGAAGGGAAAACTTAAAACATAAGTAAAAACATAGTGAGCAATAGATTTTGAAAACCTTTTTCGACATACAATATATGCAATCATTTTCATAAACACGACTTTCATCGCCTCATTTCGATAAATCATAAAACACGCATTAGTCTTCCATATTCCTTTTGCCAAGAACATGAACCATTCCTACGCATAAACTACCGTGATATCCTTTTCATCAACAACAGCCCTTGGAGAATTTCTTGGTTCATTTTCCATTGTCTCAGGCTGCTAAGTCTAATAAGCCCCTTTTAAGCATTGACCAGCTTCATTCCACCATGCAGTCATTTTCTACATGCTTGCCTTTACTCTTTATGTGCACATAATAGTTAGCTTAATAATAGGAATAAGACTAATGGTTTACTCGCAAGCATAACATACATTCTTCAAACATAAACTTTACTTAGAGCATAACACAAAGCGTTCTTTAGGCATTATTTCTTTCATAAATGTTAACGTATGAACCATAATAAAAAAACAACAGGAACTTAGAAGAAAGCTTTAAGGTCTTAAAACATTTTGAAAAATCACTCACAATGCTAATTCTTTTCTTCAAAACGCTTGTCCCCCAAAGACCTTCTCGCCTAGTGTTTCTTCTTTTCAATAGAGTAATTCTAAGAATTTTAGCATAACTTTCTTTTATACTAACCCTTCAATCTTATTTAAAATAATCTTAATTTTGATTAGTCATCTTTAATTCCTTTAAGATTGCCAGCTCCTACTTAAAGTAATACACATGTAAGCCTAATAGTTTTTCAAACCATGCTTAGCTTAAACTCTTACACATGGCTCATTAAGTAGACTTAGGAAATTTCCTAGTATTTTCCTAATTCTTAAAGTCTGGCTTCAATTCGCCTTGAATCTAAAACGCCTTCCTTTTTCCCAAGTCACCTAACTTCCACGCAAGCTACCAATCAGAATGCCTACTTCCAAAATTACTCTTCTCAAAACTCCCTCTTCAAAACTTAATAGTTGAGTTGTTATTTGACCAAAATCAAACATAACACACCCTATCAATTAAGGGTGAGCATCGAATAGTCGGAGTCGATTTTTCGACCAAACCAACACTAAGCCGACCGATTGATTTAGTAAATGTTCAAACTATCACATTCCGCCTTAAATGCCACTTCATGTGACCAAATGGGGGCATGTCGCCTAATCACTCATTATGCATCTCTCCACGAGATGTCACGTTGAACGCCTAGTAAGCGGAACAACTTAACTTGCTTTTACTTAATGTAACGAAAATTAAAACTTTACTTTGTTTCCTAGTACTCTTTACATAATACAAATCAACCCTAACCTCTAGGTGGTAAGATCAAATAACAATAACAACAACAATGCAGCAAGATAACATAACTTCTTCTCTTTATTGACTTAACACTTTACAGAGAACATACTCCACAATTACATTCCTTTTCTCGCAAAACCACATAATTAAAACTGATTTCTGATCCACTTTTCTTCCTCCACCGCCTACAAAGCTCCTTATAGCGGGGGGCACTTAGAGGTGTAAGGGTCTCTTTCACTTCGGTCGCCCAACAACCATTTCAGGGACAACCTTCAGGGCTCCCTTTACCGAGCTTAGTTCTTTGGCTCTTTTGCTCTCCAAATTTGGCCTCCTTAACCTAGTTGTAACCCTTGCCTTCTCTTCTAAACTGAACAGTATCTCTCAAAGTTAAGGAGTGAAGTCCTAACCAACTCCTTAAACACGAGATAAGATGATTCGACTTGTACATTGCACAAGCTTATATAATTGCCTACCTTTCCCTCCTTTACTTAGCTTCTACGTTTGAGGTCCATTCCTTACTTGGCTTTAACGCCTGACACCTAAGAAGGAGAGACTTAAAACGTAAGTCAATGAATTAGTGAGTGATGGGTTTAGGAAATACCTTTTAGGGAATACAACATTTTTAGATATCATAACCACAAGGTCATTTCATATATAAATATATAGATCTCATCGCCTTAAACATAATCATAAGCTTTTAACGCATTAAACACATATAACCATGGCAACAATTTCATGTGGTTTAAGTTATCAAGCATTTACTACTCATCGTCGGGGCCTGGGATTTTCCCATCGTCTGGACCTGGAGTTCGCTTTTACCAGCATCTCACTGTCTAGACCTGCGATTCACATTCACCACCATCACACGATGGATTTGAGCTCCACTTTCACTAGCGTCACGTGATTTTCCTGAGGTTTCCATCAGCGCCTCGTAATACACATTCTTTCTCAGACTTGGAATTCCCTTTTACCAGCATCTCATCGCCTAGACCTGGGATTCACATTCACCAGCATCACACGATGGACCTGGGATTCACTTTCACCAATGTCTCCCATAACATTCCTCGCCTAGATCTGAGATTCACATTCACTAGCATCTAACATCAATAACACATCTTGTACTCGCTCAGACCTGGAATTTGCTTTCACCAGAATCTGATAGCCTAGACCTGGGATTCACATTCACCGACATCACTCAATGGATCTGAGATTCACTTTCACCTGTGTCTCTCATAACATCCTCGCCTAGATCTGGTATTCACATTCACCAATTCAACATCAATAACACATCTCATACTTGCTCAAACCTGTTCACTTTTACCGGCATCTTATCGTCTAGACTTGGGATTCACATTCACCAGCATCACCCAATAAATGTGGGATTCACTTTCACCAGCGTCATGCGATAGGTTAAACCACACCATAGCGTACAATCATCACATACCACAATAAGGAAATATTAGCTCAGAAGCTTGTCATACAACACATTGTAGCACATTAGTAACAATTCTAGCAATAACATCAAACATAAGATCACAAAGATTCACAATCAATCATAAACATTACTTTCATTAACAAAAGAATCATTTATTCATTTACAAGATCGTTTATGAAACACTTTCTTTTTATTCATAACAAATATTTTTTATAGGACCACTCACGAAAATACTTAGCCTCAACTCTTTCTCCATGTGGCTTTACAGCTTCTCCTTCTTGTCTAGTGGTTCCTCTCAACCAGTTGTTCAATGCCCAAAACTCTTTCTAGACAATTTATCAGAAAGTCTAACATCTCATGTCCTTCTTTTGACCTTGTTGGTCCTATTAACATCTCATGTCCTTCTTTTGACCTTGTTGGTCCTATTTATAGTGACCTTTCGCATCTAAGGGTCATCTCCATGCTTTACACATGTCACTTTTCATTTCGTTGCGCTATGCAACCAACCTAAACTTGACACAGAAGCCAACGTCAGTTAGAAATAGACAATTTTCTTGAGATGCCAACCTTATCTCCTTGAAAAGTCAAACTTCTTATCATCTAACCCCTTTTCAAGAAGCCACTGAACATTTACTTTGCCTCAGAGGGTTGTCCAATCACCTCGTACGGACGTCCAACCTCTTAACAGAATGCCTACCTTGTCGCAACCATATTTAGGTGCAAGCACTTCTCCGCGCATCACTTCACTCAAGGCCTAGTTCTTAGCTTCCATTGTGGCCTTCTTCCTCACCAACTAATCTCATCGTGTTGCTTACTCTAATGCGATAGCATTTAGACTCAATTGCTTCTCTCACTTCGTCATATCTTTCATTGCACCATTCTTTGCAGAATGCTTCTTACCAACACTTTGTGCAACGCGACTCTTCTCAATGAGACTACTCTTCAACAAGACTCCCTTTTGGATCCAAAATTCACCCAAATATACTCCGCCCATGAATGAGTACAAACCGACAAATTGTCGGTTTAGGTTGGTTCGAGCCTTTAAAATTTTAAAAAATGTCAGTTTAGATTTTTCTCAAATTGACACCAATTGAAACTCTCCTTATCTTCAATCAACCACCTTCAGTTCGGTCGGCTCGATTCTTCAGACTATCATTGTAACGATTCAACTTTTAAACTTAAGCTGAGGTCATTACTTAATTAAAAATAATATTAAAAAATCTAAAACTATGCAAAGTGTAAAAAAGTATGAGTTTGCAAGAAAACTAACTATGAATATGCATATTGTTGTAAAACATCAATACATAAATAAAATTTTTTGAGCAAGAGTCTTATGGGGAGGGGGAGGGAGAGAGAGAGAGAGGGAGAGAGAGAGAGGGAGAGGGAGAGAGAGGGAGAGGGAGAGGGAGGGAGAGGGAGAGGGAGAGGGAGAGGGAGAGGGAGGGAGAGGGAGGGAGAGGGAGAGGGAGGGAGAGGGAGAGGGAGGGGGAGAGAGGGAGGGGGAGAGAGGGCGGGGAGAGAGAGGAGAGAGAGAGAGAGAGAGAGAGAGAGAGAGAGAGAGAGAGAGAGAGTCGAACTCCTTTGTATTACTATGTAATTTTCTCAATTTCTTTATAATCTAATTCACGATGATGATGAAGAATAAAAAGGGAAGCGAGGATGGGATAGATTTCGATCCCCATCTCAACAACATTTTCTTTTAAAAAAGAAAGATTTAGATAAAAGACCTCATTTGACTATGAAATTTCACAAATATCCTAAGATAAGATTTTTTTTACTTAATTAGGAATTCACATATTTTTAGGACAATTTTAACCTTATGATTAACATTATATTTATCATTATTATAACTATTATAACTATTATCATTATTATAATTCCCTTTTGTCTAAGTTATAACTGTCTTAATTATGATCTTAATTAATATAAAATCTTAATTATTAATGAAAAAACATTACCTTATATAATTTATTTTAAATTATCATCAAATAATATATCTTTGAATATGGAAATAATTTTCAAAAATCTCTTTCTTAATTATTCATCAGATGCATAATTATTTAATCCTCATCTTCGTCGTCAACAGTCATTCTTTCCTGTTACATCTGTCACCTGCAAGTTATCCAATTTCTCCACCAATTTCGGTACATCTTCCGCTTGAAAGTTATCAAATTTCTTCACCAATTTCATCCAATTTCATCCTTCATCTCCTTATATTTCGTCAATCATCGATTTCGATTTCGTTATTCACAGAATCTCAATTTATTTCGTCCTTTCGTTCTTCTCATACATCTGGTTAGTTATCTTCCTCAATTCGTTATATTTTTATGTACTCCATTAGAACGTTTAACGTTATATTCTGGAATATTTATTTTAGACATATACCACTTCATATATATAACAATGCATATATTTTTACATACAGTTCTCAAGGAATATCAATTGTTTGTTATGTGAATTAGTTAGATATACCCCTTTACATATACAATAATGCATATAAATTGAGCTACTGTAACCACTACAAGAAATTAAGATTCTCCTAACGCATACAAAGGCGTTATAAGAACAAAAGTCAGGAAATAAGCATTATCTCGATGACACATTTCACACGTTGGGCGAATGAGCTTTTTTCGACGTCTTGAAAGAGGACAACATTTTCGACGTTTGAAGTAGGGTATCGAGAATAATAACTTATCCCGACGCGGCATGCACGCATCGAAAACTACCAGTCGAAAATTTTTGAACATTAATTATGTCAAACAGATATTCCCAACGCACCCTGCATGGCGTTGGAGACGTCGTCGGGAGTAAGAGGAGCTCTTAATGCTATTTTTAGTGCATGGGAAATGGCACCGAGAGTAATGCGAGATCCCGATGTCATTAATTATTCATCGGGAATGGCATCAGAGGTAAGGGGATCTCCCAATATTTTCATGTTGCAACGGGAGTTTCCCTATAAATTAGATGTTTCAGTTATGTGAAACACAGAATTGGAACGAAAGAGAGAAAAAGGAGGAGATGCCGGCGATCGAAGAGAAGAGAAGTGCCCAACCGTCGCCGCCGTGAGCCTGCCATCATCCCTCTCCCGTCATCTTAGTTGAGTTAAATTTAAAATCCTAAATCTTAAAAAATGTTAGTTTAGGTTAGGTTTATTTAAATAGTTTTTGTTTTTTTAAAATTAGTTTTAGGATTTTAATGTTGAATTAATTGTAGGATATTGTTTAGGAATAGATTTTGGTTTTTGAAATGGGAATTTTGAATGTAGGTTGAAGGGGGGTGTATTTGAGAAATTGACTTGAAGAATTAAAATTTTTAATGTGTGGGTTGAATTGCAATTTTGAGGGATTAGGGTTAAAAATTTGAGGGGAGGGGGGGGTAATGGCTATTATTGCCTTAAAAATTTTGTAATATATGTTATGATTCGTTTTACCTATCCTACAGTTATTGTAGCCTTTAGTTCAATTCTAATAATTTATTTTTTAGTAGTTTTGAATAACTTTGTTGTTAATTTAGGACGGTTATCCTACAGTTATGGTAGTCTTTTTGTTTTGAATTTGTTTTTATTTCTGATGGTTTGAAGAGGTGGTAGTAGGATTGCTTATAAGGTAGCTTTGTTGAAAGGAGTGTGTAGGATGCGAAGATTGAAGTTGTTTATGGTTAATAATTAGGTTGTGCTGGCTATCCTGCAGTTATGGTAGCCTCTGTAGTTTGAAGTTAGTTTTAGTAAAAAATTTGAGAGATTGTATATTTAGGGGAGTAAGTTTAGGATGTGAGAGGAGAGGAATATGTTTCTAATCAAATCTATTTATGTTTTAGGGACTTAAACGATGAACAAGGGTTGGATGAAACTTAGAAATAAGTTTTTCCTTGAGTATAGAGAGGGAGTGACCTAATTTTTAGAATTTGCCAAGTTTTACGTTGATGCCTACAAACGAATAAGGTGATGGAAAAAACAAAGCAGACATGCAGCAGCAGAAGATATAGATCATGCTTTACTTGATATGCATCTAAACGATTTAGAAGTTAACATGCATATACTAAGCGATGGACATAAACGAAAAACCAAAAGGTAAACGATGTTCTTACTATTGCAGTTCTGAACTTTTTCTTTAATCCAACGCTTCTTCTTCCCAAATATCACAAACAAGGACAACCACCAAGTTGTCCTACTATGCTCAGGACCAAGAACGGAGTTGGGGGACTCGGTTTTGTGAAGTGAAAAATATTGAGAGAGATGGGGAGTGTATCGTTTAGGTGTTGTTATTCAGAGAAAACCTTATCATTTTTTCATTCGGTAATGAGAAGTTTTATATGAAATTTACATGCAAATTTGCAAGTAAATTATTTCATATCTTATCAACACCTAATCAATCCATTAACTCTTTAATGAAATTAGTGGCTTCAAATTCATAATAATTTGCCACATTTTCCATTGACCGTTAATTAATAAAGTAATTAGCCAAAAGGGCATTTTGGTCATTTGACCAACTTAAGTCAAAGTTAAACTTTTCTTAGTCAAAAGTCAACTTTTTGAATTTTTACTAAATTTTCCATCTTGACTAATTCTAACCTCCCGAGTATGAATCCGTATTCATTTCTCTAAAAAATTCAAATTATATTTGAATATAAATTCAATCAAAGTTCAAAATCAACATGTTGACTTTTTGACCGTTCTCTAAACTTTTCAAGCTTTTTAAATATGAATCTATATTTATATTTATTTAAATCATATTTAAACACAAAACTTACAATTTATTTCTACCAACTTATATCTGGTATATTTGTCGGGGTCTCTCTTTTATCTTTATTCGAACAATTCGAATTACTTCAACATACTTGTTCTTAGTTGAATCCATATGAGCTAGTAGGGAAACCTAATGGATCTATAGATCATGGGCTCTAACGATTCGAGATTAACTGGCTAAACTCTTTTAGACCAAAGTTAATCAACATTCGTGAACTAAAGAGTCATTCCACTAAAGACCCTTAGTTGCACTATTCTCACTATAGATATATTTCTGTCCACTTGATATAACTATGATAAGTAAGTCAATCCTTCACAGGTTGTTCATAATCTTGGTGGGTCAAAATACTGTTTTACCCCCGAGACTACATCTTGTTCCTTAAGACCCACTGATCCACTGTTGAACAATTGGTTTAAGGTTCAACCTATAAACCAGAATCCTTCTCGGACCAATGAGAAGGTGGGGCCCCTTGTTCAAGACTTGGATTCAGTCCTCAAGGAAACAACCTATCTACTATCCCAGAAGTGGAAAGGAGTGAATTCCATCTTGCACCCTATGTCCCTAGCTATCCACTCGGTCTTACCCCTAAAATGGAAGGCTTTGGGCCAGCGATGTTGAGCTGCCCTCACCTATGCAGATCTAAGGATACTACCGAATGAACAAAAGTTCATAGTTAGCATAAGATTAAGATCAAGTTACCTAGGTCATCATAAATGAAATAGTCAGTTTACAATTTACGGTGTTATAACTAAAAGTGATTATTTCGTGGTTTCAGTCTTGTGCAAACCATTTACATAGGACGCCCCCACTCCCATGTCTCTACATGAACGATCCAGGATTACATCGTTTGTACTAACTACGGAGCGAACCGCATCCATAGTGTTTATCTAGAATAAGGCGTCCAACCTTATTTATACACTATAGACTATTTGGGCTATTAATTTGAACTTAATCCATTTTTATGTCTATACATAAAGTTCAAGTGTATTTGACAAACTCAGTAAAATAGCCTTGGGACCTAAATTTATTGGTTTTAAGATTATAGCATTCAATAATAAATTACATTGAATCAAATAACAAAATACAAGTTTTAGGACACAAATTCCAACATAAGGTGCCCATGCAAAAGATGTATGAACTTAAATTAGAACTCATTAAAGGGTGTGAAGCGACATCTACTGACTATTGGAATATCCCCCTACTACATAGAATGGGTGTATCATGGAGAGTCATTAAGCTTTAGAGGTACAAAAAACTTTGAGGAAGGAACTAGTAGTAACCCTTTTTATGAAGGAACTAATAGTAGGAAGTTTAGTGAAGAACATGATATGTTTGGTATGCTGAATGATTTATAAGTCCCAATTGAACAGGAAGAGGAATCGGAGGAACGTCGTTTGGAAGATGAAATGCCGAGGAATATTGGGGTACATATAGATGAAGATAGAATAAACATATTTTAAGACTTATTGAATGAAGCACGTAATGAGTTGTACCCCGGTTGTTCTGGATTTTCGTCCATGAATTTTTTGGTTAAGTTGATGCATGTGAAGGTTCTAAATAGTTAGAGTAACAAGTCGTTCAACATGTTGTTAGAACTCTTAAGAGCAACGTTTCCAATGTGTAGTAGTACTATCCCTAGTTCATTTTATGAAGCCAAATGAAAATTTCGTGACTTAGGCTTGGGATACGAGACTATTCATGTCTGCAAGTACAATTATGTATTGTACTGAAAAGAGTTTGCTGATTTGTAACATTGTCCTATATATGGCGAGGTTCGGTACAAGGTTAATCATAATAGAGGGAATAAAGTTTCGCATAAGGTATTGCACCATTTTTCTTTGATATCGAGATTACAGCACTTGTTTATATTACAGGAAGGGTCTACTGACATGAGATGGCATATGGATAAACGTTTTGAAATAGATGATGTGTTGAGACATTCAGCTGATGTAGAGGGATGGAAGCATTTTGATTCTGAATTTCTTGATTTTGTTTCTGATCCACGAAACGTGCGTTTGGGGTTAGCTTTAAATGGATTTAACTCATTTGGTCAAATGAGTACCTCATACTGTATGTGGCCTATTGTGTTACTTTCTTACAATTTTCCACTATGAAAATGCATGAAAAAGATGCATTTCTTCATGTCACTGCTCATACCCGATCCTAGATCTCTTGATAGGGAAATCGATGTGTATCTCCAACCATTTATTGAGGAACTGAAAGAGTTATGGACTTTTGGGGTGCGTATGTATGACTCTCTTACAGGTTAGTTATTTCAACTATATGCAACCTTGTTGTGAACGATTACTGACTTTCCGGCGTATGGCAACCTATCAGGGTAGAGTACAAAGGGGTATCAGGCATGTCCCATATGCATAGATGATCGTTTGAGATATGAGGTAGAATATCCTTCATGGGACATAGGCTTATCTTCCAGATAACCACGTGCGGTGTAGAAGTAGGCTACACGATGGAAAGGTAGAGCGTCAGGCTCCTCTAGTGGTGATGAATGGACTCGAAATCATAGAATATCAAGATCAATTAAAGTTTCCAGTTATGAGTAAACGTCCCTCAATAAATGATAAGAAAAGAAAGAGAGCTCTTAATTGGACGAAGAGAAGTATTTTTTTCAAACTTCCTTACTGGTCGAGATTATTGTTATATCACAAACTTGACGTAATGCACATTGAGAAGAATGTTTGTAACAATTTGGTTGTACGTTGTTGAATATCGAAGGGAAAACCAAGGATACCATGAATGCTCGGTTGGACCTACAAGATCTGAAGATAAGAAAGGATTTACACCTTATAGAAGTTGGTAACCGATTGGTCAAGCCACACGCGAGCTACACTTTGATTAGCATTGAACGAGTTGAGTTTTACAAGTTCCTGAAATCAGTTAAGTTTTTCGATGGATTTGTTTTCAATATATCGCGATGTGTGCATGAAAGAGAGGGAAAAATATCAGGACTCCAAACGCACGATTGTCATGTTTTATTACATCGATTGCTACCTATTGGTATTCGAGCATTCTTACCGAAAATGTGTACACTGCTATTACCAAATTATGTAATTTTTTTTGTGACTTGTGCACCAGAACGATAAGAATAAGTGATTTGGACAGATTGCAAGCAGACATCATAATCATACTTTGTAAGTTGGAAAGAATATTTTCACTTGTCGTCTTTAGCGTTATGGTACATTTAGTCGTTCACTTACCATATGAAACCAAGGTTACATAAATTTACATATAATAATTGACGAATATGATTAGTGTATTATTGTTTTTCTTTAGATATATACCCCTTCTTATTTACCATAATACTATATGGACATCCAGTAACCATAGAAGATCATATGTTTTTCTGTGATTTAGTATATATATACCCCTACTTAATTACAACATAAATTTGTAGTGACATATATTTCTAATATGTTTTGGTTGGATGGCCAAAATTGCAGTTTACTTTGATGGTTTTTTCAATGAATCGAACAATTACGTTAGTTTTAGTGTGTCTAAAATTATATTTAGTAAACATATGTGCTATAAAGAATTGTACACTAGCCTTAGAGGCAGTTTTATTGATATAAAAAATATTGATATATACTTTTGTCTAGGTCTTATAGAATGTGTTAAGAAGGATTTGCCTATAACGAATGATAACGGTGTTAAATGAGTTTACCATATAATAACATCGAATGTTGAGCGACATATTGCCCTTATTGTTCATTTTGTTGGCCCTTTATCAATTTGTTTGGGTTCATTGTCATTAAATTCTTTTCAAACTCAAATCCACGATGATGGGGGTCGTTTTTATGAAAACATAGATATCTCTAAGGTAAATTCCAACTTTGCACTGAAAATCCACGACATGTTTTCAACCAAATCTTTGTTCAAATAGTGCATACAAGTCATTGCTATTAGAGACAATTTTCAATACGTTACTGTGAAATCAATACGTTACTGTAAATTTATAATATACTTTTGATTGTTTCCCTTTGTCATGTGTTGGCATTTTTGCTTCAGGTGTTTTAAAGACAACATCTGGTTTCACAAACTTCTGATCCTGTTACACCACAATCTATGTAGCTGTAGATCCTCTTAACTCCTGCTCATCATCGTCTGGATATATGGTTTACAGTGGTTTGTATTGAATTGGTTCTTTATATCTTACTTCCTTCTACCATATATACATATTATATTTTTGTTTAATGATTTATACCATTTCAAATACACATTCAGAAACTAAAACATATACCTCTGTATTATCGTCAATCACAATTGGATAATCCTTGTTTGATTTAATATGTTTCAACCTTGATCTTAGGCATCTTTCGCTTCGACGCACCATTTTTTTCCAACTACATATACAGATTATGATACAATATCAACTACCATTTACGATATTATGATTTTTATAGATTTCAACTTCTATTTTTAAGTGGAAACATAGCCAAATTTCAAAAACGTACATCATAGCCAAACACTTCTTATTTCATTTGAAAGTTGCATTTTAAGAATATAAACATCAGAAGGAAATATATACAACATGCATTACTTAATTTGTGGTTTAAAGAGAAAATCAACACTTTACGGACTTTAAAGTTGTGGTTTGAAGAATATAAACATCGATTTGACAATACAAATCATGAATGTAATTAAACCCTAAATGCTTCCACAATCTCATTTTCTAAATAAAATAGTATGAAGAAGAATGTTTGAGACTTTAAAGAAATACGATCTGATGTAAATATACCCCTTTTTATTTCATATAAGAAGTATAAAAATAGACTAACCGTAATGGAAGATTGCTTTGCAACACAGTGATAGAAGAACGCTTACACCCGAACGACGGACTTGCTAGAGATGAAGAATCAAAACCCTAATGTGAGCTTGTAATGGTTGACGGTAAAGGACCGCGAAAGACGAAGAATGAGAAAAAGATGGTAGTTTTCGTCGAACAAAGTGCACTTTCCTTGTACGTGCAATGATATCTCTTTTTTCACGCTATTAACGTCTCTAAATCTTTACTTTTCAATTTTTTTTTCATTTACATCAAAGAAGCATGGCTATTATAGTAAATTGATTCAGTTTTTTATGAAAATAAATTAGCCCATTTAAAAGAGTTGTGAAATATATGAGGATCATTACCTAATATCATATAGCAAATTAGATGGTTTTGAGTTAAAAGCATTTTCAAAAATCTAAATGAAAGAAAATGATGATGGGCTAAATTTAGAGGCCCAAATAGCTCTCTTGTAATAGTTCCGTACACAAAACGGAGGGAGGAGGAGGAAGCGTTTAGCTTAGCTACATAATTACAGACCATTACTTTAAGATATGTTTTTTGCAAATGCATACTTGTATGTTTCTAGATAGGACTTTCCTCCCTATATTTTTTCAATTTTATAATATTTAAGTTTTATATATTTAGAAATATTTAAATTAAGCCATGTATTTTTACCAAATCATGAATTTAGTTATCTAATATTATTATCAAAATTGATTGAGGAGATGTTGGAATTTATGAGAAAACAACTCTTGTTTAAAAATTATTTTTATTCATAAAACCAATTTAAAATTAAATTTGGATTACTTTTTCGTAATGATTTTTTTAATATTAAATATTTGAAAAGTTATGAGTGAAACACGTAGCCAATAATAATCATAATTTTTAGGTAAGAAATTAAATTATGTAAATATATCGAGAAACAATTTATCCTAAAAAGGTTTATAAATAATTAGGTTTTTCTTAGAAAGTTAACTAAATATCGAAGTTTCACCTTAACAAAAATGTCGAGAAATATCGATAAATATCAATATTTATGTAGAATTTTAAAATTATATAAAAACAAGAAATTAAAAGAATTAATTGTTAAATAAATATTAATGTATCATTTTAATAGTATATAGTGACTTTTTCTATCACGCACCATCCCAAGGTCACTTGATGCAATCAAGTGGAGGCATGATCGCCTAGACATTCTATATTTATTTCCCACGAGATAGCACATAGAATGCCTAATAAGCAGAACTAACACAACTAACAACCAATCTTTAAGTAACTTGAATCTTAGCTTTATCGCCTATTTTAACTTTAAACCTTTTAACTTCCTTCTTCTCACCCAGTGCTTTCTCAATAAGCAACACAACACTTAGATCATGTTTAACCTTATTTTATTTATACTAATCTTAAATCAGATTAGTCATGTTGCAGCTTCTCTTAGTTTGCCAACTCCTATTTAGCACTTTACACGTGTTAGCTTATAACTTATCAAGTCATGCTTAAGCTTATGCTCAACACATAATCAACTGTTTAATCGAGATTAGACATTTCCTCAAAAGACTAACTTTCTTCGCTTAAGCATCAAAACCCCTTGTTACACTTGACCGCAATTTTCTTTGCATCGCTTGCTTTAACACGATCTATTCTCAAAACGTCTTCTACTTCTTTCCAACAAAATAAAACCCTTTTATTTGAGACACGGGTGTGACATATATTTTCTTTTAAATGAAATATGAACATGTTAAAAAAAAAAAAATAGAATTAATTATATCCATATTGTAAACTAAAAAAAAGTAATGAATATATTTAAGATTTATTTAGAGTATTATTAATATTATTATGGTTGGGGGAAAGAGTTTGGAAGATGAATTTGATGAGTTATAATTCTACTTGGTCAAAACCAGATGATAATCGATACATAACATCACTTCTTATTTCAAAATTAAATAACAAGAAGGGGATGGACTAAAACTGATAAAAACATTCCAAATTGAGGGATCAAAATGATATTTTACACGAAAAGGAGGAGGAGGGTGGGACCCACTTCGAGAGAAACCTCAATTCGAATTCACATTTCTCCCTTCGCTTCTTTAACTTCCTAACTGCTCTGCTTTCCATCACGAAACTCCATCTTCATCTTCCTCCTTAATCGCAAACACCATGAAATCCAAGAAACGAAGGCCTAATCCCAACCCTCAATCCTTCTCTCCACCCAAGAACAAGAAGCTCCGTTCTCACCTTCCACGCCGCAAACGCCCGAGGATTTCACCTTTTCTCTGCTCTAATTTGGTTTCCCATTCCCCCGCTCCCTCCACCACCTTTGCTTTTGCTGCCGCAGAATCCACCTCCACTTCCTTCTACACATCCCGACCTGACGTTTCTAGCCACCTCAGCGCTCCCAATTTCAGGAAGAGACGATTTGATTCCAAGAAGGAGGTTGGAGTAGGGAGTAATGTGGAAGTGTCTGAATCTTCTTGTGTTGAATCTAATTCTGGAGTTGATTTTGGTGTTTCCGGACCAAGCACTACTTCGAAGTTAAAGAATAGGAGTAGTTTTAGGACAACTATTAACGGAAATGAAGATCAAATTGATCCAGCGGAGAATGGAGTTGAGAAGTTCGAATTCACGGATGTTGATGTCTCGTCGAAGCTTTGTGGAAAGGAAGCTGTGGTACTCACTTCTTGTGTAGAGTCTTGTGCTGAATCTATCTTTCAGAGTGTTTGTCCGTTCGAAGAGAAACGATTAGAAGTTGAAGATAACAGACTATGGGAATTTCAGTTACCTGAGCTACCGAGAAATGAGATTAATGAAACTTTCACTGTTTCGAAGTCGGATTCGACGATAGAACAGTGGCCTGGCAGCTTGAAGTTTGAATCGGATCTTGCTTGCACGGAGCAATTCTCTTACGATGATGTTTCGGAATACTCTAGCCAGGCGTTGTCGCTTCAGTCAACTATTCTATTGGAGACTTCTGATGAGTACTGCTCAGATTACACTCCATCAATTTTCTTGGAATCCGGAAGCGAATTTTCAGAGAAATCGAACGAAGACGCAGCTCCTTCATCGACATTTAGAATGTTGCTGCAGTACAGACGCGACTTTCTAAGCTTAAATTCCTCTCCAGACATCAGAACTAGCTCGCCTATTGAAGAAGAAAAAGTAGATCAATCGACGGTAATTCGCTGTTTTCATGCTTCCTTTTCGTTTATCATCTGCAATAAACATGGAGCTAATCAAACAACTTATATTTTCTTTTTTCGGTTTATTTAATGGATTTTAAATTAGATTCTGAGATTTGAAGAATTGGACGACGAAGAAGCCTATCGAATGTTCAGAAATAGAGAAAGACGCCAATTGATTATTCACGACTACATAGAGGAGTATCGATCCACAACGGATTATGGCGATCTCATTCTTCAGCAACGGTCAAATATGGTCCAATGGATAGTTGAAGTAAGTCCTGGATTTCAAACCTCCGTGTTTCTCTTAACAATTCCTGAATTAGCATAAGAATTTCGACCTGTCTTTCATTTTCATCGTTAATAGCTTTGGTATTCTGAGACATTGGAACTGTATAGTGTATAGGCACTGTCTATCATATTACAATTTGTACCGAATTGCAAATTTGTTCTTAGGATGTCGTAAAATGAGTCCCCTGCCTTATTTGATTTGGAACTTTATTCAACAATGTGATTTACTGATGAAAATTAGGAAGTCATTACTATGATCATACTTTTCACTATTTAAAGCAAGCAGTTCATGATTCCATATATACACCTAGATGTTACAAGCTTCAATGCATCTTGAATTAGCCAAGTTCAACTGATTTTTTTTCTTTTTTCATTTTGTACTTCTACTTGGATGCATAATCTGTTTTTTTTTTTTTCTTAATAATAGAATACTGATTCATAACAGCGAGATTTGTGCTCATTACTGTGGATGTTAGGATTTTCTTCGGAATACTCCAATGTACTTGCATTTTCATCATCCGTTTATGGAATACATTCTTTATAATATCTTTCAATTCCTTTTCATGCGTTAAGACTTGTCATCAATCAGTGGCTCAAAGTTTTTTACATTATATAGCTTTAATTTGTTGAATGATGGCAGCGATCTAGAGAAAACAAACTTCATCAGGAGACGACATTTTTAGGAGTTACCCTTCTAGACCAGATTCTGAGCAAAGGATTCTTCAAAGCTGAAAGTCGCCTTCAAATTCTAGGCATAGCATGTCTAACTTTGGCGACTAGAATTGAAGAAAATCAGTCATACAGCTGGTGACTTTTGAATCTCTCTTTTGCCCCATTTGTCTTCATCTCAGTTTTAATTATATAACATGTGTGGTTCTTATCTACTATAACCTTAACTTCGTTAGTCTATATTATATAGGATGAGTATTGATAGGAAACCAAACTGCATGGCAATTGGTCTTCTTGTCTCAATCCAAGGGTGTAGAATTGAGTAAAGTTAGGATCAAATGGTAAGTAGTACTAGAAATAATAATCAGAAAGAACTGTCTAAAAGTACTTGAATTCAATAGTCTTGAATGTTTTTCTCGAGTTCAAAGTGCCGGGACAGAAACTTTTTCCATTCATGAACAAAATAACGTTGTGTGATTATATCGTAGACCCTCTTATAGCAATTATGTTACAGAAAATAGCCATACATGTTACATTAGTTGTCGATGCACACACCTTCCGTAGGGTACTGTAGTTAAATATTATTGCATTAGCAATATCTTCCAGTTCTTAAGTTAACAACTCATGTGCACTGAAGAGACCCAAGACCCACCAAGAAAACACTATATGGCAAACCACTTCAATCACTTGATCAGGCCATCAGACAATAAAATTCTGATATAGAGCTCCAAGTCAAGTCAGATGTAAAACAATTGTTTAAAACAGTTCTTTCTCTCTCTCTCTCTCTCTCTCTCTCTCTCTCTCTCTCTCTCCCCCTCCCTCCCTCAAACTTCCTCTTACCTAGTCTTCATTTATCTTTGACTGGTATTTTACATGAAAGGTGTTGCATAATCATCGTCTGTTTCATTAAATAGAGCTTGAGAATTGAAGGTATGATAGTACTTAATTTGTTTTTGGGCATTTCAGGTTACAGCAAAGGAATATCCATGTAGGGAGCAACACGTACAGAAGAGCAGAAGTTGTTGGCATGGAATGGCTTGTTGAAGAAGTTCTTAAGTTCCATTGTTTCTTGCCAACTGTTTACAACTTCTTGTGGTAAATCTTCCTTTCACTAACTTCATCATTAGTAGAAAGGGAAAAAGTTTTCCCTTTCCTGCATCCATTGCTAATAAACTCCTGTCCATTAACAATTTGAAACTACTCCAAATAACATGCTTTATTTAAATTTCTTTTGTCGAAAATTATGTTAGGTTCTACCTGAAAGCTGCTGGAGCTAACTCAGATTTGGAGAATCGAGCTAAGAATTTCGCAGTGCTCGTTCTTGCAGACAAAGTCCAATTTTGTTATTTCCCTTCAACAATTGCAGCTGCAGTTGTCATCTTGGCGTCCTTAGGAGAAAAACAAGATGCACCAAGTCAACGAGTCATTGAGGTACAAAAATACAAATACCTGTCAGAGGGAAAACTCCTTTTATCTATATGTATATATTTAACCAATAGAACATAAATAAACAAGTATTTCGAAATCTAGAAGAAAATTTGAAGTTTTAGAAAAAAACAGCATAATCCAAGTCCAATTAGATTCAACTCTAACGTAAAGTGCACATATAAATTTCGTATGAACATATACTTTAAGGAAGTGATAGGTTATAGTGTTAGTTTAGATTACATATCAAATCCATAATAGTGAACTTTCTACTGTTAATCAATATGAAAGTTTATTATAAATTTATAACAGTAAACTATTTATTTAGATTACTCTTGCATATTTCTTACTTTATCTTGAGGAAGTTTTCCCGTCTTGTAAAACCCTTCCATGACCGAAATTGAAAGGACATTGTATCCACGCTCGCTCACGTAAGCATTAAAATATGTCATTGAAGTTGAATCCGTGAGTCAAACCTGCATTGAGTCTACCTCTTTTTTTTTTTTTTTTTTTTTTTTTTTTTTTGTAATTACTATCTATTTTTAATAATTTATTTCTCTTATGTATTTTCTGTAGTCTGAAATTTGAATAGCGGAACTATTAGACTTTCTGTGGAGCTAACTCATAGCATTTGCTGCATTGTGGTTTTGCAGACACATGTCAGAACAGAAAACGACGATCTGCCTGAATGTATCGAGGTATTTATAGTCAACCACAGAGAACCAATTTATCATTGCATAAAACTTTAATCAGATTAACTTTTCAAAAGAGTTGCTTTGTAAAAACACATTTTCAAGCATTTAAAAAGAGTGAATCCAAACAAATCCTTATTTTGCCATACATACATACTTAGAGCAAAAGGTTAGTAATACAGTATGAAATTTTAACAGAGCTTGGAGTGGCTATTAAAGCTTTTATGATGGAAGCATCAAATCCTAACACAGCAAAAAAGAAAGCAAGCAATTGGTCTTTTTGACATATTCTTGACCACTTAAACATCATCTTGAACACAGCTAGTGAAGCTCACCCTCCGAAACCAGCTATATAGGTAAGACATTCATCAATTCAGTTCTCTTCTATTCTATCACCAACAGAATGAAAATTTGGTTTTTCCTTTCAAATTTTATTATAACAAGAGATTGAATCAGGACCTAGTCAAGTCCAAAACCAAATAGTATTTGATGTTCATTTACATGCTTTCATAATTTCATGTATTTAGTAGTGTTGAATTACAGGATGTATGTAATTGATACTCAGACCTAATGACTCTATATTCTTCACCAAAAAAAAACAATGGTTACGATGAGATTTTCAATACTCGAGCAATTGAAGCTTAAAATGTAAGCCATGAGAATGTCACTCCCAACCATTCTTCTACTTGCAACTCACAAATCACCTGAAGCTTAAAAAGCATCCTTTAATTTCATTCAAACATCCTATTATCCTAAGTTGGTATATAATATTATGCTTATTACTCCAAATAATCATAATAACAATAAACAACATGATGGATGAGATGATAAAAATAAAAATGAATTTATGTTTCGAACCGAAGAATATGTGAATTCACAATACCTAAAATTGAAAGAAACTTTACTGCATTAATCAATTACAAAAGTTAAATGAAACAGTATACAATCAAAGTATTCAAAAAGGAATTTTTCTACCCGAAAGAATGTCATAACATTTCAACATCCACAAGTAGAAAGAAGTAAACTCTGTAATTGGAGCACCTCTAAAATGTAAAAAATGTATAATATCATACAACAAAGTGGAGAAGAAGAAGAAGAAGAAGAAGAAGAAGAAGAAGCAATGTAATTCACAAGTATAATGTTTTTCATTCATATGATATTATGATTCACAACTTACTGTCTCCTCTATCTATCTGCTGAATTAACTGGAACAATAGCAGGCTCCCCAGGTAAAGGCTCATCGAGATGGAGCTCGGCGAAGTTACTAATGATCCCCGTTCTCTCCCGATATATACTCTCCTTTTTCTCCTCCTCGGCTTTCTCGACTTTTACCTTTGTCATTTGGGTCACTTCCTCAGCAGCTTTTGTAACTGCAGTTACTGCGTTTGAAAACCATGCTGCTCCAGTTAACACATAATAATTGCTCATCAGCGCCGTTCCAGCGCTTGTTGCCTTTTGCTCTGCAACGGCAAGGGCGGATTTCGTCTTCTCCGTAACCTGGAACATTTCATCCATCTCCCTGACCTTTTCATTCACCACTGCTGTGCCTGCTGTTATTTTCTCAGTTATTCCCATCTTGCGGTCAATGGAAGCTACGGTTGCAGAAGCATTTGATGTGAATTGGAGTCGTTCGTCGAATGCTTTTGCTTTGTTTAGAGCATCCTTCCCCAAGATGAAACCCTTAGCAAGCATTGTACTTACGACGTCTTCAGCCTGATTTGGAGCAATCCCAGTAACCGTTTGCCTTTTATCCTAACAATTTTATGACAGGTACTTGATTGTTTTAGATGCTTCCATTTCATCATCAGACAACATAAAAGATCAAGGAAACAACAACAACAACAACAACAACAAGACGTTTTGAGAAATTACCAGGATTGATGACATTGCTTCAGGTGGAAGATGGTAATTCTCAACCAAAGTAATTGTTACAGATAGATCACCAATTTTAGCTCCCTGAAACATAAAAACAGAGTGTGAAAACAAAAACTAAGATAACCATAAAAATAATTAAAGAGACCAATGTGGCTAATTGAAGAAACATACTGTCAAAAGTATTGCAGTATCAGCTCCTTGAGAATCCTTATACGTAACATAAGCCACCTGAGTGTTCTCACTTTCTCTACATCAAAAATAATAACAATAAAATAAAACCAACACTTGCAATATACTAAAATTTAAATTCAACTCTCAGTAGAGGAGATATTATCACTAACCTTTGCATTTCAACATAAAGGATTTCACCTGAGAATGAAAAGAATTCTTTGATATCTCTCTCTGAAGTAAGTTTTGAGATATTGCTGACTTTGACAGTTCTCATCTAAATAGCAAAAGAAAATTTATTTAAACAAATGCAAAAGTGTTTATCTTCTTATGAATTAAGAATATGTTTAGATGATTAAACATTTTGTTTTCAATCTCAGTGGCATTTTCACATAATATCAGAAGTCTAAGGTTATGAATTCTAACTTTCTCAATATTATTTCTTCTTCAAATTAAACACTCAACTTCAATACCAAAGAAACCTAAAGAATAAATATAAAAAGACTAAGTATGTGATTTCATATATCCAATCAGCAGAAGACTCAAGGCTCATAGGTTCAATCATTCGCTCCAAGAAAATGTCAGATCTACAAGTCAATCCCAACATATATCTTAGTGAATAAGACAACTACAATTAGACAATTAACATTCGTTAATTCCATCAAAGTAATAGTTGAAGTTCATCAAAGATATGAACACATGTGTGTTGAGTTTAGTGGCAGTGATTTAACAGTTAACAATTCAAACTTCATTGAGTTTTCATCATCAAAGTGAAAAGAAACTAAGCTGAGATTCAGGTAACTGAATTCATAAACAGAAGGAATGAAGGAAGAGAGTGTTGCGTTGATAAATTGGAATTGAAACAAAAAATGTAAGTGAAATTTCTGTGGGCAAAACAATGAGAAAGAGAAAAGATTGTAGAAACAGAGATGTTGAAAATGCAAAACCCTAATTTGAACATTAAAATCGAAATTACAGAAATGGGGATTGAGTATTATGAGAAGAAGAAGAAGAAGAAGAGTAAAAGTAAAACGTAAATGCGGCAGGCAGATCTGCATCAAAGATTCACACATAAAGAAGAAGAAGAAGAAGAAGAAGAAGAAGACGAAAGAACTCACCGACATTTCTGAAAATGAAAAGAAATGAAGAAATGGTTAGATGAGATGGAGCGGCGGAGAGAAGAGAAGAAGAGAAAATGGTTGAAGATGAGATGAAGAAAGTATTTGTTGGATTTCTGGAAACGGATACGGTTTTTCTTTTTTCTTTTTCATTTAGATTTAGAAGAGGAGAGGATACCGAAACAAAAAAAAAAAAAAAAAAAAAAAACAAAAAAACAAAAAAACAAATGGGAATTTTTATGAACTGTTGACTTTAATATTGTTATTTATTATAATACATAAGTGGAGCCAACTGGATGACAATTCAATTTTATCCAATTTTCTTTTCTCTTCTCTTTTCTTCTTTTAGATTACAATAAGAAAATGGAATTTGGACCCAATTGAAGTTTGTAAGATTGGATTCAGTTTATCACTTCATCTCCAATGTACACAAATTGTTATTGCCTTTGTTGCATTTTTATTCTCCAATCATTTTTAAAATTAATTATCATTTATATCTTTTCTTTAATAAACTATTATTATTTTAAAACACAAATTTAAATAGTGATTGATATAATCTAAATCAATTTGGATAATCCAAATGTTTTATGGTTGGGTTCCTCTTTTAATATTAGAGTTGTTCAGGTTGGACAAACTTACTGTTGAATATTCACGTTAAGTCTAACCGACTCATAGTTATGAACACTTTTAATAGACATGGATTAATTTCGGCTCAAATCCTCTTAAACCTCGATGCATTTTTATATCGGTATAAAACAAATTCATTATAATTATAAGGTCAAAATTGGTCGAATTACAATGAGTTGCATTCATGTGTTTATTGTCATAGGTCTCAACTGCAAAAGGAATTAGATCTTTTTTTGCATCTTTTAAATGATAGTTCGCAATCCTAAATTGATTTCCTTTGATATCATTTACATTAACATTAACATTGGGAATGGAATTAATGTGGTCGAGATTACCATAATGTTCTTGAGATATAATAAAAAAAATTCCCAAACATTAATAATTTTGGTTTTAATCTTTTGAATGTTTGGTCGTTTTAGACATCCAAGTACATTCCTCTCATGATTTATTTATTGCTCAAACCTCCTCTTATTGTCTATGGTTTAGTTACTGTGTGTTAGTATCATAACTTTGCTTAGAATTGGCCTTGTAGACAATATCGATATTTGAACAATACAACCATTATTGATATTAGTATTAGTATTTAGAATCAATACTGATATCGACATTAGTACTAGTACAAGTGTATAGTCATTTAATTGTGGTACAAAAGTGTATCAAATATCGCTTCTATTTAGATCAATATCGTTATCATCAATTTTTCGTACCCGAAACACATTTAGTTGAATTATTTATATTTTTTATTCAGCTGAATTATTCGAGACAAATTTAAATACATATCCATTTATATATGCATATCAAAAATTTGAAAAACCTTCGGGTAGTAATTAAAGGAATGAATTAAACCAAATTGTGTTAAAGAATTTAGCTAAATTGAGATATGTATATAGTTGAGAATCAATAGATTTCCACTGCAAATACCTTTTAACAAAAAAGTTGATAAGCTTTTGATACATAATTGGATGACCAACCTAAGATTACAATAATTTTCATTCACTACTTTTGATGTTATCATTGAATGTAAAGGTGAGCCAAAGTGAAAGTATTAGATGGTATGATTCGACAGCCAAATATGGGTAGAAAGAGGGTTTTTTTTTTTTAATTTTATTTCTATATCAATGTGGACACACCAACTAAATATGATCATTACGAAACACCCACCTTTAACCTATCTTTTCTTTTTTCTTTTAAATAAGTTCTTTTTGTGTGAACTAAAGAAAAGTTTTCTTTTTATTTGTTCTTCAATATGCAAAATATCCAAAACATTTATGGTAACCTGCAATTTAATTTAGTTTTTGTTAAATTTGTCACAATGTCCATTGAACTATTAAAGGTTAGATTAATTTTACCATATGCAGCAAAAAAAAAGAGAAAAGTTACATCTTTAGTTGCTCGATTTTGAAGAATATATGTGTTTGATTTTTTAATTTTAAAATGTACCTATATTTAGTTTTGGGTTTTTTAAAAGAGGTTTCTATAACCTAAAATAGAATGTCCTATTACAAGTTTGACCTAATATTGTCAGATTTTTCATAAATGTCCTAATGAGCTTTAATTTTACACAAATGTAGAGCTCAAAAGATCAAATTACCCATCTTTATTATTAATATTATATTAAAAATTAGAAGAAAATGAAATAAGGAAAGTTGACCAAGATTTGCATTTATTAGATATTATATATAAATATGGAATGTGATTAATTCTATTATGGTAATATCATAATCAAGATTATCCCATAATTATTTTTCTTTTGATGATTTTGTTCAAAAACTCCTCACTCATTCATTTCTCTCTCTTCGTCCATTCTTTCTTATTTCGTTTATCTCCTTCAAATTTTTTCGGTGAGTAAGGATTTGTTATTATATGCAAAATTTGTTAGAGTATATGAAAAATATATAGTATATTACGTAGTTCATGTTTTGGAAAATTTGTAGGGTATATGAAAAGAATATAGTATATTATGTAGTTTTCGATCAACAAATTAGAGTATATGAAAAACATATAGTATATTATGAAAAAATACGTAGTATATTATGTAGATATATGAAAAATATAAAACGTGCTAATGGAAACGTGAAAAAGTTAGATGAAATTTTGAGATATTTGTTTAAAATTATCTCTAAAGTAGGTGATTTTTCTAAATATTTCTTCTTCTTCTTCTTCTTCTTCTTCTTATTATTATTATTATTCCATCGTAATTAATTTTAAAACAGAAAATAATTTTTTAAATCGTATATCGTGGAGATGCGATGAAGTTGGTGGTGCAAAATTTGACTGGCTTTTTGTTCTTCGTCAAGGTTGAAGACGTGATCTTAGAACTCAAATCACTGCTTACCAACGCAACCTCCCTTCTCATTGTTTGATCTTCATTCCCGACCACGATCCCAAACATCTCATCTCCCGGGTCGATGATGGAATCTCACTCGTTGATTCATGTGTTGTTGCACTTCGATCTTCAAACACATGACTCGTTCAAATTCAGCAAACAGGTACGAAAAAACACAGAACAGTAGTGGCAAGATGGGTCGGTCAAGAACTAAAAACTACAAAACAGAAACAAGGTTAGTATACGGCTGAGTCACAGAACATGCTCTCTTTAAGACCTTTCGCGACTCTGCTATGGATTGTGCAAACGGATTATCGCCCTGTCATCCCCAAGATAAGATAGTCTCACTTCTTTAGTTGATTTTGCACGAAAACCAACTGGTAATCAATAAAACGCTAAAAATTGACAGGCACAAAATTGCTCAGAAATAACTCAGAATCACAGAAAAGAAACAGAAGACAGAAGAGAAGAATGAACTTGTTTGTTGTGTGTTTCAAATGAAAGAGGAACGGGTTATTTCTATAGGTATAGAAATGGATAGCTTAACGGTCACAAAACGGTAAAGAATTTATTGAGGAGAAATGGGATTAATGACGTTGAAACGAAAATTAATTCATAAACGTTAATCATAATTAAATTCTTAACAGTATAACTTTTCACAATTTTTTAAAAAACATTTTAGAAAATTAAAAGAAATTTTAGTAAAAGAACTATTATTTTATCTCTCCTCTCTGACGGACGGCAGCGGCGTGCGTTTGGAGATATAGGTATATCCTTATTTGCCTATCTCCTTCCTCATTCCAAAACTTAGGTGCTCCAAGGGCCTAAACCCATTGATCAATCAATGGGTATATGAAGGAGCCTCCACATTCTAAAATAATCAATGTGGGAATGCTTGAGAGAATAAAATAATATTATTTTTCCTTTTCACAAAATTTTCATCTAATAATTTTTAATATCAGCCCCTCACTTGAAATTTTTTTAAAACATTTTCATCAAGTAGTGTCTGTCCCTATAGTGTTGTGCTTAAGTAAAGGTGTCTGATGACTTGAACCTTTACTAGTAACAACAGTTTGGAGTATTGTAAAGTAACTTGTAGTTTTGAACTTTACTTCTAACGCTATTGCACACACAACATTATTTGAGTGAAGTTCTAAAAATAGTTCGTGTTTTATGGCCTTGCACGTATATCCCAGTTTAGTGAACGTTCTAGGAATCTGTCCAGAATTCCATAGAAAGCGGCCCTCACTTCCACATTCACAAAGGTGAATCTATCAAGAGTACTCTTGTAGCTAGGTACCCTACTTGATATCAAGTATAGATTTCATTAAGAACAAAGTTCAGACTCATCATACGCTTCAAAATGTCATGCTAATCACTAAATCATAAGAATGGAACTTCTAATTATTTAGCGTGATTCACGTCATATTATTTGTGATCAATTATTGCCCATTGAACTTGTTTCTTGGGATCTCCAGTCTTTCAAGTTGGGTTTACCTCACAGTAATTTAAGTTTTAATAGGCTTGAGTCTCATTCTTTCTAAGGTTTTAAAAACCTTTTCTATAGTGAGTCCTTTCGTCAAAGGATCAGCCAAGTTATCGTCATACCGTACATAATCCACTATCACTGCACCAGTAGTGAGCAATTCTCTAATGGTACTATGCTTACGATGTATATGTCGTCTCTTACCATTATAAGAACGGTTTTGAACTTTTGCGATAGTTGTAGTATTATCACAATGGAATAGCTTGTGATATTAGTAGTTAGTGTTATCGATAGCTAGTGTTATCATTTCTGACTCCATCGTTGACTGGGCTAAGATTGTCTGTTTCTTGGATTTTCAAGCAACAACTCCTTCTGTTATATTAAAAATATAGCCACTTGTAGCCTTTGAGTCATCTGAGAGGGAGTTCCAATCAGCATCGCTGTAACCTTCAAGTACGGCAAGAAATTTATTATAATGTAATCCTAGGTTTTCGTTTTTCGTAAGGTATCTCATTACTCTCTCTATCGCATTCCAGTGTTCTAGACTATGTCTAGTGCAATCAGCAGCATACCTCAAACTACCTATGATACTAGCGTACTCGAATTGGTTAACACTGTCACTAGTGTTCTTGAATAATTTCACATTAGAGTCATAAGGTGTACAAGATGGTTTACTTTTGAAGTAGTTGTACTTCTTTAGAATCTTTTCTATGTAATGAGATTGATCTAAGGAAATTCCATTTTCAGTTCTCGTAATTTTAATACCTAAGATTACATCAGCTTCACCCAAGTCTTTCATGTCAAAGTTTGCACTTATCATAGATCTTACATCATTTATGACGTGCAAGTCTGATCCTAACATGTCATCTACATATAGGCATATGATAATACATAACCTACCTTTAGTCTTATAGTAGATACATTTGTCACTTTCATTTACTTTGAATCCTTTTGACATGAGTAAGTTGTCAAACTTTTCGTGCCATTGTTTGCGAGCTTGTTTTAGGCTGTAGAGGAATTTATCTACTTTACAAACTTTGGATTCTTGGCCGTGAACTATGAAACCTTCAGGTTGTTCCATATAAATCTCTTCTTCTAAATCACCATTTAGGAAAGTTGTTTTGACATCCATCTGATGGATTAAGAGATTGTTTAGGGTAGCTATAGATATCAACACTCTAATTGAGGTGATTCTAGTGACCGGAAAAAAAAGCATCAAAGAAATTTATGTTTTCTTTCTACCTAAATCCTTTTGCTACTAATCTAGCGTTATACTTATCTACTGATCCATCAGGTTTGAGTTTCTTCCTTAAAACTCATTTGTAGCCTATGGCTTTACAGCCAGGGGGTAAGTCAATTAGGTGTCAAGTTCTATTGGATTTAAGAGAGTCCATTTCATCATCGATAGCTTCTTACCATAAATTGGCATCTACTGAGGATAAGGCTTCTGTTAGATCTTTTGGATATTCTACGTTGTATGTTTCGAAGTCTTCTCCAAAATCTTTTATGGTTCTAGCTCTCTTGCTTCTTCTAGGTTCAGAATCTACTTCCTTTTCTTAGGTTTGGATCCTAATTAAAGGTATACTACTGGAACTTGAACCCCTACTAGTTTGACCATTTAGGCCCTTACTATTTCTAGATTTAAAAGGAAATCTATCCTAAAAAAAATCTACGTCATTCGATTCTATGATTACTTTGTTTTCTAAGTCATAGAACCTATAGACTTTACTGTTTTCAGCGTATCCTATGAAGAAACATTCATAGGCTCTACTTGTTAGTTTCCTTCTTTTTGCATCAGGTATTCTAACATAAGGTAGACAACCCCAAGTTCTAAGATAAGACAAGTTTGGTATTTTATGTTTAAGGACTTCGTATGGTGATGTTTTACTGTTTAATTTGGGAATCCTATTAAGGACATAATTAACAGTTTTAATTATTTTACCCCACCAAGATGGTGTTGCTCCTGACTCAAGTAAGATAGCAACTACTAACTCATTTAGAGTTATATTCTTTCTTTCTGCTTTTCCATTCATTTCAGAAGAATAAGGTATAGTAGTTTCGTATATTATTCCTTCTGAGTTATAAAACTCATTAGTTAAACAAGACAACTCTGATCCTATGGTTTGTGTGAATCTAGCCTTGTTGAGGAGATATTCGGAGACTAAATTCTTTCAAATTTTTGGAGTATGCAGAACTTCCTTCAGCATAAGCGTCTTGCCGGATGTGAATTTCAGTTCTACTTCTCAAATGTTGGTCACCTTGGTTGTTTGATGATCTCTCAGAAGGATATTCTTATCCTTAACCTCATTATATTTTCTTAAAAGACTAAGGTCGTGGCAGACATGGCGGGATGCACCAGTGTCTAGCCATCAACTTTCAAAACCCCTAATTACATTAACTTCATAAATCATATCTTTAGAATAAATTAATTTGAATTTAATAAGAAACATTGAGAAACAAATAAGCAAGTTCTCACTTAAACAAAAAGGCATGAAAAAATTGATAAAAGAAATAATAATTTGGTTATCTTGGAATTAGTAAGATTGAATAAAGTTGTTAAAATGTTGAATCACGAGATATTAGGAAGAAGTTATGATATGGGTTGCTATATCTTTACCACATCGAAAAATAATTAAAGGCTCATAAATGCATAACATAGATTAATTACACTATATAGACGAAATAATTACAGTTCGAAAATATGAGTATTTTGGTATTTTATAAAATACCATGAGCGTGCAAAAAATGTCATTTGCTAGAAATCAAAAGAAAAAGTAGTTTTGTCATTCCTAAAAACTATGTTATATCCCTTGTTATTTCTTATTATAACCCAAAACAAGAGTTATGATAACATTTTCCTCAAACAGGGGTTAGATTACTATAACCCAGCCCACTAATGATAACTCCTTGGGCCAAACGGCCCCTAAAATTCTAAAAGTCGCTCATTGTCTCTGTCGTCTCTTCATCCTTCTGCAATCCTTCAATCCCAATTGTTCGTCCTCGCCTTCAACCTCTGCCCCTCCTTCTTTCTTTTGTTTTTTTTCCCTTTGTCCACTGGCCGCCCCCTTCCTCTTTCTTTTGTTTTTTACGGTCGGCCGCCCCTTCTTTCTTTCTTTTTGTTTTTTTGTCGTCGGTGACCCCCTCCCTCTCTCAAAGTGAGTCTTGGCTTTGTGGAATTTGGTATTTAATGTGTTTTTGGAGTTATGTTCTAAATTTGTTTGGCAACAACATATATGTTATATAATTTGTATTTGATGGTTGTGGGATTGAGCTCTGTTGTTCTACTTCTACTCCATAGATTGATATACAAAAGGAGTGAACTTTTCTATTTGAGCAACTATTGATTGATCTGTAAAAAATTAGACTTTAGACTGCATCTAATCAATTCTATTTACTATTTAATACTTGTTTCATGATTTTTTTTTTTTTTTTTTGGTTATTTCTTCTAGTTGAGGAGAGGTTTGGATCCATTCTCCATCTTTGAACACAGGATTTCAAGACAAGAGAAGGAAAGGTGTAGACCCCGAATTACACATAGATCAGGAAAAAAAATCAACCCTCTAACTCATAAGTGATAGACCAATATTATTATATAAAAAATACAGCAAAATCTATTGGTGATAGATTTATATGGATAAACTCTTGTGATCCATAAGTGATAGACCAATATTATTATATATGCTAATATTTTAAATTTAATTGCTATATTTGTAATTATCTATTAAAAGCTTAAGAGTATAATTGCAATCCCCATCTCAAAAAATAAATTGTAATAAATTTTATAGTGAAAATTAGGGGTGAGGGATTTACAGAGAACCACATAGTTCTCTTGGTTAAAAATTATAATAATCAAATCTCATCATCAATGATATGTAACTAGAATAAGTAAATTTTTTTTTTTTTAAAAAAAGAAGGGTAGGTTTCATTTAAGCTTTATTTCCTATTTCAGTTTTGGGATTGGCCATATTTTATCTAAGCCTTGTTTTTAATTTTCATGATGTTTGAAAAGTGAGATAGGGGCCCCTCCTTAACAATTGACTGTTTATGAAGATTAATTGCGACAAATTTTCTTTTTCTTTTTAAATTGCCAAATCCAGATTGTGACAAAAAGACAAAAAGAGAAGACATGCGGTGCATTCTCTGAGTATTGCTCTACCTATGTTTAACCATTTCAAACCAAGATATTAAAAAAAAAAAAAAACATACATACATGAACTCATCTTTGAGCATCTCACCCCAATTACACAATAATATAAAGTAAAGAGTTTAACACATAGTAAATTATAATGGGATAAAATTGAATGATACGCACAACAATGGATGTAAAACAGGATGCACCTAAGTTTCTTAAATAAATTATATTGGTAAAGAAATTCCAAAATCATGCAGTAGAGAGATTGTAGAAGTGAGTTGAGAGGAGCATTTTGATCATGAATTTTATATTGATGAGTTCACTTCACTGCTGGGCATTCTAAGAATTATGAGTCAAAAAGTAAATAAAAATTAAGCATCCTACCATTTGAGAGCCACAAGGGAAGTTAAAATGAAGATGGCAAATGTTGCATTTTCATCTTTATCATAAAAATGGAGCTTTGAGAGGGACGCCCTTTTTCTTCGTTTTTCTTGGTTGTAAAGATGAAGGGCTAGTTTTGGTCTCTTCTATGGACTCAACAATTGATATGGTTGATTCCAATTCACTTGCATTTGTTTCTGGGCTGGTTTTGTTGTCCTTTACCCATAAGTTACCAAAGGAATCCTGACTCAGAGATACGACGGTTCCTATTAAGGAATATTTCAAGATCTACAATTTCTCCCATTATTTAGGCATTTATTGTAAATTGATCACATTGTAATTTCTTACCATATTTATACATTTGTAATTTGTATAAATGTTTACTATAAATGAGAATGAAGGCAAGCAAGAAATACAAAATACATTTAGAAAATTTCATGGTATCATAGCTTTCCTAAAATTAATTTGCATACCTTCAATGGCCACCTCTACCTCCAACCTCATTTCCAAAACATCCATTCTCATTCCCGATTCCTCACCAATTCATCTATTTCCACCTCTACTCTCTTTTTGCTATACAACATCTACAATCTTGTACCCATCCAACTAGGTTTTACAAATTACGTTCTCTGAAAATATCAAGTCTCCTCCATCCTCAAAGCCCATTCCCTCTTTGGCCACATTGATGACTCAATTCCTTGTCCTCCAAAATGTTTACCATCATCAACTCCTAGAATCAATCCTGAAATCAACCTTGAGCATCTTCAATGACTATCTCGCGACCAAGCTCTTATTACCTTAATAAACGCCACTTTATCATCCTCTGCCCTTGCCTATGTTGTCAGCTCAGTCTCCTCCAAAGCATTATAGCTTTCTTTAGAAAAACACTACTCCTCAAATACCAAATCCAACATTCTTGATTTAAGGTCAACCCTCTATACTATAGAGAAAACTCCTTCTAAAAGCATTGAACAATATACCTCTCGCATCAAAGGCCTTGTCGATAAACTTGTTGTCGCATCCGTCTCTCTTGAAGATGAAGAAATCCCCATTCACACTCTAAATGGCCTCCCCGCTACCTTCAATGTCTTTAGAACATCTATTCAAACACGCAGCGGTAACATCTCCCTTGAAGAACTCCACACCCTTCTTACTTCAGAAGATGGCCAAAGCTTCAGCCATTGAAGCCATCCCTATAGTAATTGTGGCATTCCAACCATCTCAGCATCAAAGCAGCCGTGAAAATTATTGTGGACGTCGTTCATCTGATTATTGTGGAGAATGTAACCCTAATTTCCAATCATCCATAAAATTTTCTTATTATCGTGGAACGTGGGCCTTAGGAAGGGAAAATGGTTTTTGGCCCAACAATAATGGCCCATTTCACCCATCCAACTTCAGCCCATTCCATCAACGTGGCATCGTTGGGTCCACTCCCAATCAGCCCATTTCTCCCTCGCATAGGCCTGAAACAAATTCTAGACTAGTTGCTCGCATTTTTTGTCAAATATGCCCGAAACAAGGATATGGAGCTCTCGATTGCTATAATCACATGAATTTTCTTATCAAGGCCAACATCCACCCTCCCAATTAGCAGCGATGGCGGTAAACTCTATGAATTCTCAAACCTCTGGTGAAAATACTAACAAGTTCTGGTTATCTGACAGTGAATGTAACATTCATATGAAAAATGAGTTGGCAAATCTCAACCTATCCAACAATTATAATGGTGAGGAAACTGTCACAGTGGGAAATGACCAGCCTTTAAATATTCAAAATACCAACAGTGATAAACTTTTAACTCCCTCTCATATCTTTAATCTCTTCAAAATACTCCACGCTTCTCAACTTGCTGCAAATCTATTATCTGTTCATAAATTTTGTCTTGACAATAATTGTATTTTTATTTTTGATACTGATTGGTTCCTTATTCAGGATAAAGTCATGGCCGAACTCTCTATACCGGTGAAAGCATCAATGGCCTCTATCCTATTCCCAGTACTTATACTCTATCCACATCTACCATGCATTCTAAATCTTTTAATTTTCATGCAAAATAGGAAGATACATCATTATGCCATTTTCGTTTTGGTCATCTTGCTCCAAAAATTCTTAGCTCTATTTTATCTCGCATTGGTCTATCTATGTCTTCTTCAATTTCTATTTGCAATTGCATTAGTTGTTTAAAAGCAAAAATGACAAAATTACCTTTTCTCATGTCTTTATCCACCTCTCTTACACCACTTGAACTTATCCACAGCGATGTATGGGGACCCTCTCCAATAATTTCTTCTAAACGAAAATCGATATTATGTTAGTTTCATTGACGGTTTTAGCAAATTTACTTGGCTCTTTCCTATTGCTTACAAATCTAATGTTCCATCTATTATTCAAAAATTTGTTCCCTTTATTGAAAATCAAATATCTCAAAAAATGAAAAATTTTCACTCCGATGGTGGAGGTGAATTTTGCAACACTACCTTACAATCTTTTTTTATTTATTCCAAAGGTATTTTTCACAAAAAATCATGTTCTTATACTTCTAAATATAACGGTGTTGCTGAACGAAAACATCGTCACATAGTTGAAACTACAATGTCTATAATTTTTCATTCCTCTGTTCCTCTTGAATTTTGGCCTTATGCCTTCTCCACTGCAGTTTTTCTTGTTTATCGAATGCTCTCTCCCTCAATTAAAATGTTATCACAATTTGAAATGCTTTTTGGTTACACTTCTGATTTACATCATTTAAAAGTTTTTGGATGTGCATGTTACCCCCTTCTCAAGCTTTACACCAAACACAAACTTGAACCAAAAACCACACAACACGTATGTTTTTAGGCTATCCTTACAATTTCAAAGGCTATATTTGTTACAATCCATTAACCAAACAAACCATACTTTCACGACATGTTATCTTTCATGAAACAATCTTTCCTTATGCAAATTCCACCATCTCTTCTCCATCTCAGTCCATTTCAAATTCTGATTTCCAGCATACTACTCACCTTACTAAACATTCCACATCATACACCCTCGCCTTTTGCCTCCATTTCCAATATCCAATCACCACCTCCCAACCCTCCCGCTGTTGACATCACTTGCTCATCTTTCATGAATACTAATACTAATGCCACTAGTCAGTCTTTGGATGTTTCATCTACAGTCAATATAAGAAATGACATAAATGCAGCCACAACCGACATACATGTTCCACCTCCTCCTCGGAATACCCATACTATGCAAACTCGAGAAAAATCAGGTATTTTTAAGCCAAAGGCCTTCCACATCACAACTGCTCTCCCGACTCCCACATCATACACGAAAGCCTCTAAGTATCCTAAATGGTGGACTGCGATGTGTGAGGAATTCAATGCTCTTCAAGCACAAGGTACTTAGTCCTTAGTACCTCAACTTCCATCTATAATATTGTTGGTTGTAAATAGGTTTTTCGAGCAAAATATAATCTTAATGGCTATGTTACTCATCACAAAGCACGACTAATTGCTAAAGGTTATCATCAGGTACAAGGTTTTGATTTTGATGAAACATTTAGTCCTGTTGTTAAGGAACCCACCATACGCATCATTCTTGCTCTTGCTGCTCAATACAATTGGTCCTTAACCCAGTTAGATGTCAAAAATGCATTTCTTCATGATATTCTCCAGAAAACAGTATACATGTCTCAACCTATTGGCTTCAAGAACAAAACATATCCAAATCATGTGCGTCTCCTTCACAAGAGTCTCTATGGCCTCAAATAGGCCCCTCACGCTTGGTTTGAATGCTTTACATCTTATTTATTTACTCTGGGTTTTGTTGCTTCTACCGTTGATCCCTCATTATTCATTTGATCAATAAGATCTTCTCTCACTTACTTACTTTTGTATGTATATGACATCATTGTTACTAATCCTGACTATTCATACGTTTTTTTCATCAAAAACCAATTGACCCTTGAATTTCAAATATCTGACCTTGGTCCTTTGAAGTACTTTCTTGGTTTCAAAATCCATTCCTCCGCTGATGGCATATTTGTTAACTAGGTCAAATATCTCAATGATCTCCTTCACACATTGGGAATAATCTCTACAAAATATTTTACCACACCAATGTCTCCTTTTCTTGATCTTTATACAACTGCACCTCCATTTAATGATTCATCCCTCTATTGCAGACTAGTTGGTTCCTTGTAAGATCTCACATTCACTCGTCCTGATATTGTCTTCTCTGTAAATTGTGTCAGTCAATTCATGCACAAACCAACTGTCATTCACTTCTCGGTCGTCAAATGCATCCTCAGATATCTACGTGGTAGTCCAACCCTTGGAATAAAATTTCACAAAGGTTTGTTCTCTTTACAGATTTTTTGTGACTCAGATTGGGTAGGTGATATATTTGATCAACATTCCACCTCAGGATTCATCGCCTTCCTCGGTTCTAATCCAATCTCTTGATCTTCTAAAAAGCAATTTACAGTTTTCCGTTCTTCCACAGAAGTCGAATATCGTTCACTTGCCACCACTATGCTGACCTTTATTGGATCCCACAACTTCTTTGTGATCTCCATGTTCCTCTTAAGACCTCACCAACATTATGGTGTGATAATGTTTTCGATATATCTTTGGCTCTAATCCAATTTTTCATGCTTGAACCAAACACATCGAGATTGATTACCATTTTGTTCAGGAAAAAGTTCTTCGCAAAGACATCTCCGTTCGTTACATCTCTTCCAACAACCAACTAGTTGATATTCTCACAAAGCCGCTACTGTCTTCATATGACGAGGAGTAATAAAATAATCTTAATCAGAATTATGTGCATATATTTACTCAATCTTCTCACAACATATGCAACAACATGTATTGTACAGTTTATAAAAAACGTAATACTTCCTATAATCTTTGCTTATTCAGATTGAGAAATATTATCTCATTTATTTTCCTTAAGGCTCGTTACTAGCATCATAAGAGCACCATCAAACTATTAAACTCTCTTTAATAGTATTCAATGTGTGATTGATATAAATCAAAAGATTCTCAATAATACTAAGCTCATCACATTAGCCTCACATAAATTTTTCATGACTTCAAGATGTGATAACTTTATAGCATTACTATCATTTATGTTTGTATCACATAAATCTCTCACATCAACATACAAACATATCATCACACAATAAACTCCAAAAAATATTTAGTAAACACATATATCAACAATTCACTACTCGGGACATTGTTTACAGTGTTGTTAAAAAATTTTCCTCATTAAACTTTCAGGGACTAGTTTAAGACCATAAAGAAATTTGACTATACCAAGTTACCATTGAGGAATATCATCTTTACCTACATTTGATGTATTAGAAAACCACGTACAGCTACAAAAGCTTTTGAGGCTCTATAGTGGCTAATTTAGTCATACAAGGACAAGAATAATCAAAACATTCTAAATTCCACATTTGATTCAAAATATTTTTTTCATAAGTTGCACCTATGTACTTATAATCAATTTTCTTATCTAATGTGGGACTTTGGTCGCACTCCCAACGATCCTCCCCTTGAACAAAGTTCCAACCAAACCTCCCCTAAAATAGACATCCATCCATTTAACTTTTATCTAGGCTAACTCCTCTCTAGAGCATATTGCCTATTCAATAGAGCTCAACCATGGATAATACTGTGACTACTTTTAAGGTTCTACTACACCTTTGTTCGACCTAGGATTATATCAACAAGGCTAAACCAAGAACAACATGACTCTGATACCACTTTAATTTAGAGACACTTTAGGGTATAAGTCCCCATGCCTTATAAGATATCACATATTCAATAGTTTAGACAATATCTTAAACTTTCATAAGACCCTATGAGATTTATAAAGAATGAATTTGCATATTTCATACTACTAGAAACTTTAGTTGTATGAAAATAATGTCGAACGACCAAACTTGACAATTCATGATGCAAGTCATGCATAAACTTTGTCAAATATAACATACACGAAGTATTATTTCTCCCCATGCTAACATGCTAATAGACATGCTCAAGTAGATCATAATAGCGTCTCAATATTCACAAACTTATTTATCAATTAAACATGTATATCTATATACAACACTATTGTGAGCATAATCAATAGACATAGTCAAAGGTTTTCAATCAAACCATAGATTTCTTGAACACAAGATATATTGCCTTAGTAATTAGACACCCCACAATTCTAAATATTTAGGTGCATAACATATCTAAAGTTCAACAGTACCATTTTGTTGTCTAATTTAAATTCATCACGACAACATTCTATTTATGGTATTAGCAACAATACAATAATTATGAACCAATATGCTTGTCAATGAAATATTCAATATATACTTATCACACATATATTGAATATCATGCTCAAATATAACAATGAAATAAAATTGCCAAATATTTTCAAGTCATATATAAAAAATCGAAATATTGTTGACTCTTAAACTATAGGAAAACCAAACCCATTATTATCCAAAGCTTACAATAACTTGACTTTCTATCACATGTATCCTGAGATAATTTGCTACTCATGAAATATCCAAACATGTATTCATTAGGTATGTATCAGATATTAATGATTAAAACCAGTCAAAGAAATCTCAACAATTTAAAGCTGAAATATCATCAATAGGCTTGAAATCTGAATTTTAATTTCTATCACGATTACATCTGAAGAATCATTGTTTAATATTATACAAATATGAATAAATGACCAAAATATCATCACTTAAAGAAAAAAAAATCATCTTTGATGACCAACAATCACAAAACCCATTACACATGCACATTTGACAATTAAACTATAAAATCTCAAATCAAATTTTAACTCAATATATGTTGGTTTATCTTTCGTAAGTCATGGCAGCGCGCCATTTTGAAAATAAGTTCATAATATTTTGGTTTTCTTAATTTTTTTTCTTCAATTTGCAACAAAAGATTCATCCGAATTAATAGCTCTTGTCAATCTAAAACTTAGAGATTCAATAACTTCCTTCCAAACTTCTTTCACACAAACTATTTAATGATCACAAATAGGATGGGCTAACAAATCTAGAATTGATTTTAATTTAGGAAATCAATTTCTTTCAATTTTATTAAATTTTACTTCTCAATGTAGAAAAAGAATGACTCCTTGTTTTAGATTGAATCATAATAAAATCCATATCAAAAACTTTTTCTAAGCAACACAGATATTGATGCTAACACAAGATATTGAAGCTACTATGATATTAAAATTGAAATTAATACCTTGTAGTCTCAAAGAAACCTGCTTCTTGTTCTCGAACTTGCACAGCAACCGCGAAGATGCCTCATGAACCAAAACCTTAAAAGATCAAGCACCTCAAAATTCATAGCTGTCCCTTTTAATCTTAAAAGATCAAGCACCTCAAAATTCATAAAAGGGTATGCGTTGGACTCTAATATTTTAGTTTTTACTAAGATGCACTTTACATGTGTGACTGAGATCTAGATGATGTATTTTCCCAAATTAATATGGACTCAACCTCTTTGCTTGTATGAAAAATATTGATATGTATGCTATATTACACTCTTTCCTATCTACTTTGCTGTTGTGTGGAAAACTATCAATACGAACATTAGGCAAGAGTCGTGAGCATTTTTTGTACATTTTAAGTTAAGCTATTTTAAGTAAAAATTCCATAAGCATCTCTTCTGCTTCAACATAGTTGTTTTGTTGCATCAGTATCCATCCTAAATTCCCCAGTAATCTAGTAGCTTCTTGCTCTACAAAAACTTGAAACTTCTTTCCTTAAGATCGCGCGGTTTTAGTCTGCTTACCATTAAACGCTAAACCTTGTTGAATTAAGAATCGTTTATGCTTCAAAGGAGCTATCTGGTCATCTAATCTTTAAGTTTATGCTCCATTACTTTAAGTTCCTTATGAATCTTAGCCTCCCAAGTTTTGACTACTTTTTTGTTCTTATTGTTTCTGTTTTTATGTTGGTTTTTATTCTTGTTAGGAGTGTTGGTTTTGGTTTTTTATCTGAACTTAAGTAATTTGGATTTAGTTATTAAGTTTCTGGTTTTTTACTCTAATTTTTTGCTCCATTCATTTAAGTTCCTTATGAATTTTAGCCCCCTAATGTTTTTAGTACTTTTTTGTTCTTGTTGTTGTTTTAATGTTTCATTTATAGTTTCTGGTTCCTTATGTGAACTTAAGTAATTTGGATTTGATTTATATATGGCTAGAACTTGTTTTCATTGTTGTTTGTTATGGTTGTGAATGGAATGAATATATTGTTTTAGCTCGACTAGAAGTAAGATTATTGATTGTATTCTATTATGTAATATTGTTCTAACTTTCTTAAATAATGTGTAGGAGCAAATTGAACAAATTATTGGTCTCGAAGAAATGGATTCTTTGTTACTAATTTTGGTTGTGTACGAAATGAAGGCTTTGGGAAGTACCAATTGCATGGCCATATGATAAAGTGACCATTGGTATGTTATCTTCTAATCTTTTTTATCTACATTTGTTAAAGATTTTCTATACTTGTTTAATTAATATGCACTATTATTGGTGTCTACAAAATCATACATTGATATATGTTTTTATAAATTTATGTAGGTGAATGAAATGGTGGCTTATTAGAGGGAAAATAACCAACGATGAAAGTAGCTCATATCTATATGATAATATAATATTGAACACTTGGTGAATTTTGTTTTGTATTTTGAAGGTAAAACATGTGTTGTTAGTACATTCACTAAATACCCTATATACCTTTGTATCATTTAGGACCACACAACTTTATTTAAGTAAATTATTGAATACTTTATTATGTAATTTTAATAGATTATGAATGGAAGTTATTAGTATTTATTATGCTGTGAAGTGCTTATATGTGTAGATTTAACTAAAGTTGAGTACTTGAGCTAAAATTTATTAAAAGCTAATTAATTCAAAAATTATTTTTGAGAAAAAAGTTCCTCTTTCATAGCAATAAGTTAAAGCTATAGAAAGAACTAGCTAGTTATATAGCAAAAAACAAATGCTATCAAAAGGTTGTTATAATTATTATAATAATTGGAAATGATTAAATAGCATTATTATAGCATAACATTGCAGCTGTAAATACTATATTAGAGTGTTGCAAAAAGGCTATTATATGTTAGAGATAGCACATTATTTAAACTATATAAACTTATTATAGCTCTAATGAAAAACGCTGTCAAATGTTTTTATAGCAACGTATATAAGCTATATCTTCAAACTCTACAATAGAACTCATTATAGCTTCAGAAAAACGCTATAAAAAGTCCCAAACTTTTAATAACATGGGCTATCAAGACTTTCGAAAAACGTTATAAAAAGTCTATTATAACCTTTTTCGTTAGCTATTGTATATACTCGAACTTGATCCACGTTTATGTCTCTACATAAAGTTCAAGTTAATTCAAAATAGCCTTCAGAGCTTAGTTTATTAGATTTAAGATTATAGTATTCGATTTCACTAATAATTTCTTGATAACAACTTTATTAAATAGAATATGATAACAAACTACGAGTTTTAGGACATAAATTCTAACAAACTCAACTATAGTTTTCATAAACTATTTTTTTTATGTTTTAGTTTTTACTTTATTTTGATGTTCAATCACACCGTAAAAAGATTGGTGGCGACTCCTTTTTTATTTTGTTTTAAAACTAACTCTTTTAAGGATGTCGGTCGCTCTCGTCGTCTCAAGCACATGACAACACATGGTAGACAACTTTTTATCTATTAGAAGAGGTTGTGTACTTGTGGAACAATGTCTCTCCATCTCTAGGCATATTCCTAAAAACTTTTTGCACTCTTTTTCTCTATCTTCTGCACATCTAACTAATATGGAACCATATATATGTCTCGTTTGTATTGTTTGAGAAAAAAAAATTGTCAAGTTTTTCCATGTGTTGATATGCGCACCATCCAAATACATATACCATCGAGAAGCTGGACCTATAAAGTTGTCTTAGAAATAATGTATCAGTAGTTTGTCATCATGGACATATGTACCCATCTTTCTACAATACATGACAATATGGTTTCTAGAGCATGAGGACTCATCCTATCTTTCAAATTTAGGAACTTTGAATTGTGCTAGAATAATTATATCTAGCACTAGACATAACTAGGTAACATCCATATTACTGAAGATATCAGTTCCTTCCACAACTCTCAAACTCTCTTATAAGATTTCAAACTTTTCATTGTAGGAAGTTTTAGATTCTTCTTTTGTCAAATTTCTTCTAACCTCAGGATCATTTAGGTTAGGGATCGTAACTGTTACTTTCGAAGGATCCTCATTAATAGGTCGAAAGTTTGCTTGACTAGCCAAAAGGAATTCCCTTATTTCCCTTGGGAAGAGTTAATTGATTAATAGGAGCATTTTAAAGAAGATTATATGTAGTATACTGTGGAGTAAATCTCTCCATTAGAAGATGCAGTGACAAATTTACTCTAATCGTAGTGCTAGGTTGAACTACTTCTGCTATGAATTTGCCTTTCTCTGGCATATAAAGAATAGTTTTCACCTTTTCTTTCAATTCTTCGATATCCTTCATGGTCTTCTCTGTCTCTACAATGTGTTGTTTCATGTTTCTCATTCTATATCTGGTGATGTATGTGTGATTAATTCTTAGTGATCAAGCTATATTTCTTTTTATGTTTTTTTTATTAAGAAAAGGAAAGGAATTTAATGACATGAATGATTTTTTTATATATATAAAAACAAGGTTCAAATAAATATGGGTGTGAGGTTGACTTTTAATGAATACTAAAGAAAATAGTGGTTCCCAAGCCTTCCATCTATTTTCACAATATAGTTGGCTTAAGTTGAGATTTTCATGTGCCTACATGAAAAACAGATTCCACAAAGGTCACGCTATACTTGACCTCTAAATTTAAACCTCAAAGGTATAGTCTAGATAGAAGGCTTGTGAATATGTGTGTGATATGTATGACAAAACTAGAAAGAAATGTGCATTTTAAGTATAGAACCACAAATAAATAAGGCACATAGAAACTTGATTATTAATAACGAAATATCTATTCAATTAATTTCATTAAAAACTAAAGTCATGCAAATATGAGAGTGAGGTTAAATTCTAACACTTTTAGAGAATATATAATCCTCAAGCCTTCTAGCTATTTTCATAATATAATTGGCTTGAGTGGAGATTTTCATGTGTCTGCATGGAAAACAAATTTCATAAAGTTAACGCTACTTAGCCTCTTAATATATTACTAGAGAGTATAGCCCCCGGTAGAAAGCTTGTAAATATACATGTGGTATGCATGACAATATATAAGATAAACACAACTCATATATTTACAAATAATAAACAAACAAAAGCAGACACTAGTTACCAACAAAAAGAAAAACTAAAATGTAAAAAAACACAACATTACCAATGAAAGAGGATAATATTAAAAGTAAATGAAGAGAAGAAAATGAAAATAATTGGTTTTTTTTTAAGACACTAAATAGATAACTTTTGAAAAATAAAAAGAAAATAGAAAAAATAACGGTTTTGACCATCCAAAATAGTTCTCAATGGAGTTGCCAAGTTATCGCGACGTCATCAAGAAACGAGCAATCTGCTTTCCTTATTTACAAGTCTCTCTTTGAGGTGAAAAGATTTGGAGTTGCCACCAATCATGATATGATAATTATTCACCCAAAATTAGAAAGAGACAAACAAATAAAATGATCTTATTAACAAAGATCGTGTAACGACCCAACTCCTTATACTGAATCGAAGTCATTACTAAATATAGAACAAGTGGTTTAAGTCATGAAATTTATTAAAGACGCATAAGGTTTAAGAAATTTTATTTATGAAAATTTAAACAAGATAGTTATGCAAAAAAATGTAATGCATTCTAAAGTCCTACTCGGGCCCTGTCTACATAAAAAGACGATAAGTAATGAAAAGTACTCAAACTCAAATACGAAAGTCTAAAATAAGGATAAGCGGAAGCAGTAGTCCCTATGGCCTTCCACGGTCACTTCGGGTCGCTCGCCAGCTTGCCCTTGCCCTTGCCACGTCCTCTACCTGAAAACATAAAATGAAGAGAGTGAGTATAAAATACTCAGTAAGGGACCCACTACTAGTCCCACTAGGTGCCTGTTAACTTCCTGTCAGAGTCCTGTAACTGGTACCCAATCTCTGGCACGTTCCCGAACACGTGCAACATGCGCTCCCGTAGGAACGTATCTCTGGTCTTCGGAGCCCCGGGGGACCCCTAGGACAGTCGGGATGCGAGGACCCCGTCGAGTCACTCGAGTCATATCTATATCCATGCTAGACTGGCGTCCCGTCGGACCACACAGTCCTCAATAGGTGGTGATCCCGAAGGACACCCATGCAGGTACGACTCTAACAGATTAAGCTAACAGGTACCCTAATTGCAGTATACATACACATGGCATCAGCATATAACATATCACATAAATCATCTCTGCCCTCTCCGTCTCGACATTCGTCGTATAGCTATAACAGCTCTCGCCACACATAACAGGCTATAGTATAACCATATCGTCATTTACATCATACTAACATTGAATTCAGGCATCGTACCGTCTAATCCTCAACATGCAAAATCGGTGTATACATCGTCTCATATTTCTAAGCATGGAGCTAGTAGTAGAATCTCTTACCTGGAGATTTACTTGACGAGTCCTAACCGCGAGGCAGTACGCTTTCCAAGCGACGAGGTCCTAACTGTGTAATATGCCAAGATTCGTAATTAGGTCACCAACGACTAACGGTTCAAGACTCATTTGAAATGACTTACCCTAGAGGGAGGTTGCAGTGCTCGAGCCCCTACTGAAGAAATCCCGCGCTGCCGCGATTACTTGGTCCAAGACGTCCCTTAAGGAAAATAACTTAATTTAGTCCCAAATTAAATTTAATTAACGTCCGAAACATGGAGTCTTATTGGGAAATGCCACAATAATTAATTAAATTACCAAAATTTAGGTGGATGGAGCCAAATTAGTCTTGGCGGCTCGGCTGGAAGAGGACAGGGACCGGCTCGGCTTGGCGCAGGCGCGACTCGGCTCGGTACAGGGATTTACGCGTGCGGCTCGGCTTGCAACAGGAGGGAGACGCGGCTCGGCTACGCAGAAGCGCGCGGCGCGGCTTCACGCGCGGACGCGGCTCACACGCGGATTCGGCTCCGGGTTCGGGCGCGCGGATGTGGAGCGGCTCTGGGTTCGGGTTCGACGGCTGGAGGTACGCTCGGCGTTGGCTGCTGGGCTTCAGTCGGCGCGACGGCGCGACGGCTGGCTGATGGACGTTCCGGCTGCGTCAGATCTAAGCGGCTCCTTTCGGCTTGGTCGGAGCGGCGCGACGCGGCTCGGCTATCCTCCTTAGATCGAAGCGGCGCGGCGTCGGCTGTCCTCCTTAGATCGAAGCGGCGCGGCGAGTTCCGGCTTCGGGTGGCGGCTACGGGTTCGGCTTGCAGACGCGCGGTGGATCGGCTTCGGGTGGCGGCTGCGGGTTCGGCTTTGCGATGGATGCCCGGCGTGCGCGGATCGGCTTGGACGGATTTCCGGCGCGGCTGGGAGGGTGGTTCGGCTTCTACTGCGGCCGGCTCCGGCGCTTGTGCTTGAAGCTGGCGGCGGCGGCGTGCGGCGGCGGCGTGGAGAGTGGCGGCGGCTAGGGTTTCTTTTTTCTTCTTTGGGGAGATGAGGAGTCTCACGTCTCCCAATGCCTCCTTTTTAAAAGAATTTAAAATAATAAAAGAATTTAATAAACCCTTTTTTTTTCTCTCTTCAATTACCCTCTTTTCTCTCCCTTCAATTAAACCACCCTTGACCCTTTCCAAGGCAAATAATTAATTTGCTAATCATCATTAATTAAATTATTTCCCCCTAACTTCAATAATAAAAAAAATAACCAAGGAAAGCTTTACCCTTACATTAAGCATAAGGTCCACAATAATCAAATCCATAACAATTTGAAGAAAAGAAAAGAAAGAAAAACTCTAGAAGTGAAACTCTAATTTGCTGGGGCGTTACAACCTTCCCCCCTTAGGAAACTTTCGTCCTCGAAAGTTCTAATCCTCGAACAGCTCGGGGTACTGAGCTCTCATGTCCTCTTCTTTCTCCCACGTGGCCTCTTCCACTCCATGGTTCTGCCAAAGGATTTTGACCAGTGGAATTTCTCGACTGCGAAGCTTCTTGATCTCCCTCGCCAGGACCTCGACAGGCTGCTCCTCGTAGCTCAAGTTCTCGCTAATCTGTAGTGGCTCGAAGTCCACCACATGTGTTGGGTCTGCGACATATTTCCTCAGCATGGAGATATAGAATACGTCATGCACTGCCGCAAAAGATGGGGGTAGCGCCAAGCGATAAGCCACGGGGCCAATCCGCTCCAGTATCTCGAACGGCCCTACAAAGCGTGGACTCAGCTTCCCTTTCTTCGCGAACCTCAGAACACCCTTCATGGGTGCTACCTTCAGGAAGACCATATCTCCCACTTCAAACTCGAGGTCCTTACGTCGTACATCAGCATAACTCTTCTGTCTGCTCTGTGCTGTCAGCATACGAGCTCGGATCTTCTGTATGGCTGCGTTGGTAGTCTGCACTAACTCGGGGCCTAGCATCCTCTGCTCTCCGACCTCGCCCCAGCAGACAGGGGATCTACAGCACTTGCCATACAGAGCCTCGAACGGTGCCATACCGATAGTAGCCTGGTAGCTGTTGTTATAGGCAAACTCCATCAGATGCAGATGGGAGTCCCAACTTCCTGAAAACTCTAGTACGCAGGCTCGCAGCATGTCTTCCAAAATCTGGTTTAATCTCTCTGTCTGACCATCGGTCTGAGGGTGGAATGCTGTGCTGAAGTCCAACCTCGTACCTAAAGCAAGTTGAAGTCCTTTCCAGAACTTCGATGTGAAGCGAGCGTCTCTGTCTGAAATGATGGATACGGGTACTCCATGTAGTCTCACAATCTCTGTCATATATAACTGCCCCCACTTACTGGCAGTGTAAGTGGATTTCCCTGGCACGAAATGGGCCGACTTCGTGAGTCTGTCGACCACAACCCAGATCACCGTGTAGCCCTTCAGGGTCTTGGGCAGTCCCGTAATAAAATCCATCGACACACTCTCCCACTTCCACCCTGGCACACTCAAGGGTTGCAACAACCCTGCTGGATGCTGCCTAGGTGCCTTCACCTGCTGGCACACCAAACACCTACTGACAAAGTCTGCCACTTCCCTCTTCATGCCCCTCCACCAATAGACACTCCTTAAGTCCTGGTACATCTTCGTACTCCCAGGGTGCATGGTAAACGGAGAACTGTGAGCCTCGGTCAAAAGCTCCGTCTTAACTGCGGTGTCTTCCGGCACACACAGGCGTCCCTCAAACATAAGGCCATCATCAGCGGATATGGAGAAGTCTTCGCCTTGCCCTGTCTCCACCATACGACGCTTCTCGGCCAAGTAAGGATCATTCCACTGAGCAGCGATGATCTTTTGCCTCAAGGTTGGCTGAACTGACAACTGAGCCAACTGTGCGGTAACCTCACCCACTGAGACTGCAATCTCGGCTCTCTCAAAATCCCTGAGTAAGGGGGTCTGCTTGGTGATTAGCGCTGCTGAATGTGCAACCTTCCTACTCAGCGCGTCAGCCACTACATTTGCTTTACCTGGGTGGTATAGGATCTCGCAGTCGTAGTCTTTCACCAACTCGAGCCACCTCCTCTGCCTCATGTTCAACTCCTTCTGAGGGAAGAAGTACTTCAGGCTCTTGTGGTCGGTGTAAATCTGAATCTTCTCACCGTACAGATAGTGCCTCCATATCTTCAGTGCAAAGACTACAGCTGCCAACTCCAAGTCGTGGGTAGGGTAGTTCTGCTCATGAATCTTCAACTGGCGGGAGGCATAAGCAACTACCTTACCTTGCTGCATCAGGACACAGCCCAGTCCCTTCTTGGAGGCATCACTATAGATCACAAAGTTTCCCGAACCATCGGGCACTGTCAGGACCGGTGCAGTTACTAGCTTCTGTTTAAGCTCCTGAAAGCTACGCTCGCATGCTGGGCTCCATACAAAAGGGGTTCCCTTCTTGGTCAACTGGGTTAACGGGCTGGCTATACGTGAGAAGTCTTCCACGAACCTCCTGTAGTAACCTGCCAAGCCCAGAAAACTTCGAATTTCACTAACCGTGGACGGTCGAGGCCAATTGGTCACCGCTTCAATCTTTGCGGGATCCACTGAAACTCCCTCACTGGAAACCACGTGGCCAAGAAACGTCACCTTCCTTAACCAGAATTCACACTTGGAGAACTTGGCATACAGCTTGTTGGCTCGAAGAGTCTCCAAAACCTGGTGCAAGTGCTCCTCGTGCTCAGCCTCAGTTTTTGAGTAAATCAGGATGTCGTCAATGAAGACTATGACGAACGAGTCTAGAAAGTCCTTAAACACCCTGTTCATCAAATCCATGAACACTGCAGGAGCGTTAGTCAAGCCGAAAGACATCACCACGAACTCGTAATGTCCGTACCTCGAACGAAAGGCCGTCTTGGGGATGTCACCGTCCCTAATCCTCAACTGGTGATAGCCTGATCGCAGGTCGATCTTGGAAAAGACAGTGGCTCCCTGCAACTGATCGAACAGGTCATCAATCCTGGGCAAGGGGTAGCGGTTTTTGACCGTCACCTTGTTCAGCTCTCGGTAGTCAATACAAAGGCGCATCGACCCATCCTTCTTCTTCACGAACAATACTGGGGCTCCCCAAGGCGACACGCTGGGCCGGATGAAGCCTTTGTCCAGCAACTCCTGTAACTGGACCTTCAACTCCTTTAGCTCGGCTGGAGCCATTCTGTAAGGGGCCCTTGAGATAGGGGCAGTGCCCGGCTCTAACTCGATGGCGAAGTCTACCTCTCTGGGAGGCGGAAGTTCTGGGAGTTCGTCTGGGAAAACGTCGGGGTACTCCCTTACTACTGGTTCGGAAGATAGGGAAAGTTCTGGCTCTCTAATATCCACTACGCTTGCCAAGATGCCCCAAGTACCCTGGCTGAGTAGTTTACTAGCCTTCATGGCTGAGATGACCTTGGGTATACATACCATGCCTGCCCCCCTGAATTTGAAACTAGCCCCGGAGGGAGGGTTAAAGACAACTTCCTTGCCAAAACAATCTATATTTGCATGGTTGGCTGACAGCCAATCCATGCCTAGTATCACATCAAAATCCTACATGTCTAACACTAGCAAGGTCACGTCTAACATACGATTCGCTATCTCTACCCGACATGCCTTTATTTGTTCTTTGGACAACAGAATCTCCCCAGATGGAGTAGAAACCGACAAAACACTACCCAAGGGTTCTACTTCCAAACCCACATGCTGAACGAAAACGGAGGATATAAACGAGTGGGATGACCCAGAGTCAAATAGCACAAAAGCATAATGCCCCAAAATTGGGAGCGTACCTGTCACCACCGTGCCAGCTCGCTCGGCCTCCTGCCGGGTAGTGGCGTAAACTCTCCCCTGCTGGGACGCCGAAGGCTGGGGCGGTGTCGTCTCAAAGGGTTTCCGAGGACACACATCAGCAGTGTGCCCCGGCTGTCTGCATCTGAAGCAGACTCCACTTCCAGCCAAGCAACGACCTCCGTGGACTCTCCCACAGGTAGTACAAGTGGGTAGCTCTCTCAGAGTCCTCCCGGCTGCTGCAAGCTCCCGTCGGTGTCTCTGAAAGACACCTCCTGACCTCAGTGTTCGCTGCGGTACTACGTCAGGCTGCGTCTCCACCTTTCTCTTCTGCCCCAAGGCTGACCCTCTGCCGGTAGCCTTAGACGAATCGGCTCTCTCAGGTAGGCTCAAATCCAGTGCTATACGTAGTGCATCAGCATGCGTGGCTGGCCGGAGAGCTCTGACAATGCCCTGAAGGTCTAGCCTGAGTCCTCTAACGAATTTCTCCGTCCTGGCAGCCTCATCCCTTACCATATCGAGAGCAAAGCGGGACAGCATATCGAACTCGGCGTCGTACTGCTCCACCGTCATGTCGCCTTGCTCCAAGTTTAGGAACTCTTGCAGCTTGGCGTGCTTCACATTGGCAGAGAAGAACTTAGCATAGAAGTTCTCCTTGAACTGCTTCCAAGTTATCTTGCTGACATCGCCCCCCAGCATTCTCTCAGCGGTCTCCCACCAGGCGGTGCCCCTGTCCTCCAAGAAGAAGACTGCACACTGCACCTTCTGGTCTTCTGGGCACTTCATGTACCGGAAAATAGTCTCTATGGACGTTAACCACATTTGGGCCTTTGTGGGGTTGTCCATGGATCCGTCAAAGGTCTTAGGATTATACTTCCTAAAGTCCCGTAAGTGTTTCGCCTCGGCCGACAGTTGAACTGGTACTGGTGGAGCTTCCTCAGGGGCTGGAGGAGCGACGGCCTGGGCCTGAACAGGGGCGGCCTGGTTCTGCTGGGCGGCAAGGAAAGGCGCCAAAGCAGCTTGCAGCATGTCCTGATAACGCTGCTCCATCGCGGCGAGATCCGCCTGGGTGACCGGTGCGTTTGGGTCGACTGCCGGTGCAGCAGGTGGCGCCTCCGGCTGGCCACGACCGGCTCCTCTGCCTCCCCTACCACCTCCTCGGCGTGCACCTCTACGTGGCGGCATTCTCCCTAAAATTCACCAACAAAACTTTTCACCACAAGAACTTAACACCCTATCTCTAGGTCTTAGACTATTCAGGCAAAATCGTAATCTTAACATTAGCAAGGCTTTAGACATACCTGGCGAGTGCCGAAGGACCGTATAGCCATAGGGTGAAGTAAAACCAAAACAAAAATGACTTACATCGTAGGTCAGTCTACAGAACCTAAAACACTGTGCTCTGATACCAACTGTAACGACCCAACTCCTTATACTGAATCGAAGTCATTACTAAATATAGAACAAGTGGTTTAAGTCATGAAATTTATTAAAGACGCATAAGGTTTAAGAAATTTTATTTATGAAAATTTAAACAAGATAGTTATGCAAAAAAATGTAATGCATTCTAAAGTCCTACTCGGGCCCTGTCTACATAAAAAGACGATAAGTAATGAAAAGTACTCAAACTCAAATACGAAAGTCTAAAATAAGGATAAGCGGAAGCAGTAGTCCCTATGGCCTTTCACGGTCACTTCGGGTCGCTCGCCAGCTTGCCCTTGCCCTTGCCACGTCCTCTACCTGAAAACATAAAATGAAGAGAGTGAGTATAAAATACTCAGTAAGGGACCCACTACTAGTCCCACTAGGTGCCTGTTAACTTCCTGTCAGAGTCCTGTAACTGGTACCCAATCTCTGGCACGTTCCCGAACACGTGCAACATGCGCTCCCGTAGGAACGTATCTCTGGTCTTCGGAGCCCCGGGGGACCCCTAGGACAGTCGGGATGCGAGGACTCCGTCGAGTCACTCGAGTCATATCTATATCCATGCTAGACTGGCGTCCCGTCGGACCACACAGTCCTCAATAGGTGGTGATCCCGAAGGACACCCATGCAGGTACGACTCTAACAGATTAAGCTAACAGGTACCCTAATTGCAGTATACATACACATGGCATCAGCATATAACATATCACATAAATCATCTCTGCCCTCTCCGTCTCGACATTCGTCGTATAGCTATAACAGCTCTCGCCACACATAACAGGCTATAGTATAACCATATCGTCATTTACATCATACTAACATTGAATTCAGGCATCGTACCGTCTAATCCTCAACATGCAAAATCGGTGTATACATCGTCTCATATTTCTAAGCATGGAGCTAGTAGTAGAATCTCTTACCTGGAGATTTACTTGACGAGTCCTAACCGCGAGGCAGTACGCTTTCCAAGCGACGAGGTCCTAACTGTGTAATATGCCAAGATTCGTAATTAGGTCACCAACGACTAACGGTTCAAGACTCATTTGAAATGACTTACCCTAGAGGGAGGTTGCAGTGCTCGAGCCCCTACTGAAGAAATCCCGCGCTGCCGCGATTACTTGGTCCAAGACGTCCCTTAAGGAAAATAACTTAATTTAGTCCCAAATTAAATTTAATTAACGTCCGAAACATGGAGTCTTATTGGGAAATGCCACAATAATTAATTAAATTACCAAAATTTAGGTGGATGGAGCCAAATTAGTCTTGGCGGCTCGGCTGGAAGAGGACAGGGACCGGCTCGGCTTGGCGCAGGCGCGACTCGGCTCGGTACAGGGATTTACGCGTGCGGCTCGGCTTGCAACAGGAGGGAGACGCGGCTCGGCTACGCAGAAGCGCGCGGCGCGGCTTCACGCGCGGACGCGGCTCACACGCGGATTCGGCTCCGGGTTCGGGCGCGCGGATGTGGAGCGGCTCCGGGTTCGGGTTCGACGGCTGGAGGTACGCTCGGCGTTGGCTGCTGGGCTTCAGTCGGCACGACGGCGCGACGGCTGGCTGATGGACGTTCCGGCTGCTTCAGATCTAAGCGGCTCCTTTCGGCTTGGTCGGAGCGGCGCGACGCGGCTCGGCTATCCTCCTTAGATCGAAGCGGCGCGGCGTCGGATGTCCTCCTTAGATCGAAGCGGCGCGGCGAGTTCCGGCTTCGGCTGGCGGCTACGGGTTCGGCTTGCAGACGCGCGGTGGATCGGCTTCGGGTGGCGGCTGCGGGTTCGGCTTTGCGATGGATGCCCGGCGTGCGCGGATCGGCTTGGACGGATTTCCGGCGCGGCTGGGAGGGTGGTTCGGCTTCTACTGCGGCCGGCTCCGGCGCTTGTGCTTGAAGCTGGCGGCGGCGGCGTGCGGCGGCGGCGTGGAGAGTGGCGGCGGCTAGGGTTTTTTTTTTTCTTCTTTGGGGAGATGAGGAGTCTCACGTCTCCCAATGCCTCCTTTTTAAAAGAATTTAAAATAATAAAAGAATTTAATAAACCCTTTTTTTTTTCTCTCTTCAATTACCCTCTTTTCTCTCCCTTCAATTAAACCACCCTTGACCCTTTCCAAGGCAAATAATTAATTTGCTAATCATCATTATTTAAATTATTTCCCCCTAACTTCAATAATAAAAAAAATAACCAAGGAAAACTTTACCCTTACATTAAGCATAAGGTCCACAATAATCAAATCCATAACAATTTGAAGAAAAGAAAAGAAAGAAAAACTCTAGAAGTGAAACTCTAATTTGCTGGGGCGTTACAGATCGATCCAAAGGTCGATGAGCTTAAGAAAGATATTAGCACCCAATAACACGTGTTTGTAAATTTGATTCTATTGTCTTAAAACTATGAAAATAATTGGTACATTTAATTGGAAAGACATGTCACACTTTGAACCCAACTATAACTTTAAGAGTAAAAGTTTCTTGAATTTTGTGAGTGGACAAGTGTCCATCACTTTATTTTCATGATATTTACCTCAAAATTTGAGATATGCATACCAAATCTCAACTCCGTCCTAAGATTTGATTAACATGATAGCTAAAAAATATTGCATGTGAATCATTTCGTTTTTAGAAGTAAAACGTAATAATTAATTCTTAGGAGCAGTACAGTACTGCAAACCCTTCAAGAACAAACAAGTTTGAAAATCATTTTTGTAAATCTAACATTAAAACCAAATTAATTGAAAATTTATCAAACCCCCCTAGTTGAAATTTAAATTGAATTTTACAAATTTAAATCGAATTTAAACATTCCCAATAGTGTTTGTGTTTTTTATTAATTTAGAAATTTTAATGGGACATTTTCAAATATAGTAAAATAAACTAAAATATTTACAAAATATATTAAAATTTTGACTCATATATTAATGTTTATTATCGATAGAATATGAAATTTTGTTATATTTTTTTTAAATAGTTTATCAAATTTGTCATTTTCCATAATTCTCCGATAAATGGAAAACATCTTAAATTCATTTAACTTAATTTCAATACTTCAAATTAAATCAATTTTGAAACATTTTTGGAAATTAAGTTTGAGATGGAATTGAGATTCAATTGACATAAATGAATCAAGTCAAATAGAATCAATTTATATCAATATTGAAATAGAATTGATATTGAATCAAGGTTGAAATTATAGCATCGATTAAAGCAAATAGAAGGGTTTGACACTACAATTAATGTTGGAATTCTTCTTAAGATTCCACAACAAGAAATTAAAAACGAAATTGGGAAATTTTTTTAAGATAAATAGAAAATTTCAAATTAAACCCAAGTAATTAAAACTAAATCGAAACACTCGATAAAAATCATTTTTGATAAAAACTAATTTGAAAATACTAAGAGCCTGTTCGAAGTTAGGGTTAACACTGTGGACTTAGGTTAGCCCAACCCTAACTCCCGTTTGGGTCAAAGATTATGGAAACCCTAGTTTTAGGGTTTCCATATTCTCGATTTTATCCTGAAATCACTCCCCCTCAATCTACCGATTTTGCTCCTCCATTTTCGTCTTCAACCCGTGTTAACCCTTCACACTAAATCCGTCTTCATCCCCTTCGATTCCTCCTTCTTCCGTTCTATGTTCTCTCTCTCATCTCCTCCATTTGCATTTTCGGTTCCCAAATGTCTTTCCTAAGCCCTCATCTGCCTATTTTTCTCCCTAATTCCCTGCTGAAACCATGCCGATTTATCTCCCACATTTGTCGATTTATCTCCCACCCTTTATCTTTTTTTCCTTGATTCGACCGCTGCGTTTTACCGATGAACCCCCATTTCGTGACGTCGAATCTCTATCTACATCTCCCTCAACGTTGCCTCCAAACATGTTTTATTTTTCGGATGTAGGTTTTTGCCTCCAAACATGTTTTGTTGAAGGCGACTCTCTAATTTTCTCCTTGCCGCTCGAGGTTTCATTATTGTGGCTCGGTGTTTCACTTGCCGTTTTGACTTTCCCTTGATTGATAAGACAGACACTCTACACTGTTGTCTGCTAAAGGGTGCTGATCGAGCTTGGTAGGAAGGTATTAGACTCGTTTGAATCCATTTTTTTTGTTAACCGATGATGAGTTTCCATTCTTTTGAATACAACCTGATTTTTGTTTTTCATATATGTATGTGTTTGCATTCTGTTCTCTGTTATGCTTTACTTTCGGTATGCTGATGATTTCCCATTGTTTGTTATCATGTCTGCCTTTTGTTTTCCATATATGTATGTATACCAATTTTGGATTATGTATGCTGATGATTTCCAATTTTAGTATGCTCTACTTTATTTTGGCCTTCGATTTTGTCTTCTTTAATGGTTTACATAGTTTTGTTCATAAATGTATGTTGGCAATGGGTTGTATGTTTCCTTATATTGACCCAACCCTTCATTTCCTATCAATTATGTTGCCTGATTTGGGGTTTAGGTATTATGTTTGAAGTTTTTTTACACATTTTTCTTGCATCACTTAACTTTTAGGTTAAAAATATGTGGTTGCATAGAATCTTTGAGTTCAACATTGTTTTGTCTCTTCCATCTGTTCAAATTGTCTCTTTTTGGTGTAGCTTCCAGTACATAGCCTTTGACTGGTTGGACTTATGCTTTTAGTCTGTTATTGCAGAGATTCCCTATCTTTAGTCTTTTATTGTATTGATGTATGTTACAGTCTATTACTTCCCTCTATATTTTTTGGTTTGTCTTCATTAAAGACATCCTAACTTTCCTCATCTTCCCCTATATATACACCACATTTCCTCTTTTCATTTATCACTTCCACTTCTGTTTTACTGCATTCTTCTCTCTGTTTGTATATTCTCCTTGGTTAGGTACTTTTTTTTTCTTCTCATTCTCCTTTTAATCTGGTTTTTTTTATATGTATCATGTTTTCCTCTATTGCATTCATGTTCTCGTTATATGCTTCTGTCCTCCTTTTTCACTTCCTCGGATGTTTCTAATGTATTAGCATTGTCCATCCTCTTGTTTGTTATTTTCTATTTACGCGCGTTTTGTTTATTCATCTATCTTCTTTGTGTTTTTTCCATTTGCATTGATGTTTCTACTACTATGAAATTCCATTCATTATTTTGAATGGATTTCAAAACTTTGAGGCTACCAATTAAAAAAAATTGCATCTTCTTATTCTTTCCATGCTAATTATTAATGACTTTACTCATTCACTGTCTATTTTGGGTCCTATTGGTCATTATACAAGGTATGTATACGTACTATTCTTTCCATTCTTTTCTTCCATATCATGTCTTATGTACAAATCTTAAAAATGTTGTTTATTTTATGCAGGACGTCCCCATTCACGAGTATACTTTTCTAAGAGTTACTATTGTAATGACCGTTTGTAGGCATGATTTTGTTATTTCATATTTTATGGTCAGTTACACTTATGATTGTAATTTATGGTCAGTTACCTTCCCTTTTTTATAGCACCTTGATTTTGATGGTATTTTTGTATTATGAGTGATTGGATCTTATCATTTATATATATGGTAATCTACAAGATCGTGTATCTGTTGTTTATTTGTTTATATGAACTCGTAAGATGATCGTTTTCGATCATTTATACTTACATACATGATCAGACGCACATATGCGACAATCGTTAAAGATAATCTACACGAACGTTTATATTAAAGTCTTTTGTTATCGTTTATTATTTGATCGTTTATATGTTTGATAATTTACAAGATCGTGTATCAATTGTATTTTATTCTAAACGATCGCGTATAATAATCATTTAGTAGAACATTAATCGCGTGCGCATGACCGATTAATCGCGCTTTTATTGAGGTATTTTAGGTATTTCATGTCGTGAGTCTGAATTTTTTATGTTTTTGAAATTGTTTTATAAAGTTTAAATAATTTGTCAGTTTTGTTATATTATTAAAAATGTCAGTTTTTAAATTCATTTTGCTATTTTTACCAAAAAAAAAGAAAAAAAAAAGAAAAAGTAATTTTGCCAAAAATTTTTAATTTTTTTTGTCAGCCCAAAACAAAATGTAACTTCCAAACTCAGTGGGCGCCCGCCCCCTTGCTTTTCAGGGGAGCATGAGAAGAGAAATTTACTAGGGCCACAACAATTAACATTCTAGAACAAGGCGGCGGCGGCGACGGCGACGGCGTTCATGGACAAGGCAGAGGCGGACCGGAAGGTGGAGGAATCTGTGGAAGAAGATGATCAGGTGGTAAATCCTTGGCAAGTTTCGGCTAAAGATGGAGGTAAAATCGACTACGACAAGCTAATTGACAAATTCGGATGCCAGAGGCTCCAGCCGTCTCTCGTCGACCGAGTTCAGCGGCTAACTTCTCGTCCTCCCCATGTCTTTCTCCGCCGTGGTGTCTTCTTTGCCCATCGGTTTGTTTCTATCTCTCTCGAAACTCCTTTTTGAACTTCCATAGTTGCGGTAATTGTACTTGACTTTGTTTGTTGTCACTCAGGGACTTTGACGAAATTTTGAATGCGTACGAGAGAGGAGAGAAGTTCTACTTGTATACAGGAAGAGGACCTTCTTCTGAAGCATTACATTTGGGACATCTGGTTCCTTTTATGTTTACCAAGTGCGCTTCACTTTCTTCTTACACTGATATTTTTGGCCTTTACATATTTATTTCAAGTAATTGAATATACAATGCTGTCTTTTTCATGGAGAAGTTAACTGGAAAAATGTAATAGGCTGAATAATGCTGTGAATTTCGTTTCCATTATGGAAACTGGCATGAAACTATATTTGAGTTAGGTGTGGCATTTCATGTTTCTTAATTGAGTCTATGGATAAGGAGGCTCATTTTTCTTTTCACTATCTGAATATAGGTATTGAATGCTTTTGTAGATATTTGCAAGATGCATTTAAGGTGCCCCTTGTGATACAACTCACTGACGATGAGAAATGCATGTGGAAAAATCTCTCTGTGGAAGAGAGCCAGAGACTTGCTCGTGAGAATGCAAAAGACATCATTGCTTGTGGTTTTGATATTTCAAAAACCTTTATCTTCTCTGATTTTGATTACGTTGGTGGGTGAGTATGATATAAGCGGCTTATTTGATAAGAGAATAAACCATCTAACAGTCATTTAATTGGAACCGGTGGGCCTTTCTGAATGTCTTATACAGATTTCTAGGAGTGCTTATATGCTTGCTACCTGGAGTTGTTTTTGGTTTTACAAATATATATTCATTGTTGATCAAGAAAGATCCAAGTTCCTAACTTGGTTTATTTTGGGATTTATTTCACAGTGCTTTCTATAAAAACATGGTGAAAGTTGCCAAATGTGTTACATACAATAAGGTACTTGCTTATAATCTATCCGTTTTTAACAATTTTCATTTTCAAGATTTTTTTATTAATATTATTAATAATATTATTATTATTTTGCTTATTTTTATGCATTGGTCTTGCAAGGTTGTGGGTATTTTCGGGTTTACTGGTGAAGATCATATTGGAAAAGTTAGTTTTCCACCAGTGCAGGTATGGATCACAACTTTTAATTGGAATAATGGGTAATTCTTATTTTAATTTATTTTGTGTTATCACATCAATCTTATAAGTTATATCAGATTGGGTCATATCCTCTCCAATATATGATTTTAATTTGTCACATGAATTTTGTTCTATTCTCAGATGAATTACTGTTGATTGTTCATGATCTTTGTGCTCTCAAATCTCACACGATAGATGAATTCCTTTTTTTTAAGATTTTGAAAGGAAGAATACATCATTTACTTCTCTAGAAATGAAACTTATTTTTCTTGTTCCATAAAACTCCAATTCTATGAAGATCAGACTTCAGGTTCATCAGTCTCTCTTCTTAAGAAGACACTACTCTGATTATACGTATATAGAACTAAAAGGTAAGAATAGCCCATCCATATCTTCTCTCAAAGGGAAAAGGAGAATGTGAGAACTACTCCAATTAGCATTGATTAGCGTAGAGTATAAGTATAATAGGTGTAGCTATAAGTCCCTAAGTGGAAGAATTCATTGAGTTACATTAAAGTTACACTCTTTATGCCATATCACGAAAACCACATCATTCTTTGTACTATAATTGCAAAAACCCAGAACTTGTAAGTCACATAAACAACTAAAAGAGTGGAATCACCTTTTTGTTGATCTCATGATTGTTTTCTCCCTCTGCATAATCACGGCAGTATCGCTACATTGTCCATGGAATTATTTGCAGGATTAACTTAATTTTTTTCCACCATCATCTCACTTTGATGCAGGCAGTTCCTTCATTTCCGAGTTCATTCCCACATCTTTTCTCTGGCAAGGATGATCTTCGGTGCTTAATACCTTGTGCTATTGATCAGGTGTTTGATTGTTTCTCCTGGCACACATTTTTTGTCACCTTGTTAAATAGCTTGTACCACATTGGGGTCATAGAGTCTGGGCTTGGCATTTTATTTTTGGTTCATGATTTAATTTTTCTTGAATTATGTGATTTTTTTTGTTGATTCTCCAGGATCCTTATTTTCGAATGACAAGGGATGTAGCTCCTCGCTTAGGATATCATAAACCTGCATTGATTGAATCTTCCTTCTTTCCTGCTCTGCAGGTAATACCACAATTCCTTTTTTTTTTTCTCTGAAATGATGTCGAGCCTCTTTATCAATAATAATAAATGAGACTAATGCTCAAAGTACAAGAGAATTATACTAAGAGCAAAAGAACTAAGGAAAACACAGCCTACAATTGATGAATCTGAAGTCTGATCTTCATAGAATTCTTATGTCTTTTGTCTCATCATGTTAAAAGTTACCACTCCACGGTGTTTACTTTGTAGAATCTTTTTGGCTCATAAAGAAAAATAGCTATATAAATATGGTGGAAACTTACATGCCACTTGCCAGTATATGTGGACTTGGCTTCAGACTTGTGAAGGATGTTTATGGTTGCATGACTTTTATGTCAAGCATTATCATATTTACAGAATTATTTTGATTTATTCTTTTGGATCTACATACCCGTTTCTTAAAAAAAATGTTGTTTTATTTATTTTTCTTGTACCTATTTATTTCTCCTTAAAAAGTTTACTGCATAGTAAAAAAATTTGGTTCCCTACTTTCATGTTAAACATGGTGCCAGGAATTGTTCATTAGTTGTTCAGCTGCTTTCTTACTATCTCTGTATTCGATCTGCAGGGGGAGACAGGGAAGATGTCCGCAAGTGACCCTAATTCTGCCATATATGTGACTGATTCTGCGAAGGACATAAAAAACAAGGTTTTAGTTTCTTTCTCGTATAATCGTATTTTTACTGAGATTTTCATGTGGCAAAACATAGTTTTATGTTTCTGAAGTTTCAAGATGTGGAAACTGGGTCACATATCCATGCTTTATTCATTTATTTATTTTTATTAAACTTTGTTTTGTTTGGATAAAACAATAATATATTTACATGAATAACCTGTTTGTAAGAAAAGTGGATTAGATATGCTCCAACTAAAAAAATGCTCTAACTAAAAAGAAAGTTCAAGAATGATACCCGTCTAGTTTATGTGTGTAGGTAAGGTAAGCCTTGTGCACTTGTTACTTTTTGCCAATAAAACATGAAAAGAATGCATCTATCTGAAATAACTCTTTAGTCTTTAGTCATCATGTTTGTCTTGTTAGAAAATGTCTGTTTCCCTTCTAATCATTAAGTCAATGAAGTGTTGAAGCTGCCCAGTTTTGTAAGCTTAAACCCCAAGCATCAGAACAATGAATATGTTTCCTTTAGTAATATCCAACCCAGGAAAAGCGCATTTCTGTTTGTTTTCTGTATGTAGTGATCTGAGAAGTAATTTAAGGGGAAGTACAAAGATGATTACTATTGAATTTCTGTAATGAATCAACATCTTTTTATTTGTAAAATTTGACACCCAGTGTTAACCGATGGATGAATACATAACTTTTTGGACAACCTTACTACTGATTCTGATAGACTTTTCTAACTTCCTTTAATTTTGAGAATATTTTAGTTCAATGGCATCTCGAAGCAAAATTTGTGATATCATCTTAGGAGGTCATGCAACTGTATGTTTCAACTTAATTTTGTATACTTTTAAAACATTGGTAAGCTAGAAGTGAGAATATGTGGCTTGAGCACCCTTCTTCCAAATACAATATCTCTTCTTGGTGGAGCACCCCACTTGGGTAAATGAAATATTATCAATTTATGGGTAAATTGAGAGCTCTGAAAGGGTTTCTTAAATTGTGGAATAGAGATGTTTTTGGAGATGCTAAGATCTAGAAGCAATAGATTCTTGAAAGGATCAATATTGACTCGAAGGAGTTAGAGAGCCCTTTGGATCCTGCCCTTAAACAAGAAAGAGAATCTCTAAAAGGGGAGTTTGCTAAGGTAATTAGGCAAGGGACCATAAGTTGGAGTTAAAAAGCCAAAGTCGATTGAGTGAAGGATGGAGATTCCATTACAGGTATCTTCCATAAGGTTGTTAGTGGAAGAAGAAATAAAAATCACATTTGTCCTTTACTTTTGAATAATGGGGCATTGACATGTAATGATGAATGAGGTGGTGGAGGAGGTCATATCGGGCTTTTCTAATCTTCTTAGCTTGTTAGTGCTTCCCAAGCTGTTTGTGCAGGGTATTGAGTGGTGTCCCAATTGGGGGAGTGACTGAGTGAGGACTTGGTGGTATACTCTAGAAGAAATTAAGAAGGTGGTGTTTCAGAGTGATAGAAGTAAATCATCGAGCTCGGACGGTTTCTTAGCGACATTTTATCATATAATTTTGAGCTTCTCAAGGATGAGTTGGAAGGTGATTTTAAAGAATTCTTTAAGAAGGGCATATTGAATATGTCTTTCTGAAACATTCATGTGCCTCTGATAGAATGCTGATATAATATTTCTACTTTATTAATATCTAAACAGAAATTACAATATGAAATAACTAGAACAAAAGCACCTGGCCTTCTGCTTCCCCTCTCTCAAGGAGTATATCAGTTCCTTGCTTTCACTAAAATCTTCATGGCTTCTCTTCTCTCCCCTACTTTCTATTTATAATCCTGTAACTGCCAACATATCTAATTACCTTTATACCCCTGCCCTATACTAATATAGGTATCTAACATTACCCGGCCTTCAAAAACACCTTGTCCTCAAGATGTGCTTACAAATACGATCACAAAATTAACTCTCTTTTTTTTCTCTTTTTTTATTTACCAACAATTTTCAGTAATCTGCCCGTCAAGTTTTAAAGAAAAGAAAATTCCTCCATCAGCTTCGTAAAAATCCCTTGCATATTCCCAAAATGGCCCCTTTTTTATTATTATTATTTACAGCTCTTCTTCTCTAGTGGGCTAGGCCCATAATCAATTTGTTGTGTCAAATGGAAATTGTTTTGAGCCAGGACATCTTTACCTTCCTTAATAATAGCCACTCCACCTATGTAATGACGGGCCTCCAATGTATTATTTAAGATAAGTTGAAGCCCATTTGAACAGACTTTAGGTTTTGTCCCTTTTGCCCTAATTCTCTTTATCAACTTCTGCCACGTCATTGGCAGCATCACGTGGGCAATTGCTTCTTTCTCTTCATGCGATTCATCCCTATTCTAGATCACCTTCTCGGACCATCGTCGATTGTCACTTGCCGGCGTTTTCTTTTTCCTTTGCATCTAGACGATTGCTGCCGTCTTCTTTTCCATCGGAACCAGACAAGTTCCGACGTCTTTCTTCTCCGTCGTAACCAATCAATTTCAGCTTCTTCGAACAGCAACTTTTTCTTCACTCGGTTCTTCGTTTCGGGTCTCGTCGGTAATTCTTGTCGATCTTCCACGATTTTCGACTTGCTTGCTAAGAGTCGTCCGTAGTTAAGTTCTTCCCTTACTGATCGGAAACTAAATATTAGCCTCTGTTTTAATTCCAACCAGTTCTTGAATGGATCGTATTCCTTGGGTGATCGATAACAACCTAAAGCGCGGTTCCAATAGAAATACTTGCGCTAAACATTGACCATTCGAACTTGTTTCGATCGATCACCTTCTCTCCAATTTTTATTTTCTCCATTCGTTCTTCATTCTCATTTCTTTTCATCGATGTCCTTTCTTCAGTCACCTTCTCTTCAATTTCTATTTCCTCCTTTCGTTCTTCGTTCTCGGTTCTTTTCGTCGATGTACTTCGTCCTTCAACCATACTCTTCATCACTGGTATTTGATTCGCGGATGCTGTGATTCTTCCACTCACTGTTGATTTTTCTTCACCAGTGTTTCAGCGCACTTTAAAAACAGCTTCTGATTTTCCTCGGCTTGAATTCTTAACCGCTCAATGCTCTTTGTTAAGGATCTCGGATTTTCTTCGATTGCCAGAATTTTGCTTAATTCTTTCTTCATCCCAATCATTTCTTGTTCAAAGGCTTCCAGTTTTTCTTCGATCCGTGTTTGCACCATTGTTGATTTCCTTCCCAAGATTTATCTCTATGATACCAATTTGATAGAACATTGATATAATATTTCTATTTTACTGGTATCTAAACAGAAATTACAATATGAAATAACTAGAACAAAAGCACCTGGCCTTCTGCTTCCCCTCTCTCTCAAGGAGTATAGTAGTCCCTTACCTTCACTAAAATCTTAATGCCTTCTCCCCCCTACTAATTTATAACCCTGTAACTGCCAACATATCTAATTACCTTTATACTCCTTCCCTATACTAATATAGGTATCTAACAGCCTCATTCTGAAGAAGGATAATGCTAACAGGGTTAGGGACTTCAGACCTATTAGTCTTGTTACAAGCGTTTATATGATTTTAGCCGAAGTCTTCGCAAATTGCCTAAGGAAAGTGCTCCACTTGATTTTTTCAGTTTCTTAAGGTGCTTTTATATTAGAGAGATATATCCTTGATCAGTCCCTTATTGCCAATGAAGTTGTTGAGGATTATAGATCAAAAAGAAAGAAGGGGTGATATTTAAAATTTTCCTTGTAAAAGTGTATGGCCATGTTGATTGGAACTTTAGACAAGGTGTTGGATAAGAAAGTTGTTCGAGTATAAATAGAGAATGTGGATGTGGAATTGTATCGTTTGTTGATTAATGGAACTCCAAAGGGGTCAATTAAGGCTTCTAGGGGCTTGATGGGTTGTTTGTCAAATCCTAAATTCTCCATTTTCATCAACGGCAAGCCAAGAGGCTGCATCACAGCTTCAAGAGGCATTCATCAGGGGACCCCGTTTCACCCTTCCTTTTCCTCCTTGTAAGTGAGGTTTTAGTAGCCTTTATCAACAAGCTTCACTTAAATGGACAATATGAGAGCTTGTTGGCAAGGATTTGATTCGCCTCCCCTTGCTACAATTTCCCAACGATACTCTCCTCTTTTGCAAATATGACGATCAAATGCTTCTCAAGCTTAAGGAAGCTATTAGACTCTTCAAATGGTGTTTGGCGCAGAAACTTAATTGGGAAAAATCAGCTCTTAGTGGGGTCAATATACCAGAGGACATCCTACTTCAAACTGCTGTCCGTATTTGTTGTAAGGCAGAAAATCTACCCGTCATCTCCTTAGGCCTCCCCTTAGGAGGCTATCCTCCACGTAAGGAGTTCTGACAATCGGTCATTGATCGTATTCACAAGAAACTAGACAGATGGAGGCATTTTAACATCTCTAGAGGAGGAAGATAAACTTTGTGCAATGCAATATTGGCTAGCCTCCCAACTTATTATCTATCCTTGTTCTCTATTCCCCAGAATGTGGCAGTCTCCCTGGAAAAGATCACAAGGAACTTCTTTTGGGAAGGTAATTCTGGCAGTAAGCTTAACTACCTTGTCAAATGGAATTTGGTATCCTTCCCTTTAAAGGGTGGGGTTCTTGGCCTTGGTTGTCTTAAAATCCACAACTCTGCCTTGCTTGCTAAGTGGGTGGAGATATTCAGTGGATGATTTTTCCTTTTTGGAGGAAAATTATTTGCAGCATCACGGCAAAGAGCCCTTTGATTGGTTTACATTGGGAAAGTTCGGAAATAGCCTAAGGAGTACATGGATAAGCATCTCAAGAGTGTGGAGGTTGGTGGAATCCCTAGCACTAATTAAAATGGTAGTAGAACTAGCTTCTGGCCAGACCTTTGGGTTGGTGCCTCCACTCTCAAAGATCTTTTTACATTACTTTACAGAATTGCCTTACTTCCCCACGGTTTCAGCTGCAGACCATTGGGATTTTGTTACCCTCTCTTGGTCTCTACCCTTTAGAAGATGCTGAAATTGTTGAATTTGAATCCTTACTCTCCCTCCACTCATATGAAGAAGTACATGATTCTAAAGACCAAAAAATATGGTCAATTGATCACCAAGGCCGTTTTACTGTTAAATCTCTCTTGGTGCACTTGTATTCTGCGCCCCCGGATAAACGTTTATTTAAAGCCTAGTGGAAGTCAAACAGCCCTCGGAGAGTTAATATTCCGATTTGGATCATGATCATTGGGTCCCTTAACAGTGCTGATATCCTCCAAAAGAAGGCTCCTAACAAGGGTTTACTACTTCTCTTTGCTTGAAGGCAAATGTGGTTTTATCCCATCTCTTTCTGCTATGTCCCTTCTCTTCCTTCTGATGGAACAAATTCTTCTCCATTTTCAACACTGCTGGGGTTTTTGATGGCTCCCTTTGTTACTCGGTTCTTCAGCTCCTGAAGGGTCCGCCGCTTACAAAGAAGCCAAGACTAATATGGTTAAATTTGCCAAAAGCTATCCTCTCTAAACAGTGGTTTGAAAGAAGGCAGTGGATCCTTCATAACAAAGGAAAACTGAGTCCATAAATCCTTCTCTATGCAGAGCGAAATGCAGCAGCTTGGTGTTCCTTGAACAAGGATTTTGGGGCTCTCTATTCAAGATATTTGTCTCAATTGGGCAGCTTTCCTCTCCCGTCTAACCCCCTAATCTTTGTTTTGGCAGTCCTTATTTGGAGCTGATTGCTCCTCTGTTTTTGGATATCTCAGCAGCTGTTTTTGTATTACCTCTATTTTAGCATTTTCTCAGTCTCGGCCATTTGTACTATTGTTGGACTCATTTATGTTAAATCCATTACATCTTCTGTTTTGGTTCATAATTGGGATATGAAGTTTTGGTGCTAAGGGGTGTCAGCCTAGTTGAAATGCCCAGGTGCACCTTCTGATCCCCCTAGCTTTTTGTTCTTTAGGCTTCTTTATTACTCTCAATGTATATACCACTTGTAATTTGAGATTTTATCATTAATAAAGAAGTTTGTCTCCTTTTCAAAAAAAAAAAAAAAAAAAAAAAAAAGAGAGAAAGAAAGAAAAAAGAAAAAAAAGGAAATCGACCCCAATGGAAAATGACACAATGCTCTGTCTTCTGACTTGTGCATCACATCTTTGGTTATGTGACCTATTTCATGACTATTTTGATCTTTTTAGTTTATACTGCTATGTAAGGCCCCCAATAGTTCACAAAGACGAAAGGAAGGGCAAGAAGGTAACTGGAGGTGTGGCAAAATGTAGTGGGAAGGGACTGTTCAGGTTCTGCAGCTTTCTATTGGGGATCGCGTAGATTGTTGGAAGAGCTTCTGTGATGGGAGATTTAAGTAGGGTTCTGCAAAGAGGAATTGGATGTGAAAAACTTTCTTTGAGAGGGAGGCGCTCTTGAATCTGCCCTCATCTTTTTTTGGTTTTTTTTGTTTTTTGTTCTTCCATGTTAGCTTGATCTTTGAGCTTGTGTACTGAGAACTTATCTTGTGATCGTTGATTTCTCTATTGCAATATATTAAAATCAGGGAGTGTTTTCCCTTTTTTCTCTTGGTGGGTAATTTTCTGAGCGTAGGAACGTTGCAACTAACGTACTACTTACCCCTAGAAGTAGAAATGTGAATTATCTCTGACAATAATACAATGTGATGCTTAAAAGTTAAATTATAAAGATCAAAAGCTTCACATTTTAGTTTGTTTTGGCAGTTTTATTGTTTGTGATGATAGTAACATGAACGTGTATGTGTAGTTATATATGTAAGAGGTAGTAGGTGATTCTTAGGTGTATATGCTTGCCAATCTTTTAACCTGTTTGTTAACTGGAAAGGAATATTCACTTCACCATTGGTTTTTCCTTTTGTCATTGAGGATAATGTTTATTCTCTTCAGATCAACAAATATGCATTCTCCGGTGGACAAGATTCTATAGAGAAGCATAGATTATATGGCGCAAATCTCGAGGTACAATTTTTTTTTTTTAATTGTTGTGCCATAAAGTTGGCATTTTAAACAAAATATCATGAATGTCATGCTATATTAGATTTACTCATGATATATGACTTGTAATAAAAAAGGAAATTGACAACTTAGATTGTGTCTTTGAACTTTCTGTTTATTTCCATGCTGATATCATGACCCAGATAGAACACCCCGCATAGACTTATTCAAACCCACTGTAATTTCTGTTTTCAAGTATAACTGTATGCTGCCCTGTATAATTTAAAATCATAAAGTGATTCCCAGTATGGTATTGAAGAGTAAGGATTCAGTTAGTCTTTGTAGTAGTGGTGGACTGGATGCCACGGTTGATCATGGTTGGGAGATCTTTCTATTCTGAGCAGGATATAAGAGTTCTGAAGGAATAAGCTTCAGGTTCTCCTGCAATTCCGGCTTTTGTTGCTTGATGGGTCAAGTAGAAGTCCTAAGACTAAATTTTTCTTTGCTTTTCATTGTTGAAATACCCTAATTACAAGATTCAACAGATGCGTACTAAATTGATATGCCTTTTGCAAAAAATCATCCAAAACTATAAACCACATATTCATTGGTTCTGCCCTTTTGGTTTGGGGTTAGCTTTGTACTCCCTAACTCAACACACGATTTTGTGTTCTCTCTTCCACACTATCCTCAAGATGGAAAGCGCAGGTCTTTGGCCTTGTTTCTCAATAGATGACTTTTGTGGGATACGATTATCACCCACATACTTTATGCAGCCATCATTGGGGAAGAATTTATAATTATTAGTATTACTTTTTCTTTCTTCAAATTTTGTTTGTTTCTTCTCATATAAAGTACTTGAAAGAAGATTTGTTTCTTATCATAGGAACTTAAAATTAAGATCATGCCATTTTCTAATGTGGGTTTTTGTCTATTTTACTACAAACCGTTCAGGTGGATATACCAATCAAATATTTGAATTTTTTCCTGGACGATGATGCTGAACTTGAACGTATAACAAAGGTGAGACTGCTGGTTCCATAATGGAGTTGATATTTTGATAATCCCTTTTGGTTCATCTCAATGTTTTGGCCCACTAGAACCTTTCAGAAAAATAGAAGTTTTTTCAATTCTCTCTTTTCTTGCTTCAGGAGTATGGTGCTGGACGCATGCTAACAGGTGAGGTGAAGCAACGCCTCATTCAAGTACTAACTGAAATGGTAGAAAGACATCGTAGAGCTCGTGCTGCTGTGACAGATGAGGTAAGTTTGTTTCATTCTTTATGTGATAGTGTGATGCAGATTCATCCTCAAGCCGCTTGTCTAAAGTCAGTATTAGATATTAATTCAAAGCACTTCATTTGCTAATCATGTCTGTTGTAATCTGATAGGCATGATAGGCCTCAGACTTAATTTTATTTATCAACAGCCGGCAAAGATTCAGCCTCTCCACAATTCTTTATTGAGAAGTCCGTACAACAGAATAGCCAAAAAGATACTCTCCCCTCACAATACTAGCCACATATATAGGCAAACACTAAAAAAGAAAATTAATAAAGTAACAGACTACTCTGCCCTAACAAACAACATTCCTAATGGCATACCAACTATTGGCCCCCCCCAAAAGCCATCTTGTCCTCAAGGTGGAACTTAGGGAATTGGTCTTGGATGATTTAAAACCGAACCGTTTTAAAATAAAAAATAATATAGGGGCTTCTTTTAGATAAAGTATTATTAAAAAATAGAATATATATAATTTTAGCGTTTCTTCTTCATTTTCACTTCTCAGCTTGCCGCCTCCCCCATCCCTACCCAAAGCTCATGCTCACAACCCTCGGTCTCTCATGGTCTTGCTCACGCATGGCCACACCTCCATGTTCAAACTTCTGATCGGCCATCTCACATCCCTCTGATAGTCTCCACAATCACTTCACGACTCTCCGTTTCATCTTGATTTTGGGTTTTCTATTTTTGAAACTTTGGTTCGTGAGTTTTCGAGGTTTTCAGAAACTTTGAATTAATTGAATATTCATTTAGAAATTGAGATTGGTTTTCTGTTTGGAGTTTTAAATCGTCACGCATTGCCGCCATCCACTGCTCTGGACCTCTTCACTTTTCTCTGGGAGTCTAATGTATATAACTTTTTTTTTTCCTTTTCTTGTAAAAGCATTTAACGTTTCTTATTCATTCACATTTAAGGTTTCTTTTTGAATATTTTGCCTGAAATTTATTTATGAAAGAAACGATTTCGAAACGGAGGGAAAAATTTTGGAAGAACAAAAACTGTGAAACCGAACCGAACTGCACCACATGTTTGGGGTTCGGCTCGGTTTCATATATTAGATTTTTCAAAATTTGTGGTTCAGTTTAGTTTGAGCTCCAAACTGAACCGAACTGGAACGCCCCTAGCCACATATATAGGCAAACACTAAAAGAGAAATTAATAGAGTAACAGACTACTCGGCCCTTCCTAAAAAACAACATTCCTAAGGGCCCACAACAGATGAAAATACCAACTAACTCTCAGTCACCCTTTTTCTTCCCCATTTTATTTGTTCATGCATACACTTTTACTATTGGGGGTCTATCATAAGCGGTATAACATCTTTAATGTTTGGGATGGCTATTAATAGTTGACGATACCATTATGTTATTTCATTTCTTTTCTTTATTTTCTTCTTCTTTCTTTTTTTTTTTTTGGAAAAACCAACAATTATGCTATTTCTTGTTTTAAACAAACATTCCTGATGAATCTCATTTCTTTAACACTTGTTCGTGGTCGTTGATTGAGAGAATCAAGTTTAACCACAAAATTTTAATTTCATGTAGTTGAATTTGAACTTGTATAAGTGGGGAAGTTGGTAATCTTTCCGGGTACACATATATATACACATACGAAGAGAGATCGTGTAGAAATATGATGAAATGTTCAAGAAAATAGAGTTTTTGTTTCAGAGTGTTGGAAAAAACGATTCATTTTAAAGAATGATCTTGAGTTATAAAACTTAAAAGAAAAGTAGGAAATAAGGCACCGAGGTGCACACTAGAAGTGTCGAGGTGTGTGTGTACCTCAAGTGTGCTTCGTTAAGGAAGACAAGCTAGGTGCAGGGGAGCAAATGTCGACATTTCTACATCAATCAAGATGTTTTGTTTATTTTATTTTCCTTGCTTGATTATGCGACTCTTTTTTGGCATAGAAGTAAATGTTATTTTCTTTCAAGACTTTTAGGATACGAGTACAAATTGACAAGCAATATAAAGAAAATGCTGAAATAAGCCCAAGTTTAATGCTCTTGAGAACTGGAAGTTGAAAAGAGAAGAGCACTATTTAGCATTGAAATTATGGAATGCACGAGAAACTTTGTAAATTTGAAGTGCAAGGTTTGGGTGGTATGGCTTTTACTTAGAGTGCTTTTGTTTCGTTTTCAGATGGTTGATGCTTTTATGGCAGTCAGACCACTTCCAAATATGTTCGACTGAAGAACTCATTCATTGAACCACTATTTACCGTTTAAATCAAGAGGCCAGGATTGGATGCGACACGGTCGTGCCTCGTCTCTCTCATCAGATCATTTATGAATCTGAGGGTTTTCTTTCTTCCTTACAACATTAACTTTCTAGAACCTATATTTATCCAAATTTTGTATTATTAGGGAAAGACATTCCTTTTTGGCAGTAAATCTTTGTAGGTGTTCCGAGGAGCAATGGACTTTTTTCTTTCTTGGTATCGAGAATTGGGCAAGAGTTTGTTTGATTTCTGCTAAAGAAAAAGTACACTATAAATTAAAGATTCTATATAATGACATTATTGAGTTTTCCTTTTGAGAGGACTTTGTACAAAATAGAATTTGATTTTGTTGGTAGGCTCCATATGTATGTATGGTTCGTTGCATTTTAATGGTATAGAAACTGCTAAGTGATTGTAAAATGATTGGCTATTAGCATTTTTAACCTGGATCTTTTTACTAAATGCTCAGTTTGTTGTGTTAATGTCTACTAAATAAAATTTTAAAAGTCAAAAACAATTTTAATCAATTAAGTTTTACTAATTTTTCCAACGCTATCAAAATTGATTTAGAATTTTACTCTTAGGGAGGTCATGTTTTGTCGAGTTTTAATAAAATTGGTGTAATTGTAATAGGATCTCGAGTTGATGAATCATTCAATTGGATTGATTCAATGATTCAAAACGTATTTGGATTGATTTACTTAAAATTATAAACGGTTACTCAAATAAAAATTAGATCCAAAATTGACTTTTTTCTTTTCTAAATTGGAAAGTTTATAGTTTTTGTTTTGTGATTGGGTTTGATTACTATTGTTATTATTATTATTACTACATTTAAATTAATTGTTATTATTATTATTTCTACATTTAAATTTAGATTAAGAAAGTCAACTTTCATTTTGAAGTACAAAAGGATCAATAGTGAAAGATTTCATAGTGTTGCTGTATCATATGAATATGGTCAAAATGAGATGACTTGTAGTAGGTGATATTTGAAGACTTTTGTTATGTTTTTCTTTTATTAAATATAAATTTGACAATTCCTACTATAGCTTTATTTATTTATTTATTTATTTATTTATTTTTGATTCAAGCAAGGAACTACCAACTTTTTAGGTACATAAAATTTGTCTTATTTTCTCATATTTATTTATTAACTTTTTTTAAGGTGTCAAACACTTTTGTGGACTAAGTAATTCCATTTGTCTAAGAGTAGGAGTTTTGTATCATATGTTTGAAACATCTAACATTTTAGTTTTTAATTAAAGCTCTCTAAATTTGAAACATCTAACATTTAAGCTAGCTGTTTTCTTTTTTATCCTAATGTTTGGGTTTTGATCTTGGATGAAGATTTTTTTTTATTTGTTTGTTCTTTTCTTCATATACAACGCTCCCTTCAAAACTTAGATGGTATCTATGATAACATTCTTTTTATCATTTATATTCAACAGTAAGAAAATTTCTCAAAGGAAAAAAAAAAAAAAAGAAGAAGAAGAGAGATTAGAGAACAATTATTTTAGGGGAGCTATTAGCTCAAAGTTCTCCCATCTGTTGACTATAACCATCCATTCAATCAAATGCAAGTTGGCAGTCAGGGACCAAATCATGTGAACGATATCGGTTCGTTTGGACAATCTGATTGAGTTGGGTGAGTTTAATTTGTATCCATGATTCTTATGGTTTTGTCTTTCAATGTTTATACATTTTCATTTATGAAGTTCTGACAAAATATTATAAGAGTGGTTGTCCCACATCGAAGATATTTAGGAAAGTGATTATATGGATTCCATCTCAAAACTAATTGACAATGAGAGGTTTAACTTATCTATGTTATAAAGAATGTGAGTCCCTTTGCTTTTTCCAACTAAAGATTCTTAACATATCAACAACGATGAACTCCAAACACCGTAAAAAAAAGAAGTTTATGACACTTTGATTATAACTGTTATAGTTGGAAACATTTTAATAGTGAAGAGTAAGAAGTTATAAAGTACAAGAAGTTGTGAGCTACTGAGGTCAACAATATAAAAAGTTGATAAGGTATAAAATTGATGTTTTTTAGTGATGAGATTCACACAAATTCATAGACCAAACAAAGAGTGAAGTTCATAACTCTTTATTTCCAAACTCATGGTACCAAACACACCCGAAGTCTTTTGTATTATCTAGTTTGAGAATAGGACTAGAGGGTACAATTGATACACAAATTCTGGGAGAATGTTAGATTAAGAGAGAATTATTCTATGTGGACATAACAAATTATCGTATTTCCAATTTCATTTTAGGGATTTTTATTTTAATTTTTCATGTAAATTTTCGTGTTCCTTAATTTAATTTCTCTATTAATTTTTTCTCTAATTCTAGAGGTAGTAGTGGAGAATTTTATTTCCAACATAATCTACATTGCATCATCTTTTGTAAATTTATGTGCAATTATGATCCTTTTTATCATTGACAAAATTTTTATTACAAGTTGATTTATGGTCTATTTGAATTGGTTAGATAAAAAATGTTTTTTTTTTTATATATTTTTTTATAAAATCTAGTTAAGATAGACTTAAAATCTATTTTAAATATTTATTTTGTTTCTAAAATAACTTATTTTCAAAATAAAACACTTGGGATAAATTTCACTCAAACACACACTTACTTCATCTTTAGATTCATAATCTTGACTTAATGACATCATCAATTAGAACTACCTCTCATTGCCTCTTAGAGACCAATGATCAATCTTCAATATATATTGAGAACTATATTGTGATTGTGAAGGACTCAATTTGAGTAATACAACTTGATATCAGTGGTTCATCATACACTAAATAAACCAAACCAATAATATTAATTGACATGTTAATTAGGTCATGAATGTTTGAATATTTAGGTACTTTTAATTGAGTATAAAAATAGTATTTAACCCATTATTTTAAAAATATACAAAAGGCATAATCTAGTTATATTATATATTAATTGCATTGGACAACTAATGATATATAACTAATACACAAAACTATTCAAACACTAATTTCAAACTTGGGGATAATTTGTAATTAAATTCAAATATCCCCAACTAAACATGTCACCCTTTTAAAACCATAAACTTTAGAAAAATTGCAAACTTTTATTTAGAAAAAACAGCTAATAGCACCTACTTTTTACATATTGCAAATATGTCAAGTATGACAAGTAATTAGATATACCAGACGACTATTAAAGGGCTATCAGATGACTATCAGAGGGCTATCCACTTTTAAATTTACTATTTTGACAATTTAAAAAACGTAATGACATAAGTGCTGTTATCATAAATTTTTTTGCTATTTTTGAAAATACCCTTAAACTTTATTTAGCAACAATTTAATCCATACACATTTTTAAATTTGTAAAAATTTAGGTTTGATGGATAATCTTTTTGTTTTTTTCCTTTAAATTAAGCCTATATACCTAAAATTCTACCTCAAGCTTTCTTCCTTTGTTATTTATATTTTACTAGTGGTTTAAAAAATCAAACTAAAATTAGAAAACTTAAAAAAGTAGCTTCCAAAAAGTTGTCTTTATTTTTTAAATTTGGTTTAAGAATTCAACCGTACATAGTATTTAAGAAAGATGCAAATAATTGTAAGACATGGAGAAAAAAAAAAGTTACCAACTTTGATCGATAACTTTTAAAATCGTAAAAATTCAATTCATATTATAAAAAAATCTATCAAAATTAATTGGCAATATATTAATAACAACTTGATTTTTATAGTTTATAAAAACATCTGGCCTATAATCAATCTTTTGATCTACATATTTAAGATAAATTTCACTAAGTTTTTAGTAACATTTTTCATGCAAGGGACATAAATCATTACAAATTTAAAAGACAATAACTAAATCACTCCATATTGAGATTAGGTTGCTATAGAATTGAAAGCACATCACAGTTCAATTGTAAAAAAGAAAAAAACTAAATTACAACAATATACCAAAGTTTAGTTTCTATAACTTATAATTAAAATTTATTTCTTTTATATTTTGATAAAATACTCCTAAATAGTCCCTAAGATAGGGTCCATACACGGAGATTTGATTAGACTATATGGACTATTTATGTGGTTTTATCATCAAGACTAAATTTTACAGCGATAGAGACTAATTAAATTCATTCTAACTTTATTTTCAAATTCTACTAATCAAATTTATAATAATTAGCACATTGTTACATAATTAGAAATTAAATTCAAACCTTACAAACCAACCATATATTAAAAGAAAAAGAAGAATAAAATAAAAAGAAGTAAAGTTAGAGAGAGTTAGATTATTGCTTGGTTTAGTTTTGAAGGGTAAAAGATTTTGAAGAGGAAAAAGAAAAAAAAATGTTTAGAAGTGAAAAGTCTAAAAAAAGGGATGGAGTGTGGTTTAAGAAAAGGAAAAAAAACATTAAAACATTAAAACATTTGATGCCAATCGTTTTTGAATTTGTTTTTTCATTTATATCCCCAACTCCTTCTACCATCACTAATTACATTTACCCCATTCTTCTTCACTCTCATCTTTTTTCTTTTCATTTTTATTTTCATACTCTCTACTTAATTACTTTTTTACTTTTTACTTTTTACTTTTTACTTTCATTCATGTATTTTTTAAATATTTATTTTGGTTCCCTATACTTTTATCTTTGATTCCATCACTTTCCTTCATATTCTTTTCAATTAAAATTTTATTTTAATTATCCATTATATTTTCAACTTTCTCTCATTTTCTTCCTTAAATTATCCATTATCCATTATCCATTATCCCCCATGTTTGCTAAATACTTCTAAATGGTCCTTAAGTTAACTTTTAACTTAAGGACTAACGTGGACATTACTTATATTTGATGATGTATAAATTATATTGAATTGGTTGGAAAATAAATTAAATAAAAACTTTAAAATACACCTATATAATGTGCCCTATCCTCTACAAAAGAAGTTGAACCATCGTACGGTTAACATGTCATCAACCAATACCCTCCATCTCTTGTTTGTTTTCCTTCTCAAACTCATCTCGACAATTGATTCTTCAACCAGTCATATATGCAACATACAAGATTTTCTACTATCGGTTAATCAAGTATTTTAATTAGGAGTGTAATTGGGTTGAGTTTCTTTCACAACCGACCCGACCCAAAATGCACGGTTAATTTAGTAGGAGAGTTCGACCCGACTCGACCCACATTCGGGTTGTGTCAAAATGGATCAGATCGGGTTGGGTCGCTGTTTTTTTTTTTTTTTTTTCAATTGAAGCAAGAAAGGAAATCCATATCATCACAAAATCCCATTTCGTTGAACATCATCATCATCATTTTCCCCGAAGATGAATATTTGCCAAACTCAAATTTAAACCCACGTGAGATGCAACAATCAGATTTACACCAAAAACAAATCCTAATAAGCTACTGCCTTCACTTGGTATCAGATATGACACAGAAGCTACTAAAATTCTTTATGCTTCCTCACTTATAAACATAAATTTCATAGCAAAAACTCAGTCAATCTCAGAATCAATTACTAGAAAAACAAAAAGAGATGTTTGATTCATCCCAAATCGAAAAGATTCGTCACTACGAAACCACAAATCAATACATATAACGAAGAACACCAAGAGATTTATTCCTTCTAATCAGAAAGCAAAAGCCAAACCATCTCTTCACACCAATGACCATGAGAATTCCTCTTCTTTTCTAAAATAATCTTATTACATGCAAAAGTTCGATCAAACAAAGTAGATCAAACAGGGGAAAAAGACAATTTCTTCAAACACTTCTTAATCTGTTTTACACAGATCAACTTCAACAACAATACTAAGTAATGAAATTAAATTCAGAATCAAAGCACAAAAGAAACAGAGCATTAAACATCACATCTAAATCAAACACTTCCAAACAAATATATCACAAAACCAACTATCCAATCTCGTCTTCAACCTCAAGAAACTCTTTCCAAAAAAGGAAAATAGAACATTTGAATCCATCACAATCGATCATCCTAAAAAGAAAACCCATAATCAAAATTCAATACAAAAATCAAACAAATTCAGATCTATAAACAAAACCCACCTCACAAAACCAACTCATAAGAAGAATAAACCATCACAAAGCATCAAAATTATTTGGATTGGGCATCAAAATACATAGCAGATGGAAGAAGTATAGTTCCCACAAATAAAAAACATCAATTACAGAAAGTTATTCAAATACGTCAAATTCTTTTTTACCTACAATTGAATCTATTGTCTACGTTACACCTTGTTCGTATAACCCAAAGTGCTTCCATGCTTCAAGACTCTACAAAAACAAGATTCAATATTTAACAAGTTAACAATTTAACATAAAAAAAAAATTAAATAAAGATTTAAGAGTAGGGATTTAAACCATAGAGTCATTATTCAGATTCTCTAATGCGGCTTCCATCTCCTTTTCTATATTTATGAATTCTAGATCAAAATGACAAATTGTTAGCATATATGGGATAATTGAAAATTTTAAATGCGGACTTAAAAAGAATATTACCTTCATCAATTTCTTCAGTCATGTCATCCAAAGGTTTAAACTGAATCCAATTCTGAGCATAAATGAGTGCCTCTGCAGTTTGAGGAGTTAAAGAACTTCGAAAAGAATCTAATACCCGTCCTCCAGTGCTAAAGGCGGACTCAGAAGACACAGTTGATATATGAATACTGTAGATGTCCTTGGCTACTTGGCTAATGATATTAAATCGAGAGGAATTTACCTTCCACCAATTTAGCAAATCTAAATATTCATCTTCTATACGACCCTCATCCAGATAACTAGTCACCTCTATTTTAGCATCATCTAGACATGTTTTGATACTTTGTTTAAATCCATCATGAACAATAGCAAGTCCTTATAAGATCTAGTAAATAAGATAGAAGGTATTTCACTTTGACTTTGAAAGTCAAATCCTTCGACAGGTGTATATGATTGTGTTTGTGAATATTTTTCTTTTGACATTCTCATATAATAATCATCACAAAATCGACGTAATGCTTCTTCAATCTTATTTGTCCATATTTTTGCACAATCTTCTTCCAAAAATTCATTAAAACAATAATTTACATAAGCTAGCTTGTACCGGGTTAAGAACTATAGAAACCTACAATAATAAATTGGTCTTCTCACTTGTATTTATACTCCAATACTTATTGAATTTTGTTTGCATGCTTAATATCATCTGACTCAATAATGCATTCTCATACAATGAGTATTCACGAATTATTTTGTAACGTCCCAAAAAATTAAGATAATTTCTTGGGCGTTATTTTGAATTCATTTAATGAGAATTATTTGTTTTATGTGTGAATTGAAATTAATTAAATATTTCTTGGATGAATATTTAATTAATTAAAGGTTTTGGCATGTGGTGTTTGTTGAGTTTTTGATTAAATGGTAAGTTAAGAGAATTAAGTAAAGTTGTGGATTTTTAGAGTTGTTGAAGTTGAAGTTAATTAAATAATTATGGATGTTATTTAATTAAATTGTGGGGTGAAAAGTTTGTTGGAGATTTAATAATTATATGTATATGTGGAAATATATATATAATTATTATGTTAAAGGAAAAGATAATTATATTTGTTGAAATATAATTATTTAAGGAAAAGATAGTTGTATTTTGGAGAAAAGATATTTAGTAAGGGAGAAAAGGTAAAATAATTATATTTTGGAAAAATATAATTATTTGTAAAAGGATAATTATTTTGGATAAAAATAAATAATTAATTATTGTGGAAGATAATTAATTATTTTTGGAGAAAGATAAATAATAATCAATTATTGTGGAAGATAATTCATTATTTTGAAGAAAGATAAATAATAATTAATTATTGTGGAAGATAATTGATTATTCTGCATAAAGTTAAATCTTGATTCTGGAGTGAAGTTGTTATGGTTGGGTTAAGATAATTCATGTTGGAAGTTATAAGTGATTTATTGGAAAAGATTTGATTGATTAAAATAATTGAGGATTTATGTTAATTTGAGATTTTGGAGGGAAAAGTTGGTTTTGGTGGAATTGGATTTAATTGAGTATATATATATGGATATATATATTTAATTAATAATTTGGAAAAGTGAAGTTAATTATATGATTGAATATAATTATATTTTTTTGGAAAAGAAGATAATTCATGAGGAGAGAGATGGTTGATTTCATTGGACGAAAAAGATATATATTTATTTATAAGAGAGAATAATGGTTTAAATAAATATATATGTTTATTGTAGATTTTGGTGAGAGAAAAATAATAATAATAAAGAAGTATTATTATTATTATTATTAATGGTTATAAATACCTAAGATTTTGTGCATTTAAGGCATTTATTGAGGAAATATAATGGAAATAAAGATATATGTATATTTTTTGGTATTAGATATATATATATATATCCTAAAAGGAAAAGGAAATAATAATAATAATTATTATTGTTATTATTTGGGTCTATAAATAACATTGGAATGCTTAAGTTAGAAAGTAAAGAAAAAAAAAGGTTCTTAATCTTCTTCTCTTTGGAAGCTTGAGGATTTGGAAGCTTGAGGATTTAAAGTGATGAATATTTTCCATCAAGGATAAGAGGATTTTTCAACCTCCATTTAAGTAACCTTGGTAAGCTAATGAAATTAAATTAATATTTTATTAATTTAATTTTGGATCTTTTTGGGGTTTCTTTAAAGGTTCAATTGGCTAAACTTTTTGAAGATTTAAATCTTAGAGGGCGTTTGGGGGAAGGGTTGGATTATGGGGGGTTAGGGTTATGTAATCCAACTCCCATTTGGGGGAAGGGTTATGTAACCCTAGTTTTAACTCCTTAACCCTTCCTCAACCCTTCTTCAACACTTCTTAACCCTTTTTCAACTTTTCCTCAATCCTTCTTCACAATATTATCATAACACTTCCTTCATAATTCTTCCCCCAAACACATCTTATCATAATACTTCCTCCATAACTTTCCCCCAAACACATCTTATTATAATCCTAGATTTATCTTAACACTAGGTTTATCATAACCCTAACCCCCCATAACCCAACCCTTTCCCCAAACGGCCCCTTAGATTCTTCCCAATCAAGGTTGAATTGGTTTCAACCCCTTTTGTTTGAGAAGTTAATTAATTTGGGAGAATTAGCCAATTGCTAATTTCATTAATTAAGATACTGTGTTTTCTTTTTGTGATTAGGATCAAGTTAATTGGAGAATTTTTACTGTCAACTAGGGAGTACCTTGTTTGGCTAAAATCTCAAGGTAAGAGATTCTCCTACTAGACCTTCGAACTGAATTCAAGAGACCGCATGTAATTATGATTATGCATTGATGGTAGCTAAAATGCATAATTTGATGTTATTGATAATGACTGTCATTATACTGAGATTTATGTTGATGACTGATGTTATGTTAATGACCGGTAGTATGTTGTTGTTGACGACTGTTGATGTTGATGTTGATGCATGATATATTAATCACATGATTAAGGACGTTAAGATTAATACTCATGCCATGTTATGATGTTATGTTATGCTACATGCTATGGATATGGTATTCTGTTAACTTTGTCTATTAGAGTCGTACCTGCATGGTTGTCCTTCGGGATCACCACCTTTTTAGGACTGCGTAGTCCGAGGGGACTGCCGGTCTGACATTGAATAGACATGATTCGAGTGATTCGACGGGATCACTCGCAGCCCGATTGTCTTAGTGTTTCCTTCGGGTACACTAAAGACCAGATTGTCCTAGGTGTTCCTTTGGGTTCACTGAAGACCAGATATGTTCCTAGGGGATTACAGATTGCACGTGTTTGGGAACGTGTCAGCTCTTGGGTACCACTTTTCAGGACTCTAATGGAAAGTTAACAGACACCTAGCGGGACTAGTAGTAGGTCCCTTACTGAGTATATGTTTATACTCACTCTTTCTATGTTTAATATTTCAGGCGAAGGTAAAGGTAGAGGAAAGCTGGCGAGCGACAAAGAAGGATCCGTGACATGCCATATGGGGACTCAGTTTTGCTTCCGCGTCTATGTTTCAGTGTTTTAATATTTCATTTTTAATGAAAATTTAGTCTTCCCTCGTTTCAAAAAAAGTGTCTCTTGTCATTGTTTCTTTTTAGTAATGACCTCAGCTTAGTATAAAGAGTTGGGTCCTTACAGTTGGTATCAGAGCGTAAGCTTTTAGGTTTTGTATACTAACTTACGATGTAAGTCTCTGATTTTGTCCCTATATATGGCTATTACGGTCCTTCGTCACTCGCCAGATATGTATTCTGTGATACATGATTATGAATATGCATGTGAACTTACCTATATTAAACTAGAACTGCATGAATGTTATGATTTAAATGGTGATGGTTTTGATGGTGAAATTTAAGAAAAATGTTGCCACGTAAAGGTGCTCAAAAGGGTGATTAAGTAGGCAAAAGAGTTGGACGTGTTCAACCTGATGAACTGCTTTGTGACTAAATATCTAAGACATAAGTTATGTTAGTAGTTTTAAAGGGGACTAAAGGCATGGTTAAGTTCAATTATATCAAGCACATTTAATTGTGTTTAGAATTGAGATACTGGAGAAGGAACAAAGCAAACTTTATTGCATAGTTATTTTGATGAGACTTCAAGAAACTGTTTTGAGTTTACCATGAAGGATAAGTTACAGTTAGTTTAAAGTACAAGTGATGAAATAACGAATTCTTTAGAATAACTAGCTAAGTTGATGTCATTAAAGAAAGCCAATAGTTGGACTCAAGTTTGGGCAAGATCAAGGAAAAAAAAAAAGAAAAGAAAAGAAAAGAGAAACTAGTGAGTTCTAAAGAATGCTAAATGGTGGAGAATACCTTATTAAGGGTGGAAGTCCGAAGTTGGAAAATAGAACGTAGTTTTTGAAGAGTTATGAATTAAGTTTTACTTGGATAAGTGTAAAGAGAAGAAAAGTATTCGAGAAAAGTAATATTTTGTCAAGAGAAGTAAAGCGTTGCGCAACATGAGAGTTGCATTTAGGAAAATTTTATGGCAGAGTTACCAAGTTGACAAGGCTACTTAGGACCAAGAATATGACAAGAGAGCTCGATACTCGAAATTGTTCAAGGACTAAAACTTTCAAGGACAAAAGTTTCTTAGCGAGGGAAGATTGTAACACCCCATAAATTTAGGAAAATTATTATGGGTGTTACATTAAGTGGAATTGGAAGTTAAGGAATATATTTGGTGTTTTGTGTTAGATTAATTAAATATATATACATGAGTGTGTATATTTAATTAAAGATTATGAAGTTTGGTAGAATTTGTTTTTAATTAAGACATGAAGAGCCAAGTATCCCAAGTTGTTCAAATATTAGAACTTTCGAGGACGAAAGTTTCATATGGAGGGAAGATTGTAACGCCCCAAAAAATTAAGATAATTTCTTGGGCGTTATTTTGAATTCATTTAATGAGAATTATTTGTTTTATGTGTGAATTATTTGTCTTGGGCGTTACGTCAGCCGCCGTCTCGTTTTATCGTCGGCCGTCTCCGCCATTCCGTCAAAGTCGAGCGTCGTCGACCGTCAGAGATCACCGCGAACCTGAACCTAAAACGTACCGTGCATTCGCTGGAAGCCCAAACGTCTATAGCCGCCGAGCCACGCGTGCGCAAGTCCCCACCCGGGCGAGCCGTACTCGAGCCGCACGTACAGCCGAGTCGCCCTCCACTCTCGAGTTGCCCTCTACTCCTAAGCCACGTGCCACCTTAGCTAAGCCAACCAGTCGATTTCCTCCCTCAGCCGAGCCGCTAGCTAATTTCTGCCCTCTAGGAAAGCCGTTTGAGCTGCCAAGCTTGTTTTTAACCCTATTTGACCCATTTTTGGTAAGCATTGGTAAGTTTGATTGAATTTTGGGCATACCCAACAAATATTAATTTTTGGACTCTAATTAAATATTTTTAGATTTATTTTGTTAGACTTTATCTGGAAGTTTGAACTGTGGATTTTTCCAACCAAATATAAGTCGATTTCGACCTCGACTTTGGGTAAGTTAAATTAATTAGATTTATGGATCCTTAATAAAATGCGAGCTAAGTTATCGAACTTAGTAAATTGCCCTTTCTGTTTAGGACTTGACTGTTGGAAAGCTTGACTGTGACGATTAGGATAATTTCGGTTTTAACACAGGTAAGAGATTCTACTACTAGACTCTCGAACCGAATTTAAGAGACTGTATGTATTTATGGTTATGCATTAATAATAGCTAAAATGTATAACTTGAAGCTATTGATAACGACTATCATTGTATGGGTGATTGATGATGATGACTGTTAATATGTTTATTATCGGTAGCATATTGAGGATGACGACTGTGTTATGTCTTTGATGACAATGTTTGATTAAAAAATGTTATGATCGATACTTATGTCATGTTTATGATGATGTATGTTATGTTACATGCTAGGTTGTGCTGTTAGCTTTAGCTATTAGAGTCGTACCCGCATGAGTGTCCCTCGGGATCACCTCCTTTTATGACTGTGTAGTCTGACGGGATCTCCAATCTAGTATGACATAGACATGATTATGAGTGATTCGATGGGGTCACTTACAGGCCAATTGTCTTAGTGTTTCCTTCAAATACACTAAAGACCAGTTTTTCTTAGGTGTTCCTTTGGGTTCACTGAAGACCAGATATGTTCCTAGGAATCATAGATTTGCACGTGTTCGGGAATGTGCCAGTTTAGGGGTACCACTTTACAGAACTCTAATAGGAAGTTGACAAGCACCTAGCGGGATTAGTAGTGGGTCCCTTATTGAGTATATTTCTATACTCACTATTTCTTGTTTAATTTTCAGGCAGAGGTAGAGGTAAGGGCAGAAGGAAGCTGGCGAATGACAAGAAGTGACCGTGGCGAGCCATAGGGATCATCATTTTGCTTCTGCCTTATCTCATTGATCAGATGCATTTATTTTATTTTATTTATTTTTCTTTAAAACTAGGTAGGACCCGAATTAGGATTTTATTTAATTTTATCTTTACGTACATTTGTTTATGATTTTTAATGAGTATTTGAGGTTTTGTTTTATTTTCTAATTTTAATTTAAGAAATTTTATTTATCTTTAATTAGCAATGACTTCGGCTTAGTATAAGGAGTTGAGTCATTACACGCAGGCCCAACAAACCTCTCATTTTATGGCTAAGACTGGGTGGATGACTAGGGAACATAGGGTGCAAGACGAAATTCACTCCTACATGTATTTTAGGGTTAGTAGATAGGTTTTTCTCAAGGACTAAATCCTTATGAGCTATACAAGAGAATGTACGCAACAATCACAAATTTGTAGAGCTACATCAACACAAGACCCGAAAGCACTTCAACTTCATCGATTAACCACACAACAATGATAAGAGGAGTCAACCTTTACTTTTGTAGCAATTGGAGAACATCTGTGGAGTCATTTAGAAGTCGAACTTCTGAACCCCCACATAGTATTAATTTTGTAAAAGGAAAGTGTTGTTTGGACCTAAGTATTAATTTTGTAAAATTGTATTGTATGGTGGTGGATGTTGGTGGGCATTGATCGTTTTATTTTGAATGGGTTGAAGATTGGTACTTGGAAGTTGGAAACAGCGGACCGTAGGCTCCATCATAAAGGACAGATTTCTCAAGCATATGTCTGTTCTTCACTTTCTCCTTTCCATATGCATAAAATAGGAAATGGTAAAAAAGGAAGACAATCAGAATGTAATAATAGTAAGAAGAAAGAAGAATGATGTTTAAATTAATGATGTTCTACTTCTTTGATTTTGTTTTTTTTTTTTTTTGTCTTTTTCAATTTGCTCATAAAAGATTGTATTTAGAGACGGTGCAACAAAAAAAAGTAGCACAATTTATGAAACTGATTGTCTCCAGGTTCCAATCTTTTGTTTTTTTGTTTTTTTTTTCAGTTTGCTCATAGAAATTGTATTCAAACTTTATATGGAGATCTTGGAGAAAGGAGGATGGAGGAGAGAAATGGAAAGACAGATATACCCACATAAGTCATAATCATTATTTGTGACGAACCAGCCTTAAATTAAAAGAGAATAATTTTTTAAAAAAATTGTTCGTATCTATAGCCTCACCATATGAAACACTGAAAATGTAACCTTAGGGCCAATTAGGAACAATATTACTTAGTTACGGAAGAAGTGTTGTTTTCATTTTTCATTTACTTTTCAATGATTAAAATATAATGGAGTGTGACGGAAGTGGACTTGGACGACTAGTCCTATAGTATAATTATTATTATATACACACACACACACACACACACATGACTTCCACATTTTAACCATTTCATTTCTATCCAAATATATAATCTCTAAACTTTATTCCCCTAATCCCTACATTTAAAGCAAACCACTGTTTTAAACCCTTTAAATATTCTATTCCCATCCCTAAAATTTAATATAAAACCAAATTTTAACCCATATTATTATTTTACGAAAAATTACATTAGATGGCAAAAAAAAAAAAAAAAAAAAAAAATTTAAAAAATGTTGCAAACAGTTGATAGATATTTTTGAAAAATATATAAAAGAAAATTTTAAAATTAGTTTATAACTTTTTCTATGATTTTTAGGCAAGCTAACACATTTATATTTTAACATTGTACTTACATCAATAATCTTTTACTAACTATTTTTAGGCCCTTGCACATGTAGCATGCAATTAATAAGTTCTAAAGTATTAGTAGATGTAGCACAATGTAAAAGATAACAAAGTTCAAATTAAACTCTTGGAGTCCTATTAGTAATAGCCTATGTCGTTGGTAAGAATCAATCAATGATAAAGTCTATTACTAATAAAGATCTATCACCAATAGAGTCTTAAAAAATAGTCGGTGGATCTTAACACAAAACACAATGTCACAAACAATATGTACGGCAAGAGGGCTGCCGTCACGGAAGCAAACAAAAAGAAAAAAAAAATAAATAAAGACACAAAGATTGATAACATAGTTTTGTGCAAAATCACCTACATCCAGGGAGTAGTGTGCCTGATAGAATGAAACTTTGCTATATAAAGAGTTTAACAATTACAATAAAAAAGTACTTCGATTATCTGACAGACTCCCTCTTTAGTGACTCTTGATAGCTTCCTCTTTATTGTTTCAATTTAGGCTCCCCCTAAGTTTGAGCTATCCCCCCTCACTTCCACAATAATATTTCTTTAATATTTGTATGAGATCCCCTCAATACAATATGCTTAGGCTCCTCCTAAGAGAGATATTTCTCACATACATATATATATTCACCATATTTAGGCTCTACTAAATAAAATATCAATATCAAACTCCTCCCAAATTTTACAATAGCTATCGAAGCAAAAGTCTTAGCGACAAGCACAATGGTTTTCAATATCAACAAATGAAGAGGTTGAAGCTTAGACAAACCCTAAACTCAAACCGTTCAATGCACAAACTTTACCAATGAAGCGGCTAGCCCTCACATTGAATAAGAGTACCATATGAAAGTGACTTGCTTTGGAATATATTTTGGAGAGAATAAATATTATTTGCAAGAGAACAATGTGAGTGGGGGCATGTGGTGTTTTCAAGTGATTTCCCTAAGAATTAAACATGAAATTTAAGCTGAATTTAAGTATGTAGAGTCTAAATTAATAAGCGTAAAAGTGTGCTGAAAGAACCGATATTGTATTTTTGAATGAGTTAGAAAAAATTGTGATAAGAGTAATGTGGGTGAGATTTCATTCATGTATATATATATATAAAGGTAATTGATAGAATGAAGAAGGGAGATGTTTGTGAAAAAGAAAAAGATATATTTTTTTTTTGTTTTTAGTTGTTAAGTGCAGGCACAAAAATCACATGGGAAAAAGGATAAATAAATTAAAGAGACCTACAATTGTTGAAAAAACGGTGACCTTCCATTCATTTAAGATTTCTTTTCTCAGCTTCAATTTCCAAAATCCCACCATTCCTCTCCTCACCTCCTTAATTTCTTCATATGCTAATAATAATAATAATAATAATAATAATAATAATAATAATAATAATAATAATAATAATAATAAATATTATTTAATTAAAAATTTAATTAAAAACTATTATATTTATTCAAATAATTTGTGTCACATCACATCCATCTAAACTTTAGTTGGATCCGTTTATTAAAAACCAAAACAATATATGTTCAGTAACTAGTTTTGTTTTTTTGTTTTTTATTAAAAAAATAATAATTTTTTGAATTTTTCTTTTTCATTTTTAATTTTAAGAGAGTGAATCAATTATATTATATAGTTGAGATAAAAGTTTATTATTATGATTACTATTTATGTAAATTACAGTACTTGTTACACCATAAGAAGGATGCCTAATCATAATTAAACAAGTCTCTGTTTAGGTTAATGCCTAATTATAAGACTTTAGAAAAAAGAAAAATAACACAATGGTTGCTTAATTTGTTTACTTCTTAAAGAAAGACATATCCATTTTTCCCTTCAAATTTCAACTTTTGTTTTAAATATTTTTTCTTGGGATATTTTCTCAATTTGATATCTATGAAGAAAAAACAATATATATGTTTGATAGTTTGTCTATCCATAGGGAATTCAATAATTTATATTTATTAAGACAATTTGAACATACATCAACTACAAAACTAAATGATCATATATTATTGACCAAAAAAGATAGATGTTTAAATCTGACATGTTGTTGAACTCAAAGCCAGACAAATGAGAGACTTATATTTATTTTCTTTAGTTTTGTTTTGTACAACAATCAAATTGTATAAAAAATGAAAAAGGAAAGGAAAAGGTCACAATGACAAAATCTTCACCCACGCAAACGCCAATACTTACATTATATTTTCATGATGTAAGATTATTATTGAAGTAATTTCTTGTATCTTTACATCAAGGGGAAAGGGAAATAAATACAAGTTCTATGAGGTAAGAAAGGTAACAAATAGTACAAAATCATACAAAATAAGATAATATCTTCAAGATAATATCTTCTTAATTACAGTAAAATATATATATTAATACCCTCCCTCAAACTCAAGGTGGCAGAGTAGCTGTCAGCTTGAGTTTGGTACGCAATTGATTGAAGCGAGTAGATGGTAAGGCTTTGGTGAAGATATCAGCTGGCTGCTCAGTGGTGGAGACAAGTTGCAAAAGAAGAGTGTTACTCAAGAGATGATGACGAATGAAGTGACAATCATTTTTGATGTGCTTTGTACGCTCATGGAAAACATCATTGTGGGCAATTTGGATGACACTACGATTATCACAATGAAGGAGAGTGGGACCTTGCTGGGGAGCACCCATATCAGCAAGAAGCCAACGAAGCCATAACAGTTCAGCGGTGGTATCAGCAAGAGCACGATATTCTGATTCAGTACTAGAACGAGAGACAACACTTTGTTTCTTACTACGCCAAGAAATGAGAGAATCGCCTAAGTAGAAGCAGTATCCTGTGGTAGAACGCCGATCAGTAGGATCCCCAGCCCAATCTGCATCAGAATAGCCAGATAATACAAGAGAGGATTGAGAAGAAAACTGAAGTCCATGCCCTAAAGTCCCTTTGATATAGCGAAGAATACGTAGTACAGCAGTAAAATGGATGGTTCGAGGAGCAGCCATAAACTGGCTAACAATGTGAACAGCATATGCAATGTCTGGACGAGTCACTGTTAGATAGATGAGACTGCCAACTAGTTGCCGATACAGACTGACTTCTTCAAGAGGAACACCATCATAAGGGGTTAAATGAACATTGGGATCTAACGGCGTTGAAGCGGTGTTAGAGTCAGTGATTCCTGAGCGAGCTAAAAGATCAGAGGCATATTTAGCTTGGGACAATAAATACCCGTCTGAGCGGCGAGAGACTTCGAGGCCAAGAAAGTAGTTGAGAGATCCAAGGTCTTTCATTTCAAAATGTTGACCAAGGTAATGTTGGAGATCAGATATGGCTTGTGGATCATTACCAGTGATAATCATGTCATCAACATAGAGAAGAAGGAGAACAATTCCCTGGGGTGTGTGGCGAGTAAAGAGTGCAGTGTCATGCGGACTAGAAGTAAAACCAAGTTGAGTGATGGTAGAGCTGAATGTAGCAAACCAAGCTCGTGGAGCCTGTTTGAGGCCATATAGTGCGCGACGCAGGAGACATACCTTGTGAGGAGGAGAAGAAGTACCAGGAGGTGGCTTCATATACACTTCTTCAAAAAGAGTCCCATTAAGAAAAGCATTTTTAACATCCATCTGAAGAAGAGGCCACTGCTTGGCGGCAGCAACAGCTAATAAACTGCGAACAGACGTCATTCGAGCCACAGGAGCAAATGTTTCTTCATAGTCAATACCATATTCTTGAGAATACCCTTTGGCTACAAGACGAGCCTTATATCGCTCAATAGTGCCATCAGAGTGCGTCTTGATTTTGTAGATCCACTTACAGCCAATTGGTCGTTTACCAGGAGGTAAGTCAACATAGTCCCAAGTATGCGTCTTTTCAAGAGCCTGTAATTCATCATTCATCGCTTTCTGCCATACAGGATTAGTACTAGCCACTTGATAAGAGGTAGGTTCAACAAGAGAAATAATAGTGGAAAAACAGTGATAATCTTGGAGATGAATAGGGGGTTCCCTTACCCGGGTAGAACGACGAGGAGGGGTGTCTGGAGTAGGTTCAGGACTGCCACCAGAGATGGACGATTGGTCCGAGGTTGCCGAAGTAGGTGCAGATTGAGCAAGCTCATTACCAATAGGGGACTCAGAGGGAGGAAAAAGGTCAATAGATGTGTCAGTGAAGAAAGGTTGAGGACTAGAGAAGGAGGTGTGGAAGGAGGACAAACGAGAGAACATAGTATGCTCCCAAAATGTGACATGGCGAGATATACGAAGTCTATTGGAAAGGGGATCCCAACAACGAAAACCTTTATGTTCTGTGCCATAGCCAAGAAAACAACAGAGGCGGGCACGTGGTTCAAGTTTAGTGTGTTCATGAGGATGCAGAAGAACAAAGCAGGCACAACCGAAGGTTTTAAGATTAGAATAGTTGGGAGGAGTACCATATAGTTTTTCAAATGGAGAGATGTTCTGAAGAACAGAGGAAGGAAGACGATTGATAGTATAGACGGATGTAAGAGCTGCTTCACCCCAAAATTTTTCAGGGCATGAGGCAGAAAGAAGAAGGGCGCGTACTGAGTCAAGAATGTGGTGATGTTTGCGCTCGGCACGTCCATTTTGTTGAGAAGTGTGGGGGCAGGAGCGCTGAACAAGAGTGCCTTGTTGGGAGAGAAAAGATAGAAGAGTGGAGTCTTTATATTCCAAGGCATTGTCGATGCGAAGGGTCTTGATGGGACAAGAGAATTGGGTGCGAATCATATTAGCAAACTCAATATAAGTGCGAGATAATGCAGAGCGGTGTTTGAGAAAATAAATCCATGTAAAACGAGAGAAATCATCAATAAATGAAACATAATAGCGATAACCATGGACAGTGGAGGTAGGGGCAGGACCCCAAATGTCAGAATGGATTAAATCAAAAGGTTTATTAGATATAGAAGTGGATGTAGAAAAAGACAAAGCAGGTTGCTTAGCAAGTTTGCAATTTAAACAATTAAAGGGGACAAACTTGGTAGTACTGTTTAAATGGTTAATAGAAATTAAATGACGCAACTTTTCAGGAGAGGCATGACCAAGACGAAGATGCCACTGATATGTATCAGAGTCAGTGAGAGGGGCAGAAATGGAGGAAGGAGAAGGGACCTGAAGTGATAGGAGCTCAAACAATCTTCCCACTTTGCGACCCGTCCCAATCGTCTGTCCCGTCTGCGGATCCTGAACCTGACAACCATTGGAAGAAAAAGAGACAGTTAAGCCAAGGTCGCACAATTGACCAACAGATACTAGATTAAAGGTTAAGTTTGGGACACAGTAAGTATGAGGAAGATTCATACTGGGAGTATTAACAGTGCCAATGTGGGTGATATTCATACAATTGCCATCAGCAGCATAAATGGGAGGTAAAGATTTAGCAGGACTAGGAGTGTTCATAAGAGAATAATTAGATGTCATATGATTGCAACAGGCAGAGTCAAGAAGCCATCGATTACCTGATGAGACGGCAAGTGCAGAGGAAGATGATGAAATTAACTGATTTAGCAAACTTTGGAGATCACTTATCTGAAACTAGGGTGTGGTAGGATTGTCTAAAGTAGCAGCAACAACAGAAGAGTTCCTGGGTTTAGTGAAGTTCTTTGCTCTTGTAGAATAACTTCGAGGTCGAGGTGGTTTTATGGGACAATTATCCAGAATATGACCTGGTTTATGGCAGTACCTGCATTCTATTTTAGGACAATCAATAAATTTATGACCAGTGAGCTTACAATTCTTACAAAATGTGCTTGATGCTCCAGGTGGTGAATAAGTGCTGGCAAGAACAACATCCGAATGTTTAGAGAGATTGATGCCAAGACGTTTTTCTTCAAATAATATTTCTTGGATAGCAGCATCCAATGAGGGCAAGGGACTGCGGTGCAACAAGGCAGCCCTAACAGATTCATATTCTGGACGAAGTCCCATAAGGACTTTAATAAGACGAAGATGATCTTTACTGATGTTAGCTTGATCAAGTTGAGTCCAGATAGGTTGAAGCACGGCTAGATACTCATTGACGGATTGTCCAGCTTCTTGATTAAGATTAACAAGATTATTGTGCAACTGATAGTAATGCGCTAATCCGACGGACTTAAATCGTGTAAAAAGAAAATCCCATAACTCTTTAGCACTTTCAAAAGCATCAAATTGTGTATGGATAGCAGGAATTGTTGTGTTACTAAGCCAGGTGATAATCTGATGATTTTTGCTGTCCCATTCTTCAAGGCGTTCGATAAATTTTCCATCATCTTCCTTGTCTTGTTTGGTCGGTTTGGCAATATCACCCGTGACAATACGCCATAATTTACGTCCAATTAAGAAACTTTTCATTTGATTGGCCCATGTAATATAATTAGAACCATCAAGAATTGTACTAATGGGACGAGCAATTTCACTTTTCTCCATCTACTCTCAAGAAGAAACCAAGTTAGCGAACGACAATAATTAAAGAATGAAATAATAAAAAAAAATAGGAGAGAGGGGGCGGGTTTCGGATACTGGGCGCGGTTTCGGGTCGGGTTTTGGGACTGGGCACGGTTTCGGGTCGGGTTTTGGCGGCAACGCAAATTTTTTTTTTTTTTTTTTAGCGAGAGGGAAACGGAGGCAGGAGATGGAGAGCGTTCGCGAGGGTCTGGAGCGTGGAGGTCAGATCTTTCTCAGCTTCACAGATCTGAAAGGAATAGGGAAAACACGGGCTTCGCGGATGGGCCAATCGAACTGGAGAAAACGTTCGTCGTCGGAGAAGAACAGAGTAGAAAGCGTCGAACCGGAGAAAACGTTCGTCGTCGGAGCAGAACAGAGTAGAAGGCGGACGAAAACCGGACGACTTCGTCGTCGGAGCGGAGCAGGCGTCGATGGGTTGCGGCGGTGTGCTTCGCAAAGGAATGAGACGGGCAGACGACTGGGCATACAGAAACGCAGACGGGCGGCGACTGGCTGGACGTACAGATCGTGAACAGAAATCGAAAAACCGCGTGCGCCGGAGAGATGCGGACGAACAGAACACTACAAGGTAGGCGGCGGCGGCGGCGGCTGAATGGTAACCTAGGTTAAGGCTCTGATACCATGTAAGATTATTATTGAAGTAATTTCTTGTATCTTTACATCAAGGGGAAAGGGAAATAAATACAAGTTCTATGAGGTAAGAAAGGTAACAAATAGTACAAAATCATACAAAATAAGATAATATCTTCAAGATAATATCTTCTTAATTACAGTAAAATATATATATTAATACATGAATTTTAAGTAAATTAACTTCTCAATCAAAATGTTCTTTTGAGGTCCTTAAAATCTAAAGAATCAATACATTCTAACCTATCCCTATGAAGATTATTCAAGAGTTTCAACAGCTCTGTTGCTTTCTCCTTTGTCCATTCACTACAACCAACTTGCAACAACAGCAAAAGCTTTTGAAATGCTCCCACTTGAAGTGCTTCTACCTTAATCCCTCCATCTTCTTTTTCTTCTTTACTCTCATTCTTTACAAGCTTCCAAACAATGCTCACCGATAACTCGGTTGCCAAATCTGATACTCTAAGTATCTTTTTCACGATCACGGGCATCGTTAGAGCATGGGCATACGCCTCTTCTCTTCCTTGTTTGGTCTCGCAAATCCCGTCGAACGCTCCCAGCGCTCTCTCACATACGCTTCTCTCGGCGTCGACTAGGGTTTCGAGTAGCAACGAGACCAACCCCATTTGAAGAAGTGCTTTTGTGAATCTCCCTTGATTGGAAGAAGAAGAAGTTGAGGCTATAACATGATATGTTATGAAAAGTGAAGCCTTTTTTGAAGATGAGCAAATTGGATCTTTTATGAGCTTAATAAGACCCTCTAATGCTCCTTGGATTACACCTAATTCATCAACTTTTTCTGGGTATGATGAAATTATCTCTTTCAATACCAAAACTGAATTTCTTCTTCCTGAAATGTCTCCTCCTTTCAAAAACCATGCCAATGATTGTAATGAAGTTTCCGATTTCAAGTGTTTAATGGATTCTTCTTGTAGAGGGAACACCATTGTCATGGCTGATAAAATTTCCTCTAAAATTTCGATTCTTTTCTCAAATGTTTCGGGATTCGAGAAGGCTTCGAATATTGATGAAAATGTATTACCTGCATTTTTGAAAAAAGGTAAGTAAATATAAATAAAAGTATGTAAATTGAAGTTTTTTTTTTTTTTTTTTTTTTTGTTCCATCAGAGCTAGTTTTAAATTAATTAAAAGAAAATTACAAAACATTTAGCAAAAATAACTTACAAACCTGTTCCATTGGCAATGATGCATTTCTTGTTCCTTTCACTTTCTTTTCCCAAATTCTTGATCTTCTCCACCATGGACTTGCATCCTTCAAAATCCCCTCGCCGTGCCGCAGCGGTCATCTTCTCAAGAATATCCCGAACTTGTGCAGGACTAGCCGGAACCCTCGGGGTCGGAATCCTCTCAATCCCATAAGCTCTATTCTCAACACACCAATCTTGAATCATCTTCCTTATGTTATGATTAGGAATAGAATCAATAGTTTGCAATGGTTGGTTGGTGAAAGGGCAGGTGAAATTCCCTCCTTCAATCCAAGTCTCAATGCTAGCTCGATCATAGGTGATACCGGTGGACAAAGTGACCGGATCTTTCATCAAGTCGAGCGATATGGGGCATCGAAAATGGGTGGGAATGGTCAGCTCAACTGGGTCGCCTAGAGAACCTCTGGGCATACGCGGAGTGGCTCTCCGGCGTCTCCAAGAAGAAATCATGATAGAAAGTAAGATGTGAGAAGAATAGACGAAGTTATTATAGAGAAGAGATTAAACAGAGGAAAGAGGTGTGTGGGTATATATATTGGATAGAGAAGTTGTGTGTTGATTATAATTATTTTGGGTTTATATGTGAATGGGAATTATTGAAAAGACCACGCGGGGGGAGAAGTTTGAAAGATGTGGGAATTATTGTTAAATAATAAAAAGAAAAACAGGTTTGAAGAAAGGAGAGAAATCGAAGAGTTTGAATGTTGACCAAATTAGAGGGAAAGAAGAAGAGAAGTTTGAAATGGTAAAATAATAGATTTCTTTTTTCTTTTCTTGAAAAAAAAAATGTAAGAGAGAAGTTAGAATGGATCAAAGACTAAAAAGATTTTAAAAATCAAAGATTTTACAAATCAAAGATTTTGACGTGAAGGAGATGGCCGTCAACCATGTGGTCGGTGTATGACTCACTCTTTCACTCCTTTTTTTTCTTTTTTTCTTTTTTTTTATGTTCTCTTTTTCTTTTTAAAACTAGAATTGGTGTGATTCTTTTTTACCAGTAATTAAAAATAACAGTTTTCTCCACTATACCAGAAATTGTTTAATATTTTGTTAAATATTTTATGTTTGTGGATTATATTAGATTAAATTATGTGAAATTACTTTAATACACTTTTCTTAGTTTGGGCATATTTTAATTGATTTAGGTAATCTAAATGTATAAATGGATTCAAAATGAAGTTGAAATATTTTTCATAGAAATGAAAGCAGTGTGATGAGTAGAGAGAATTATTAGAGGAAGAAAAAGGGTTTGTTTGATGTGTAGCTAATTACATCCTTGTAGTTGTAGATATAAAAAATAAGGAAAAGAATTTCTAGTAAATGCAATACAAAATTTGTATCACATTAATTAATATAAAACTCTCTATTAATACCTAATTTCTTTATTAATATGTCACTCGGCTATTGACGAACCTAATGTAGGTATTTTTTTCTTCTTTTTTTTTTTTTTTTTTTTTTTTTTGCTTTTAAAATTCAATTATACTTTTTTACTGTAAAAATGAGACACCAAGAAAATAAAAATCAAGAAAATACAATATTATAATATATAAATAAAATAAATTAATAAATTAACAAAATATAAAATCTCCCATAAAAAGATCCCTTATCTCTCATTTATGTGAAAATTTCACTAATATATGTGCGTGTCTGCTACCAAATGCCATTATTTATAGATAGTTTGATAAACATGAAGTAAATTGTATGGCAACTAAGGGTTGATGTTTCCGAGACACGTGACAAAAGGGCTAGATGTAGAGGGAGTGCACTAAGCATATAACACATGACAATGAACACTAAACATAATAGACATATTATAATATTTATGATGCTTTTGTCATTTATTTGTCACATCATATCTAATTAGTTATCAGTTCCATATTAATTATATTACATGATTATTTAAAATTATATACTTATGTGAAACCTTATAAGGTTGATAGGTATAATGTATACGCGTACATAATTTTTCTAAACAAAAAACACACACATATATATATATCAAAATAAACCAAAACATTTATAAAATATAATAAAAGTTTAGATTTTGTCAATAATAAACATTGATACACTTTTCTATTTAGTGTTTATTGATGACATCGATAGAAACTACAATTTTCTTATAGTTTTTTTCAAAAAAACTACGTAATATCTTTTAGATAATGGAAAGTACTTTTGTGGGTAAAACGACATACTTTTCATCCTAAATTTTACAAAGAGTAACCATTTAATTCAAGAAATTTGGTTTACGATATGGCTTAGAATTTAGGATTGTGCTTTGAATTTTGTAAAAATTAATTTAGAAAATTCTGGTAGGAATCAATTTAGTCTCTATTGGAAAACATTTATTAAATTATAAATTATTTTTTATTATTTTATATTTTACATTTTAATATTAATTTTCACGATAAGGATCATTATAAACTTTAAAATATAAAAACTAAAAAAGTTATAGGCTAAAATTTTAGGAACAAAATTGATAGAAAAAAGAAAATTTAAAAGTGTAAAGACTAGAGTCTCAATTTGTAGGGACACACGAATTTTTTATGACCAAGTCGTGGTTATTATTAATATAATTATCTTAACTTTCTAAAAACAATAGCGGAAACATAAACCAAGCAGTCCCATATGAGAATGTCAGCAAGTTGAACAGAACTATGCACATGCTCAAGAGTAATCACTTCTATTTCAACCAATTCACGAATAAAATGATGACGAATGTCAATATGTTTAGTTTGAATATGTTGCATTGGATTCTAAGAAATGTTGATAGCACACATGTTATAATAGTAAAGAACTAGAGATTCTTGATTAATGCCATATTCAAACAACATCTGTTTTATCCATAAAAGTTGAGTATAACTATTCACAGCTGCTATATACTTTGCTTCAGCTGTTGAAAGAGAGACACAATTTTGTTTCTTACTAAACCAAACAATTAGATTATTTCCAAGAAAGATACAACCACCCATGTACTTTTGATATCTTCAGGACTCCCAGCCCAAATAGCATTACAATAACCAACAAGAGTATCGAAGTAGTAGCAAAGGAATACCACAACTCATATTCTACGGTATCCTACTTTAATATTCGCTTAGCACAGTGAAGATGAGAAGCACAAGGATCTGACTAGTACCGAGCACACACCTCAAAAACAAATGTTATATCTGCTCTACTAGTCGTTAAGCACAATAGAGACTCTCAATAATACTCTAGTACAGACTTTCAATAACTTTTTCTACAAATTCATCCTTTGAAATCTTAAGATGAGAAGCTACCGGAGTCCACTTAGGTTTAGCCTTGTTAAGACCAAATTTATTTACCATGTTTCTAGCATATTTCTCCTGAGAAAGAGAAATTCCAGAATTGCACTAACGAATTTTGAATCCCAAAAAGAAAGGCAGCTCACCCAGCTTCCGTAATGTTTGTAGGTTCAATGGGAGTTGTATAGCAGACATTTGCAATATTTTTGTATAATCACGACATTCCTTCTTACGAGTAGTGATTCCACTGCTAATCTCTCCTATAATACTCTTAGAAGGGTAATTTTTCTTAACATGAGCAGATGGAACAATTAGTTGAACATCAGATAGAGCTGTGGAATCAATGTCTTTATTGTTATCTTCTGAGTTAATGCCTGGAGGATTAGCCGAATCAGCATTTATTAACTCATTTATCAAAGAGGAAACCTCATATGCAACCCTCTATTTAGTAATAGAAGACAGACCATCTAAACTAACTGTAGAACTTGTAGATGAACCAATAGGAGGAAAAACTTTCAAAAATGTGAAAATACTTGAAGTTTGATTTGCAGCCTTACCATAACTGGTAATTGGTGAACCGTGTACTTGGACGAAGTGCGATGCGGTTGTGGATATGACAGACAATATTCAAGGCCTCAATCCAAAAGTATAAGGGAAGAGACTTGGCATGCAACATGTGACACGAGCCATTTCTAGCAACTTTCGATTCTTCCTTTCAACAACTCCATTTTGTTGAGGAGTCAAAAGAGCTGAAAATTCATAGAAGATTCCTTCATCCTAACAAAACTCATCAAAGGCAGAATTCTCAAACTCTCTTTCTTGATTACTGTAAATACACATTATAACCTTGTCTTGCTCTTTTTTAAGCTGAGGACACAAGGATCTAAATACTTTAAAAGTAATTGATTTTTCTCTAACGAATTTCACCCAAATGTATCTTGAAAAATCATCTACACATACAAAGACATGCCTCTTTTTCCCAAGACTTTTAACTTGCATCGGACCCATTAGATCCATATGGAGAAGTTCAAGAACTCGATTTACAGTACATTACCCAATAAACTTGTGAGATGCTTTAACCTATTTTCCAGTAGGACATTCTTCATAAAAATTATGTGAAACATTCTTCATAAAAATTATGTGAAACATTCTTTAATAAAGGGATTCCTAAACTCTTTTAGACTTAGCTAATCAACATTCGTTAACTAACGAGTCATTTCACTAAAGTTTCATAGTTGCACTCCCCTTACTATAGATATATTTGTATTCATCTGATATAACTATGATCGATAAGTCAATCCTTCACAGTTTTTTCATAACCTTAGTAGGGTTAAAATATCATTTTACCCTTAAGTTTATATCTTGCTCTTTAAGTCCCAATGATCCACTATTGAACAATTGGTTTAAGGTTCAATCTATAAACCAAATTCCTTTCGAGGAAATGAGAGGGTAGGGCCCCTTGTTCAAAACTTGGATCCAGTTCTTAAGGAAACAACATATCTACTAACCTTAAAGGGGGTAGAAGTGAATTTGTCTTACACCCTATGTCCGTAGTCATCCATGCAATATTACCCTTGAAATAGGAGGTTTATTGGGTCGACGTGTCGAACTGCCCTTACCTATGTAGATTTAAGAATAATTCCATTTGAACAGAAGGTCATAGTTAGCTTAGGATTAAGATTAAGTTACCTAGGTCATCAATAATCGAAATAGTTAGTTTTATATAGTCAACGGTGTTATAACTTAAAAGTGACTATTTCATGGTTCTAGGTCTTATGTAAACTTTTTACATAGGACGCCCCTAATTTCATGTCACTAGATGAACGATTCAAGATCACATTATTTGTACTAACTACAAAGCGAGTCGCATTCGTTGTGTCTCTAAAATAAGGTGTCTAACCTTATTCATATACTATAGATCGTTTGGGTTATTTACTCAAACTTGATCCACGTTTATGTCTCTACATAAAGTTCAAGTCTTAGATAGTGTCGGGACCTTTAATTTATTGAATTTAAGATTATAGTATTCAATTTTCACTAATAAGTCATCAATAACCACTTTATTGAATAGAATATAATTTTAAACTACAAACTATGAGTTTTAGGACATAAATTCCAACATTCATGTCATCTGAAACTTTTGTCACTTCTGTAGGATGTCGAAAAATCACTTTTGTCCATATGTCTACGCTTATGAGCTGCATAAGAACAAAAGGAATTTGATCCCGAGTTACTAGAACTACCAAAGTCTCTATTAGACTGAGCTCCGTAGTTACCAGATCTTTTATGAAATTTGCTTCTAAGCTTTTGAAACTTACGTAGTCAGTAAGTTAATGGACTCGGCTAAAAATTCCTAATGAGCACGTTCTTTGCTAGATTGAAGATTGTCCTCACTTACAACCTGATGTGTAATATTCCACTTTTCTTTTTAGGTTATCCATCTTCTAGATTTAGCTAAAAAGTTCTCAGTGATCCAAACAACTCATTTAATTTCATAAAGGTAATATCTTTTGGTTCCTAAATAGCAGTGACTTTCATACTGAAACAAGAAGGAAGAGACCTTAAAACTTTATGAACAAGCTTAGCATCTTAAATCTTTTCCCCTAGAGCAAATGATTCATTGGCAATGTCAAGAACACAAACATTAAAATCAACTATAGACTCATCTTCAGACATCTTGAGCTCTTCGAGTTTTGACGTTAAGAGCTATAACCATGACATTTTCACTTTAGAAGTACCTTCATAAGCCACTTCCAAAATTCTCCAAGCCTCCTTTGTAGACATACAGGTGTTGATTAGTTTGAACACATTTTGATCCACTCCAATTAAAATTGCATTTAACGCTTGAGAAATTTCCAAAGATGCTTCATTTTCTGCATTGGACCAAGAGATTTCTGGCTTCTAAGAAACTTTACCAATAGCATCAGTTACAATAAGATGTTCCCATCCAGTAACAACAACCTTCCAAGTTTTGTTGTCAATTCAATTTCAAGAAAGTAATCATCCTAGCTTTTCAGTAGGCATAATTAGAACCATCCAAAACATGAGGTCTTGTAGTAGAGCTTCCTTCACACAAAAATTATGTAACCTGCTCTAATACCAAATGAGAAAAAAAAGAAATAAAACAGTCAACACGATGCTTTTAGCTCGCACTTCAGTTAATAACTGATGAACCAACTAAGAGAGCAATAAGTAGAAATAACAAATGGAACATCAGGCATTGTTAATCGGGTTCGATGATACAACATCTACATCTGTGGGTCCTTTTCACCCATGATAATAGATTATATATTGTCTTCTGATATAATTCATGATTATAGACTTACGTCTATCAGTACAGATATCTAAACATATTTTCAACATTTTGTACTTAGTGACACATTTTTACTGACAAATGAAAACAAAAACATTCATTAGTGTTTGTCATAGACAGAACATAGGAAACTCCCCCATTAATCAGATATCATTTAAGCAATCAATCAAGCAACACTTGATCTCTGACTATCTCGAATCTGATCATTTCTAATTCTCAATTAGAAAACGTTCATCATTAAAATTTGACTCTCACTATCGAAGTCCACAATCTTTCTAACTTGTTTCTAACCCTTTTCTTCTCAAAGAAACAATCTCTTTTTCACACCACGACACACGAACACCCACGAACGAGGAAGAAAAGCAAACGAGATTAATAAAATAAAATAAAATAATTAAATAGAAGGAAGTGGGACCACCTAACTCTAACACTTCATAAGCTAAGGATTTGAGAACATTTTCATCTATAATTTAGACATAGATTTTAAATTTATAAGAAGTGTAAAGAATAATAAATGAAAACCAAAGAAACCATTGTTGGAGATAAAAAGTTTGAAATGTCGACGTCAGACTAAAATCTTGAAGTCTCCATCTAACAAAAATGTAGACCAAAATTTGGATAAAATGTTGATGTGAATAAATGTTTCTTTAAAAAGAACGAAAAGTTTAAGAAAATGTATTAAAATATTTGTTGGGAAAAAATCTAAATATATTTAAATTTTTTCCTAAATGATATTTAAATTAAACTTTCACAAAATCTGTTGTCATTTTTTTTATTAATCTTAAAGGAAAAAGAAAAAAAAAGAACCCTCAAATGAATGGGGTAATAACAATAATAATGATTAATGTGAAAAACATATTTTCGTGTGAAAAATGAAAAAAAAAAAAAAAAAAAAAAAGATGTTGTAAAAATGAGCCCAGAAATCAATAAAATATAATATTAAAATAACTATCATATAAGATATATAAAATAAAGAAAATAAAAAAATTATCAAAATAAAAGAGCGCTATCTTTCATTTACTAAGAGATGATGTCTTTCATGTCAAAAGTGTTGTATGATTAAGAAGGTGAAATGTGGTATCTATATATATATATATATATATATATATATATTTTATAATAAAAGACATATTAATTATAATTAGTGTTTGGGTCTGGGCGAATAAAATGCCAAATTTGCGTGTTGGTTTCCCCCATCAAACAATAGAAAGACGCAAACTAACGAATTAAGGGACGCCTTTAAAGCCGCGGTTTCAGATTGCGCCTATCTTTTCCCATTTTTTCTTTTCTTATTTCTTATTTCTTATTTCTTAATTCTTAATTCTTAATTTTATTACTTATACTCAACAATTATCAAATTTTATTCAATTTTAACCTCTTTCTCTTAATTAAATTATTGCCTTTCAATTTCCAAAATAAATCACTACTCTCTTTTTCTTTAATATATATATATATATATATATATTAAATGGTTAGCTATATTGTTTTGAACCTTTTGAACCCTAGACATAATTTCTCAACCAATTCATCTACTCAATATACATACTCATCTCTACAATTAAATAAATAAATCGTCTAACATATTTTTTTTTATTATTAAATATATTTATAAATTAATTGTTATGAATGCTAGATAAGATAATAGGACCAACATGATCATTAGCTAATTTTGAATGTTGAATGACTAAGATAAACGTGTTAATAAAACCTTAGGTGAGTGAAATGTGACGAGAAGTTAAAGGGACTAGAATGAAATATAAACCATCAAACTAAATAAATCTTTTATAAGGCAATATAATTGTTGAAGGAAAAATTTTAGATCGTCATAATCATTTCTCAAATTAATTAATGATAAAATTATAAATCACCAAATTTTAGAACAATTAAAGATTAGTGTGTGTCCTAAATTGAAAGTGAAGACATAAATTAGCTAATTTTGATGATGCCAGATATTTTCATCGCGACCATTGGATTTAAATTTGGTCCAATTTGATATTTTACTTGGTCTAAAGTCTAGTGAAACTCAAAAATAGGCTTAAATGCAAAATAAGATTCAAATTCATATAGTTGAGTCATGGGCTAGATCCATGGACCAACCAAAAGCCCAAGCCCACCTAACAACTCTATGGATCAAGTACTAAAAATCGAACAATATCACATTAAATCAATATAAACACTGGACAAATACAAATTCAACCCTATGAAACAAGTTTCTATGGGAAATTTAATATTTTGGACTTTTCATCTGATTGAGAAAATACATTACATTACCAAAAAATAAATAAAAAAAAACTACTATGTCATTAAGCCAATTTTTAATGAGCCAACACATACTCAGAGGTGATTTGTTGATTTGTATGAATTAAATATCGGTGCTAACATGTATGTTTAAAGTTCTATAATCTTTTTATTAATAAGTTAACGACTACGCTAAAATAAACATAGTTTAATTTTGAATTTGAGGTTTGATTCTAAAAAGAATGATTAGTAATAATGATTCGTAATCCCTACTTCAAAAATAAGTTTCATTTTTTATATATAAATTTGCAAATGAATGAATTATGTAAGCATTTTAGACTTCCATGGAATTGAGAAGAAAATTTTGTTTAAAAGGTTAGCAAGAAAATAAAATAAAATTCCATTGAAATTTCAAAAGTGCGTGTGATATGGGAATGGACTAAATTGCACATTTTCTTTCTAGAAAAAAGAAAAAGATGTTTATGGAGTTTTGAAATGTAGGGTTGGATCCTACTATACAACAATTTGCAATACAATTAAAATGACTGAAAAAAAAATCCATCAAATTCCCATTTTTATTAATTTTATGTCCAAATGACTATACTTTCAACCTTCCAATAAATTGATTGATATTGATTGGGAAAGGATAAAACAAACAAATAATAAATGAAAAAGAAATGTTGTCGTAAAAGTATGTGTGGGGTTAAAGTTGGGATGGGTCCAACTACATTTAAACCAACCACATATGGATTGTAAATTTGTTCAACTCAAATTATGTACTCTTTATAAAATAAAACTCAACCCAACACCAAACATTTGGATTGAGTTATTTTAGGTGGTCTAGGTTACATTTTATTATTATTATTATTATTATTATTATTATTATTATTATTATTATTATTATTATTATTATTATTATTATTATTATTATTATTATTATTATTATTATTATTATTATTATTATTTGTGTAAAAAAAATGAAAATTCAATTTATATATTTGTGACTTTGGGAAAAGTTAGCAATTTAAACCCTAAATTAGGGGCTGTATCAATTTAAAACCTAAACTAGTCTCCAACTTTCGCATATATATTCATCTAAATTCTAAACTTTCATAGATGTATTAATTTAAACCTTAAACTTTTATAAGTATATCAAAATAAAACATATAATAGATGGTGGTTAAAATTAAATTGATATAATTATGAAAGCTTAAGGTCTAAATTGATATATTTTTTAAAGTTCATAGTTTAAATTGATACAATCATTAGTTTGAGGGTTAAATTGATACAAACCTCAAAGTTTAGAGTTTAAATTAAGTTTGATTATTAGTTTAGAGTTTGAATCGATACAACTTCCAAAGTTTAAAATTATAAATTGTTATTTTCTCTTTTTAAGATAAAAAATAATCATTATTAATTATTTTTAAATTGTTAGAGGAATAATAACCATTATAAGTTGGCCTACTGATAAAAAGGATAAAATATAACTAAGAGGTCATGGTTTTGATCCATAGTGTCTACTTGCTTGGGAATGAATTATGAGATGTTTTTCATTACCAGGGAGGTGGAAAATTAGCTCTCCTCATCGTTATTTTTGTTTTTACCCCTATGGCTAATACGATCCTTCATCACTCACCAGGTATGTTTTATGATTCATGATTATGCATATGTTTATGACCTTGCCTAAATTAAACTAGATAAAGTATGAATGCTATGATTGTATTGTGAAAGACTTCTGGTAGTGGAATTTAGGAAAAATACCACCACGTAAAGGTGGTGTGGGAGGCAGAGGAGTTGGACGTATCTAGCCTGAAGAACAACCTGTTATGCAAGCGGCCAACCCCACTGCACCTGTCACTCAGGCAGACCTCGCTACAATGGAGTAGAGGTATAAAGATATGCTAAGAGAGGCGTTGGCACCATTTCATGTTGTCCAGCAAACCTCGCTAGCCTCTGTTCAGACTCGAGTGGAACCTCAAAACGTGTCAAATCAGTTGTCAACAGAGACTAATTATTTAAGAGATTTCAAGAAGTACAACCTTAAGAAATTCGACGGATCCTTGGAAGACCCCACCAAGGCCCAGATGTGGTTGGCTTCTATGGAGACCATCTTTCGGAATATAAAGTGCCCTAACAACCAGAAGGTTTAATGCGTTGTATTCTTTTTTACGGACAGAGGCACCACCTGGTGGGAGTCTACAGAGAGGATGCTGGATGCTGAGAGATACCAAGCAGCAAAATTTTCTAAACCTGCAGCAAGGCGATATGACTGTGGAGCAATATAATGCAAAATTTGATATGTTATCCGCTTTGCTCCTGAAATGGTAGCGAATGAGGCTGCTAGGATTGACAAGTCTGTTAGAGGTCTCAGGTTAGATCTCCAAGGTTTCGTTCGAGCCTTCAAGCTAGCCACCCACGCTGACGCACTGCGCCTGGTAGTGGATGTGAGTTTACATGAGGGGCTGATCCGTCCAAGGCTGTAGGAAAAGGGTCAACCCCAAGTCAGAAGAGGAAGGCTGAGTTGCAGCCTCCTGTAGCGCCACAGAGGAATCTAAGGTCAAGTGGTGTTTTTCAGCGGCATCGTTAGGAGATTGCTGAAGCAGGTAAGACCTTGAAATAACTACTTATCTGTCGTAGCTGTGGGAGGTCTCATGGAGGATGTTGCTTAGCAGGAAATGGAGTATGTTATAAGTGCAAGCAACCAGGGCATATAGTTGACTTTTTGCCCTAAAAAACTGTTTAGGGCTACCCCGAACCGGACTTCCACTTTTCAGCAGGGAAGAGTATTTACCACTACTCGTCAGGAGGCCAAGCAAGCTGGCACAATAGTGATAAGTACGCTCCCAATCTTGGGGCACTTCAAACTTGTGTTGTTTGACTTTAAGTCTTCTCATTCTTTTATATCCCCAGTATTTATTCAGCATATGTGTTTAGAGGTAGAACCCTTGAGTTGTATGTTATCAGTTTCTACTCCATCTAGAGAAATCATGTTATCCAAAGAAAAGATAAAAGCATGTCAAACATGTAACTTTGCTAGTTTTAGACATGCGAGACTTTGATGTAATTCTAGGCATGAATTGGCCATCTGCTAACTATGCAAGTATAGATTGTTCCCCCAAGGAGATAGTTTTTTATTCTCCTTCAGTTTCTAGTTTCAAGTATAAGAGGGTAGGGATTGTGGTCCTACCCAAAGTTATCTCAGTTATGAAAGCCAGAAAGCTACTCAACTAAGGTACTTGGAGTATCTTGACTAGCATAGTACATACCAAAGAGCCTGAAGTTTCCTTATCATAAGAAACGGTGGTAAAAACACTTTATTGGATTCAAGATTATAGTATTCAATTTTCACTAATAAATCATCAAAAACCACTTTATTGAATATAATATAATTTAAACTACAAACTACGAGTTTTAGGACATAAATTCCAATAATTTATGCATAAAAGTTCATATCGCGTAGAATACATTTGATCAACTCATCATATCATCATAACGCAAAATCATTCTACATAGCTAATTACATCTTTGTACCCTTTTCTTTAGCTCAAGTGTTTATCACACATTTTTTCCTAGTTACAACTATACAGAGTAATCTCAACACATTCAACAAGTTTTCATCAATTCCATCATGCATAACACGTCTTCCAATGCCAGATCGTAAAACAAGCAAAAGGCATCTCATACTAGATCACACGACAAGAATAAAGCATCTTATCCCATATCACACATCAAGGATAAGGAATCTCATACTAGATCACACAACAAGTAAGAGGCATCTCACATCTGAATACATAACAAGTGTGAGGAATATCATCGCATAGGGTACACAAGATCATCTCGTTACATTTAATCATTCAATTCATGTTAAATCCCATTCCTTTATAAATCACATGCATTTTAAGAAATGAGAAATCATATAACTCAAAGTTTTAGAAATACCATTTAAGGATTTAAAATCATTAGAAATCTTTTCACGTTTGAAAACAATATTAGGAAGAACCACTTACAATCAATGAGCTCTCTCGCCTAACTCTTTAGCTGAGAACTTCCTTACTTTTCCTTGCAATTCTCTGAAATCTTGAAACTCTCTCAATTCTTTCTTAAGTAAGCTCGAGGTAAAAGCAACTTCAAAATGATCAGCCTTCACCTACTTATAAGTCTCTTTATTGAAGCCTCCCATACCGAAATAATTACTTATGTTTGGCGGTGAGGAAGATCCAATGTTAAAACACCATGTGCCATTGTTACTTCCTTATCTTGAATTTTGATTGGGAGAAAAAGTCAAATGAATCGACGACTTTCTTACACAAAGATGGGGTCATTACTTCCTGGTGAAGGAAGCTCATATCATATGGCAATTCATTATGTAGTATTTCTAGTCTCGCAACTTAAAAAGCAAACGTAAGTTACTTTGCAATCTCTTTTGTTGCACGACGGTCTCATCGCATTAGGCAATCTTGCTGCATGAAACTTATCGCGTAAGACAGAACACGATAAGGGCCTCACAATAATACAAATAAACTATAAATGACAACCATCGCCTTGAACTGCTACCTTAAAGAAATCAAATTCTTTTACCCATCAATAGAGTGTAGGTTTTGTTTTCTAAAAAAGGAGTGAAGCACCATAAAAGTGATTTCTTAAGTAATTAGTCAATACTAAAAAACTGAGAATTAACAACATTTAATAAAGGTCATGAACAGTGTTCTGACACATAGTTTGCATCCTTTGAAGCCCCTGTAAAGATAGGGTCATTAATGACACATTGGAAAATATGATGTTAAAATTGCTTATATGATATTGATTTAACGTTGATAATGAAATTATCTTGACATTTAACAACTATCATTGTAAACTAGACTTCGACACAACGTAGTTTTCATTGTTAAGATCTATATTGGTTTGTTTGTGTAACAATTTCCTAATTGACGACATTTTTTATAGTGTCAATGATTAACATTTAGTAACAATTAGTTACTATCGATGTATATTTCCCCACAACAGTTTTGTTGTGTTATAATTGATTATATACCAAATTACTTCAACTCAGATTATAACACGATTTATACAGTCATTAATTACTTAATTTTACGCTTCTGTCCTGTAAATAAAATCCAATGATTATTGTCAATGGGTGTGTTTACTCTATTATTTTTCATACAATTTAGATAAGGAAGTAGCCATATATCTACAATCTGCTCTCTATAGTGATCATCAAGACTTAAAATTAAATTATATAAATAATATTACATAATTCATCACAATGAAACATATGCCATGCACATATGCTTAACAAACAAAATGTGAATAGAAATATATTTATTGTGACATGTCTTTTATGCTCCAAGGGATTCTTCGAAGATTTGAAAGAACGTAGAAAATCAATGTCATGTACATCTCAACTCATGCCAATATTGAAGAGGGTAAGTTTTTACCTATACAAAGTAATTGAATCTCTCCAAATGACTAAAACTTGCACAAAACATGAATGCCACAACCTACGACCATATTCTTTTAATCAACACCCATTATTAGATGGAGGCTATATTTGTACCAACTATGCATCCATAACAAATATCATATTTACCTGATTGAATCTCATAATACAAAATAGTATACTCATTTCAACAACTTGATGTATATATCTAAAATAACATAAAAAAATTTTTTAGTAAAAACATATTGTTATAAACACAATAGCACAGACATGTCATGGAAAACAGGATTGGAACTATTTGTTAGGGTTTGAGGGAAGAAGAGTTGCCTGTTGCCAACTTTGATAGTACAAGGCAGGATTCTCCATGGTATGATCAACACAATATGGTAGAAAAATATAATAGTTCTAAAAAGGCAAATCTATTATTTAAGTAGCTCAAAGGACTCAAAATGTAGTTTGTGTGAATTGAGGAGAGGTGTTGCATAATAATCTGTTTCACAACACAAAATTTATCAACTTCTTAATTAATATGATTTATCAAACACGCAAACAACTAAACAATTTATTAATACAACTTAATCTATGACTACCATAACTATAGAATAGTTAGAACACTTCAACACTTAATCTAATTCAACAATTTCAAACTAAAGTTTTAGAAAGTATGTTTTATAAATATTACCTTTTACCAAACTAAGAGGACTTATGGTTGAGGATTCTCTATTGAAGATGAATGGGACCCCCAAGAGCTTGGAAAAAAAGGTTATAAGTTAAAATAACTTAGACAACAACACAGACATGTCATATAGAAGTATCATTCCCGATTTTGACTTTGAAAACAACTGATGTTATTCAAGCAAACTCAAGTTAAAGTTTGGAAATAAGTGTCTAAGTCACACTTTAATTATCAAAATAGAAACCACACAAAAGGTACTTTAAGTGACAATTATTTGACAACCAAATATACAATTATAAAAGGGTCATAGTAATCAGCAGAAATTTTAATAGGTTCTAGAGATATATACAACCTACAAAAGTTAACTCATAGTCTTAGTGGAGAAGAAACCAAAAAGGGCTAACACATATTAGTAGACACAAGACGAACCAAAGACTATATAAAAAAATAATAAAAAGAATCTATAAGAAAACTATAAAAACAATAAGGATATTAGTTGCTAAATAAGTATATCTAGCTTCACTAGGGTGTACCTGAAAAGCAAGTATTGATGTTATAGTATATCTTTGTATGTGTTGGAGGGGAGAGTGTTCTATAATGACCATTTTCACAATAGAGAAATACACACTCTTCAAGTATCTCTAAAGTAGAATGATATGAAAGTAATACACATACCTATTGGCCACCATTAAACCGATTCCATGACAACAAAAAATGTTCCTTTGAAAAATTCATACAATAATATGTGAATATTTTAATTAGTCCATGCTATATAACTAAGTGTAGATTTAATAGATTTTCCTATAAATTGATATTGTACCACTTTGACCCTTCCAATAGCTCCAAACAAAGTCAGTATGTGTGCACACATGTGTCGTTTTCCTCCAAAATGTAATTTATACCAAAATGTACTCCTAAAATTTAACAAAAAATGAAAAGAAAAAAAAAATCAAAAGTACCACATTCTACACAAAGAACACCTACTCTCCTACAAATTGAGCCTACTTAGATCAAACAAAATCAAGAGTACACCTTTCATCTATTGACAGTTAAATACATGTTAGTGCATGTCAATTGAATTGAATCTAATCAAACACTTTAACTAAATACATACTATGTCTATAAAATTGAGGTGGACAATATTATACCCACGCATGAACCGCATGACATAATACCCACATTTATTAAGTAGTATACTTCATACCATTATACAATTTAAATGATAATGAAGTCACTTAGGTTATGTAGGCATCAATACATGGAGTTGATATCGGATGCATGTAACAAAAATCTTGCAACACCTCAAGGAAAAAGCAACATTTCTGCTGCAATTCAAATATTTCAACCGACACGTTTATTTTAGATTGTTTACTTGATGTGCTCTAATTCTCGAAGCAGACATCGAAGGGCTACTGATGAACTTTGGACTAGTGTCAAGGGACTTATATGCACATCAGAAGGGACCAAAACAACATCCTCCTATCACAAACTCTAATATTCATTTGAAGGTAAAATTTACTCTATGAAAAACAAAGTCATTAGTTGGACTCACATTACCTTTTCATCTTGAACAATGACAAAATCATGCAGCCATAGTAAATGGGATCCTGTTTCCAGCGAAAGTTTGTTCATGCCTTCCTTTTCTGGTACGAAAATTGAGCAATCACCATCAACATTCACTTTAACTAAAACCTTCACCTTATCACCTTCCATGTCACAGTCAAATATTGTCCCCGTGTCGACAACATTATTATTTGATCCAATTGCAAGTAGATAAAAAGTCTCATAAAGTATATTTTAAACCAAGCCTATTATCAAAATTAAATTTACAAAAGGCAACCATTAAGTGAATAGAAATCGTACTTACCTTCATTTTCTTTGAGATTACAGTCGATTCAGAAAAAGCTCTGCTTTCAACGCCAACCTTTAATATACTATTAGTTATGTGAGCAATCGTTCACTCATTATAAAACAATAAGTAGTAGTAAAAGTGTGCAGTGTTTGACCTTCTTTTTGTTAGGTAAGTCCACGTGCTTTTCTTTAACTATTTTTGTTCCACTACAACTTTTTTCTTCTTTAATCTCTTCGTCATTTATTCCTTTTCTAACTTAAAGATCTAAGCAGTTATTCTAGCTCATTCTTCCACATGTTCTATTTCCTTATTGAACTTAACCTTCCTCTTTTCTCTTGCGGTGTGGAAATACTTGGTCATTGTGACATATTTACCCACCTCCCAAATCCTTCCAAGTGGATCCTCACCTTCCAATGCCTGTGATAGTATGTCTCGGCTAGATTGCTCGCATGAATCGTTTACATTTCGTGAAGCAAGTTGCTCATCTTATAAAAAACAATGTGATAATAGTTGTTATCACTGAACAATTCATTAATTAATATTGGTTAGTATACTTACTATATGATTGACCACTTCATTCATATCTTTATCAGGAATTTCGTCAACTTGATTTATAAGAGCCTTCTTCCATATGGTAGAACGATCAACTGCTCAACAGTTTGATGAAGTTTCTTCTACAAAAATTACATACATCTTATTAGTAATTTCACCTTAAAATATACAAAAAAAAAAAAAAGATTAGAAATGTAGTTGTGTCTTACCATTTCTTCTATGAGATTTTGCATAACCCTTACACGATATATGATGGTTGCACTTTTTCTGCCTCTTGTGACCTTTTTGGTTAATGACCTTTGTAAAGTCTTACAAATAAATGGAAGGTAAATATAACTAAAGGAAAGAAGGAAAGATAAAGAGTTATTATATTTACCTAAAACTCTTCACTCAGTCGAAAAGTAACAAATATATTCCAATGTCCTCGATCGATGAAATAGTACTCAATAGGAGAATGTTTGAGTTTCTTTGGATCATTCTTAAATGGTAGAATAAAAGTATTGTTTTTGACATTGTATATGCGTCAAGATCAAATGTACATAACATGTAAATGTCAAGTATATGAGATAAACTGACTTGTTTTACGTGTCGATTATTTGTTTAGTCTTGACATTTATTATTGGTCAAGAATATTTAATCTTAACACTTATTACCTATCAAATGAGAGTTCTTCTTGGCAATGAGAAACTTACAACTTTAGGTAATACTTGACACATTTTACGTGTCAAGGATTTTTTTTGTAAAAAAAATTGTACAATTCGAAAAGCCTAATAATTGCACATGTTTTGAAGTCCAACACTAGTATATAATAAATAATATATATTCACAATTTTATGTATGCACTAACAACAATATTACAACACTAACAGTAGTTCTAACTCTATTAAAATAAAAATGTTTTAATATAAAAGAATCAATCAATTCACTAAGAAGGACAAAAGGGCTATTCGACCCTCATACTATGAAGAAGTGGAGTGAACTATATTAGTCGACTTCATATTTGACCCAAGGGTTATTATAACCTTAGGATTAGGATTAAGACTATTTTACTCCTTCCCCTATTTCTCCTCTGTCACTATTCATCACTCCCCTAAGAGTTATTATACTCATTTCTCCTCGGTCACTATTCCTCACTCCCCCAAAGGTTATTACATGTTTTACAAATTTTAATTATGCCACAAGAAGTCATCTAATGAATTTTGTGCATATATATCTTTAAAGATTTAGTTTAATTAAAAATGTAGATAAAAGTTTGTGTGACATTAAAAAAATTAAAAAATTGTAATATCTTTTATGAAAATTAACATGACAATGGATATTTAACACCACTTTGACCTCCAAACTAATTTCCATCTTTTGAAACAAATTTTAAGTTAAATGATATTTTTCTAAAACAAATTCAAAAGTTTAAAAGAAAAATAACAATTTTCCAAAATTTTAAAGAATGTTAATAACATTAAATATCATATTAGAATCTAAATAGAATATATAAAGTTCATAAGTTTAATAAAAAAAATTGAAAATCTAAATGGTGTAAAAAAATATGTGAATTTAATTAATTAAAACATTCAAATATTCTTAATTAGTCTGATATTCACTTTTTATTTTTGCAAGATTTTCAAAGGTGATCTATGCTTACCAAGCGATCATAAATTGTCCAAGGAGATCTCATGCTCATCAAGCGATCATCAATTTTTCATTAACCCAATATTCAGATTATATCATGAATAAAACTCCTTAAAGGCAATCTTTTATTATATAACTAATTATTATTTTTCATTATATATATATATAACTAATTATTATTTTTCATTATATATATATATATTATTTGAGTTTGTTGACCATTACTCCTATACTAGCACGGTAGTGAAAATCCCAGTTTGAAACTAAATTTATTAAACGAACATTCTTATTAACCAGATTTGATAACATCAATTGAAAAATAAAAATTGTATCTCATGTATACCAAAAAAATAGTAGTGAAAAATCAAATTCTCCACCCAAATACAAATGGATAATAACATATACTATAATAATTTACATCTCAAACACAAAGTATAATCGTCTGCCCCTAAACGCAAACTATTATAACCCTCAAACTATTATAAATCTCTCATTGCTTCTAAAAGTTCTATTACTACAAAAGGGTTCTAACAATTAAAATATAATAGTACAAGAGGCACAAACTTAAATAAGCTCGAAACTCAATGGCCTTGAATGATCTATGCTTCCAAATATAAACTTGGATTCCACAACCTCAACCAAAATACAACAAACAATGTGTCAAGTTAAAATGAACTCATAAACCTCAAATACATCAAAGTGTTTTAGGGTCATTAATGCTCAACTTCCACCCGACTCATCAACGGCTCATGAAACACGTTTACGTGTGCATATCTTTGATCCTTCATCATCAATTCAAGATCAAAGAAGAGCTTATCATAACAAATGAGTCAACCCACGTAGCAGTAAATAGCTCGAGCAAAGGAAAAGGAACCCATCGCCCCCAACTGCAGTTGTAGGGTTTCTTCCCTCTGAGTCGAAGTAGAAGTTTCAGACCATACAAAAAGCCACAAATCCAACTAGTGCAAAATAGAAACCCTAAAAAATATCTACAATAAAAAACAGAACTACAAATATGGAAAATAACTCATCAACTAAAATCATGAGTAGAAGAAGAAAGAAAACAAACCCATCTTCAATTCATCTTGGAAGTTGGAAGTGTGAGACCACCATCAATGGAGAGCACAGCACAAACACTTTGGTTTTTACTTTTTTTTTTTTTTTCTTTTAAGTTTCAGCATCCCATCACAGCACAGTTATACACAAAATTTACAGATGGTCTCCTGGCAAGGAAATCCCATCTTGGAGGTCTTTCACTTGGAACCCATGAATTGAGTTCTATATAACCTTCCCCTATTGCCCTTGGTCCACCAATAACAGTAAGCCTGTCTCCACAAGCTCAAATGATCAAGAGACTCCTAAAATAATAAAATTCAAGTTCCAAGGTTAGAACTCAGTACAAAACCTTATTTTTAAACTAATCAGTTATAACACAACAATCTCACTGAGTGATGCAAAATCAATTTATATAATTAATCGATCATAAGAGTAATGAACTAACGAGACCAAATGAAATCATTCGATAACACAACAATCTCGACTGAGTGATGCAAAATCAAATCATTCCATCCAAAATGCCAAAACAGCATCCATTGCAACACAAATCATAGAGATAACGCAAAGGACTTACCAGACCAAATGAAAGAAAATGACAGAATTTTCAATTAGTCATCGACAGAAAATACCGAATTTGAACGACACTGCGGAAACAGGACATAACAACTTTAGTACCAACAAAAAGATAATATAAACATAACTCAATGAAGTACACAAGGACATGCTTAGCATCGCCAATACAAACCAGTAACACAACAATTTTACTTTCTTAATTTCCAACGCGAAGATTAAAAGGAAAGACCTACTTCTTCTAAAATAAGAGAACATGATACATAAAACTGGTGAATGGAGTAATACATGTCCAACCAAGCAAATTTTGGTTAATCCAAATCTTTGTATCAGACCTAAAAAGAAACAAACCAACAATTCCTTTCTTGGTGGCTTCTTTTCATTGGTTCAATATATATTTTCTTTTTTTTTTTTTGCCTTTTATGTTCATGCCCTCCCTTTTGTATTTTTATTCTTAATGGAGGTTGGTTTTTGGCATCTGAGTATTTGTGCATATACAGAATTTAAACGACTCGCGCAACAGCTATGATATCAATGGGTTGACTACTTGGCCAATTGAACTGGTTGAGGCAATCATTTATATCATCATCCAAAAGGTTATCATTCAAATTCTCACCCTCATGTTGTTGAACTAAAAGAATAGGTTATGCCTATGCCTATTTGGGCATGAGTTAAATATTTCAAATTCAAAGCAAAACTTCTGCAAATATAGATATTATCTACGCTAGCTACCTTGGACAACAAATGAATAAAAAGACCAACCACAAGTACAAATAGACAAGTAGTGAAGATTGCATCTAAGGGAATAATTTATGGGATGTGAAATTAAACTTAAAAGATATTCAATATGAACACTCAGAGTCTGTATGGAAAAGTCTCGAATTGTTTCGGTCCAGACTCCATTTCTGTAATATCTGGCTTATAGCCTAATACTTCGAATATAAAGTATGCATATCTATCTACAGTACAAATTATAACAGATCATCTTTTGTAGCTTATGAAATAGATAGAGTTGTATATGCTCTTAAATATATATATAAAAGAAGAAAGAATAAAAATGACATAAAATACCTCCTTCCGAATAAGGAACTATCAAATGGCCCAAAGCAGGAGTGAGCCAACTGGTTCTCCAACTGCTCAAGTTTTTCAGCTGCAAAGCACAAAAATAAACAACTAAAAAGAATCATATAAAATTCAGATCACATTACTTCAACTTTCATCCAAATGAAAGCAGAATTTCAAAAGGAAAAAAAACATCACTAGAATTGTACTTACAATCCATATTCCATTCAATATCCCCATAAGGACTTCGTATGTCCGAGTACATGCACCATTCTCATCTGTGAAAGCAATAACTTGAGTCACGATACAATCCTTATGAAATGGACGGTATGAAATCTACCACTTGACATTAATTATGGCATTATTAGATATTTCATCTATACAGGTAACTATTAACTGACAACTCAAATATTATGTTCTGAATTTAGTTTCATTAATCAAATGATATAAAGAAAAGATGGCCTATCAACAACATAAATGTCACACACGAGTAGTTAGAGGTTTAAAAGTAATATAAAAAAATTTAAATGTTCGTCAGTTCATAAGTTAAGCAATACGAGCTAATCAACTAACCCTTTCTTCAGCAGACAAAGCTGACCCACAAAACGTCCATTTGTTTACCCCATATGATGGAGATGCCCAATTGCTCAAATCCTTCTGGTTCCTAGAAGAAAAAACATTTAACATATTAAAATTATTGTCACGAAGAAAATCTCTGTTCAAAGCAACACTTCCAGAAAAAAAAAATATCCATGGTGAAATATAAAATGAGTAGTGCATTGACATGTTTCGAATTTACTCCGTGAGATTTAGAGTAAAAAAATATCCATTGTTTTGCTTTAGATTTCTATTTGCACCTCACGTATCAAATAAGACAAATGAATATAACGGTTAGAATTAGTGGGCTTAGCCCATTTGGAGATTTGCCCTAAATATTATTTCCTTTTTTATCTTTTTGTATTTTTCTATTTATTCCCCTCTTGTACCTATTGTATTATTATCAGAAAATAATAAGAACAAAATATCGTGACTTTTTACCCAGTACACGGGTTTCCACATAAATCATTGTGTTCTTTGTCTCTATTTTCAATATGGTATCAGAGTGGGAAATTGAACACACCCTAGAAACCCTAGAAGACACAACCAATGATGGAAATCAAAAAGAGGCGACAGCCGCCAGTTTTAGCGCCACCATCAATGCTCGGATCAGACAGCCATGGACAAATGGTTCTACCGCCTTCAGACAACGCCCGCAAGTGCATTCCTGTCAATTTTGCAATCTTCTGCACCGTAAAGCATGCCTCACGTGTCGCCCACACACCACAGCCGAACCTCCACACACTACCACCAGAGCTACACGCGCCAGTCCTTCCTCCTCAAACAGTTTCGACCATCCTATCTGTGCAACCCTCTTCTTCATTTGCGGCCTATACTGCTCCCCACACCCCGATTCGTGCTCTGCCACCTAATTCCGACAAGCCACCATCGCTTCTGCCGTCAAATTCGTATGCCCTCCCCCCACTGACCTTAGTTATTATTTCGATGTTAAGAATCCTCAAATTCACTCAACATTTGAGGTTGATGAATCTTTGGCACATTTCAACCCTAACGTGCAAGCTTCTTCTTCGGGAATAACTCAACAGCAACTGGAAGGGTTTCGACAACATATTGCAGCAATTGAGGCTACCTTAGTAATGACATCTAACACTTTTGTACCGATGTATTCTGAGAATCCGATAACCTCATTCCCTACTTTATCCTTTTCCTATGTGAGTGAGAATGCTAGTCCAACCACACTTGGAGCTATTGTCCAGTAAGATATAGCTTAGTCCTTTAGTCTCATTAATATTGATGGTAAAGTTCTTTAGATCCTAGACTCTAGTGCCACAAACCATTTAACCGATTCCTCTAAACACTTTGTATCCTACATTCCATGTGTTGGGAATGAGAAAGATAAGAATTGATGATGGCTCCTTGGCTCCCATTGCGAGAAAGGGCAAATTTCTCTTTCTAACAGGTTCTTATTACACAATGTGTTGCATGTGCCACGTATTTCATATAATCTTCTGTCAATTAACAAGATTATTCGTGAATTAAACTGCAAAGCAACGTTCTTACCTAATCTATTTCTTTTCAGGACCTAAGCTCGAGGAGGATGATTGGCACTGCCCGACACAATAAGGGTCTTTACTTAATGATGATACCTCCTCCTGTAGCATTTCTAGGACAATTCTTTTATCTTCCTACTTTACTACTTCTGAAAAAGATCTTATGTTGTAGCATTTCTGTTTAAGCCATCCCAACTTTAAATATATGAAATACCTATTTTCTCATCTCTTTCCTAAAGTTGATGTTTCTTCCTTATCTTGTGATGTGTGCATACAAGTTAAAAAACACCAAGTCTCGTTTCCCTCGCAACCCTATGAGCCAACCCGACCTTTTAATCTTGTCCATAGTGATGTTTGGGATCTTCCAAGGTCACTACCTCCTCTGGGAAGCGATGGTTTGTGATCTTTATTGATGACCATACTCGTCTTACTTGGGTTTTCCTAATCTCCGACAAATCTGAAGTTACCTCCACATTCTGGGACTTCTATCACACCATAGAAACCCAATTCAATACAAAGATTGCAATCCGACAAAATGATAATGGTCGTGAGTTTCAAAATCTCTCTTAACGAGTTCTTATTCTCTAAAGGAATTATTCATCAAAGTTCATGTGCTTACACCCTAACAAAATGAGGTTGTCGAACGAAAAAATTGTCACATTTTGGAAGTTGTTTGTTCCCTTATGTTGTCCACTTCTCTTCCTTCCTATCTCTAGGGTGATGTCATTCTCATTGCCGCTCATCCCATCAACCGCATGCCCTCCCGTGTCTTTCACTTCTAGACACCGTTAGATGGCCTCAAAGAATCCTATCCCTCAACTGTCTCATCCCTGATGTTCCCCTTCAGGTGTTCGAATGCACAGCCTATGTCCATAGTCATGCTCCTAACCAAACTAAATTCACTCCTAGGGCTTAGGTTTGTGTTTGTTGGATACCCTCTGCACCAACGAGGCTATAAATTCTTCCATCCATCTTCACAAAAGTACTTTGTTACCATGCATGTTACCTTTATTGAAGATTGTCCTTTCTTTCCCGTTAGCCTACTTCAAGGGGAGAGTGTGAGTAAAGAGTCTAACTATATGCTTCCCTTAGAGTCTACATGTACTACTGTGGTTACCTTACCTGACCCTAGCCCTCACAGGTAGTCCTATCCACAAATCAAGTTCCTTGGAAAACCTACTATAGGAGGAATCTCAGAAAGGGAGTTGAGTCTCCTGTTGTTCAGACGGCTCCTATCCAAGATTATGAACTAATAAGAGATCAAGGTATGACTGATTCCACTAACTCATATAGTAAAAACCGAATAAGTGAGAATGCAAGTCTGAGACAAATTCAACTAACTCACATATCGACAGTAATGCAGGTGAGAATGATGGGCCTGATACAGCTATTCTGGAAAATATGGGTGAGCAGGGCAGTATTGATGAGGTCATTATAGAGAGAGAGGACAATATTGATGAGAACGAGATTGTTGCTGAACATACTGAAAATGAAACAAAGTAACCATTCTGGAAATACCAGTAAGTATGATCCATCTCTTGATCTTCCTATTGCACTGAGAAAAGGTACTCCGTCCAGTACAAAGCACCCCATATCTAATTATGTGTCATACGAGAATCTCTCACCACAGTTCAAAGCCTTTATTGCCAACCTTGACTTTACCACATACCTAAGAGTATCCACCTAGCCTTAAAGTGTCAGAAGTGGAAAGTTGTTGTCATGGAAGAAATAAGAGCTCTAGAAAAAAAAACAAGACATGGGATCTTTGCATGCTCCATAAGTGACACAAGACTGTTGGATGCAAATAGGTGTTTACACTCAAGTACAGAGCAGATGGTACAATTGACAGACATAAGGCTAGGCTAGTTGCAAAAGGGTTCACTCAGACCTATAGGATTGACTATTCTGAGACTTTTTCTCCTGTTGCAAATTTGAACACTATTAGAGTTTTGTTGTCTGTTGCAGTGAATAAAGATTGGCCCCTATATCAACTTGATGTTAAAAATGCATTCTTGAATGGGGATCTTAAAAAGGAAGTGTATATGAATCCGCCTCTAGGATTTGAAGCTCAATTTAATAATCAGGTTTGCAAGCTTCGGAAGTCCTTATATGGGTTGAAACAATCACCAAAAGCGTGGTTTAACAGATTTTCCACTTTCATCAAGTCTCAAGGGTACAATCAGGGGCACTTCGATCACACCTTGTTCACTAAAGTCTCCAAGACAGGAAAAATTGCAGTATTTGATTGTCTATGTCAATGACATTGTGCTATCTAGGGATGATACTAATGAGATCGTTAAACTAAAGAAGATAGGGTTTGAGTTTGAAATCAAGGACTTGGAAAATCTAAAGTAATTTCTCGGAATGGAGTTGCTAGATCCAAAGAAGGCATCTCAGTGTCCCAAAGAAAGCACAACCTTATTAGTTGAGACAGATATGCTAGGATGTTGCACTACTAACACACCCATTGAGTTCAATGCCAAACTCGAAAATTCAGGTGACGGGGTTCCTGTTGATAAAGAAAAATATCAACACCTGGTGGGAAAGCTGATTTACTTATCTCACACTAGGCCTAACATCTCCTATGCTGTGAGTACCTTCAGTCAATTCATGCAGACACCTTATTAGGATCACATTGAAGCGATTAACAGGATTTTGAGGTATTTAAAAGCAACTCTTAGTAAAGATCAAAGATTTAGGAAGACCGATAGAAGATGTGTTGAAGCTTATATTAATTCTAACTCGGCAAGATCTATCATTTATAGAAAGTATACCTCAGGATATTGTACTTTTGTGTGGGGTAATCTTGTAATTTGGAGGAGTAAGAAGCAAAGTGTTATGGCTAGGGCAACGCTGAGGCCAAATACCAAGCTATGAGTTTGGGAATAACATAAGGAAATTTGACTTCAGAAAGTCTTACCTGATCTTCATCACAAGTGTAAGACACTAATGAAGCCTTTTTGGGATAATAAAGCTGCTATTAGTATTGCTAACAACCCAATTCAACATGATAGAACTAAACATGTTGAGATTAATCGACATTTCATCAAAGAAACACTTGACAATAGGAGCATATGCATTCTATACATCCCTTTGAGTCAACAGATTGTTGAGGTTCTCACTAGAGGGCTTCTCAGACCAAACTTCGACTTTTGTGTTAGCAAGTTGTGTCTCATTGATATTTACATCCCAACTTGAGGGGGAGTGTTAGAGTTAGAGGGCTTAGTCCATTGGAAGATTTGCCCTAAATATTCTTTCCTTTTTTATCTCTTTGTATTTTTCTATTTATTCCCCTCTTATACCTATTGTATTATTATCAGAAAATAAGAACAAAATATCGTGGTTTTTCTCCCGATACTTGAATTTCCACATAAATTAGTCTATGTTCTTTGTCTTTACTTTCAATAATAACCCATATATTTTAAGAACCAGTAGCAATATTAAAGCATATTGAAGCCTGACCAATATTAAATAATTAATTTAGATATTATAATCAACCAAGATTTCGAAGCGCCAGGCCAAATTAAATAAATACAAGTTGAACATATGAAATTGTGTTCTGATAATTTAAAAATCGGAAACCTACAACTACAAAAATCACAATGCCTAAGAAGAAACCAAAAAAAAAAATCGTCAAACCCTCGTACACACAAAAACACACAAAGGAATTTCATCAAATACCTGTGATGCAATATTTATTTTACAAATCTCATTGATATCCATAAACTTACAATTTAGCAGCAGATCTGGAGTCGTCGACGGAGCTTGCGCGAAGTCACGTTGTGGTGGAGCTTGGGGCGGCGTCATGTGGGCAGCAGATCTCATGCGATAGAGCTTGAGGTTGAGATACGGGCGGTGGATCTCGAACTTGCAGAGTCAAATTCGGCTGATGAAGAGTCACTAGCAGTGAAACTTGGGGCAGAGTCAAACTTGCACTAGTGGAGGGAGCTGGAGCCGCCGGCTTGCAGTGGCGGGAGCTAAGGCACACAGTTGAGAGAATACGATTTGGAAATTTTGTGGGGAAGGAAAGAAGAAAGGAAAAAAATCGTGGAAATGAAGAGAGAAAGAAAAGGAAATTTTGGGGAAAAAGAGGGAAATGGTTTTTAGAGAAAAGGGGGAAAAGAAAAATATTTAGAGTAGGTAATTCTTGACATCTAAAAAATGTCAAGCAAATAAAACTAGACTTTCGCTATTCTTAACGTTTTTTCATTTTACTCGACATTTTTTATTAGAAACGTCAAGTATTTCTAAATTACAAAACTCAAGTAAAAACTCAAGTAATGTTTTTGTAGTAGTGGAAAACGAAAACAGGTTTACACCAATTTCTAATGAATTCTCCCAAATTAAGCAATAGCAATTCTTAGTAATGATGTAGCCAAGCATTCACCGAAAACAAAGCAGTATTTATTCATATTTGGATCTTCTGATTTTACAAATTGGACTTGTAAAGGATTGTGAAAACTTGCGGACTCTTTAGCCAAAATAACTACATTGTCTCTTTGTTGTCTCATTGTAACTTTCCTCCCATTTCACTGTATCAATGGAAAGCTTTGTTTCCTTTTAAAAAAATGAAAAAGAGAAAAGAAAAGAAAAACATGACATTAGCATCGAAAATGGAGAAAAAAAACCTTTGTTCCAAAGGAATCCACCCATTCAAGGACGATTAAACCAGCAATTCCACAACTGAATGAAGGCAGCCTGAAATTTAGAAAATTGATCCTCAGAATAAGGATAGACGTGTCAAACTGGCCTGGCTTTCAAATGTATCAACATGTCCATTGGGCTTTGCAATAAAAAATTTCATCCAATTCCCTTTGATAAGTTAACAGAAAAACTTCAACTTCAGCTGCTCAGACATGAAACACCAATTGTTGGAATGTGGCCCTTCTCGATAAGAGATTTGACTCCCAAGCCAGTTTGTTCATCTTCAGATAATTTAAAGATTGCATCTCTTATGGTTGCATAGTTCTTGTCGGTTGGATTGGGAATGTTTCCTTTCTCAATTGTCTCCTTTAATACGTGAAAAGCCATGGAAAAGTTGTGTTTTGATATGAAAGCATCAATCAGTGCAACAGAGACATAACTGTCAGGTTTCATTTCCTTTTCTTCCATCCTATGGTAATAAACTAGAGCTTCATCAGGCTTTCCACACTTGCAAAGACCGTGCACAATTGCCATGTAAGCGATCCTGTTTGGGGAGCAACCTTTTTGCTGCATTTCATTCCAAAGTATTTTGGCATCGTCAGGCCTTCCAGAATTGCAACATCCATCAATCAAAGTCGTGTAAGTGATGATGGTTGGTTCCCTATTCTCTTCATTCATTTTGGAAAGACAAAGGATGGCCTTATCAATATCACCATTTTTGCACCATCCATCAATAAGAAGATTATAGCTAACAACCGAAGGAACAAGCCCTGCCACTATCATTTTGTTTAGAAAATTGTAGGCTTCATCAACTTTTCCAGCTTTACAAAAGCCTTTCATCAATACATTATGAGAAACCACATCCGGACAATAACCACGAGTACAAATGTCTTGAAACATCTCAAAAGCACGATCCACTTCATTAATCTTGACTAGGCCAGCCATAGCAGCAGAGTAGGCAACTATATCAGGCAAGAAGCCTTCACAAACCATATCAGCAAGAAAATTAGAAGCTTTAATAACTCGCCCGTTCTTACACAGCTGTTTCACGAGGAGTGTAGAATGTTTTAGCCATGGCTCGTGCCCATGAACCCGCATCTCCCTCAATAATTCAATGGCTCCTACAGTATCCTCTCTCCTACATAGGCACCCAAATATTGAATTATATGTAAAATGTGTCGGTTGAAGTCTTGATTGCTCCATGTCTCTCAAAAGCTTATAACTTTCCTCCAATCTATCCGATTTACACAGTGCATCTATCATATTGTTATAAAGTAATTGGTTTCGTTCACAACCAAGTTGAACCATATCTTCAAAGAGGTTTAATGCGGCATCCTGACACAACTTACTTGTTGTCTTTAGCAAACCATCAATTACGATATTGAACGAGGCAGTATTAGGAAGTACCTTCTTAAAAGTTTGGTGGATCTCCAAAAGGTGAATATCATCTCTATGAGATTCATTTCCCATCATAAGACGAAGCAAATAACAAGTACTCGCTACTTTTCCAGCATTAACAAGAAATTTCAGCACACTATTGAAAAGCAAGATCATACCTTCATAATTTATATCTATTGGTCTTTCCCCAAGTAACATGATCACAACTCTTTCTTCAGGAGAAGATGCTACCAGGTTTGCAAGTATCCCAACATCAGGCTTAATTCCAAACATCTTCATCTTCAAAAACAAAGCCATTGCTTTCTCAAATGCCCTCTTCTTACAAAGTCCTCCTATTAGCACATCATAGATTGAAATATCAGGAGTAAAACCCTGTTTCAACATTTTCTCAAGCAACTTAAGAGCCATATCCTCCCTGGATTTCTTCACAAAACCATGAATCAAAGCATAGAATGTCTTTTCACCTAACACAAGATTTTGATCTCCCATTCTATCTATGAGTTGCATTGCTCTATCTACCTCACCCCACTTGCTAAAAGCTAATGCCAAGATCGAAAAGACATACCCATCAACGCACCCTCTCTCATGCATATCATTAAACACAATTAGAGCTTTGTCAAACTTGCCAGCATTGCAATAAGCCTTCAAAACTGGTGTCAATGTGTACTTGTCCACTTCCCACCCGAAATATTTCATCTCTATCAACCTATTCTCAATGGAATCAATAGCATTTACCTTGGACAAAATTTCCAACAAACAGTTATAACTATAACTATTTGGGACACACAAACCCATTGATCTAACCTGGTCAAATAAATAGTTAGCTTCCTCAACCAACCCCACGCTTCCCAAACATCTTAAAAAGACTCCCAAAGCTCCAGGGGTCATCAAACAACGAGAGGTAAGGACATCCCTAGCAACGGCTCGCAGTGGGGCTTTTTTTCGAGCATGTGATAGGACTGATGCAATGGCATTGAAAGTATAACAATTATGTCTATACCCCTGTTGTTTTGAGGCCCAAGTGAAGAACATATGAGCAATCTCCCACCGCCTCAAGCCATTCAAGACAGTTTCAACAATTCGAGGGTTGAGACTTGAAGCTAAATTTTTCAGCTCAGGGTCATCAAGGGAAAATTTTTGTTGGCTAAGGAGGGAAATGAAGTTATTACTGATACAGGTTTCATCCGGAGAAGGAAGAATATTGATTACTTCAGTACAAACGGATCTATAACGTTGAGAAACCATAGGACAGATTTTTGCTAAAGATATGCAAAGCAGCGGCAAAAGAATTAGTGAATTTGACGGACTTGGAAAGGCTTGGATTGGCAACCGTAATTTTGAAAAGCGCCATTGGAGTGGAGATGAGAAATTCAAGTTCCATTTAGTAACGCTGAAGCTCCTGTTCCATATGTGCATTGGGTTATTCCATGTTAGCTCTCTCATTCAGAGAAGGTTTAGCATTAAAACCTGCAAAATTAGCAATGAAGTAACTCATATGTTCATACATAAACTTAGAAGTCCAATTATTACAAGCAAAAAGTCTAAAAAAGCAAAGGAAACTAATACGCTTGATTAAATTGTCACACCCATTCTAGATTTTCCCCTCTAACCTAGATCGTGGAATAAAAACGCTTTTTGAAAACAACCTTTTTCAATCTAAAAATCAAGCAAACAAGTAAAATAAAATTCTACAAAGTTTTCGACAACACCTCCCTTAAAATATGGGTTAGCCAAACCTGAAAAGAGGGAAATTTTTCACTTCTAAATAGATATATACACATCAAACTCAAACTAACATCGAGTGTGTCTCACCAAACACTCATACAGACTAATCCAGAGTTCCAAAAAGAGTTTACATCCAAGCTAGGAATTAGATACAAAAGAATTACAAACCACTAAGAGATCTCTCAAATACATGTCCATAGCATGACTCTTGCTATTTCTAACCACCCCATGACGCAATACAAAGCTTAAGTATAAACATCCAAAAGAATGAGAATCTAAAATCTATGACGGGAAGTTCAACCAATGCTTGGTCCTTGACCACTACTTGGGGGGAGAAAAACATTGAAACGGGAACTAAACTCAGTGAGTGGCAAGTTTTTCCTTTTCTTTTTTTTTTTTTTTTTTTGAAGTAAAACTCGTAAACATACTCTAAAAAAATGTTTAAATAAGGCATCGATAATGAAAAAGTAATAAAAATGTCACTATCACATATTACTATAAATCACAAGTATTTGCCAACAAACGTGTACCATATGAGGGTCTACCATCGCAGAGCGCCTAAATATACGGCCGAAAATAGCTCGCACATGATCAAGGAATCATGCAGCCAAACTAAGCTCACGTACATTTAGTACCTACCACAATAGCAACATTCATCCAATCAACCATGGTAGAATACTAAATACATGGCCGAGAATAGCTCAAACATGATCCATATCCACAAGGAAACAAGCAACCAGACTAAGCTCGGGCATATTTAGTACCTCCTACAATAGCAACCTCCATCCAATCCAACCATGGTAGAATACTAAATACAAAAGCGAGAAAAGCTCACATGTGATCCATATTCACAAGGAAACACGCGGCCAAACTTAGCTCACACATTCCTAGTACCCACCACAGTAGCAACCTTCATATCCACGTTCCTATGTGCACATAGAGCCACCCACCATGAGTTAAGCTAGGCTTGAAGCCAAATTACAATCCTCCATCCATATCCTCACCTAGGCTCAGATTCTCGAATCTCCAATCACGGCCTTTTTCAACTCCAGAACCCCCTGACAACCATAAGTGGCGCTACAGAAACACATTCATGTAGCCTTAGGGAAATCACCTTTTCATTCATCATAAACATCGAATAGTCATATTTTAAAACCAAGTACAGTCAGAAACTCTAAACACTTTTATAAAATCCAAGTCATACACATTCTTAAAATCATGATGAGTAAACAAATCATTTAAGCATAAATGAAAGCATAGTCATAAAAAGTTTAAGCCACAATAATTTCCAAGCGATATCATAGAATAGCATGTAAATGTACAAAGAAAGTTTGAAAATGGGCATTTAAGAACTCGAAGAAAACTCACTTAAACACTTACCAATCACTTAGTAAAGTAGCCTTAAACCCATTGGACAATCCTCTAATAACCTTCGACTTCTAATCCTAGTATCCAAAAACCATGGGCCGTTCAACATTAGCACTAAAACTTAGATGGGTACTCAAGACCCACCCCATAAAGCTTAGAATCTTATCCAAATTTGTGCCCAACGCCCAATTTTGAGACATCAACCGACTAGACAAAGGCTAAAATATCCCAAGAATCCAAATCTATCAACAAAACGTAATGGGTAATGTAAAAATTAAGTCGAAACTCAATGGGTAGTCGAAATTCTTCAAGAAATCCAACTAACATAAGCAAATCCTTACCCAAAACATTATTTAACATTTTAATAATTCTCACCTTAATTAATTACCAAAATCTTGAGGAAAACCCAATCGAACCCGCTGGACAGCAACTAAACGGCAACGCTACTCTTCAATCTAACACCAAAACGTGATAGAAATTAGTCATTTGAAGCCAAAGGCTACGGGGTACCCACAAAACTCACCGGAAAGTCCAAGACTGACCTCAACTTCCAGATTTGGCGAGGCTAGCGGTGGAAGAGGGTGGCGCAGCGGGATACGGAGCAGCAACCGGCGTGGTGCCTGATGGCTGGGCTGCGGCTGGTCGGTGTGTGGCTCAACAGATGTGGTGGCTGGAGCTCAAACAGCCGCAAACGGGCTGGCGCACGACGAAAAGCCGACGACGGCCGGGCTTGACGATTGGCGGCGGAACGAGCAAGCACGAGGTGGTCGGCTGGTGGTGGCGCGGTGACCACGGTGACCGGTTGAAGAACGAGAGAGGAAGTTTGGAGAGGGGTCTGCACGCGAAAAGCTCTCTCTTTTTCTATTTCATTTTTCAAAATACCATTAAAGGGAAAGAAAAAGGAATATAATAATAATACTAAGACCATTATACCTTCACTTCATATTTAGCTTTCTTTTGCTTTTGTCTTCGTTTTTTGGACAAGTCTTAAACCCAATTAAAATGTTTATAAATTTTCTTATCAAATAATTCAACATTTAAGATTTAAAAAGTATTTCAATTTTTTTTTTTCTTTTTTACACTTGGGAGATATTAAAAATAAATGAGAATAGAACAAGAATTTACATATATAGTCCATATATTACAAATTCATAATCTTTTCATTAGAAGAATGAAATGTCGTGTTTTGCATGGGGTAAGAGGAATCAGCCTTTGCAGGCCAGTTGGAAGGCAAATAACAAAACCTTCAATTTTTGTTTCCCTCAGACAAAACCAAACAACCTCCGAGAAGGAGAAAGACAAGAAGAACACTTTCAATTGCTAAGTAATTGTGAATGATAGAATACATCGTATAAAATTTATGTTTTAGGGTAAATTTTAAATCTAACTTAAATAATGATCATACTAGAAGAGTTGAGAGCCACGGTGGCAGCGACACCGAAGGACAGGTGCGACATTGGAAGAGATGGGGCAGGTGACGAGGACGGCAGTAGCGTGGTGAAACTCGCGTCAGTGGTAGTCGTTCGTTCTCTTTAGCTTTTCCTTCTTCGCTTCTTTTCAAATTTTTGGTTTCAAGTGTTCTATTCTATGTAATTCACTCTTTTTTCTTTGATTATATTGTGGTAGTTTTATTTTTTTAGAAAAAAAGTACTAACTAGTGTATATATATACATGTATAAAGTATACAATATTATTGGGGGTTTTCAAAAAGTATAACAAACCTTAAAATATTTATACCAAAAAACTCACAGGTCTACATTAGAAAGTACCAAAAATATCCAATCAACACACGATTAATCAGTCACGCACGCATAAGTAATCTTTTTTTAAATGATTGTGTACTACCAGTCTAAGCGAATGATCTATGATCGTTTAGATCATGATACACAGTTGTGTAGTTCTTTTTAACGATGAGAAGAAAGCTTTAAATCTAAAGATTGTGTTGAATATGGTAAGTGACCGTTTAGATCATATCAACACAATCAAGTAGTTATTTAAACATAAGAATAAATGTTTAAAAATAGAAGGAATAAAATTTGGAGGAAGAGATGAAGGAGTTTGGAAGGGAAGAAATCGCAAAGAAGAGAAAAGAAAGAGAAGTGATACAAGGGAAAACTTGGAAATTATGAAAATATTTTATTGATTTCACGTACTTTTGTTTTTTTTATAGAAGCCGTTTTTGGGTTTTGTTAAATTTATGTAAATTAACCATATTATATTATAAAAATCTCAAACTAATAAATTATTTTGTTGGGAAAATTAATAAATAAAATAATAAAACTATATTAATAAAAAGAAATAAAAATAAATCGTTTGGTAAGTTCCAACTTATATTAATTAATTATAAATTAACTGGTGCTCGTAAGATATTCTTGGAATATTATGTAAAAACATTTTTCAAGTAGAAATCTCGTACAACAAACACGATTATCCAAGCATTCCTAAATATCTTCGAAAATATTCCTACAAAACGAACATGATTATCTAAAGGTGTCAGACATATATAATTCGAGACATCTTTAATTTCCGTCATTTGAATATTTTAGTTATCTACATTTCTAAAAAAACAAAATACCATTTTTTTTCAACTTTAATATTTAAGAGTTTTTTCAAAAATAGAAAACTGACAAACTATTTACATTTCATAAAACAAAACCTCTAAAAGTTAATTTTTCTATAAAGTGTAAATATTTTGTCAAATGTTATATTTTTTTACAATTTTCTCTAATATTATTTAATGTCTATTAATTAATTTAAAATAATTAAATTAGTTTTAGTTTGCTATTTTTATAGATGGTACCTCTTTTGAGGTCACCAAATTGATCGGATTCCAATTTCTTTTTATTTTATCTAATACATATGTTAGATTGTATGGACTCTAATATCATATGAGATAATAGTAGGGGGTTTATCCTAAAAACATATTGTGGCAATAAGAAGAGTAGTTTGTACTATGTTATAAGAAATTTGAAGCTCCTTAGTTTTGATTTTGACGTAGAATGATTCTCTGACAAATATATATATATATATAGACTACAGCTTTCTATTGTATGTCATGATCACACAAACCTATTTTGCATCATGGAAACCCAAATAACAATTAGTTACTCATTTTCCATCCTATGATGAAGTTTGGTAGTGAAAGTGATTGGGCCTTCAAGAAGTGCCTCTCCATTATACCTATAAAAGTATTATTGAAGAGTAGCTAGAGAGTGGGTTAAAAGATGTTTCGACTCTTCCACCAATTTAAAAAGTTTGGAGGGAAAGAACATTTAGTTCACCTAGTTTTTCTTTTTCATAGTTATAAGCTTTTGTATGGAGAGGATTTTCACATCATTCATTCAATAATAAAGTTCTGGATGTGTATCTTGGAAAGAGAGCATTTGGGTGTTGTGGCCTAATTCTAAATACCCAAGGCTAATTAATTAAGTATTTTTCCAAAAGAATCTTTAATTTCTTTGTTTTTTTTTTTTTTTTTGTTTTTTTTTTTATAATCTCCGTACACTGTATAGGTTAAATCAGAATTCTTAATTTAACTTAAATACCAATGGCTGTTGGGCATAAAGAATCTTCTCATTTATCTTTTTATGTTTTCCTTGTACTAAAAAAATGTTCCCTTGATTGATAAAACAAACACAAATATTTAACTTCCCTATCTTATCGCATGCACTAACCATCTTAGACAATTAAATCTAGATATTTAATGCCCATTACCCTATAAAAATGTAAAGCAAGCTGGGGGAGAGGGTTGAATTCTTGGTAGGTCTTAGGGACAACTGCAGAATTAAGGCAAATTTGATTAGTCAAAAAATTGAAAGGTAATAGAGAAATTCACTATGATCTGATAACATTCTCTTTTCTCTCCTCAATTTTCTTTGAATTTCATGTTATATTATTACTAAAAGCTAGGCTAAGTTTATGTATTGAATTAGCTTATACAACAATTTCAAATAAAAACTCATAACATTTATTTATAAATACATATATAATATAATACATATAGATATAACACCCCCCATCCAATTTGTTAACATTCAAGCACCCAATTGAGGAAGAACAACATCTTGAATAGCAATAAGCTTTGCCTTTCCACCAAATTCAACTGGCAATACATCTTCTCCAATTTCCTCTATCATACCTCTCCTCTCTTCTTCACTGGTCACAATCACTACCTGAAATCACATTGTTTCATACACTCGATTTAAAAAACAAATGCCATAAAAATATTAATCATCCTAACAATGATTCTTGCTCCCATACGCTTTTATAAGTTCATTTATAATATTTACACGGTGATCACCTTCTTACCTTAATTCAATTCAATAGATTATTATAATTTGAAATTATGGCTTCATGCTCACTTTATGTTAAATCAATGTCTATCCTAAAGCCAAAATTCTAAGTTAGGATTTCAGTCCTGGTAGATAAATCACTCCTTCCAAAGATCATATGGTTTGACTCGTCGTGATATTGATTTTTTTAGATGAAAATACGTAGACTCACCATGATATTGATTGTCGATCCTATTTTCAAAGGTTTTATATTTTCATATTTTTACGTTTTCATTGTATTTATATTTTGAATTTGAAATTTTAAAATACAAAATTACATTTGACAAATGTGGTATTGTATGTTATGACTTCCTTTTTTCGGGTGGGGGTTTAAATTTAAACATGCTTACTGTAGTCTATAATATATAACTAGTATGATCTTGTAAAATAGTAATTTTACAAAATTTAAAACGCAACAAGATGTTCATAAAATTAATAAGTAAAAGTTGAGACTCAATCTAATGACAATTGAAGATTACAATTATTCGTATGCTTTATAAATATATATTCAAACACGTTTTAAGCCCAGTTTCAATTCAAGATCTAGATTCTAAAATTTGAGACAAACCACATATCTAAACAATGAAAATATGATATACAACTCTAGTTCTATCGTTTAAGCATCCACAGTTTTCACTTCCTTCTTGGGCAGGGCACACTTTTTTTTCTCAGTTCTATCGATGCGTTACTTGATAAGTAAACTAATGGAGATAGGGGTCGAGAAGAGAGTAGTTAAGGGTGAGAATTTTCTTAAGAGAAAATATGCACTCTTAACCTGAACTTGGCAAGATGTATCAATTTTAATGATCCAGTTGAACCTAAGACTTATTTGTCAAGCTTTTCTCTATAATAAGAAGTCAAAAAAAAAAAAAAAAAAAAAAAAAAAAAAGAATGATTAAGAGAATGAGTGGACTTTATAATTTGGATGTGAAAGTAAAATTCCCTAAACTGAAAATGCATATATTTACTGTCAGCACATATAGTTAAATTATGGATGCATCTTTTCTAGAACATTTGTTATAGAGATTCACATACCTTTTTGAGCGTTGCCTTCTCAAGGAACCGGGAGACCATCCTCCACACACTGACAAAAAACCGTGGCATGTTTAAGATGTAGCACTTTGCCAGACGTTCAGGATAATAAGCCTGCATTAAAGAAGGTAAAACAATCAAAACTTGTCATGGTTACCAAGAAGAAAGAGGAAGAAAGAAAAGGTACTTAAGGACAGTTGAGAGCCTGGATGATTGGCCCACAACTTCTTAAGTTGGTGTCTTAAAGTAAACAACTCAACCTCAATAAATGTTACACATTTATAGACATTCATAGAGTAACTTCATCTTTCCATTTTCTTTATACTTTTCAGATTTACCTTGCCTCTCCTCTTTCATTTTTATCAAGTAACATAGTTTAGCTTTCTCAATCTACTTTTCATAGTTATTGAGAAACTGTTAAGATTTCTCACCTAAAACTCAAGAAAACCCAACAAAGATAGAAACAGAAGCGGCACTTTGTAGATATATATTGATATTCAAAGAGAATGTTCACAAAACAAGCCAAAGAGTGATAGCAGAACATCAGGGATCTTTCCCTCCTCTCCCATTGCTGTCTGGTGGATAATTCCCTTCATACCCTTGCATTTGTATGTATGAATAATTGGAGGCCTTACAGAAACTCAAACTTACAACTCAACATTTAAGAAGCGTAGACACTCTCACACAACACGAATAAGACACAGACACCGACAGGGCAATTTTCAAAAAAGTAGGACACTACACAACACATATTTTTTTACAAAAATAAATATAATGCATATAGAGTGAAATAATACTTTTAAAAACATCAAAATAACAACCATAAAATTAATTTCGGTCTGACTAATAGTTGATCCTGGTTTTGTATAAAAATAATGGTAAAAGAAAAAAGAAAGATTTTAAAAATGAAAAATAATAGGAGAGAATGAAAAAAAAAAAGATTTAATAAAAGACAAAAAAAAAAAAAAAAAACAGAAATGGATGATAAAAGAAAAAAATTGAAAACAAAAGAAGAAAAAACACAAAAAGGGGAAAAAAAAAATCAAATGGCAGGGTTAATGGGTTTCCAAGAGGCTACGTTTGAGGAAGGTGGAGAAACTCCGTCGTGCCTCATGGGGTGTGGAAAAAGAATGGTACCAGCCTAAAGAAACCCTAAAATAGGTTTTAAAACTGACGGGCTTGGCTTGGGCTTAATGCCTCATATTTTAGTTTTTCTTTTTTCTTTTCTAAATTTGCAGGTTGCTGTGTCCTAGAGGTGTCTCCAGCCATGTCGTGTCATGCCAGGTCTGAAATAAAAAATTTAATAATAAAATAATCGACACACCAGTTAACATGTCGAACATGTGTCGAGGGCCAAACACCGCTTCAGTACTTCTTAGCTCTACATTTCAAATACAAACTTACCAACTCCAGCATATTAACAAAGTACTTAATTACTTCTCCTTCACTCAAGGGGCCAAACACTTCTCCTGCACTCAATGGGCCAAACACCACTTTGGATATTAGGTTCAGTTATGGTTTGATATATTATTGAAGCAATAGATCCTAAGCCCAACGATATGCTAAGCCATTTCATCTCTTATCTCATACTTTTTCTTTTCCTTTTTTCTTTTTGACAAGACTTGTCGCATATTTATTTTACATGAGCTGAATCTACTAGAGAAACATCAATCACAACTTACATCTATTAGAAGAACTGGTTTGGCTCGAAAAAGAAAGCAGGACATCGAGTAAATCCAACGGTGAACAACATGTTAGGGCCCCAATTATTAACACCTACAGAAGGAGGAAGACGGGGGAGGTATGTTAGGAAATAGACAGAAAACAGGAGGAGAGGAGGATCTGAGAGGGATCCACTGAGAGTAATATATAAAGAATGTTTTGGGGATTGGTGGGATAGGTCATATTTTGGGAAAGCAGCTGTGAGCTGTTTTTGGAGAAGAATCTGGCCTTCTCGAAGGAGTCGGGATTCAAGTCATCACTTTTTATTTTCCTATTTCTTCTTTTCTATGTTGGTGTTGTTCTTTGGTTATGGTTTTACTGTGCTTGTGAACTCTTACAATTTTCTATTAAAATAAAGTTAGCAGAGTATTTGTCTCTGTTTCTCCATTGTTGTTTGGGATTTTTCTGAGTTTCAGGGAGGAGTCCTAACACAACAATATTACGAAGAAAAAAAATCATCTAATTCATAGCTTATGCAATATGCATACTCTAATGGTCCAATGATTTTGGGTTTGTTTTACAAAAGAACATGTATCTTGTCCCTTAAGAATTTAGTCAATAACCAGAGTAGTTATATCCATACAAATTTAAAGCTCCAGCCATAAAGGAAAAGAAAATTTATATACAGCATCGACAAACTTCATTCTGATGCTATCAGTTATAATTCATACAGTGTAAAACAAATATATAGGTTTAAAGACACAAGTTCTTTAAACTTTCATACTAGTAATATTTAGTCCTGAAACTTTAGTTTGTGATGATTCAGTCGTTTCCAAGTTTGTAAGAATGTAGTTATTATTCATTGTGACAACTTAATCCCTATACTCTCAATTTTGTAACAATTTATCAGTTCCTACCAATGAAAGACTAATCGAAATTAAGTATCAATTTTTATTGCATAAATATTAAGATTTGATAGTTTATAAATAAATTTCCTAAATAGTTTAGCAATCTACATGCGGAAGAAACATCATTAAATCTTTAATAATATTTGACACGATAAGTACTAATTCATTTTGAAATGTATTTATAGATATTAAATTATGACACTTATTGAAGTTCCCAAACTAAAGTTAAGAGGCTAGCATATCACTTCTATGAAAGTTCAAGAGCCAAAAGTGTTTACCTGCAATAACTGAAAGCCAGTTATCAATCCACGGGGATCGATGTTCTTGTATGAAATTTGCTGCAGATCAAGAATGCCAATCAGCTTCTCATTCCCAATTTCTCTTCCCTTAAAAGCACTGAAACAGGCACCAGAAACACCAAACAAGTTGTTACTTGAACTTATCAAGATAGAATTGATCTTATTTTTGCAGCAACAATAAGTTATAGAATCAAACTCTTCACATGATGGAAAATTAGGAGGTACAAAGAAAGCATATGACATTTAATATGGGGTCAAAATGGGCAGTGTTCTCAATGCATGAAGTTAGTACAGATCGAGTGGCACCTTGAAATTGTCTTGTCCAAGGAATAAACCACATACTCTGCATAAAGAAGATGAAAAATAAGTGAATGAGATAATATCAATCACCTGATGCCTTTAACTCAATTTTCTTTTTATTTTATAACTATAAGAGTGTACTTCGACTAATCTGATAATTTCCTAACTCTTATAACATTTGGCATTAAAAAAAACTCGCCTTAAATAGCAACCTTTTATTCATGTTTGATGAAATTTTAATAATGTTTCCACAAAGGGGGAAAATATGTCAAAGTCTTCATTGCATTAAACGCATAATACTGCACTGTTGGAGAGACAAAAGGCTTAACAAGGCAATTCAAAATATTTAATCATATTGACATTGAGAGCTGGAAGTGCCCACACAAAAGGGGTGGGTCTAGTCCATAGTTGCATGGTTTTTTGGGCTAAAATTTTAATAAGGCGTTTGGAGTTCTATTTTGAAGATAGAGCACAAAAAAAATCCATAAGAGATCTGAATTTTCTCATTTATTTCATAATTGCTCATAGTCATAATCCCAATCTTGTGATTTTTGAAGGCATAATAATTTTTTCTTTTGTTTTTTGAAATGGAGACAAGCTTCTTTATTGATAATAATAAATGAGACTAATACTCAAAGTACAAGAGAATAGAACTAGAAGGCGTAGCAAATTTTATATCATTGAAAAATTGTTCCTTCATGATAATATACTAAAAATGAAAATTCAGTTTTAACAAACAAGTGGGGAGTCAATGATCGAAAATTTTATTCCAGGTCAACACCACCACAGTTTTTCATGTCCCAACTTTTGTATGACAATCAAAACATTTCTACTTGAAGCGTAAATTTGATACTTCGATGAAAAGTGAAGGTAATATTGCAACTTTTGATTGACACATGTGGGAAAGTTTAAGGTGCTTTTATAGTTTAGCCTTTTCACAAAATTTGGCTTCTCAAAATAGAAAACCATTTGAAAAGACAACCGACAAACTAGCATAGCCCTCAAACTTCATCCCAAGGATTTTGCACTTGTTTGTTTTAAAGACATACAGTGAAATCCCATTATCAAGTTGAAACCCAACCAATTACAATTCATGATTTTGCATTTCAAAGATGAAGAATAGTACAGATCAAGCTATTGATGAAAATATTATAAAAAAAAAGTAAGTTGGAACTCTTATTCTAAGCATTATATAATTAAAAAAACACAGACCCACATCTTCAAGGAAAAACCAAGAATCAAACACATGGTGTAAAAGAAACTATTCAAAGCGAACGGAGAAACAGAATCAATAAAACCAATTCCAAAGGCGGGCTAACAAATTCAAAACAGAACTCCCACTCCAATGAAATTGAATTAAAAGGAACAAGATAAGGAGACTCACTCTTGAATTGAACTTGATCCTTAGCAGGAAAATGTTTGCTCCCTTTCAAGAACAAAACAGCGTGCCCATTCTTCGATAAACCCTGCAAAAACATCTTCCTTGTTCCTAATTCATCCTCAATTTCAGATTCATCGATTCGCCCATTCGAAACCATCGTATCTCTCCATTTCTGCCATTGCACAAACATCTTAGCGGCTTTCTCAACATCCATCGACCTCGCAATCAAAAACCTCATCATCGTCGGATCACCATACTTCTGCAAAAACAAAGATTACATAACTATAAAAAGCATTCCAAACCCACAAAAAGAAACAAACCCGCAAACCCAAAGAAACACTTACTTCTGTAGAAATCCCATTTTTCTCCACTAATCTTCTCATCTGCTCAATCCGCTGAGTGCTCTCCATTTACCAAAACCAAAGCAAGAAAAGATGGGCAGAAAATCAGAAATTTGAGAGAGGGCTAGGGGGATTTTAGAAGAGAAGAAACAGAGAAATGGACAAGAGAAGAGAAAAAAGGGGAAGAAATTTGGAGGGATTGAGTGGAATTTTGTTGTGGTGCTAGTTGAGAGTAGTGAATGGGTATGATCTGTTTGGAATTTTGTTGGGAAATATTCGAAATGGATGTGAGTCGGCTTTTTGTGCTATTTAACGTTGAAGAAACTTGCAAACCACAAACCAGTAATCGACATGAGATGAAAGTACAAAAGTCAGGTCCATCGCCATTTTTTCTCTTCAAGATTCTCATTTACTCTCTTCACATTTGTAATTATGTGTGTGCACAGAGAAACGACAACTTGGAGTAGGAGCAGAATTTTGGGAAATGAACGAAAATAAACCAATTTTGATTTAGCAGTAAAATGTTCATACATACAAAACAAATTCACTAAAAAATATAAAAGAATTTTGCTCTCACATTTCCATTCATCTTTCTCTAACATCTTTCCCGTCTACCTCTTTTATCCTTTCTTATCATTTTTAGTCACTCTTGGAAAGTAGTTATCTTTTTTTTATTCTTCTTCATAGAGAAGATTTTAGAAGAAAGATTTCTATATAATTGATTTTGCCGATTAAATTTTGTGATTTTAAATTATTGTTTGTATAGTTCAAAAAGTTTTATTAATTTATATTAAAATTTGATTTTAAAATTACCAAATTATAATTTATATTTGAAAACCATAATTATAATAATACATTTTATTAGTTTATTTTACATTTGTTTTCTACAAATATTTTTATTAAAAAGTTGGCCACGATCGATTTCTAAAAACTCTTGTTGAAAATGGTGATCGATGATGGTCATTGAAAAATTGTGATTAGAGGTGCCAGGCAACAGTGGTCATCGAAGTTGGCCAATGATGGTCACTAAAACACAATCGTCAAAAGTTGCATGAAAACAATTGTCAGGAATATGGTCACCTGAAGTTGGTCATCGACGGTTGCTTGAAAACAATCATCGAAGATAGTGGTTGGAGATGGTCATCGAGAAACAATGTTCGATTACTACTAATGACGATCACAAAAAAATGTCACTATAATTTGATCAGCAACGATTGCCAAGAACAATAATTTGAAATTGCCTGAGGACGGTTGTTGAAAAACGATCACTAGAGGTTGGCTGAAAGTAGTAGGGAAAATTTTTTCAATAGAGAAAAAAAAGTTGCTAGAAATTGGTTGTCGACGATTGTTGGGAAACAGTTGATAGAAACATGATCGAAAGTTGTCCGACCATTGCTGCCAAAAAATGATTTCAAATTGGTCGATGATGACAATAAAATAATGATTGTTTGTAACTGAGTGGCGACTGTTGCCGAGAAAATAGTCAATTCAAGGTTGTTGCTGTTGGGTGGCCAGAAAATAGTCGTCGAAGACTATAGTTAGAGGTGGTCGACAAGGATTACTGAGAAACGATTGTTGAAGGTTGGGCAACGACCATTTTGAAAAACAATGTGAGATAATCAAATAAATTTTTAGCTAATCCAAAAGTAAATAACTGTTGTAATAGCTAGAGGGACAACAGAAGAGAATAACACAAGGAACTTTGGTAATCCAGTTCGGCCAATGTTATCTACGTCTAGGGAGCTACACACAGCCCTGATAGTAATATTATTATGATTCACACATAGTCAATATACATCGCTACAATATATGACTCTATTCAACTATATGACTATTTAACATGCTTATTAGCTTCAGACTTTAGGCTTTCTATAGATGCACGAGTAATCCTTCTCAATGATATCTGACTTCAGGCTCCCCCATAATGCATGAGTGAATTTCTTCGACGATATCTTCATACTCTTCTGAAGATTACTATGATCACTCGAACCACTGCTTCATCCTTTTCATTACTCATCATAAGATTCCACTTAGATTAACGTACTGATCCCATAGACAACAAATCACAATACTTTTCCGTACATGTAGCTTCTTTTCGTACATGTAGCTTCTGCAATCAATCTCACTATCAATCTTTCATAGAGAATACTCTAACGATTTTCACCAAAAATATCATCAATCACTTTTTGTTTTTCGACCACATATTTATACATACATACATATATATATATATATAATTCTTATTTTGTCAAAGATATTTTGCAAGATTCCTAAAATAAAAGAGAATCTTTTTATCTTTTAATTATCTTATTTAAAAAGATAATTTAATATTTTCTTTTAGACAAAATCTTCAACACATTTCTTGAAAAGGATCATTGGAAGTTGTTTGATGTCAGTTGTTGAAATGTGGTCGTCGAAAATTGATCAGTGGTGATGATGAAAAAGGTTGATATGAGGTTGGCGACAGTTGTTGCAGGTTTTATTTGACAGCTGTCATAAAAAAGTAGTTGTTGAAAATTGATCGACAATGATTTTGAAAAGCATTCATTGGCTGGTAGTAGTTGAGAAAAAGTGGTCGTCAACAGTTATCGAGAAACAATCAACAGGGATGTGATCAAAGGCTGATTGGCAACTGTCGTCAAAAAAATATCATTGGAAGTTTGCTGACGTCGACCATAAAAAAAAAGGTCGTTGGAAGTTTGTTGGTGATGGTTGTTAAAAAGCGATCGTTGAAAGTTTGTTGACGTTAGTTGCAAAAAAAAAAAAAAAAGTAATCGAATGTTGGCCGACAACGATTGTTGAAATTTTTTAATAAATATATAATTTTATTAATTTATTTTTAAAAATGTTAGAGGTGATTTCCTTACCACCATAAAAAAAGAATGACTTAGTGATACTTTACAAATCAATTTAAAGTGATTTTTTATTTTTCAAAAATCAATTTATTCTATTATCGAACATAATTATTTTAGATAAACGTAAGTTTGACAATAGCAAAAGTGATTTTAGCCATGTTAAAATCACTCTTGAACACATCCTAAGTACTTATGTTTTTTCTTTTTGTTTTTTATTTCATTTGCAAACATCTCATAAGCATCTTGTAACTTTCTTAATCCAAAGGTCTAATCTCAAATCAATTAAATACTCGTTTTATGTGATTTAGAGTTTTTCTATCCATGTTTTAGAAAATTTTTAGTTGTTGTTAAGCTACTATTTTTGTATTTTGCAAACATCTCACAACTTTTAAACTTCAAATGCGCAATATCAAATTAATTATATACTTATTGAAGGTGATTTAAGATGCTTTTACACGTGTTTTAGGAAGTTTTTTTAGCCATTTCTTTTATATCTTGCAAACATCTCTAAACTTCCAAACTTCAAATGTCCAATCTCAAATCAACTATTTACTTGTTTTATGTGATTTAGGATGATTCTACACATGTTTTATGAAGTTTTTAGCTACTATTTATTTATCTGGCAGACATATTACACACATCTCACAATTGTCCAAACTTGAAATATCAAACTACAAATCAATTATATACATTTAAGGTGATTTAGGGTGGTTTTACAACATGTTTGTTAGAGTTTTTTTAGTTATTTTGTAATTTCGCACTCATCCCGCAACTTCAAAACTTGGTATACCCGACTCTAAATCAAATCTATACTTGTTTTAGGTAATTTTAAGTGATTTTACACATGTTTTATGGAGTTTCTTAACTACTGCTTTTTATCTCACAAGCATCTCCCAAATATTTCAAAATTTCAAAATTCAAAATACCAAACTCTAAATCAATTGTATACTTGTTTTAGACGATTTTGTGATGATTTTGTAGAGTTTTTTAGCCAACTGTTCTTTATCCCCTGAACATCTCGTAGATATCTAACAAATATCTCACTATTTCAAAAGTTGAAACATCCAACTCCAAACTAATTATATACCTGTTTTTTATGATTTAAGGAGATTTTACGACATGTTTGACGGGGGTTTTTAGTTATCTTTTTAATCTCGCTAACATCTCGCATATATCTAGTAATGTCTGAACTTGAAATATCCAACTTTAAATCAATTATCTACATGTTTTAGGTAAGTTAAAGGTGACTTTACAGCTTTGATGGATTTTTTTTATCTATTATTTTTTATCTAAAACACACATTGTAGATATCTCACAACTTTTAATTTTTGTATGGTGTGTGTGTTTTAGGTGAATTTAGACGTATTTTAGATAGTTGTTCTTATATCTCCCACTATCTTGCAACAAATTTTCAACTTCCAAACATAAAACGCCCAACTTCAAGTCATTTTTGTATGTGTTTTAAGTGATTGAGTGTAGTTTTGTCCTAGAACTTTTCGTAGATATGTGCGAGCTTGATGGTTGAGTTTAGACATTTTTGTAGATGTTTGCTATATAGTTGCAAGATAAAAAAAACGATAACTAAAAACTTGTTAAAACACGTGCAAAACCTTCTTAAATCACCCAAACACAAGTATAAAATTGATTTAGGATTAATCATTGAAATTTGAAATTTACGAGATATTTGCGAGATGACTGAGATGTTTGCAAGATAAAGAAAAAAAGAATAAAAAACTTGTTAAAACATGTTCAGAACCTTCCTAAATCATCTAGAACAAGTATAAAATTGATTTAGAACTTATGATTTAAATTAAGTTGAGTGTTTCATAGTTTAGAAGTTGAAAAATAGTTTGTGAGATAGTAAAACACATTAAAAACATAATAGTTTTCATTTGAGACTATCCCATGGAATTTGAAGATGTTCATATGCACAACGTTCCTTGACTTCATGCCAACACAAACCACTCATTCAGACCTACATGTAGGCCACTATACTATATTTCTTTCAACAAATGTTTCAATTTTTGTATTCATTTGATTTTATTTTGTATTTTAAAGAGTTGTTAATTTGCTACCCTATAAATAGTAACTTGTTCCTTTATTTGTAGTATCCATTCCAAAATTGAAGATTTTTCTCCATTCTATTTTTTCATTTTGTTCTTGAATTGAGTTGAGAGTAAGTATCCAAGAGTTCTGTTAGATTCGAGTAGTTCAAGACTGTAGCTCTATCGGAGCTAGTCATTGTATCCTACTAAGGTGATCATTGTAGTCTGTTTGTAAGTCCGTGCAGAAGCGTGCCTCAACTACATTTTGAATATACAAAGGTTTTAAGGTTATTTCAAGTGCTTGATTGTTTTCATACCTAAGCCTTATTATATCACTTAACTTATGGGTATTGGTTTTCAATTGAGTTACGATCAGTTTGCTGGTATATTCAAACTTTCTCTCAACAAATTAAAAGAAAAAAAAAAAACAGAATAGCCGTAGAAAAATATAATATTATGTATTAAAAGAATATATTACCAATGAAAATTAGAATATATTAATGAATGAAAATTAGATTTAGTTTGAATGGTAAAATGTAGACATATTCTTTTGGAGGTAGGTATTTGAGAAAAATAAAATTATATTAATTGAAATAATTTATTTATTTAAGAATACGATACTTATTAATCCTTTACTTTTCTTTCTCTTTGACCTTAATATTTTATCTACAAGTGTATTAAATATAATAAAATCGACATCTCATTGACTCAAAATGGCATATTCCCTACTTTATGAATAATAATTGTAATATTATATTATACATATAGAAATCAATAGAACAATATTTAGATTGATGTCATTTGTTTATATTATTTGGAACGATTTTAAAATTGTGGCTGTAACATAAAATTTTAGATCCATCACTTTTTAAGAATTCTTGTGTGATTAATTGATCAACTATATTCATATTGGAAGGGTACCTTTTTCATCTTTTCCTTATACTACATAACTAATGTAGCATATACTTACCAAATACACCCATATTGTTCTATAACTTGGAATACTTAAGAAAATTAAGGATTTAAATTTTAAAATGGATATAATTATTAGTTTATGGTTTAAATTGATACAATTTCTGAGAATTTGGACAGAGATTTGATTTTTCAAAATAATATTAAGCTAGGAAGAGAGAGAAAAATGAATAGAACAAATTAAGTTGGACGAAAAAAGGAGTTGGAGATGAATGTTTGAGTAATCTGACCAATTCATAGAGGAGTTTATAATGGAACAAAACAAAACCTTTGGGTAGTTGAGAAAAACATAAATGAGATATGTCTCATATGTAACACTTTTTCAACCAGCTCGAGTAAGAGATAAAAATATGTATCAGTCCAAAATGAGTTTATCTAATTCCTGATGGTTAAATGTATGCATTTGTTTTTTAAAAATCAAAAGTTGAATCCATTTTCATTCTTACAATTATCGTATAAGTAAATTCATGTATTTAAAATCACTTTGATGGATGGTTTCTAATGTCCTAAAATTTAAGATAATTTATTTGTAATTATCTTAAGTCTAATCTTTAAATTTTTTAGTGTTATTTAATTGTTGAAATATTTGATCGGTAGAAGTTGAAACTTATTAGATATCTTGAAAAAATATCCAATTGTTGTACTTGTGGAAATTTGATTAAGTGTACATTATTGATTGTATAATTAATTGACTGTTAAGTTAAAATAATTATATTATAAAGATAATGTAATTATTTAGAGTTATTATATTTTGGAAAAAATAAAGTGATGGGGTTGAAAAGAGAAAGAATATTTGATTTAAAAGGGGATTTGAGGGGTTTTAAATTAAGTAAGAGAAGATTTGGTTGGTTTAATTGGGAATAAAGAAAATAAAAAGAAAAATAATAATAATTTATTATTATTAAATAGGCCTTGGGAACACCACCATTCATCATCTCCTTCACAAAACCCTAGTTTCACAAACCCTAAAAACCCTATTAAGATGCTGTTGCTGCTGCCACCTTTTCCGACGATCGTCGATAGTCGTGGTTTCCGTCGCAAGCCGAGTTGTCGTCTGAAGTAGTCAAACCGTTTCGTCAAGCTGTCTTCGTTTGTGTTTCGTCTCACACATTGTCGACCATCGTCGAATGGCAACTGAGCCACGAAGGCCGCCACGTCTTCTCCTGTCGTCAGCCGTCCTCACCACCACGTTCTTTTCGTAAGCCAACCGATCACCCGACCTACCCAAACCCGTGCGCAAGATCCATGCCGCACAGTCCACGATCCGAGTTGCTCTCCTCTGTCCCTTCGTCGCTGCCCCAAGATTGTTTCATTTCTTCCGTCAGCTGTCGCCTCGTTCTGTCATCGGCTGTCTATGCCATTCCGCCAAAGTCGAATGTCGTCGACTGTCGAAGATCACCGCGAACCTGAGCCGCTGGCTATGCCGTGCGTTCGCTGGAAGCTGAGCCATCCTCAGCTACGTCCCCGCAAGCCGTACTCGAGTCGCATGCGCACTTCAGCCGACTCGCGTTGAGCCATCTCCCAGCCACCGAGTCAATTCTCACCCGAGGCGCCCCTTTCCTCGCGTAGAGTCATTTTCCCTGCCGAGCCGAGCCACCTGTTCTCCTTCAGTCGAGCTATTTTCCCTGCCGAGCCAAGCCGTTTTTTTTCCTTCAGCCGAGCCACCAGGCCAGTTTTTCCCCTAGTCAAGCCATATTGAGCCACCAAGCTTATTTTTGGCTTTTTACTTATTTTTCGTAAGTTTGAGTTGGGTTTTGGTTAGTGCCCAACAAATATTGATTTTTTGACTCTAATTAATGAAATTTTGAATGTTGGATTAAATTGATTAGATTTAACTGGAAATTGAGCTGGAAATTTGTCCACTAAGTGTAAATCGAATTTGACCTCGACTTTGGGTAAGTTAAATCAACTGGCTTTTTGGGTCCTTAATCAACTGCGAGTTAAATTATTAAACTTAGTTATTTACCCTTATTATTTAGGTTTTTCCTTTGGGATGCTTGACCGTGACTGTTAGGATAATTTTGGGTTAAGCTAATCTCCAAGTAAGAGATTTTAATACTAGACCTTCGAACTAAATTTAAGAGACCGTATGTATTTATGGTTATGCATTAATGATAGCTAAATGCATAAACTGATGCTATTGATAATGACTGTCATTATATGGGTGATTGATGATGATGGCTGATATCATGTTTATTACTGGTAGTCTATTAATGATGACGATTGTGTTATGTCTTTGATGACAATGTTTGATTAAAAATGATATGATCGATACTTATGCCATGTTTATGATGATGTATGTTATGTTACATGCTATGGTTAGGTTGTGCTGTTAGCTTTAGCTATTAAATCGTACCCATATGAGTGTCCCTTGGGATTACCACTTTTTATGAATGTGCAGTCCGATGGGATTACCAGTCCAGTATGATATAGACATAGACATGATTATGAGTAATTCGACGGGGTCACTCACAACCCGATTATCTTAGTGTTTCCTTCGGGTACACTAAACACCAGTTTGTCCTAGGTGTTCCTTTGGGTTCACCGAAGACCAGATATGTTCCTACGAGATCACAGATTGCACGTGTTTGGGAACGTGCCAATTTAGGGGTACGATTTTACAGGACTCTAGTAGAAAGTTAACAGGCACCTAACGGGACTAGTAATGGGTCCCTTACTGAGTATATTTTTATACTCACTCTTTCTTATTTAATTTTACAGGCAGTGGTAGAGGTAAGGGTAGAGGGAAGCTGGCGAATGACAAGAAGTGACCGTGGCGAGCCATAGAGATTATTTTTGCTTCCGCCTTCGGTCATTTGATCAGATGCACTTTCTATTTTATTTTATTTATTTTTCTTTAAAACTAGATAGAGCCCGAGTTAGAATTTTATTAAATTTTATCTTCACATACATTGTTTATGATTTTAAGGAGTATTTGAGGTTTTGTTTTATTTTTTATTGTTAATTTAAGAAATTTTATGTATCTTTTAATTAGTAATAACTTCGGCTTAGTATAAGGAGTTGTGTCATTACAATTTTCATTCTTACAATTATTATATAAGTAAATTCGTGTATTTAAAATCACTTTGATTGATGGTTCCCTGTTGTTGGTGGTTAGAGACAGTAAACGTAGAGAAAGGTGAGTGCTCGACTTAATTGGGTATTGGACTAGATGGGTGAACATATGGTTGTTGCCTTGCAAAGGGTAAGTTAAAATATGCAATGGTGTCTACACATGTTTGTAAACTAATTTGAAATTGTTAAAATTACTTTTGTTTTGTTGTATTCAAAACCACCTCAAAAAATGTGTTATTTAGTGTGTCTAATTTTGGCTGTTTATGATGTTTAATGTGCTTAAATGTTTATATTTATAAAATCTTGAGAAGTATATGTTGGGTTTTATAAAATCTTGAGAAGTATATTTATAAAATCTTGAGAAGTATAAGACTGGATCACGAAATACTAACCACTAGATGTAACCCAGTTAACTAGTTGGGTTTCTATTTCATTAAGATAACCTAGGTAACTTAGTTTTAATCCTAAGTGTATTATGAACTCTTGTTTGCAAGGGATTGTCCTTTGATTTGTACGGGTGAGAATAGCCAGATTGCCGACTCAATATGCTTATCATTTTGAGGACAAGACCGAATGGGGAGCTGAAACATAATCACATAAGATGGAATTCACTCCATCCCGACTTTAGGGTAAGTAGATGAGTGTTTTCTTAAATGTTGTCTCTGGGAATTGAACAAAGGGTTCTACCCTCTTTATGGTACGAGAGAGGTTTCTGTTTAGAGGTTGAACCATAAACAGGTTGTTCATAGAGGAATACTGGTATTTAAGGACTAGAAGTAACCTATGAGTAAAATAGTAATTTGACCTAGCTGGTGTTATGAACACTTATGAAGAACTAATATAATATGTATGGTGATACATAATATAAAGTTTATATTTTAATTAAATTTTATTTTATAAATTTAATTTTGAATATGGTTCAAAATTAATTTATGAGTGAACAAAATATTTGAATGAGTTCAAATATTAATTTAATGTGAATTAGATTCGTATTAAAACTATAGTTTGTGAGAGATATGTATATTTGAATATGATTCAAATTTTGATCAAATTAAATATAAGATAGTTAATTTAGCAATAAAGTAATTGGAGAGTTAATTAATAGTTTAGTTTAGTTTTATTTAATTAAATTTGATTTAATTAAGTTAATTAAATTAAAACTATAGGTTATATGAGATATATTGAACTAAATATGATTTAAATGGAATATTAATTAAATATGATTTAATTAATTATTTTAATATTAATATAAATTCAATTTATTAAATTAATAGAAAACATGGGTGGTTTTCCAGCGTATCCCATATTCTCTCTAACTTAGTGAAGAAGAGGGAGATATTGGTATTGTACTGGTATTGTTAAGTTCTAAACTAAATCGAGTTTAGGACTTTGTTAATTCTTCCGCTGCTTAGGGCTCTAATCCGTTTAATATATGATTTCTAGAGCGTTATAGGTCGTTTAAGGTTAACTTAGTGCAGTTATGAGCTAAAAAAGGCATATGAGGTTTCCAAAGGAAGAGAAAATAACAAATCTTCCCTTAAACAAGAGCATCATGGTGCCTTACAGCGTTGTTGCAGGATGCTATTCACAAAATGTTGAAAAAAGGGTGCAGCATGTTTAAAATTCCTAGTTTTTGAGGTTAAGGATCCTAGATTGACATTTTCTTTGATTGTGACCTTACGATCAAAGTATCTGCCCCGCGTGGTGACAGAATTATACTATCACCACCAACTTAGTTTGAAATCTCCTTTGAAGGTTTAAGTATATATAACCACTTTCCACTTCAAACATTAGCAATGTGGGACAAACAACTTAACTTTGTTATTTGGGCCAAAGCCCACAAGTCATTTTTAACAATCCCCCACAAATGACCGTAGCAGCAAAGTTACTTGGTAGGGGAAAAGAATGAGATTTCACTAGAATTTGTTCTAAGCATAGAAAGGACATTAAACTTAGACATCAATATTCGAAGATTTGAATTGGTGCATAGTGAAGTAATGTAACAACCTTGTTAGAGAGAGCGAATTGTATCTTGAACTCCTTGTAACACTGGTTGAGACCCTTACGACATGTTTTATCCCTAGTTACGGTTTTGTTTCTGCAATGTAAATTTGTGCCATTATAGTCATGCACACAAAATGAACCTCAGGTCAACATGGAAGCTCTAGAAAGAGACCTTTAAACTCTTTCATAGAAGGCGACCCCACCTTCACTATCACGTTATATGTTCTATCAAGTTTGTCAAACCAAACCACTCTAAAAGAGCTATGGAGACTTCATTATTATCCATACTAACTATGAACCACTCAAAGGTTTTTGTATCATCCATCAAGTCCATTTAAGAATTGTCCACACAATGGGCTATGGATCATTAAGTCTATCACAACAGACCACCCAATAAGGGGCTATGGACCATCAAGTCTATCGCAATAGACCACCCAATTACCAAGTGTTATGAATCTCCAAAGGGCTTTAGGCCCATGTTCACTGAGGAATCTAGAACCACTTTTCTTGTTAGTTTTTTGGTTAAAGGATCAGCCAGGTCCTTCTCAGATCGAACAAACTCTAAGGAAATAGTTTCTTCCTTTAGCAGTTGTTTCACAGTTGCATGTTCTAAGACGTATATGTCTTCTTTTTCCATTATAAACATTGTTTTTAGCAATACATATGGCAGCCTATGAATCACACTGTATGGATACAGACAGCCTATGAATCACACTGTCTAATGCTATAAACTCGGATTCCATAGTGGATCTAGCTATACAAGTCTATTTCGTAGACTTCCAAGATATTGCTCCACCCCTGAGCAAAAATACATACTCACTACTAAAGTTAACCTCATCATTGTCTATGACCCAGTTTTCATCACAATATCCTTCTAATACGGTAGGAAATTTGTGAAAGTGAAAATAGTAATTTATCGTCCCTTTAAGATATTTCAATAGATGGCGTAAAACATCCCAGTGGTATCTATCAGGATTATGTGTATATCTACTCAATCTACTGACAACATGTGCAATATCAAGTCTAGTGTAGTTCATTAAATACATAACACTACCTATGATCTTTGCATATTCAGGTTGAGACACACTATCTCTTTTATTCTTGTTAAGATGTTTACTAGCATCATAGGAAGTTCTTACTGGAGAAACATCAAAGGAATAAAATTTCTTTAGTATTTTCTCCACGTAGTGAGATTGACACAGGGACAAACCATTTTCTTTTTCCTGATTTTAACACTAAGAATTACGTTTGCTTCTCTTAGGTCTTTCATTTCAAAGTGTGATGAAAGGAACAACTTGGTATCATTTATCAATTCCATGTTTGTTCCAAAGATTAAAATATCATCAACATATAAACATATTAATATGCAATCAACTCTAAACAACTTTGAATAAACACACGTATATGAGGAATTTACTTTAAATTCATTGTTTATCAAAGTATTATTAAATTTTCCATACTACTGTTTAGGAGCTTGCTTGAGACCATATAAAGATTTTCTAAGTTTACACACTTTATTTTCTTGGCCAGGAATTTTGAACCCTTCTGGTTGTGTTATATAAATTTCTTCTTCTAAGTGACCATTTAGAAAAGATATTTTTACATCCATTTGGTGAATAAGAAGGCTATGTATGGTAGCTAATGCAATCAAGGCCCTAATTGTGGTTATCTTAGTTACAGGGGAATACGTGTCAAAGTAGTCAATACCTTGCTTTTGAGTATACCCTACCACCACTAATCTAGCCTTACATCTTTCTATTGACCCATTTGGTTTTGTTTTTCTTTTGAAGATCCACTTACACCTAATTAGCTTACTTTCCATGGAAAGGTCCACTAAGTCCCATGTTCGACTCATGATCAGTGAATCCAGTTCACTTTTAATGACCTCTTTCCACATACTTGACTCTGTAGAGTTCAAAGCCTCTTGGTAAGTTTTAGGATCCTCATCTATTAAAATTTTTTTGTGAAGTTATCGTCAAATTCATTCCGTCTTTCCACTATAAAGGTGCTTAGGAAATCTGCACCAAAACTTTTCTCAGTTCTCTGTCTTTTACTTCTCCTAGGTTATAATCCACACCTACGTTCGAAGTATTAACAGTTTCAGAAACAGGTGTTTTACTAACAACTAAGGGGTTTTCAGGATCATGCATACTTCTAGATAGGCAAGGAACATACAAAGATTGCTTTAATGGAAACACATGCTCAAAGAATTATGCATCCCCAGATTCATTTATAGTTTTATCATTTAAACACATAAACCTATATGCAGCATTATTTTGAGCATAATCGGTAAATATGCAGTCAAAAGTTTTAGACCCTACCGCATATTTCTTCAATGCATGAAATGGTACCTTAGCCAAGCATCCCCAGACCTTCAAGTAGGAAAGATTTGGTGCATGTCCTTTCCAGAGTTTGTAAGGAGTTTTGTCTAGCCTTTTGTGGGGAACCCTGTTAAGATTAAAACACGCAGACAACATAGCTTTCACCCCACATATTATCAGATAGATCAGAGCTTAACAACATGACATTCATCATTTTTTTTAAGAGTTCTATTTTTCCGTTCTGCTATCCCATTTTATTGTGGTGAGTAAGGAGTAGTAAATTCATAACAATACCATTTGATTCACAAAATTCTTTAAGAGTTTTATCAGAATACTCACCACCTTTATCTGATTTTAATCTTTTTATCTTTTTTCCTAATTGATTTTCAGATTCTGCCTTAAATTTTAAAAACATACTACCAGCTTCATCTTTTGTTTTTATCAAGTAGATCTTAGTAAATCTAGAAAAATCATCAACAAAAGATGCATAGTTTTTACCACCTCTACTAGTAGTATTTTTAAAATTGGCTAGATTAGAGTGAATTAATTCTAATAGATCGATACTTCTAGATTCACTGGTTTGAAAGGTTTTTTCTAGAACTTACTTTCTACACAAATAGGGCATTTACCAGTTCCATGCGATTTAGAAGTATTAATAAGTCTTAAGTCTTTAAACTTCCTAATTGATGCGAAGTTCACATGTCCTAGTCTACCATGCCATAAATAAACAAATTCAACTATGTAGGCGGAACTAGAAACATTTGCATTTATGAAAACAGTATTAAGTACAAACAGTCATTAGACAGATACACCTTACCAATAAATTCTTCGTTTTTGGTGAGGACAACCTTGTTACCTTTCAGTACAATCTTAAAACATGCCCGATTCAACAGACTCCCAGATACCAAGTTCCTACGTAGGGAAGGGACATACAAAAGATTACTAAGAGATAGAGTTTTTCCAGAAGATAATTTTAAAATAACCTTCCCTTTCTCGATTACTTCTGTAATAGTTGAGTTTCCCATGAATACGCATTCTCCATCTACAGTATCTTCGTAGTCATGAAGAAGTTCTCGATTGGTGTAGAAGTATCTCGAGGCTCTAGTATCGAGAATCCCGTTAGTATTGTTTTTTATCAGGTTGACCTCCACAACAACTGTTATGACCTCGTCGTCTTGTTCTTTAAGATTGGCTTGAGGTGTTGGTTTCTGGTTTGGTCTCCCTTTCCTTTGGTTGCATTGGTATGACTTGTGTCCTTTTCCGCATACATAATAGACTAGCTTCTTCTTCTTGATTTGTCCCCTAGGAGCCTTGAACTGTCTCTTTTATGAGTTTTTCCCCTTATGCCCTTTATCCTCCTTGGTTCCGTCTCTGTTTACAGCATAAGTTTCAACTAAGTTAGCACTAACTGAATTTAAATTTTTAGAGGCTAACTTATCTATCAGTCTGTTGGCTTCTTCGTGCGCATGTGACTGATCAATTTATGAAGTTTCAAATCCTTCTTCTTGTGCTTAATGTGATTTCGGTAGTCATTCCATGACGGAGGAAACTTCTCAAGCAAGACATCTATCATATGAAACTGCAGCCATTTTCCGACAACATATTTTTTTTTCCATCCAACATAATCTCCTCCATACCGAGATTCCAGGGTGCTCCAGATGTCCTTAGCAGATTTTTGAGCTACGAACAGGTCGAACATCAGGTCTGACATGTTGTTCAATAGATGCCCATAAACAGTCTTTTTGTCCTTTGCATACTTCTCAAGATTGATCACTTGGTCCTTCTTTACTTGGTCAGCGGCAGTAGCTGAAGGTCCTGTGGATGATTCTGGATCAGAAGGTGCTGAAGCGGTAGCTGGAGGATTATACGACAGAATGGTGGTAAGAATGTAGTCAACTTCTAGCTGCTAAAAAAAGATCAATAGTTTTTGGGACCAACAACGGTAGTTCGTTCCGTCAAGTGACTCTAACTTGGACAAGTCGAGTAGAACTTTGTTGGAGGTCTTGATCGACATTGCTAAGAAAGAGAGTGATCACCAGAACGTTATGGCTGGAAGGGAATGTTGGGATAAGACGACATGCGAAAAGATTTACACGTGTCCAGACGCTTGGCATCGAAAGTGCAAGCAAGGGATAAAAAGGTAAATTACCAAAAGTATAGGTAATAAAAATAACATCATTTTTCGTGCAATCGCAGTTACCCGAGCTCGAATAGACGACAACAGTGCATGTGTGGTGACAAGGTTATACTATCACCACCGACTTAACTTGAAACCCCTTTTGAAGGTTTAGGTATATATACCCACTTTCCACTTCAAACCTTAGTAATGTAGGACAAACAACTTAACTTTGCTATTTGGGCCAAATCCCACAAGTCATTCCTATTCCCCTTGGATAATTATAACAGGTAGCAATTTTTAGAATATTTATTAAGTATGTAGCAATATTTTTTTAAAAAAACTGCAAATATAGCAAAGTCTATCGGTGATAGACTTGTATCGTTGATATACTCTTATGGTTTATCAGTGATAGACCAACATTTGTTATATGGTCCATCCGTGATAGACTCCTATCATTGATAAATTTTGATAGATTTTGCTATATTTGCAATTTTTTTAAAATGTTGCTAGATACTTAATTATTTTGAATATAATTGCTACATTTGCAACTATCTCATTCCCTTTTCTTTTCTTAATTAACCCTTTATCTCTTCTCCAAAATCACATCAGCTATCTCTCTTCTCATTAATTATCTTATTTTCCAACAACTATATTTATATTCCATCATACAATTAACTTTACTTTTCCATATTAATTATTTATACGAAACCAAATAAATTAATGTCACACCCCATCATAGAACACCTCCTCACTAGGCCCGAGATAGGGTATGAAGTCAACCGACATCGCTCGTCTTCTAACAACACTTGTTGACCCTGCTTAACCTATATCTCTTAACTATCTCTTTTCAATTTACTATCTCTTTATAAAACATCTTCAGGTTTACCGAACCATTAGACAACCTATTCACAGTCTTATATAGACAAAACTAAGTTTAGAGTTCCAACCACGGCGACACCAAAACAACATTTAACAAATTCAAACCCTTATACTAGTATATTACTAGACAACGACAACTAAGTCTTCTAGCAGAGTAGGCAGATACTTTAACAGGCGTCGAAACCACGATCTCTACCTATAAGGAAATTAAATATTGAAAGGATGAGCTATAAAGTACTGTGAGTGAAAACTTTTTAAAACAAAGCATGTTAACGAAAACTTTGAGCAAAATAATATACATAAACTTAGCAAAGCAGTTTTCTCTTCAAACTTAACTTTTAACTTTTCCATTTCTTTCTTTCTTGCTATACCTTGAACTTTTCGTATCTACGAGACGAAATTCTAGGTGTGGAAGTCCTATCCCTCGATACAATACTTACGAGACGAAGCTCTAGGAGCCAGTAGCACCTTATCTTGTTATAGCTATCATGAGATGGAAAATCTAGGCATCTATCGAGGCTCTAATATCTTACCTAGTCTATATCGTGGAAACTCTAGGAATCTACTGGATACCCTCAGCATATAACCTTTGTGCACAGGACAATCTCCCTCATAGGGTTGCTATCAAATCAAAACATCTTGGTATAGACTTACGCATATTCAGAAATCTCATGATAAAACTTTAACTTAGTTAAGTTAGCATGCTTATGAAAAACTCTTGCATTAAGCAAGTCTAAAATCTAGCTTTGCTTTAAATAATCTCTTTGCTTAAATATTTTCAGAAACTTAGCATTCAAATATATTCTCATAAATCTCATGTTTTGAGAAACATTTCTCCAAATTGATTGCCTTTAACTCAATCATGCTTTCTCATAACTCTTTTCTAAACTTGAAACTCATGATTTGTAAATAATTTCATAAATTTAGCATATTCAAATGCTTAAACTCAAAGCATGCTTTAAAACATAAGTTCTTAAATCAAGCTTAGACATTCATTCAAATTCATTTTAGTCACTCCCAACTTGCAACTAGGTTCTTGGTTTATAGATTTGTCCTATTTCGTCTTACCTTGAAAATAACAAGAAAATATCAAGTTACTTTGGGTTCCAACTCAAGGAAACATTTTCAATTTCTTACCTTTTTTCTTTTCTACTAAAAAAAATATCTTTCTTACTAACCTTGATATTCCTTGAACTCTTTGCATGGTCTTAGCTTGCTTAAGGCCTGTTCTTCAAGTTTGCGCTAGCTCTACACGAGCTCCCAATAGATTTAGAGCCTAACACAAAAAGTCCTAACTTAGCAAACTTGCTCTTAAGTTTCTTAAACAAGGAAGAAGAAACTTGGACTTTACTTGGATCTAACCTCAAGCTTTACTCTTCCTCTTTCGTTTAAACTTGCCAATACTCTTGCCTTCTTAAATGTTTCTTGATCGAACGCCTAACTGAAACTTGCCACTAAACTACTCTCTTGCTTAACTTCACTCTCACAAGGAAACTCAACTTCTCTCAACTTCTTCTCTTTACTTTGCTCTTGAAGTGAAAATGGTGAGAAATGAGAGTCTTTTGTATTGAAAATGTCCATTGCGTTCGAAAATTGCTAACCTTGCACAATAGAAATTTCCAAAGATTTGTCCCTTACACTTTTTAAGCTCGACCAAGATCGACCCAAGATCCTTCGAGATTTGCACTTTTCTCGATCAGACATGTCCAAAATCATGTCCGAGAATCATAATAATTTCCTTTTTTACTTCCAGCTCAGTTGAGCACGATGCCGAGATGGTCCAAGGGCACTTCTTTAAACCTTACTGTCTTTCAACTTGATCGACAAGCATGGAGTACTCCTACCTTAGCACCAAGATTGCTCTTTGATTTTCATCTTGCCCGAGATTGCTCAAAGTTGGCCCGAGCTTCTTACTTCAAAGCTCTCTGTCTTTTCTCTCAATTTAACCCACCAAGTAGACCATTTAAGTATTTTATGGTATTAATAGACACATTTAGTAGATTATCACATATATGCTTATTGTCAAGCTAGCCCAAACCTTGCATTTTCTAGATTACTTGGTCAAATAATTAAGTTAAGAGAAAAATTTATTGATCATACAATTAAGAACATTTAACTTGATAATGTTGATGAATTTACATCTCGAGCATTTGCCAATTGTATGTCAATAGATATTAGTGTTAAAGATCCTACTAACTCATGTTCATACTTAAAATAGTTTAATAGAAGAATTTATAAAACATTTTCAATTAATTACTAGACCACTACTTATGAAAGTTGAGCTTCCCTACATCTATAAGAGGACATGCTATGACGCTTCACTTGTACATATTAGACCAGTAGCTTATCCTAAGTACTTGTCATTACAATTAGCTTATGGCCATGAGCCAAATATTTTCCATTTGATAATTTTTGAATGTGCAGTATATGTTTCGTCATTACAACATACTAAGATGGGTTCTCAAAGGAGGTTAGGAATATATTATTTCATTCTTCATAAATTATTAAATATTTTGAACTCCTGACAATTAATGTATTTACTTTACAATTTGTTGATTGTCATTTTAATAAGACAAATTTTCTAGAAGAGGAATTTAGAAGTTAGAAAAAAAATTACATGGGACACATAATTATTGTCTCATTTAGATTCTTATACAGATCAATGTGAACTTGAAGTTCATAAAATAATTCATGTACAAAACATAGTAAATTAGTTACCAGATGCATTTATGGATGCAAAGAAAGTAACTAAGTCACATATACCAGCTGCAAATGTCCCATCGAAAATTGATATCCTAAAACAGAAAATTTTCATTAATGAGTATGGAACGCACATGCCAAAAACGTGGTAAGACGAGTGAGTTCTAAGATAAAGTTCCTCCAAAAAGAAAAATATTCAATAATCAAAAGGACTTGGTTGAGGATATAAATACCTATGATAAATCCTTGACATGACTAGTAAAGAAGGTGAAGTACCTAAAGATATTAATGAGATTTCAATAAACCATGTCATGACCGAAAAAAGATGAAATTGAACTTTTGTATATAATATTTTTCTTGATATTATTTTTGGAAATGAGGATCTTGAACTCAAATCTGCTGAAGAATGTCGATAGAGGAAAGATTGGTCATGGTGGAAAGAAGCAATAAAAGTATAATTAAACTCACTATCAAAACCTCAATGTTTTAGACCAGTAGTTCAAACACCAGAAAAGAAAATGAAAACAATGAAATTGTAAGATATAAAACAAAATTAATTGCACAAAGTTTTCACATACATGGTATTGATTATTAGGAGACATATTCTCCCGTGGTGGATTCAATAACATTGAGATATATAATTGACCTAAATGTGTATGAAAATCTAGATATGCATCTTATGGACGTAGTCACAACATATTTATATAGATCTCTTGATAATGAAATTTATGTGAGAATCCGAGAAGAATTTAAGATACCTAAAACAGATAAATCAAATTCTTGGAAATTATATTCAATAAAGTTACATGGATCACTATATGGATTGAAACAACCAGAACGAATGTGGTATAATCACTTGGAATGGATATTTGTTGAAAAAAGGATATTAAAATAATCCAATGTGTTCATACGTTTTTATAAAGAAATCAAAATCAGGATTTGCTATTATAATTGCATATGTTAATGATTTAAATATAGTTGGTACTCTAGAGAACTTACGAAGGCAATAAAATATCGTAAAAAAGAATTTAAAATGAAAGATCTTGAGAAAATAATTTTTTTCCTTGGCCTTCAAATTGAGTATTTAGTAGACGAGATATTAGTTCATGGATAACTTATATAGGAAAATCATCAAAAGATTTTATATGAACAAATCTCATCCATTAAACATTCTAATGTACGTTAATTCACTAGATGTGAAGAAAGATATATTTCAGCCTTGAGATGATAATGGAAAAATTCTTGGTCTTGAAGTACCATATCTTTGTGGAATTGGTCCGCGTAGGTATCTTGTTAATAATACAATACTAGATATTGAATCTTCTGTAAATTTATTGGCTAGATACAACACTCCTCTCCAACGCAAAAACACATTGATACGGAATTGAGCATATACTTCATCATCTCCAATGAACGATGGATATGAGTTTGTTTTATTCAAGTGAATAGAATTTTGATCTAGTTGGTTATGTAGGTTATGGATATTTATCTGATTCACACAAAAGCAACATCTTAAATAGGTTATCTATTCACATGTAGAGGAACTGCTATATGAAACCTGTGTTTTGGACTAGAGGTTGTAAAGAAGGAAGTTAAGTATAAGAATGACGCATTTTGAAAAAGGAGCACGCGTTTTGACAAGACGTTGCGAGGAAGGGTAGTACACGAAGTAAAGTTGGGCAATGTGCTAAGTTAAGAGATAACACGAGAAGGATTTTTTAGTAAGCGTTTTGAAGCGAGAAAGAGCCAAGCGAGGAAAGAATGATTCATTAAATCAAAATTAGTTGGCTAAATACGTGTTGAGTTAAAGTTAAGCATATTTAGAGAAGATATTAAACCTACCCCGTGTAAAACACTAAGTCGGAGTTGGTGAGTTAAGAAGAGTTTTAAGGATAACTAATCCAAATTAGGATTAGTATAAATAGGCCTTAAGAGTTCAAAGGAAGGAATAAGGAAATTTTAAGTGTTGAAGTTATGTCAAAAAGACACCAGGCGAGGAGAAGAAGAAGAGAAGTAAGAAAGAGTTAGGAGAAACATATAGTTTTTGTGATAGATGTTTGAATTTCGGACTTAGTGAGGCAAACTATATTTCATTCTTCATAATGTGCTATTGATTCAAGATCATGATTTCACTACACTATTTTTTACGACACTTTCTTACCTACCCTATTTTTTATATTATTTTTTAAAACAACATTATTGAAAAAGTCTAAAAAACTTAAATAAGATATATATAATTTGATAGATTTTAATATATTTTGTAAATAGTTTCAAATTTTTGCTATATTTGAAAATTTTCATATTTATTACTTTTTTTTTTACTTTTCAATTTGGGGAATTGTTAAAAATGACAAATTTAACAAACTACTTACAAAATATAGCAAAATTTCATTGATACACTAATATGCTTCTAACAGCCATATTGATAGATAGTAATAGAAATCTATCAGTGATAGATTTTTATCAGTCATATTGATAGACAATAATATAAAGCTATCAGTATTTATCATTGATATAATCCAAAATCTTACTACATGTTATAAATATTTTAACTTATTTTACTATATTTTAAAATGTTCCTTACGGTTTTATAGATTTTTCAAAAATATCTACCCACGTTAAAATTTAATAGTTTTATAAAAGAATTGAAATGTCAAAAATTGTGTCAACATCACATTTAAACGAACTTTTTTTTTTTGAAGTAGGAAAAATAAACCAACTCTTGAAGTCATAGATTGGGGAAAATATTAAATTAGAGGCAGACTTTTCTGGTTTGAAATTTGAGAACTTTAATTTTTTTAAAAAAATTATGTGGAAAACTTAAGGAAAACCATTCTTTTTCATATTTGAAAATTAAGGTAGAAGCGAAATACAACTAAATTTTCATGCTACGATCGATATCGATAGATTTTTATTAATATCTATCAATATCATTATACACATGGATAGAAGTCTATTAGTTTCTATAATGTTTTATAAATATTCTGATTCATTTTGTTATAATTGAAATGACACTTTCAATATTCTTTTTTGAATTTCAAGACGGCTATTAAAAAATAGGTTAAACTGTAAATTTGGTCGGTAAGATTTAGAGAAAGGTTAGAATTTAATAAAAACATTTGTAGCTAAAATTTATGTCCTAAACTTAGGAAGATTTGATTAAATGATAGTGGACTATTTGTGAGATTTTAGCAAACCACAATAGAATAAGTTTTAATTTTTAAAAATGGTAGGAGTTAAATTTTAACTATGGTTGAAGATCAAATTTATATGTAATGACCAAATTTATTAAAAAGGGAGCTTAGGTGTTGAAGTGAAGAACGTAAAGTTTGAAAAACAAATGTAAAATTGAACAACAGGAATCAATTTGAATCAATTAAGGGTAGCTCTTGTGCTGTTAAATAATTGATCAAAATGATAAAAAAAGAAAAAAAAATGTTAGATAGACAAGAGCTACTAAACCTTTTTTTTTTTTTTTTTTTAAGGGGTTGAACTCAGAATTTTTCTATTTTCTCTTTGTTTTCTTTTTCTTTTAAAACTGGAGATAAAGGATCTAATTCACTAATGGTTTCCTATGATTTTGGTCCTTAAAAGAATCTGATTCCCATTTAACTTCCACCTTTATAACTTTTTTTGTTTATGAGAACCAAGTCATCATCACACCCTTGCTTTTCTTAAGTTTGCTTAAGTAGATCACTCACAATGCCAACCATTGATGCAGGAAAAACACATTCGATCTTTCACATAATAACACCGTAAATTAGAGAAGAAAAAAACTTGCAGAACAAAAAAAATAAAAAAGTTTTGATATATCAAGGTCAAAGATCATAATCGTAAAATAAAGAAGAAGTTAATATTTTTAGCTACCTCATATGAATCTTTAATGGTATATTCATAATCGATTTGATCTAAGATATCTTAAATCTACTAAGAATAGGATATGAAATTTCTAGTCTTAAACAAGATCAAATTCTATATTATCTTATTTCCACTCCAACAAAACATGGTGTAGGATGTCATGATTAAACTATTACAATAACAATATCTTGTGATTCATCTTTTACCTGGCCTAGAGAAACAAAATTGAAAAATATCGAGTATTACAAAACATTAAGCAATGTAAAAAGAGATTAAAAGTTTATGTAAATGACACCCACATCACACAACTACACAAAAGTTCTTTTCATACACAATCAATGTACAAGACACGGTTGCAAATAATATTATAGTAAGATATCAAATTAACTCCAAGTCAATTTACAGTGCTATTCTAGACATGATTGGTAGCTCGAGATCCATCGTCAAAAAATTGTTTACCTTAAACTAAAATTAAAAGCTATAAGGTAAATTCCGTTCTTTAACTTAAAAAACTCACCTCAAGAGGTTTCTCGATCCAAAAAACCAAATTTTCTATTACAAAAGTTTAAACCTTTAAGTCAAATAGAAGATTAAGAATTAGCAATCCAAATTACAACAACCATAATGTCATTAGAGAAACTTCGCCTAAAACACTAGCTAATTACAAAAATGTCTCCAACACTCATAAACTTTTGCTAAAACAACAACCAGAAACTCATCAAAGCCTCGAATGTAGACTGAAAACATCATATGCAGGTCCAAACCTTAACTGGTAACCAAGATTAAACAAGAAAAGCAAAAATAAAATAAGCCCAATAATTAACCCTTATCAAGAATTAAATCTATCTCCCACCTAATCCAAATTACACTAATCTAGATGGGATAAGTCCAAATTCAAATTTAATGGATGGAAATTTAACTACACCTAAACTTAGATGCTTCGTGGTGTGATCACGAGGAGGCAGGTGGAATTAGTTGAGTGTGATAGGATGCTCTTCAAGTGGTCCATAAAACTTCTTGAACCCATGGACAGTTATGAGAGGCTTGTCTGTTTTTATTGTTTTGTTTTGACTTTGTCCCTCACCATCCTATTTTCATTTTGGTTGAGTATGATTCTATGGAATTTTGTAATGCTTATCATAACGCTCTGGTTCTGTCTAAGTTCTCAAGGTTTGTTGATGACATTGAAGCTTTGACTCTGCCTATACAAATTTATTCCTCTGGATGGTGCTCGTGCTTTGTGAGCGAGCTTGCCCATCATTTGGCTCCAGCGGCCATGGTGAATGGTGGTTGGGGGTTGTTTTGTTTCCTCCTCTTCTTCTCGCTCGAATGGGGTAGGGAGAGATTCTTGTAATATTTTGGGTTCGTTTTTCTCGATCTTTATTGGTAAGGCTTGTGTTTTTGGTTAGTTCTCTTATGAAGTTCCTCTTCCAAAAAAAAAAAAAAAAGGAGAGTCGCTTAAATTCAACAATAAAAATGTAAAATACTCAACCAAATTAAAATAAAACTTAAAATTTATGTTAGGACAAATTGCGAAAACCACGTTTAACAATAGTTGCAATTACACTCTTCAACTTTCAAAATTAAAAATTGAACTCTCAAACTTATTTAAATTTTAAAATTAGACCCTCAAACTTACATAGTTGTATAAATTGTACTGATTTATATAAGTTTGAGAATTCAACTTTCATCATCTGTAACAAATCCAATTTTTACAATTATTATAAGTATGAGAGTCCAATTTTAACACTTTGAGAAGTATAGGAGTCTGATAGAATTTTATTGAAAGTTACGTTTAATGTTTGATGATGTAATTACAACTACGACTACGACTATACTTAACGGTGGTTTTTGCAATTTACCGTATTTCTATGCAACAAAGCCATGTTTGAAGTTAAATCCTCAAGATTTCAAGGAATCTCAAATTTGAAATGAATCATATTGTTTATTATTCAAAGTGATCAAATTTTATAGGATTTCATAAGATTTAGAGTTAAATTACGCATCTAACCTTGTTATATCCTAATCTTTAATTAAAAATTCTTAATTAGAAACCTATATTAAAAGAATTATCATCCAAATACAAAATTTGAAATAAATTCATTATTTTTATTGTTTGAAATGAAGTGAAAAGCTTAAAGTTATTTATTAGATTCCAAATCACATCAAATTAAAAAGATTTTTATTACATATAAGACATAGCAGGTAAAACTGTAAAACATTTTAAAATTTAATCATTAAATGAAAATTATACACAAAAAATTTAAGGTTAAAGCAGAATATTTTTCTAAACATGGAGGCCAAATTAGAAATTAGACTATATTTTTTCCCCAATTTTTTTCACCCGTAGGATGCTATTTAATTCTGTAATTAAAGTTAGATCACACATTGAACAGCATTATTACCTTTCTGTCAACGGTTAAATTATCTACGTGTAATGCATTATTATTAAGAAAATTTTCCTAAATACAAACCAATCAAATATTTAGTCTATCTAAAGTTAACTATTTTTTAAATATTTTAGGTTTGTCTTCCTCGATAGTTTTCTTTTTTAGCTGCAATTTCTTTCATATTTTTTATTTTTAGATTTGGTCTTTTTTTTTTCTATCGTCTTTCTTGTTTTTCTCTCTTTTTATAAATGCATGCATGTCTTTCTTCTTCTTTCTTCTTTTTCTTTTTTTTTTTCATTCACGACATGTATCATATCATCTTTCTTCTTTTCTTTTTTTTTACGTTTAAATTAAGTAACCGAATTTGATGGTGCATAAGAATCTTGAAAAGATTGGTTAGACATTTAAATTAGGGTAACCAAAACTAAAATATTGTGTATAAAGAATATTGAAAAAAAATCGTTTATACCAAATTTTGAAAAAAAAAATCGTTTAGATTTGGGGTTCCAAATGTAAAGGATTGTGTAGCCAAATATAAACGATCGTATACCAAATTTTGAAAAAGAATTGTTTAGATTTGACACGATCGTGTAACCCAATTAATTAAACGATCGTGTGACAAATTAAACGATATAATTGAAAAAACAAATATAAACGATCATGTACCAAAAAATATTCTAATGTAAACGATCGTGTACCAAATCGCGTTACCAAATATATTACGCGCATTGTTGACGGGGCATTTTTGGTGTTTTACATATTGAGCCTCTGGACTTTTTCCATTTTCGAAATTATTCTATATAGTGTAAATATACTTTGCCGTTTTTTTATATTTTTGAAAAGACTCCTTATTATTATATATTGAAAATAATATTCGATAGAGACCAAATACCATATATTATATTTATATTTACTTTCATGCTTTGTAATATCTACCCTAACTAATTCATTAACCTTAACCCTTCTAAATCGAGTGACACTTATCTTTAATGGTTATGACGTATGTTCATCTGCAATACTTCAGTATATGTGGTAATTTTATGTCCGTTTAGAATAATTTAAGAAAAAAAATGTTTTTTTTTTAAATGCATTTTATCTAACCATTTTTTCTAAAAACTCCTTGAAAGGAAAAACTCAAAAATATTTTTAGGTAAAAATTTATTTGATTTATCACTAAAAGTTTTTTTACATACGTAATTTCAAATAATAGTAAGAGAATTTGTTCATGGAGATCATGATAGGAGTTCGATAACAATCATCCAGGATGGTAGTTAGAGGTGCCTTAGGACAGTCACTGTAAAATAATAATCAAGGGTTGGCGACAGCAATCGTTAGAAGTCAATCGATGACGCTTATCGAAAATGATTGTCGGCAGTTGATGGTCACAAAAAAACGGTCAACGAAAGTTGAGCGACAACGGTCTATGAAAATGGTCAATGAAAATAAGCTGACAACGGTCACCAAAAACAATTGACAGGCAATGACCATAAAAAACAGTCAAAGAAAGTTGGCCAATAATTGTCACCAAATATCAAACAACAGTCGACAAAAGTTGGTCGACAACGGTCATCGAAAAACGATAATCGATAGTTGGCCAACAATTATTATCAAAAAACAGTAGATGAAAGTTGGCCGACAACAATCACAAAAACATTGACTGCCAACGGTCATCGAAAATAGTTTACGAAAGTTGGTCAGCAACAGTCAATGAATGTTGATCGACAATGGTATCAAATAATGTTTGACAAAAGTTTATCAACAACGGTAATAAAGAACGATCATTGATAATTAGCCAACAACTGTTATCGAAAAATGGTCGATGAAAGTTGGCATATAACGGTCACAAAAAAATCACAAAAAAATGATTTATGAAAGTTGGTCGACAACGATTGACAAAAGTTGGTTAACAACAATCTCTAAAAATGGTTGAAAAAAGTAGGCCAACATAGTTGCGAAAAAAAGTCGACGAAGGTTGGCCAATGGCAATGTCAGTAAATGATGGCCAGAGGTTGACAGAAGTAACAGTCGGAGGTTGAATGATGGCTACCATTGGGAAACAGTTGTTGAAAGTTGGTCGACAACGATTATTGAAAAAAGGTAGTGGGAAGGTTATCAACAATGGTTACTAAAAGTAGTTGTCAGAGATTGGTTGCTAACAATTGCGAGAAAAATGGTACATGATAGTTGATTGTTAGTTGTCAACAAAAAACAATTGTCATAAAAACATTCTTCAGAAGTTGATCGATAATGGTTATTAGAAAGAAATTGTTGGAGGCTGACCGACAACTGTTGTAGAAAAAACAATAGAGAAAGTTGACCATCATTGGTTGACAAAAAATAGTTGCCAGAAAGACGATGACTAGAGGTTTCTCTGGCGACGGTTAATGGTGGTCGATAGTTGTCCTATGACAGTTGCCATAAAATGATCATCAAAAGTTTGGTGTTTGCAGTTATAAAAAGTGGTCCCCAAAGGTTAGTTGGAAGCGATTGTGGGAAAAACGATAGATGAAAATGGGCTGTTGACAATCGTATAAAAAGCAGTGTTTGGATTTTCACCAACGATCGTCGTTGGAGACGGTTTGACGATAGTTGATGGAGATAGTTGTTAGAGGTTGGTTGGTGAGGATAGCCAAAGGTGTTGGTCGGATTGTTTCATACAAATTAGGGAGATTAACCATTAAACACTCAATTTTTTTTTTTGAAAGTTAGTTTTAAATGTTTATTCTGAACCACATTATTTTATAAACTCGTTTTTCAAAATCTATTTTAGGTGATTGCCAAACACATGTATTTTTTTTCAAAACAACTTTCTTATTTATTTATTTAATCACTTGAAAATGCAATCCAAACACACCCTGAGACAAATGAGATAGATCAAGAGGTTTTGATGGGAAAATTACAAATTAAAAAGGAAGTTAATATTAAAAAAAAACCCAAATATGTTAACAACTAGGTTGAGGTACCGATATCTCACTCATTTTAAGAAGATTCAACCTCTCTGCACTATGTTGTATCTCTTTATATCAACCACCGACACACAAAATATTTCTATGGCATGTCTCCTCACTATTACAAATTTGACTATTTTTTTACGCACGCAAATTTTGATTTCTTTATGGCCATGACAAAAGACCATCAAGAAAAATATTTTTCTTCATGCAATGGTTATCTTGACGGTCCTGACCGTCAAGAAAAGTTCCCTTATTTTGTGGACATATATGTAAAATAGTAAAATACGTGAGTTTTTGGGTTGAAGTTTTGTTGACGTTCAAAAACCGTCAAGACATTGCTTGATGGACAATACATATAAAAAATACCATATTATTTGACGGACGTTGCCGATCAAGAAATTATGGAAAGACAATTTAAAAAAATCTTTAAAAAACTCTTCCTTGATGGACAACGACTGACAAGGGCGATTTTATACGTGGAAAGATGCAATGTAGGTAAGGTCATTATCAAACTCAAGTATTAAAATTGTTGAAAATGGTGCTTACCTAAATTAGCTTTGACAAAAATATTTGTTGTTTACCCTTACTCTTACCGTAGATACCACAAACACGTGTGTCGAATCCAAGAGAGTGAGGCTAAGTAAAATTTCTTGAATAAAAGTTTATGAGATTAGTAACAAAAAGAAAAGAAAAACATTGAAAACAATTTGGAGGAAAACAATAAGGACGAAGGATTAGGGAGAATTTTAAGTTGCAAGTCAATTCACAAGAGAAAGAAATTAAAGATTGAAATTCAATAAAAAAAAAGTGAGGAATAGGCTTAGGATATTAGTTATTCTTATTGTTGAATCAAAGATGATTAGGAATTGAATCATGCTTAATTAAGAGGGATTCTTGATTCAAGATTTTTCACAAGATCAATTTGCTTGATCTTGAAAGAATTTTGATCAAGACAAGAAAAAAGATGATTTTCATAGAGAGTTAGTTTAATTCTTACAATATTAACTAAAGCCCTTACCTTATTTCTTAAAGAAAAGTGAAGTTCCTTTACAATTTTGACAATTCAAGAATTAATCGGGAATTAATTGTGCACTAAAAAATATATGCAATTAATTTCAAAGAAAAATGGCAAGAACAAAAGAAATTCGTCAAGCATCATTTAATTTCAATAATTGGTGAGAGACGATCAAGAATCAAGTAAATTTTTATGTAGAAAAAAGTAATCTAATTAATGTTGCATTACTTGTCATACTTAAGTATCTTGCATACAATGATTGAATCAAATTTGAACTCAAGAATGAATTTAATATTGAAATTAAAACATGGGTTGGGTTTAATTCTTGATACAAAAAATTAGGGATTCTAACAAGAATTTACATTAAAATCAAGATTGAATCAAAACTTAATTACATGAAAAGAAATTCTCAAAGAAAAGATAAACTCACTTACCCCAAGAAATTAGCCTTTCATGATTAAGAAATCTAAAACTTAATTTGAAGAGAGGAAAAGGACAGAATAATGGAAAGAATTTTGAAATTGGGAGCAAATGGGGAGAATTTTAAGGTTTATTTGAGAGAAAACAGTGAATTGAGGACGAAAATATGGGAATTTCGAGGTTTATATTAATAATGGAAATAACTGTCACGTAGGTTCGAAACCACGACCTCTAGATCGAATAAACGGAGAAATTTCGAAAAGTTGCTGCCATTGAAAAATACGAAAAAAATGAGTTTACGACGTCGGCTGGATACGAACCACGGATGAGGAAGAGGCGGACGGCTTCAGGAGCTGACACGTGGCGAAGGATGATAGGGGGACAGAAGAAACAGATCAACGCGCGCCAACACAGTTTTGAATAATTAGGGAATTATTTTGCATGAGGCGAGATTGGAACTATAGACGTGAGGGACGCGCTCCGTCAAAACGTCCTCGTTTTGGCTTGAAAAAATCTTTGAAAGTAAATGCTTCGTTATGATTCGAACACGTGACGTCCGGGTTGTTGGCACGTGTGGGTGGCTGACGCGTTTCCCAACTTTTGAATATTTGCACATTTGCCCCTTAACTTCAATTTGTCCGTTCTCTTTCATTTGAACTCCGTTTGAAGTGATCTTTATTGCGTTGGGTCCGTATTGGAATCTACTTTCATATTCTACATAAAAATATTAAAATAATGAATATGTGTATGATATGGATTGATAATAAGCTATCTTTAAACGGGTCAAAATTTGCCCTAACAACGATTGTCAAGTTAAACTTTTTTTATGGACATGAACCATCGAGAGAATAAGCAATTTATTTTTCAAATTATTTTTTATAGACAACGACCATCAAGAAAAAACTCCTTTGATGGACAACGACAATTAAGGGAAATATAAGATTAATATTTATATTTATATTAATCGATTCCCTTCCATTTTACCATAAATATTTTGATATTTTATTAATGTCATTTTTTTTAAAATTTATGTTTGTAAAAATTTCCTTTTCTTAATGAAGTTGGAAAACTTTGACCCACTTCATTTTTTTTTCCAATTCTCTTGTGAAAAAAATTATGATATGAACCAATCCATCTCATTTGAATATAAAATATAATAAATAATAATAATTATTATTATTATTGAAAAAAATAGCTTAGATAATCCGATAAGAAGTATAAGTTAACCTTCTTATCAAGAAATTATCATAAATCTTAAACTACAAATAACACAAAGATGAATGAACAGTAAAGAGTTAGAGGATTGAAACTGGTATTAATATGCAGTGTATTAAAGAATAAAGGCCTTCGGCCACAGTACAATATAAATAAATACATTAGAAAGAAATATAAAGAATGGAAAGAATAGAAATGACATTACAAGTTAGGGGAAGTGGAAAATGGGATCTTCTTCACTCGAACCTCAAGCTTTCGCTCTTAGATTGATTTTGGAGAAGATGAAAAAAATAAAAACTTTACAGACGATGGAAAGCTACTCTAGGATCTAGCCATTCAGGCTGAGACATGGGTCCATTCAGACCCGAAATAGATGCATTTCTCGATGGTGATGGAGTCCTTTATATGAGCATATATAGGCGGGAAATTTAATATTCTAAACATGTCAGTGCCGAAAGCTGCTTCCATGTTAAGTCACATCAACTCCATCTACCACTTTTGTCTTCTAGCGAACCTCTTCTCGCCTACTAATATGGTCTTTTTGCCTAGTCTTTGTGCGAGTTCCTCTATGATCCGCTAGCTTCTTCTTTTGTTCATCATCTTACGTTAAGATACTAAAAACATCGTGAAACATGCATGAAAGCTTATGTAAAGTGTATTTCCAAATATTTATGAATTTACAACATAAGCTATGCGTTTTGATACATTTCTTATACATTTTAGTCACATTATATTCTAAAGGCTATAGTAACTTGTATTTCTACAAGTTATCAAGCATGCAACATATTTATATGGCTAACTCATGAACACAATAGACGTTTAAACAGGAAATCTTAAGAAAGGAAGTACTTCATCACTATGTAATAGCGTCTACACAAAATTCCAGTGTTAAATTAAAAGACGAATACAACATAGTTTAAATACAAATAACTTAGTTACAAATTATGCTCCTTTTGCCCAACTAATCTACATGCTATGTGACAATACTAGTGGGTGTCACTAACAAGGAAATGTGATGCAATTATGGCACAACAGGCGATCTAGACAGCAAATCAAATGTTGGATGCTCTTCGCTACATAGAGGGGGAAGGAGAGAGGGAAAACAAAACATTTGAAAGATTAGACAAAACTTCAAGTGAGTGGGGATCTCCTCAAAACATTTCATTTAAATAGTAGGTTTTCACAAATATAATGCATAAATCATAAACTTGAAATTCCTTTCGTTAGCACAACACAATTGACAAGAATATGCGTTTCAAATCTGAAAACCATTTTACTGCCTTAAGTAATCTCAAATACATGAACACTACAAGAAGTGAGGGGACTCCCGACACACAAAAACGTCGGTAGAAGTGGTAAAAACGTTGGAAAAAGAACTCCCAACGCAGAAAGCGACGTTGGGAAAGTCATCGGGAGAAAATTTCCCGACGCGTTACCAACAAGGCGTCGGGAATAACCTTCTCCTGACGTTTTCTTTACCGATGCCTTTGATGCGTCGAAAATATCTAATTCCCGACGTCATCATGTCCAACGTCATCTATACGTCAGGAATAACGACTCCTGATGTCATTATATCCGACGTCACTAATGCGTCAAGAAAAACTATCACCGATGTGTCGTGCGCAACGTATTCCCAACGTTTGTTGGTCGGAAATTCTTTTTTATATGTAATTTTTTTTAAATATGTAATTTTTATTTTTTTCCTAAAATAAACTATAATATTTTTCAATCAAGTCTTTATTTTGTGAAATATTCACATTCGTTTTGGATTAAATTAAAAGATATTCAAAATAATTAGTAAATTACAAAATACAAACACAAATTCAACAAAAAAAATTTAATATTGATAATACAAAGAAGTTCAAAAAATATAATAGCGTTCATAATACAAAAAATATAATGTTCATAATAGAAAAAAACGCAAAGAAAGTCGTACGTCTTCTAATGAGCCTCGTATGCCATTCTACACAGCGGGTCCTACAATGATACGAAAGTGGCTAAGTTTAGTACATATATATATATCCATATCATCATTGTATACTATCATTTCAAAAACTTAAGAATAATGGAAACATATATACGTACCACAAAGCTAGGGATCATGTGATGGTCCTTACTGTGCTCGAGTCATGTCTTGTATCAGCTTCCACATTTGTTCCACTTCTGAAGACAACGCTTGGTGATTTCTTATTTACTCTTAAATCCGTTCCAAAGCTTGATCAAACTTAACTTATAATTGAATCTCTCTTTCTGTGGACTGTGAACATGACGTCAAGGAACTGCTTGCACCGTCGTCTTGTGGGCCTTCGACTTGGGTCCCCCAACCAAGGCCTTTTGAGTAGTCTAGTCGTCTACCTAACACCTGATCGCATATCTCATCCCTAGAGAGTGGCTAACTACCCTATAGGGTAGGCTGGGACTGGAGTTCCAATATTTGATTCTGTAATAAATTTAAAAACTAAGTTAGTAAGTAAAAAATATATTATCAAAGAGGACAATTAATAAGGGCATAAGTGTTGCTTTGATAATTTACATGCGCATCCTCTGCGGCTTGCGATACAAATGTCCCGACTTGAAGTGCTTTTCAGAACAACTCCACACGGTTGACCAGCTCCTCTCTTTGCGCAGCGAGCTCGTGCTGTCGTTGTGGAAACGATTTTGACCCGTTGCTATGATTGTAAGAATACTTCTGTCTAGCAACCTTGGTCGTCTGTGATTGCTCCAACATGAAAACAATTATATTGTTTATTTCTTATACATATTAAAAATTGAAATCATAATTAACCGTGACAAATGGTTCAATTGTTCACCTGGAATGCACGACTTATGTAGTGGACACAGAGGAAGTGTCAATCCTCATCACGTCCTACCAATAAGTTTGGTGGGTTGGCACGAGCCTCCTCAGGGTCCTGTACTTTTTGAAGTGCCTGTGACAGTCGCCCTGAAATTCTATAAAAATGCCGAGCATCTAATGCTCAATGAATCTATTCATTGCTTGATCATTAAAATTAAGCACAAAAAACCTCTACACATTACAAAAATAACACATTAGCTTGGTTAACTTTAAACATGTTTCAAATGAAATCATAAATGTGTAGTGGACTTAATTACCTGGAGATCGACCTTGACGACCTCAATGTATTCTCTGCCAATGTCTGCCCACTTAAGGCAACATATGAGAAATGTCTTTCGCACATACACGCCTATCGCCTGGCTGAAGCGAACAACACGTGGAAAAATAGGCTTCTCCATGCCAAGGGCGATCGTCATCAGAATGCGCCCATTGGCTGCAACATAGCACTCCAACTCTAAGAATGGAGACTGTGCACGTCTCTTAAGAGTCAGAGTCATAGGTGGTTGAGAAGATGACCCGACTTAATAAGTTATAAGAACATATAATGTTAGAGAAAAAAACATTAAATAATCCTATGTTAAAATGATACCATTATTAGACTCACCTGAATTTTCGCCCACCAACGACGACCCTCCCGTAAGGTTATCTAAATCTTCTGCAAACTCGAGGAACATAGCGTTCATCTCGAGGAAATTATTGCATAGCTAGAATCAATAAGCAAATACGAACACATAGCTAGAATCAAAATATATAAACTACATAAATATGTGGGTACATGGTTCGTCACTATAATTTGTTGTTGTCGCTTGCATGTGACAAGTGTTAATCCCCATCGTCGATGAAGTCGTCAGTGACATGACGCACAACCGATCTTTTACAATTGTGGGATCAACGTCAGTCCTGCATAGAGTGTCATCCTCGATGTGGTCATCCACTCGATGGCTCACAACGATTTCTAGTACATTAAGGTGCTCATTCTCAACATCGTCACTTCTGGCACGTCCCATATACGTTTATTTTGGACGAATTGCACAACTTTCCAATTGCTACCATTTTTTGGGTTATCTAGGTAAAAAACTTGATGTGCTTGCGTCGTAAGAATTACAGGTTCCTCCGCGTACAAAAAATGGGGGGTGTTAAGAGATTTGTACCCTAGTTTAATGTGTGTTCTTTGACTTTTATTGACGTCCGTGTCATACCACCGACATTTTAATAGCCATACATTTCTTCCCAACGGATACTAAACATGCAACACTTCGTTCAGAACACCGTAGAAATTATTATCGCCACTTCCACTTGCATCACTTTCACCAATAACCATCAGTCCACTGTTTTGTGTAGTGCGTCGAGTATCAAGTTCTGACTGTGAAATTTCAGCCCACTCATAATGCATCCATTGTAACAACGAACGTCAAATGATGGACCCATCACAAGTGAGAAGTAATCGTAAGATAGATTTTCAGACTCATGCAGTTCTAACACCTGAAATCAATGTGACAACAATTATAGACATTTCACGTGCTTAAATACGTTAGTGTATACATGTCACACGAAAACTTGCTATATAACTTTGCTTGAAACCATTCAGGGAATGGCCATTCATGTCTTTTATACAAATCCATAGCATTTTGAGCATGTCAACGTATTAGCCTCAAATTTTTCCTGACGGGGATGATTATGAGTTTAATTTGTGTAAGAACAATGTATAGCAACTATACCTAAGAATTATAAAGATGAGGAATGCTTATTTGCGATACTCCGATATTTCATAAAAATTGTTCAGTATGTACCAATGGAAGAGGCGTTTCTCTTCCTATGATATAGTACAAAGACTTGACTCACCTAAGAATCGTACTTTCTGCTTGAAAATTTCAAACTCACCAATTACCTCGTCCTCTACAATGGTAACATCATTTCACTCATCTCTTGTGAATCGAGTCTCTATACCACTTAGGTAATGCGAACAAAAGGTGTTTGATTCATTCACCACATATGCTTCTGCAATTGACCCCTCAGGATGTACTTTTTTTCTAACATATTGTTTTAAAGTGCGTAGACTTATTTCAATGGGATACATCCAACTGTAAGAAACGGACCAGTAATCTTGATTTTATATGGTAAGTGAATGGCTACGTGTACCACAATGCTAAATAAGGCAGGTGAAAATATTCTTTCCAACTTACAAAGTATTATTATGATGTCTGCTTGTAATCTATCCAAATCATTTATTCTTATCGTTCTGGCACATAAGTTACGAAAAAAATTACATAATTTAATAATAGTAGTGTATGTTTTTTGATAAGAATGCTCGAATACCAATAGGTAGCAGTCGATGTAATAAAACATGACAATCGTGTGTTTTGAATCCTGATATTTTCCCTTCTCTTTCATGCACACATCTCGATATATTGGAAACAAATCCATTGGGAAACTTAACTAATTTTAGGAACTTGCAAAACTCAATTCGTTCACTGCTAGTCAACGTGTAGCTTGCGTGTGGCTTGACCAATTAGTTACCAACTTCTATAAGGTGTAAATCCTTTCTTATCTTTAGATCTTGTAGGTCCAACCAAGCATTCATGTTATCTTTTGTTTTTCCTTTGATATTCAACAATGTACCAACCAAATTGTCACTAACATTCTTCTCAATGTACATTACGTCAAATTTGTGATGTAACAGTAGTCTCGACCAGTAAGGAAGTTAAAAAAAAATTACTTTTTCTTCGTCCAATTAAGAGTTCTCTTTCTTTTCTTATCTTTTATTGAATGATGTTTACTCAAACTGGAAACTCCAACTGGTCTAACTGTTCTAAGATTTCATGTCTATTCATCACCACTAGAGGAGCCCTATGCTTTACCTTTCCATCGTGTAGCCTACTTCTACGCCACATGTGGTTCTCTAGAAGATAGCGTCTATGTCCCATGAAGGATATTCTACCTTGTATCCCGGACGATGATCTCTCACCCATGCATATGGGATATGCCTGATACCCTTTGTACTCCACCCTAATAGGTCACTATACGCCGAAAAGTCATTAATCGTCCACAATAAGGCTGCATGTAGATGAAAGAACTGGTCTGTAAGAGAGTCATACGTACGCACCCCAAAAGTCCATAACTCTTTCAGTTCCTCAATCATTGGTTGGAGATACACATCGATTTCCCTACCAAGAGATCTAGGACCGATTATGAATTGTGACATGAAGAAATTGATCTCTTTCATGCATTTCCATGGTGAAAAATTGTAAGGAAGTAACACAACAGGCCACATACTTACGAGGTACTTGTCGCCACGTGCCTGAGACGACGCAGAGCGACCGACGTCCTCAAAATAGGTTAGTTTTTAAAATAAAATAGGAGTCGCCACCAATCTTTTTTACAGAGTGATTGAACATCGAAATATAGTAAAAACCTTTTAAATAAAATCATAAAAAAATGGTCTGCAAAAACTAGAGTTGAGTTCGAGAGTCATTTGTGTATGAGGAAGGTGTTAGCACCCCACAATATCTATTTAGAAAACAGTGGTCAAATTCCAAATCTTGAATTGAAAATATTCTTTAAGTTTTTTAGAAAAGCTAATGTCTTATTTTAATCCCTCATTACTCCAATATTTAAAGCAATAATCTCATAAAATAAGTGGAAAACATTCCATCAATTAGACTATGTTGAAAAAAATCTTCTCACCTCAAGAAAGTGAGAAATTAGTAAAATTTCTCAAAATCCGTCATAGGGATAGTCTTCTAATAAAGAGATTTTTTTAAAAACATTAATTAAAATCATTTTTTTCTTGGGATCAAATCTTGGACTCCCAAAGACGTGATCGCTCACCTCAAGAATTCTAGAGAATTGGACTCCCAAATTTCTTAGATTCTGTCGTAGGATTTTGTTTAAGAAAAACAATATAAGTTATTAGAAAAGATTGATTAAGAAACCTTATGAAATCATAGATTAAATTTTGAATGTTTGAAAAACATGAAAAATTATAACTTTAAAAGAAAAAATTTCTAAATGATTTTTAAAAAAAGTATTTTGTGAAAGATTTTAAAACTTGGAGAATTTTAAACTAGAAGGATTTTAAAACTTGAAAGTTTTAATTAGAAAGAGTTGAAAATTTTAAATAGGAAATAAAACGAGGCTTAATATGAAAATTAGATAAGTAGAAACAAGAGTAAAGAAGCATCATAATAAATTATGCAAACACAAAATAACATATTGAGATTTCAATAAAAACATATTGGAGACCGATCTCGGGCTTCCAAAGAATCGATTTCCTCACCTCAAGAATTCTAAGAAATTGGACTCCCAAATTTCTTAGATTCCATTGTCGGATGTTTTAAAGAAAAATAATTTAAAATATTAACAAATTTTAAAAAATTAATAGCAATAACATACTAAATTGACCATAAAAGAAGGGAAGAAAATACAATATTAAATAATATATAAAAGATAAGAACATACTAAAGAAGCAATAATAAAGATGAGAAAAATATTAAAGAAGAAATATTCAATGATATAAAAAGAAAAAATTAAATAAATAAAAATGCTAATTATATATATATATATATATATATATATATATATATATATATATATATATATATAAAAAGTAAAGATACAATATATAAAGAATAAAGCTTAAGAATAAATTAACAAAGATAAAAAAGAGATAACAACAAGGTATAAAGAAATATGCAATAAATAAACAAAAAAACTATAAAAGAGAAGCTCACAACATAATAAATAAATAATTATAAGAGAAAGTAAATTAGAAAAATAAAAACAAGAATAATAAGCAAATATTCATTTAGTCTTCTTTTTCTTTTCTTTTTTTTTTTTTTTGCATTTTTTTTATGGATGCTTGAAGAAAGATAAACAAAATAATGAAAATAGTAAAAATAATGACAAATAAAGAACTTTGAAGAAAAATAAACAATAATAAGAAGAAGAGGAAAAAAGAAAAGAAAAAAAGGTTGAAATTTCAACACACTAAACTCACTTGTTGTTAAGATGTGGATCATTGGAACCAATGCCCTAACATACACCTCCAACTAAGCTAGAGTTTTTTGTGCGTTAGATTCTTGGCATTGTAGGGAGAAAGATGAAGATTTAGAGAGTTATTAAAAGAGAAGATAAAATAGATGTTGTAGATCTTTTTGGTTTTTTTTTAAGAAGATATGAAGATTAAAAGAAGTAGGGGTTATAGAGGTTAGAGATTTAGATGAAGAAGAGAGGATGTGAAGGTTGTAAAAATTTCTAGGGTTTTTTGTGTGGCTTTTCTTTATGTTGTGTTTTTTACGAAGAAGAAGAGATTATTTATAGCCAAAATCATTTCTTCAAATGGCTAAAAATTCAAAATGGTGGGGTTTTTTTGCATTTGAAAATAATACCAACTTTAGAATTCATATCAAAATGGCATGGAGCCTCTAATAACCAAAATCAAATTCAAAAAAGTTACCATATTTGGTACTTCTCAACCTACCTTAGTTAGACTAACTAGTTGATTTAGTTACTTTAACCAAATTACCTACAAAATTATAAAAGTAATTAAAAAATACTCTTTTTTTTTTAAGAAAAAGGTAATCACAAAATTAAAAATAAACCAAATTATGGCAGAAATTAATCTAACAATTAAATTGATTTTAAATAATGTCGGACAAAATTAGGTGGCTACATTACTCATTTGACCAATTGAGTTAAACCCATCTGAAGCCAAGCCCAAACTCACGTTTCGTGGATCAGAAGTAAAATCAAGAAATTTAGAATCAAAGTGCCCACCCCTCTGCATCAGTTGGATGTCTCAACACATCATCTGTTTCAACACATTTATCCCTATATTATCTCATGTCAACAGACCCTTCATGCGATACAAACAAGCGTTGTAATTTCGGTACCAAAGGAAAGTGGCACAATACCTTATGCGAAATTTTGTTCCCTTTATTCTAATTAACCTTGTACCGAGCCTCCCTACATGTAGGACAATGTTGCAAATCAGCAAACTCTTTCCAATACAATACACAGTCATACTTGCATGTGTGAATAGTCTCGTATCCCAAGCCCAAGTTACGAAGTTTTTGTTTTGCTTTATAAAATGAACTAGGGATAGTACTACTACACATTGGAAACGCTGCTCTTAAGAGTTCTAACAACGTGTTGAACGACTTGTTACTCCAACCATTTAGAACCTTCACATGCATCAACTTAACCAAAAAAATTCAACGACGAAAATTCGGAACAACCAGGGTACAACTCATTACGTGCTTCATTCAATAAGTCCTAAAATATCTTTGTTCTATCTTCATCTATAACTACCCCAATATTCATCGACATTTCATCTTCCAAATGACGTTTCTCCGTTTTCTCTTCTTGTTTAATCGAGGATTGTAAATCATTTAGCATACCAAACATATCATCTTCTTCATTAAACTGCCTACTACTAGTTCCTTCATCAAAAGGGTTACTACTGGTTCCTTCCTCAAAATTTTTTGTACCTTTAAAGCTTAATAACTCTCAATTGTTGGGTTTTATGTCCTAAAACTCGTAGATAGTAAATGTAATCCATTGACCGTTATTAATAAAGTGTTTTTTTATTATATTTTCAATAAGTGTTATTGAATATATTATTAATTTTGTCTTAATAACCTAAATCCAATAAACTAATATCCTAAGCTGTTTGATGGGTTTTGAACAATATGTAGAGACATACGGGGATCAATGTTCAAGATCAGCTTAAAGGGTCTATAGTATAGGGTTAAGGTTGGGTACCTTATCTTGGTAACACTTTGGATATGGCTCATTTTGTATTTGATATAAAAAAATTGATCCAATGCGTTCATGTATGCGACATGCGAGTGAGGGTATCCTATGCAATGAGTTTGCATAAGAGCGGACCACGAAATAGTAATCACTAGATGTAATTTCGTTAACTAGTTGGTTTCTATTTCATTAGGATGACCTAGATAACTTAGTGTAACGACCCAACTCTTTATACTAAGCTGAGGTCGTTACTAAAAAGAAACAATGACAAGAGACACTTTTTTTAAACGAGGGAAGACTAAATTTTCATTAAAAACGGAATATTAAAACACTGAAACATAAACGCGGAAGCAAAATTAAGTCCCCATATGGCATGTCACGGATCCTTCTCTGTCGCTCGCCAGCTTTCCTCTACCTTTACCTTCGCCTGAAATGTTAAACATAGAAAGAGTGAGTATAAACATATACTCAGTAAGGGACCTACTACTAGTCCCGCTAGGTGTCTGTTAACTTCCCATTAGAGTCCTGTAAATGGTACCCAATCTCTGGCACGTTCCCGAACACGTGCAACATGCGCCCCATAGGAACGAAAATCTGGTCTTCGGTGTCCCGGGGGATCACCTAAGAAATGCTGGTCTGTAGTGAACCCGGGGGTAACACTAAGACAATCGAGATGCGAGGACCCCGTCGAATCACTCGAATCCTATCTATATACATGCTAGACTGGCGTCCCGTCGGACCACACAGTCCTAAATAGATGGTGATCCCGAAGGACACCCATGCAGGTACGACTCTAATAGACAAAGTTAACAGAACACCCTATCCATAACATGTAGCATAACATAACATCATAACATGACATGAGTATTAATCTTAACGTCCTTGATCATGTGATTAATATATCATGCATTAACAATCATCAAGATCAATCTACCAATCATTAACATAACATCAGTCATCATCATCAATCATCAACATAATAATCTCAGTCATCATCATCAACATCAATACAATGACAGTCATTATCAGTAGCATCAAGTTATGCATTTTAGCTACCATCAATTCATAATCATAATTACATGCGGTCTCTTAAATTCAGTTCGAAGGTCTAGTAGGAGAATCTCTTACCTGTAGATTTTAGCCAAACAAAGGTACTCCCTAGTTGACAGTAAAATTCTCCAATTAACTTGATTGTAATCATAAAAGGAAAACTTAGTATCTTAATTAATGAAATTAGCAATTGGCTAACATCCAAAAATTCTCCCAAATTAATTAACTTTCCAAAAAAAAGGGGTTGAAACCAATTCAACCTTGATTGGAAAAAATCCAAGATTTAAATCTTAAAAAGTTTAGCCAATTGAACATTTACAGAAACCCCAAATAGATCCAAAATTAAATTAATAAAATATTAATTTAATTTTATTGGCTTACTAAGGTTACTCAGATGGAGGTTGGAAAATTCTCTTATCCTTGATGAAAAATTCATCACTTTAAATCCTCAAGCTTCCAAAGAGACCAGTCTTAACTTCAACTGAGGCGGTGACAGCAGAGGGTTATCTTAGAGAAGAAGATAAAGAACCTTTTTCTTTTTCCTTTATTTCCATCTTAAGCATTCCAATGCTATTTATAGACCCAAATAATAACAATAATTATTATTATTATTATTATTATTTCCTTTTCCTTTTCCTTTTAGGATATATATATATAATACCAAAAAATATACATATATCTTTATTCCCATTATCTTTCCTAAATAAATGCCTTAATCTTAGGCATTTATAACCATTAATAATAATAATACTTCTTTATTATTATTATTTTTCTCTCACCAAAATCTACAATAAACATATATATTTATTTAAACCATCATTTTCTCTTTTAAATAAATATATATCTTTTTCGTCCAATCAAATCAACCATCTCTCTCCTTATGGATTATTTTCTTTTCCAAATAAATATAATTATATTCCATAATATAATTAACTTCACTTTTCCAAATTATTAATTAAATATATATATATATATATCCACGTATATATACTCAATTAAATCCAATTCCACCAAAACCAACTTTTCCCTCCAAAATCTCAAATTAACTTTAGTCCTCAATTAATTTAATCAATCAAATCTTTTCCAATAAATCACTTATAACTTCCAACATGAATTATCTTAACCCAACCATAACAACTTCACTCCAGAATCAATATTTATCTTTCTACATAATAATTAATTATCTTCCACAATAACTAATTATTATTTATTTTTCTTCAAAATAATTAATTATCTTCCACAATAATTAATTATTATTTATCTTTCTCCAAAATAATTAATTATCTTCCACAATAATTAATTATTGTTTATCTTTCTCCAAAGTAATTATCCTTTTACAAATAATTGTATTTTTCCAAAATATAATTATTTTACTTTTTCTCCTTACTAAATATTCTTTCTCCAAAATAGTTATCTTTTCCTTAAATAATTATATTTCAACAAATATAATTATCTTTTCCATTAACATAATAATTGTATATATATTTCCACATATACATATAATTATTAAATCTCCAACAGACTTTTCACCTGACAATTTAATTAAATAACATCCATAATTATTTAATTAAATTCAACTTCAACAACACTAAAAATCCACAACTTTACTTAATCCTCTTAACCTACCATTTAAACAAAAACTTAACAAACACCACATGCCAAAACCTCTAATTAATTAAATATTCATCCAAGAAATATTTAATTAATTTCAATTCCCACCTAAATCAAATAATTCTCATTAAATGGATTCAAAATAACGCCCAATAAATTATCTTAACTTTTGGGGCGTTACACTTAGTCTTAATCCTAAGTGTATTATGAACTCCTGTTTGCAAGAGATTGTCCTTTGATTTATACGGGTGAGAGTGACCAGATTGCCGACTCAATATGCTTATCATTTTGGGGACAAGACCAAGTGTGGAGCTGGAAACATAATCACACAAGATGGAATTCACTCCTTCCCGACTTTAGGGAACTAGATAAGTGTTCCCTTAAATGGTGTCTCTGGGACTTGAACAAAAGGCCCTACCCCCTCTATGGCACGAAAGGAGTTTTTGTTTAGTGGTTGGACCATAAACAGGTTGTTCATTAGAGGAGCACTGATATTTAGGGACTAGAAGTAACCCAGGGGTAAAACGGTAATTTGACCCAGCTGATGTTATGAACACTTGTGAAGGACTAACTTACTGGTATTGGTCTATATCCATGGACACAAAAATATATCTACAGTGAGAAGAGTTCAGCTGTGAGTTTTTAGTGGAGTATACACATAGTTAACGAATATTGATTAATGTGGTTAATGAGTTTAGCCAATTAATCTCGTATCGTTGTAGCTTCTAATATGTAGGTCCATTAGGTCCCCTTCCTAGCTCATAAAGAGTAATGAGATTTATTTATATTGGTTGTAATTTTAAATGTTCAAATTTACTCTGGGAATTAATATAATGTATGTTGATACATTATAATATAAAATTTATTTTTTAATTAGATTTTATTATATAAATTTAATTTTGGATATGATTCAAAATTATATTATGAGAGAATAAAATATTGGAATGAGTTCAAATATTAATTTAATGTGAATTAGATTCATATTAAAACTATAGGTTAAAATTTAATGTGTATGTGATACATATTAAAACTATAGGTTTATGAGAGAAATTTAATATTTGAATATGATTCAAATTTTGGATTAAATTAAATATAAGATATTTAATTTAGAAATTAATTAATTGGAGAATTAATTAATAGTTTAGTTTAATTTGATTTAATTAAATTTGATTTAATTAAATTAATTAAATTAAAACAATAGGTTATGCAAGAGATATTCATTTAAATATGATTTAAATGAAATATTAATTAAATATGATTTATTTATTTATTAAATTAAGAGGGAACGTGGGTGGTTTTCCCACGTTCTGTAACGCCCCGAAAATTTAAGGTAAAATTTTTTTTCTCGTTTTATGTAAAATGCAAGTTGATATAATAATAATATAATATTAATTATATTATTATTATTAATGTTTATTGGTTATAATATTAATATTATAAATATTATTATAAATTAATAATATAGAAATATTGTTATTTCTAAAACAATAAAATAAATTATTATTTATTTAATATTAATATTTTTAATATATTATTATTATTACTTTATTATTATTATTATTATTTATATTTAATATATATATTATTATTTAATTTAAATTATTAATATTATATAATTATTAAGAATTATATATATATATATAATAAATTTTTTTTTATTTCAAAACCCTAACCGCGCGCCGCCCCCCCCCCCCCCCCCCCCCCCCGATTTTTTCTTCTTCTTCCTCTCCCTTCCTCGCCCGACGCCGCGCCTCACCGTTTTCTCTTCCATCTCCGTCTCCGCCACCATCTCTCTTCCTCTCCGTCACCGTCTCCTGTTCCGCCTCCAGCGTCGTCGTCTCCGTCTATGAAAACGAACAACCGCCGCAGCCTCCATCCATTTCCGTTCCGCCTCCAACCGCCGGCAGCCGTCATCTCTCCCTCTTCCTCCATTTCTGTCACCGTCGACGGCTTCACTTCAATCGGTGTTCCCGACGCAGCACTGAACGCCGAGGAGAGCCACCCACGTCCGCCGTCGACGTCTCTCACTCGAGCGTTGTCGGGCGGAGCAAAGAAAAAAGGAAGAAAACCCGACCCGAGCCACGGATCCGATTCGAGCAACCCGAGCCGAGCGGAGCGAGCCAAGTGAGCCGAGCCGAGCGAGCCGAGTGAGCCGAGTGAGCCGAGCCGAGCGAGCCGAGTGAGCCGAGCCGCGAGCCGCATTGAGCCGAGCCGCGAGCCAAGCCGAGCCGAACCAAGCCGAACCAAGCCGAGCCGAGCCGAGCCAAGCCGAGCCGAGCCGAGCCGAGCCGAGCCGAGCCGAGTCCAAGCCGAGCCGAGCCGAGCCACCTAAGCCTTCCTTCCTCCACTTCGGTTCACGGTGAGTCTTCGGTAAGGGTTGTTTTGATGAATTCCCTAATGTTACCTCGTCCGATTCGAGTTTGAATGTTGGATTAAGATGTGGCCCTACTTTTCTCTCTTGAAGGTAGTACAGAGTTGACGCTTAAGTTCTCGGGTTCCGCGGCAGACCTGGTTGGAGATAGCTTCCTTTCCTTGGGGTAAGTCAACGGATGACCTTTTAAAACAACTGCTACTAACGTCATCAACTAAAACCGTTGTGTTTTCGTTTAGGTTGATCTGTTGAGCGTGGATTCAATCGAGGGGCATAACCGAGTATCAGGTAAGGGTTTTCCTACTACTGGACCCCGAGTCCAGGCTAACACCGTAGTAATCCACAGGGGATTACACGTTAGTGACTGTACTGAATATCTGGATGCGTGTTGACTGTTAAGTACTGATATTATATTTTGTCTGATGAAAATTATACTGTGACTGCTATTTGTGGATTGAGATTTTATGTTGATGGACCTTAAAGTTACGGTTCAGTATGTAGTAAAACACTGGTCTGTATGTGGTTCATGGAGTTTGGACGGGGAAGAACAGTGAGTCCGGTTCTGGTTGGTTAGTCGATTGAATTTAGGGTTTTCCCTAATGGCGTACGAATCGGTAATGCATATAGCAACTGAGGGTGTAGATGTTTAAACCTATACTATCTGACTGACAAAGCCTATGGCGGGACTGTGATATGAATGCCGTTGGGATGTGATTGATGTAGACAGTTTAGTTTGGACTGAGGGGTAACGGTTAGCTTCATCTATGGGGTAGTGTGCCTTACGGATATGTGCATCCTTCGGGAGCATTGGACTGATATGTGCATCCTTCGGGAGCACTAGACTGATATGTGCATCCTTCGGGGGCACTAGACTGATATGTGCGTCCTTCGGGAGCACTAGACTGATATGTACGTCCTTCGGGAGCACTAGACTGATATGTGCATCCTTCGGGAGCACTAGACTGATATGTGCATCCTTCGGGAGCACTAGACTGATATGTGCATCCTTCGGGAGCACTAGACTGTTATGTAGGGTACCCCCGAATAGGAAGTTAACTGTTGTCCCCTAACGGGCCCAGTAGTGGGTCCCTTACTGGGTATGTTTATACTCACCCTTTCTCTTCTTTAACTTTTCAGGTAGGGGTACAGCGAGGGGCAGACCGACGAGAGGCAGGAAGGATGCGTGAAGGCCATATGGACGCGTCTGATTTTCTTATCGCTTCCGCTATGTATTTTGTCAGAATATTTTGACTTGTGATTTTGAACTGGTGCCTTGATATTTTATTTTGTGACTTTTTGATTATTTAAAATAGAGCCCGAAACTGTCTTTTGTAAGATTTTTAATGTTTTAATGAATCGTAACTGGTCCGTTTTAAATTTTATGTTGAATGGTCGAGTTTTGGTGTTTGGTAGTGACCTCAGCTTAGTCCGGAAAGTTGGGTCGTTACAGTTGGTATCAGAGCCTAAGTTTTAGGTTCTGTAGACTGACTTATAATGTGAGTCTGTGTTTTGTGTCCTTATGGCTGAAACGATCCTTGCCGCTCGTCAGGTACGCCCTCATGAAAGTATATGTATAACTCTACATGCATTACCTTACCTAAGTTAAACTGCAAATTCAATTACCATTTATGACTAAAGGAATCGTTTGGTGGTTGTTAGGAAAATGCCACCAAGGAGAGGTGCACGTAGGGGTGGCCGAGGAGGCCGAGGAAGGGGAGCAGGACGCGTTCAACCTGATGTGCAGCCTGTAGCCCAAGCCCCTGACCCGGCTGCGCCAGTTACTCATGCGGACCTAGCCGCCATGGAGCAGAGGTTTAGAGATTTGATTATGCAAATGCGGGAGCAGCAGAAGCCTGCCTCGCCAACTCCGGCGCCAGCTCCAGCGCCAGCTCCAGCACCAGTTCCTGCTCCAGCTCCGGCTCCAGTACCAGTTGCGCCCCAGTTTGTGCCGGATCAGTTGTCAGCAGAGGCTAAGCATCTGAGGGATTTCAGGAAGTATAATCCCACGACGTTCGATGGGTCTTTGGAGGACCCCACCAGGGCTCAGATGTGGTTATCTTCCTTGGAGACCATATTCCGTTACATGAAATGCCCTGAGGATCAGAAGGTTCAGTGTGCTGTTTTTATGTTGACTGACAGAGGTACTGCATGGTGGGAGACTACAGAGAGAATGCTAGGTGGTGATGTGAGTCAGATCACGTGGCAGCAGTTCAAGGAGAGTTTCTATGCGAAATTCTTCTCTGCCAGTTTGAGAGATGCCAAGCGGCAGGAGTTCCTGAACCTAGAGCAGGGTGACATGACCGTGGAGCAGTACGATGCGGAGTTTGACATGTTATCCCGCTTCGCTCCCGAGATGATAGCGACCGAGGCGGCCAGAGCTGATAAGTTTGTTAGAGGCCTCAGACTGGACATTCAGGGTTTGGTCCGAGCTTTCAGACCCGCTACTCATGCTGATGCACTGCGCCTGGCAGTGGATCTCAGTTTACAGGAGAGGGCCAACTCGTCTAAGACCGCTGGTAGAGGTTCGACGTCGGGATAGAAGAGGAAGGCTGAGCAGCAGCCTGTTCCAGTGCCACAGCGGAATTTCAGACCAGGTGGTGAGTTTCGCAGCTTCCAGCAGAAACCTTTTGAGGCAGGGGAGGCTGCCAGAGGAAAGCCGTTGTGTACCACTTGCGGGAAGCACCATCTGGGCCGTTGCTTATTCGGGACCAGGACCTGCTTTAAGTGCAGGCAAGAGGGTCATACAGCTGATAGATGCCCGTTGAGAGTCACGGGGATCGCGCAGAATCAGGGAGCAGGTGCTCCACATCAGGGTAGAGTCTTTGCTACCAACAGGACTGAGGCCGAGAAGGCAGGCACAGTAGTGACAGGTACGCTCCCAGTGTTGGGGCATTACGCCTTAGTTTTGTTTGATTCGGGTTCGTCGCATTCTTTTATCTCTTCCGCATTTGTGTCGCATGCCCGCTTAGAGGTAGAGCCCTTACACCATGTTCTATCAGTATCTACTCCTTCCGGGGAATGTATGTTGTCGAAGGAAAAGGTGAAAGCATGCCAGATTGAGATAGCAGGCCATGTGATTGAGGTAACGCTGATAGTTCTGGATATGCTGGACTTTGATGTAATCCTGGGTATGGATTGGTTGGCCGCTAACCACGCCAGTATAGATTGTTCACGTAAGGAGGTAACGTTTAACCCTCCCTCGATGGCCAGTTTTAAATTTAAGGGAGGAGGGTCAAAGTCGTTGCCTCAGGTAATCTCAGCCATCAGGGCCAGTAAACTGCTCAGTCAGGGTACTTGGGGTATCTTAGCGAGTGTGGTGGATACTAGAGAGGCGGATGTATCCCTGTCATCAGAACCAGTAGTGAGGGACTATCCGGACGTTTTTCCTGAGGAACTTCCAGGGTTACCTCCGCACAGAGAGGTTGAGTTTGCCATAGAGTTGGAGCCGGGCACGGTTCCTATATCCAGAGCCCCTTACAGAATGGCCCCCGCAGAACTGAAAGAACTGAAGGTACAGTTACAGGAATTGCTTGATAAGGGATTCATTCGACCGAGCGTGTCACCTTGGGGTGCGCCAGTCTTATTCGTTAAGAAGAAGGACGGATCGATGCGTCTGTGCATTGACTATAGGGAGTTGAACAAAGTAACCGTAAAGAACAGATATCCCTTGCCCAGGATTGACGATCTATTTGACCAGTTACAGGGAGCCACAGTGTTCTCTAAGATTGATCTTCGGTCGGGATACCATCAGCTGAGAATTAAGGATGAGGATGTACCGAAGACAGCATTTCGTTCCAGATATGGACACTACGAGTTTATTGTGATGTCTTTTGGTTTGACGAATGCTCCGGCAGTGTTTATGGACTTGATGAACAGAGTGTTTAGGGAATTCCTAGATACTTTTGTGATCGTGTTTATCGACGATATCTTGATATACTCCAAGACGGAGGCCGAACACGAGGAGCATTTACGTATGGTTTTGCAAACACTTCGGGATAATAAGTTGTATGCAAAGTTCTCGAAATGCGAGTTTTGGCTGAAGCAGGTGTCCTTTCTGGGCCACGTGGTTTCTAAGGCTGGAGTCTCTGTAGATCCAGCTAAGATAGAGGCAGTCACCGGTTGGACCCGACCTTCCACAGTCAGTGAGGTTCGTAGCTTTCTGGGTTTGGCAGGCTATTATCGACGATTTGTAGAGAACTTTTCTCGTATAGCTACTCCTCTTACTCAGTTGACCAGAAAGGGAGCTCCTTTTGTTTGGAGCAAGGCATGTGAGGACAGTTTCCAGAACCATAAACAGAAGCTAGTTACCGCGCCGGTTCTTACTGTACCTGATGGTTCTGGCAGTTTTGTGATTTATAGTGATGCTTCCAAGAAGGGTCTGGGTTGTGTTTTGATGCAGCAGGGTAAGGTGGTCGCTTATGCGTCTCGTCAGTTGAAGAGTCATGAGCAGAACTACCCTACACATGATCTAGAGTTGGCAGCAGTGGTTTTTGCTTTGAAAATATGGAGGAATTATTTATATGGTGAAAAGATACAGATATTCACAGATCATAAGAGCTTGAAATACTTCTTTACTCAGAAAGAATTGAATATGAGACAGCGAAGGTGGCTTGAGTTAGTAAAGGATTACGATTGTGAGATACTGTATCATCCAGGCAAGGCAAATGTGGTAGCTGATGCTCTTAGTAGGAAGGTGTCCCATTCAGCAGCACTTATTACCCGGCAGGCCCCATTGCATCGGGATCTCGAGCGGGCTGAGATTGCAGTGTCAGTGGGGGCAGTTACTATGCAGTTAGCCCAGTTGACGGTACAGCCGACCTTGAGGCAGAGGATCATTGATGCTCAGAGTAACGATCCTTATCTGGTTGAAAAACGTGGCCTAGCAGAGGCAGGGCAAACGGCTGAGTTCTCGTTATCCTCTGATGGTGGACTGTTGTTTGAGAGACGCCTCTGTGTTCCGTCAGATAGTGCGGTTAAGACAGAATTATTATCTGAGGCGCACAGTTCCCCATTTTCCATGCACCCAGGTAGTACGAAGATGTATCAGGACTTAAAGCGGGTTTATTGGTGGCGTAACATGAAGAGAGAAGTAGCAGAATTTGTTAGTAAATGCTTGGTGTGTCAGCAGGTTAAGGCACCAAGGCAGAAACCAGCGGGTTTATTACAACCCTTGAGCATACCGGAATGGAAGTGGGAGAACGTGTCCATGGATTTCATTACCGGGCTACCGAGAACTCTGAGGGGATTTACAGTGATCTGGGTTGTGGTGGACAGACTTACGAAATCAGCGCACTTTGTTCCGGGTAAATCCACCTATACTGCTAGTAAGTGGGCACAGTTGTACATGTCTGAGATAGTGAGATTGCACGGAGTGCCAGTGTCGATTGTTTCTGACAGAGATGCCCGTTTCACTTCCAAATTTTGGAAGGGTTTGCAGACTGCTATGGGCACGAGATTGGACTTTAGTACGGCTTTCCATCCACAGACTGACGGTCAGACTGAGCGTCTGAACCAGGTTTTAGAGGATATGTTGCGAGCGTGTGCATTGGAATTTCCAGGTAGCTGGGACTCCCACTTACATTTGATGGAATTTGCTTATAATAACAGTTATCAGGCTACTATTGGCATGGCACCGTTTGAGGCCCTGTACGGCAAATGTTGTAGATCCCCGGTTTGCTGGGATGAGGTAGGTGAGCAGAGGTTGATGGGTCCTGAGTTAGTTTAGTCTACTAACGAAGCGATACAGAAGATTAGATCACGCATGCATACCGCTCAGAGTAGGCAGAAGAGTTATGCAGATGTGAGGCGGAAGGACCTTGAGTTTGAGGTAGGGGATAAAGTGTTCTTAAAGGTAGCAACTATGAGAGGTGTCTTGCGTTTTGAAAATAGGGGAAAGTTGAGTCCCCGTTTTGTTGGGCCGTTTGAGATTATGGAGCGGATTGGCCCTGTAGCCTATCGCTTGGCGTTGCCTCCATCACTCACGACAGTCCATGATGTGTTTCACGTTTCTATGTTGAGGAAGTACGTGCCAGATCCATCCCATGTAGTGGATTACGAGCCACTAGAGATTGATGAAAACTTGAGCTATGTTGAACAACCTGTTGAGGTGCTTGCTAGAGAGGTGAAGACGTTGAGAAATAAAGAAATTCCCCTAGTTAAAGTTTTATGGCGGAATCACCGGGTCGAAGAGGCTACATGGGAGCGTGAAGATGACATGAGGTCCCGTTATCCCGAACTGTTCGAGGAATAAAACTTTCGAGGACGAAAGTTCCCTAAGGAGGGAAGAATGTAACGCCCCGAAAATTTAAGGTAAAATTTTTTTTCTCGTTTTATGTAAAATGCAAGTTGATATAATAATAATATAATATTAATTATATTATTATTATTAATGTTTATTGGTTATAATATTAATATTATAAATATTATTATAAATTAATAATATAGAAATATTGTTATTTCTAAAACAATAAAATAAATTATTATTTATTTAATATTAATATTTTTAATATATTATTATTATTACTTTATTATTATTATTATTATTTATATTTAATATATATATTATTATTTAATTTAAATTATTAATATTATATAATTATTAAGAATTATATATATATATATATATAATAAATTTTTTTTATTTCAAAACCCTAACCGCGCGCCGCCTACCACCCCCCCCCCCCCCCCCCCGATTTTTTCTACTTCTTCCTCTCCCTTCCTCGCCCGACGCCGCGCCTCACCGTTTTCTCTTCCATCTCCGTCTCCGCCACCATCTCTCTTCCTATCCGTCACCGTCTCCTGTTCCGCCTCCAGCGTCGTCGTCTCCGTCTCTGAAAACGAACAACCGCCGCAGCCTCCATCCATTTCCGTTCCGCCTCCAACCGCCGGCAGCCGTCATCTCTCCCTCTTCCTCCGTTTCTGTCACCGTCGACGGCTTCACTTCAATCGGTGTTCCCGACGCAGCACTGAACGCCGAGGAGAGCCACCCACGTCCGCCGTCGACGTCTCTCACTCGAGCGTTGTCGGGCGGAGCAAAGAAAAAAGGAAGAAAACCCGACCCGAGCCACGGATCCGATTCGAGCAACCCGACCCGAGCCACGGATCCGATTCGAGCAAGCCGAGCCGAGCGAGCCGAGTGAGCCGAGCCGAGTGAGCCGAGCCGAGCGAGCCGAGCGAGCCGAGTGAGCCGAGCCGAGCGAGCCGAGTGAGCCGAGCCGAGCGAGCCGAGTGAGCCGAGCCGAGCGAGCCGAGTGAGCCGAGCCGCGAGCCGCATTGAGCCGAGCCGCGAGCCAAGCCGAGCCGAACCAAGCCGAACCAAGGCGAGCCGAGCCGAGCCAAGCCGAGCCGAGCCGAGCCGAGCCGAGCCGAGCCGAGCCGAGTCCAAGCCGAGCCGAGCCGAGCCACCTAAGCCTTCCTTCCTCCACTTCGGTTCACGGTGACTTTCGGTAAGGGTTGTTTTGATGAATTCCCTAATGTTACCTCGTCCGATTCGAGTTTGAATGTTGGATTAAGATGTGGCCCTACTTTTCTCCCTTGAAGGTAGTACAGAGTTGACGCTTAAGTTCTCGGGTTTCGCGGCAGACCTGGTTGGAGATAGCTTCCTTTCCTTGGGGTAAGTCAACGGATGACCTTTTAAAACAACTGCTACTAACGTCATCAACTAAAACCATTGTGTTTTCGTTTAGGTTGATCTGTTGAGCGTGGATTCAATCGAGGGGCATAACCGAGTATCATGTAAGGGTTTTCCTACTACTGGACCCCGAGTCCAGGCTAACACCGTAGTAATCCACAGGGGATTACACGTTAGTGACTGTACTGAATATCTGGATGCGTGTTGACTGTTAAGTACTGATATTATATTTTGTCTGATGAAAATTATACTGTGACTGCTATTTGTGGATTGAGATTTTATGTTGATGGACCTTAAAGTTACGGTTCAGTATGTAGTAAAACACTGGTCTGTATGTGGTTCATGGAGTTTGGACGGGGAAGAACAGTGAGTCCGATTCTGGTTGGTTAGTCGATTGAATTTAGGGTTTTCCCTAATGGCGTACGAATCGGTAATGCATATAGCAACTGAGGGTGTAGATGTTTAAACCTATACTATCTGACTGACAAAGCCTATGGCGGGACTGTGATATGAATGCCGTTGGGATGTGATTGATGTAGACAGTTTAGTTTGGACTGAGGGATAACGGTTAGCTTCATCTATGGGGTAGTGTGCCTTACGGATATGTGCATCCTTCGGGAGCATTGGACTGATATGTGCATCCTTCGGGAGCACTAGACTGATATGTGCATCCTTCGGGGGCACTAGACTGATATGTGCGTCCTTCGGGAGCACTAGACTGATATGTGCGTCCTTCGGGAGCACTAGACTGATATGTGCATCCTTCGGGAGCACTAGACTGATATGTGCATCCTTCGGGAGCACTAGACTGATATGTGCATCCTTCGGGAGCACTAGACTGTTATGTAGGGTACCCCCGAATAGGAAGTTAACTGTTGTCCCCTAACGGGCCCAGTAGTGGGTCCCTTACTGGGTATGTTTATACTCACCCTTTCTCTTCTTTAACTTTTCAGGTAGGGGTACAGCGAGGGGCAGACCGACGAGAGGCAGGAAGGATGCGTGAAGGCCATATGGACGCGTCTGATTTTCTTATCGCTTCCGCTATGTATTTTGTCAGAATATTTTGACTTGTGATTTTGAACTGGTGCCTTGATATTTTATTTTGTGACTTTTTGATTATTTAAAATAGGGCCCGAAACTGTCTTTTGTAAGATTTTTAATGTTTTAATGAATCGTAACTGGTCCGTTTTAAATTTTATGTTGAATGGTCGAGTTTTGGTGTTTGGTAGTGACCTCAGCTTAGTCCGGAAAGTTGGGTCGTTACACGTTCCCATTTATTCTCTCAACTTCCCACTTCTTCCGTCTGAAGAAGAGGGAATTCTTTGCGAAACAAAACATAAGGAGTTTTGTGGTTTTTGATAGATCATCGCATTTTCTGTAGAATTTTTTTTTCTTTGCAAAAATTCCCTCAATCCAATTTTGGTTCCCACAAACCATCTTAATTGAGAATAGGAAGGTTTCCAACTAGTGGTGCCCAAATTGGTGTTTGGTAGATTCAGAGTCGTCAACGAGAGTAAGTTCTTCTTTTTTGTATTTTCTTCAAAGCATGTTTAGCCATATAAATTATTTTTGTAATTTTGCAATGTATTAATATTTTTTAAGGTTCCAATTAAAATTGGGTCTCTGTAATTCTTCCGCTGTAAAGGGCTTTTTATCCCTTCATCCATGATACTATCATTCTGTGTAGTAGGGGGATATTCCAATAGTCAGTAGATGCGTTCCACACCCTCTAGTGAGTTCCAATTTAAATTCATACATCTCTTGCATGGACACCTTAGTCGTCCGTAAGCCTCAATGTGAAACTTGGCAAATTCTAAAAATTGGGTCGCTTCCTCTCTATACTCAAGGAAAAACTTATTCCTAAGTTTCATCCAACCCTTGTCCATGGTTTAAGTCCCTAAAACATAAATATGTTTGGTTAGAAACATATCTATCTCTTCTCACATCCTAAACTTACTCCCTTAAATATACAATCTCTTAAAATTTTCACTGAAACTAACTTCAAACTATAGAGGCTACCATAACTGCAGGATAGCCAACAGAACCTAATTATTAACCACAAAATACTGAAATCTTCGCATCCTACCCACCCCTTCTAACAACGCTACCTTACAAGCTATCTTACTACCACCTCTTCAAACTCTCACAAATACAAAAAAATACAAATAAAAAAGGCTACCATAATTGCAGGATAGCCATCCCAAATCAACAACGCAAAGTTATTCAACACAAACAGGCTACCATAATTGTAGGATAGCCAAAACAAATCTTAACACATATTACAGAATTTTTAACACAAACAAAATCCATTTCTCCCCTCAAATTTCAATTCAAACCTCCCCACCCCCTTCAAAATTTCAATTCAACCTTCCCCCACTTCTTTTTTCGATTCAACCCCCCTTCAAAGTTTCATTCAACCTTCCCCCCATTTCAAATTTTCAATTCATCCCCTACCCTCTTCAAAATTTAAATTCAACCCTCCACACTTCTAAATTTCAATTCAACCCCCCTCTTCAAAATTTAAATTCAACCCCTCCCACCCACCCACTTCAAATTTTCAATTCATCCCTCAACCCCTTCAAAATTAAATTAAACTCTCCCCTCAAAATTTCAATTCAACCCATATTCAAAATTTCCATTTCACAAACAAAAATGTATTCCTAAACAAAATCCGAAACTATCTAACAAAAATAATTCATCATCAAAATCCTAAAACAAATTTTAAAAAACAAAACCTTAAACTATCTAAACAAACCTAACCTAATTAACTAAAATTAAGGATTTCAAACTTACCTCAACTAAGAATGTGCAATGGCAGACGGCGGGAGAGGGACGACGTCGACTGAGGGCGGTGAGGGCAACGACGGCGTGGGAACGGGGCTTCTTTTCTTCGATCGTCGGTAGCTTCTCTTTAATTTTTTCTTCTTTCGTTTCTAAATTTATAGAGGAACTTCCGACGCAACACAAAAATGACGAGAAATTCTCTTTCTCCCAATGTCATTCCCGACGTAATGAAATCGCATCGGGAGAGCGCCTTACTCCTTACGCTGTCCCTGACGCCATGTAGCATGTGTCGAGAATATATGTCTGAGAAAATTAATGTTATCTAATTTCTGACCGTCAATTCTTCACGTGGCATGCATGCGTCAGGATAACTTGTTATTCCCGACGTCTATATCCCGATGTTGGGTAAGGGTGGCTCGCCCGACGTGTGCAAGTGTGCATTGGGATATTGTGTCATTCCTGACGATTTTTCTACCGACACCTTTCTCTGCATCGGGGGAACTCCAATTTCTTGTAGTGGAAGTTGATAATGCCTGATTCATAAATACTTTTTTGAAATTCATCTTTCCTTCGCGTAAATTATTTCAAGATGAATTATAAGGCATAAATTCAGAACGTATCGCTGATGTACCCATTCAGCTTGGTTGAGATGTCATACATACATTCTCATAACTGAGTTATGGTTGTACGAAGTGACCTTAACGCATCAACATGTATAACCACTTACCATACATGTATAGAGTGTTTTTCCATACTAGATCACAAAGCAAGTATAGGATAATCTTATAATAGATTACAAAGCAAGTATAAGGTTCCTAATACCAGGTGACAAAGCAAGTATGCGTTATTCATTGAACAAGGTATCAAAACATTTCACAAAGCATAAATCATAATTCATTTAAAACATACCCATTTACAAATCAAATTGGAATAAACATCAATATTTAATACTTCAAATATGGCTTGAAACTCATTTTTGGTTTTCAAAACTTTTTGAACCACTCACAATAACTAATATCTCCTTTTGAACCAAAGAGTTGGACCAATCTTTCTCGTCAAGCTTCAACGCGAGATTAATTTGAGAAGCCTTTCTAACGCCTTGTATTCTCTCCTTCTCTCTTAATGAAGTTTGTTCATTAATTCTTACTTAGTTCAAGGTTTCAGATTAAGCTCCAAAACTTGCTCAAAACTCTCTTATTTATACACTTCTAGACTGACATGATTACTTCTGTCTGACAGTGAGCTTCAAAAAGTTGCATAGTACCACGTAGCTCTTACCATCCAAATTTTGATCATCAATGGGTGGCTGATCTAAACGCCGACTTACTGAGCAGGATAGTCAACAGAACCTCCAACTACCCTAATGCATAGAAACTTTCTAAATACTTGTTCAAAACGCATCACACGTCAAATCGCAAAAAAAATACTTTTAGTCTTGATAACTCTTACCGCATACAGTCTTGTACCAAAAAAGAAAAAAAAAGGAACAAACTCATTCTTCAACCAGACCAAAATTAGCCTAGTACCACTAATAGACCAAAACATACACAATTTCAGAACAACAGGACACATACAAAAGATGATTACAAAACTCCTCCAATAGACAAACGGAGGAAAATCAGGCTCCAAGGATGTCTTTCCTACCTGAAAAGGGGAAATGTTTTTGAAAGTGTGAGCTAAACGAGCCCTGTGAGTGATGGTTTTTGTAAACATTTCATAAACCTTTTAAAGACTTTAACAACAGCAAAAAAAATTTCATAAATCTCTTTAAACGTTAAACCTTTTTAAACACAATAACATAAACGATAACATGAATACTTTAACTTTATAACCAAATAGAAAACAGTAACTTAAATTCTTGTTTTTCTGCTAGAAATCCAAGTATATACTCCTGCAAGGTTTTAGAGGTTACTTAATACCAACTCGAAATTCAGAGATGGGCATCCCCAATCTCTATTCTTGCGAGGTAGGCGTCCCTAGCTGATCCTGGAGATAAGTGACCTTACCTAAAATTCCTTGGCACCCCTTATCCTAACCCATTAAGGACCATTTCAAAACATCTTGGTTCCAAGAAAACATTTATAAAATCATAAGTCTCAGACCATTTAAGAAGCTTTTTTTGCATAAAACGTCTTTACCTTTTAAAGATCCCTTTTTGCATTTAAGCAACCTTTAAATGTGATTAAGCCTTGATAAACCCTTTTTCTCTTTAGCTTTAAACATTTAACAGTAAACATGCTTGAAATAAATACATTGATGAAATTTCGTGCATGAAAATCATTCATAAAATCGATAACTTAACAATCAACTCCAACATTACTTTAAGCAAAGCTCAGACATCATTTTAAACATTTACTTCAAATGTAAACTTTAAGAACGTTAACTTAAAGAACATGCTTTGTGAACATTTAATAAATTTATTTTCACTCACTGATACAAGCTCTAGATCCTTGGTTTATAAATCTGCCCTACCACCTCTTGGCCTGAAAATAACAAGAAAACCCAAGTAAATCTTTAGGTTCCAACGAAAGAGAACTTCTTCAACTTCTTACCTTTTTTCCCCTTCTACTCTAGGGAACTCTTTTCTTACTAACTTCGTACTTTACTTTTTCTTTTTAGCTCGAACTTGCTAACACCCTTGACCTCTTGGATAACTCTTGACAGAACACCTTCTTGCTTTGGCTTCAACTCTTACAAACAACCCACCTTCTTCTACCTTTTCTCTCAACATTACCCTTAGAGTGAAAATGGTGAAAAATGAGGGTTTGTTGCCTTTAAAAAAACCCATCCGTTTGAAAAACGCTAATCTTGCACGTTAGAAACTTCTCGAAAAAATATCCTTCACGAATCCAATAAGTGATCTCGATCGATATCGACCCAAGATCCACCAAGATCTTCACATCTCTTGGCTGGACATGCCCAAGAACCCTAATTACACTTTCCTCTACTTCTAGTCTCGGGAGAACATAGCCCCGAGATGCCCCGAGTTTTTTTCAACTTTCACTCTAAACTTCTAATCTTGACCGAACATAACCCTGAGATTGCCCGAGATTTTAACCTCTTAAGATTTTGTCCTTCATATTGGCCAAAAAAGTAACGAGAATTCACTTCTATCTTTACTTTGCCTCTTATCTCGGTCGAACAAGACCGAGTACTGAAGCCTCTGTTCTGATATTCCCTTTCCACTTACTTTGGCAATAACCAACTTTTTGCTCCACTTTTCTTCCTACAACTTCCTACACTATCATTTGACTTCAACCTTCAAACAATCGTTTAGTTTTCAACTCAATCACCTAGCTCTTTGACCGATAACTTAGCTGATAACATGATCGCTTACCTTCCTAACTGATCACTTACTTTTAACCTGATCGCTTTGCTTAAATTCCTTAACACTTAGCAAAACTTCCTTTTTTCCAAATATCATGACACCCTTTTAAAGACACATTTGAGTTTCTTTTAGACTTAAATTCCAGACAACACTTACCCATCCAAACTCTTAAGGGGCTGTTTGGGGTTAGGGTTAGGGGTGTGGGCTTAGGTTAGCCCAACCCTAACCCCCGTTTGGGCCCAATGTTAAGGAAACCCTAGTTTTAGGGTTTCCTTAACACGTTTTCGTCTGCCCCTTCCAACGGCGATACGCGTGTTTCCTATTTTCGTGAATCCGGTTTCGTCCTTCTCCGCAATCCGTGTTCCATTTCTTCCTTCAAACCGATTTCAATCTTCTCCTCAACCCTTCTTCATTGAAATTTTTACCAATTTTCTCTTCTTTCTGTCATCTCCCTCAATGAATGGATGTTTCGTTTCGTTTTCTCCCTCAACGAATGGATGTTTCGTTTCGTCTTCTCCCTCAACTTTTCTAGGGTTTGTGTTGGTTCTGTGTTGTCCGGTCGATTTGATTTTTTTCGTCTTCATCCTTTAATCCATTCCTTCCTTTTCTATTTTTTTGTCCATTTGTTTCATCTCCCTCAACGAATCGAGAGATAGTTGTTTTCTTTCGTCTTCTCCCTCAACGAATCTAGGGTTTGTGTTGGTTCTGTGTTGTCCGGTCGATTTGGTTTTTTTTGTCTTCATCCTTTAATCCATTCCTTCCTTTCGTATCGTTTTGTCCATTTGTTTCATCTCCCTCAACGAATCGAGAGATAGTTGTTTTCTTTCGTCTTCTCCCTCAACGAATGTAGGGTTTCGTCTTCATTTTTTAATCCATTCTGCCCTTGCGTTTTCGCGATGAAACCGGATTTCGTTACGCCGAATCTCTCTCTACATCTCTCTCATCCGTCTCTCTCACTCCCAAAGGGAGTTCTGTGTTCGTTGAAGCCGACGATTTCGTTGGCTCCGAACACGATTTCCTTTTTGGAATCGTGGATTTTGGCTCCTTGAAACCTCTTTGCCGCCGTGGTTCGATTATGCTGTCCGGTCTTTCGCTTGGCAATAAGACAGATACTTCACTCTGCCATTGGAGCTTGGTAGGGAGGTATTGGAGTTTTCAATCCACCTTTTTTTAAAGCCGATGATGAGTTCGAATTTGTGTAATACTGAATTCTTTTGTTTACCTATGTAGTTGTGTTCTGTATTCTTTACCTATGTGTTCTGTGTTCTGTATTCTTTACCTATGTGTTTTGTATTCTGTATTCTTTACCTATGTGTTCTTTTGTAATGAATGTATGTAGTTCCGGCTATGTCGTTGCTTTACCTATGTGTTCTGTATTCTTGCACCTATGTGTTCTGTGTTATTGGTTATATTTATCCGGCCATGTCTTCTGTATTCTTCCACCTATGTGTTCTGTGTTATTGGTTAAATATATCCGGTCATGTCTTCTGTATTCTTGCACCTATTTGTTCTCTGTTATTGGTTCAATTTCCTTGCACCTATTTGTTCTGTGTTATTGGTTCTTTTGTTACATATTATTTCCTTAAAAAATTTGTTACATTTTTTTACAATTCTTGTATTCTTCTCTGTATTCTTTTGTTACATATTATTTCATTAAAAAATTTGTTATATTTCTTCTATTCTTATCTCTCTGTATTGTATTCTTCTCTGTATTCTTTTGCCATGTCTTTATTGCTTTAACCTTCCAGTGTTGTCTCTTCCATGTCTTTTTAGTGTATGGTTTTGACTTCACATTTGCTTACAAGATTTATTACAATCCTTCTATTCTGTATTGTTACATTGTTCATTTACTTCCATTTACTTTCATTTACAAAATTTATTTCTCTGTATTGTTACATTGTTCATTTACTTTCAATTGGTCTTGGTTTCTGTGCAGTGTTGTCTCTTCTTCCTTTCTGTGCAGTGTTGTCTCTTCCATGTTTTTGTAGTGTATGGTTTTGGTATAGGTTTCAGTATATAGCCTTTGACTCTTTGGACTTTGCTATGCTTTATGTTAGTTGTAGCAGAGAGATAGGGCCTGTCTTTTATTGATAGATATGTTGCAGTTGGCTGTACTTTGGTCTTTATATTTTGGTTTACCTCCCTCCAAGTCCTCTCAACTTGCCCCATCTTTCCCCTATATATTACCACCTTTCCTCTTTTGATTCACTGCATTCTTCTCCCTCTTTTTGTATCCTCTCTGTGGTTCTAACTTATATTTTGTAAGTACTCTTCTTCTTTACTGTTACCATGTATCTTCTGTACCCTCTCTGTGCTTGTAACTTATCTTTTGTATTCATTACCGTTACCATGTATGTTGTCTCTTCCATGTCTTTTTAGTGTATGGTTTTTGTGATATGTTTTGTATACCTTTCTGTCCTTTATTTTTTTTTCTATAACCATGATGGAATTCCATTCATTATTTTGAATGGAATCAAAACTCTGAGGCTACTAAATTAAAATTAATCTTATTCTTTCGGTTTCCCGATTCAATCTTCATTTGGAGTAACATTTTTCGTCATAAAAGGTATGTATATATTTTTTTTCATACGTTTTTTATTGTGTTTTAATTACAAATAATAATCATCTTATTGTCTTATGTAGGACGTTGCGACGAACGAGTTCGAAAATATTTGAAGAGGTACTCTTGTAATAGCCGTTTGTAGGCTTTCGATAATGTATTTTATTTTTATTTATTTTCTTTCAGTTTTGTATAATTTTATAATTAACATTTTATTTCGTTTATAATATGTATATAGAACATTCGGTTTAATTTTGTTACATATTCTATCCTATTAATTTTCTGTTTTTTAGCAATTTTTTTTCTATATAGTAATAATTTTTTTTCTATTCGGTTTAATTTTTTTCTATATAGTAAGAACAATTTTTTTTCTATTAGGTTTAATTTTTTTCAACACACAATCCAAATACAAATTATATTTTAACCACAAACTTATTAAGATGTTTTAGCCAACCATAGATAACAATAATTTTTTTAAAAAAAGTTTCTTAAAGAAAAATGTATATCGGAAGAGAAAGAGAATTGATATTAATTTTCTGTTTTGTAACAATTTTTTTCTTTATACTAAGAACAAAATTTTTTTCTATTGGGTTTAGGGTTTAGTTCTATATAGTAATAACAATTTTTTTTTCTATTACGTTTAATTTTTTTCAACATACAATCCAAATACAAATTATATTTTACCCAAAAATTTATTAAGATGTTTTAGCCAACCATAGATAACAATAATTTTTTAAAAAAAAGTGAATTAAAAAAATTAAATTGCGAAAGAGAAAGAGGATAGATAATTAATTAGTTGCATGTATTTCTTTGAACACCGCTCAATTATATATTATTAAATGAAAATGATATCAATTTATCAAAAATATTGAAAAAAAATAAATTTATTTCCATTATAAATTTTCTTTGGTTTTTTTAAAAAAGAAACTTCTTCAAACGTCTTCTATAAATATTTGTTCAAACTTATTCAAAGTTCTTCATAAACTTTATTTTCCTTTTTTCTTATATTTTTCTTTTCTTTTAACCTTTTTTTATGTTTTGTTTAAATTATTTTTTCTATTTTCAACCAATTTTATTTCTATTTTTAAAATACTTATTTTAGAACTAAAATACATTGTAAAATTTGTTGAAAATAAAATAAAATTATAAGTCATAATTCCAAATTACAAATTCCAAACTATTGTTCGGTTTTCAAAAAAAATAGGCTTAAAAATTAGGGGTGTTTTAAGAAAAACAAAACACAAAGGAAAATTAGTTAAAAGGAATTGAGTTGAAAAATATTAGGAAAATAGGATAAACTTCCATTTGCAACTTATTTAAATTTATGTAAAATTTTCAATGTCCTCGTCACTCATAATCTATTTTTTTTGTTCTATGTTTATGGTTTTACTAAATACGGATATTACTAAGTTTACATATCTTTTCACAATATATCGATATTGTACTAATTTAATTAGTACATGTTTTTTAGGGAACTTTACATACATTGTAATGGATGAACAAACACTTATTGGAGTCCTAACTGCATTCACGTTGGCCCAACGTCAGATTTTACTAACATTGGAGCTATTAATGAACAACAATAAGCGTCTCCCACATACACCGCCCGATACACGCCATAGAATTAGGGAGCTTGCTTACTTTCGCATGATACACGAGTCAGATCTTGTGTGTCGGCAAAGCACGCGGATGGATAGGCGAACATTCGCAATTCTATGCCATTTACTTAGAAATGTGGCTGGTCTTTCTTCAACTGAAATTGTTGATGTTGAGAAAATGGTAGCAATGTTCTTGCACGTCCTCGCTCATGACGTGAAGAACCGCGTCATACAACGAGAATTTGTACGGTCCGGTGAGACAGTATCTCGACATTTCAACATCGTATTGTTGGCTGTTCTTCGACTGTACGAGGAGTTGATAAAGAGACCTGTTCCGGTAACAAGTAACTGCAATGATCAACGTTGAAAGTGTTTCGAGGTGGGTATCATAGAAGTTCACTATAATTGACCTTTACGTACATCGCACTTAATTCAACGTGTTTCTTTCAACCTGCAGAACTGCCTTGGCGTGTTAGACGGGACGTACATAAAGGTCAACGTCCCCGTAGGAGATCGGCCTACTTTCAGAACGCGTAAGGGGGAAATTGCCACAAACGTTCTCGGGGTCTGTGACACGAAAGGGGATTTCGTTTATGTCCTCGCCGGTTGGGAAGGATCTGCAGCAGACTCGCAGATCCTACGTGATGCGATTTCACGAGAAAATGGATTACATGTGCCAAAGGGTATATCTTCTTTATAATAAAACACCGTCGCTTCCTACTTACCTATTTAAAGTTCATAAACAAACCATTTAATAACAGGATATTATTATCTGTGCGATGCGGGATATCCAAACGCAGAGGGGTTTCTCGCCCCGTACAGAGGCCAGCGGTACCATTTGCAAGTGTGGCGTGGTGCTGCAAATGCGCCAACAAATGCAAAGGAGTACTTCAACATGAAGCACTCCTCCGCAAGGAATGTTATTGAGCGCGCGTTCGGTGTTCTAAAGGGTCGTTGGGCCATTCTTCGTGGAAAGTCGTACTATCCCCTGCAAGTCCAGTGTCGCACCATTCTAGCATGTGCCTTGCTTCACAATTTGATCAACAGGGAAATGACATATTGCGACGACGTTGAGGACGAGGACGAGGGGGACTCCACGTCTGCGATGACCACCGCTTCAGAAGACATTCAGTACATTGAGACAACAAACGAGTGGTCTCAGTGGCACGACGACCTAGCCGAATCGATGTTCACCGATTGGCAGTTGCGTAACGCTTAACTAAGACAAATTTAGATAACAAGTTTTCGATTGTATTGTACGCGTGCCATAATTTGTATCATGCCTATTTTATTTTGGAGTTTAATGGTGAAATTACTTACGTACTCCATGTATTTTTTCTAATTTCTCATTCTCAGTATGTCAACCTCAAATCGTGCCCCGAGACATGTTTGGACGAGGGAGGAGGAAGGGACTCTTGTGGAATGTTTAATGGAGCTAGTGTCAATGGGGGGATGGAAATCAGATAATGGTACGTTCCGCCCAGGATACCTTGCGCAGTTGGTACGCATGATGGCGGAGAAACTACCTGGATGTCAGGTACGAGCAACAACTGTAATTGATTGTAGGATCAAGACACTGAAGCGAACATTCCAGGCCATTGCCGAAATGCGGGGCCCAGCGTGCAGTGGCTTTGGGTGGAACGATGAAGAGAAATGTATCGTTGCGGAGAAGGAATTATTTGATAATTGGGTTAGGGTATGGAATATAATTTAAACGTGACACAACGTTCACAATGTACATTTAGTTAACAATTTTTCAATTAGTACTCATACGTGATTTTTTTTTGTGCCTGCAGTCGCATCCTGCAGCGAAAGGACTCCTGAACAAACCATTCCCGTATTACGACGAACTTACATATGTATTTGGTCGCGATAGGGCGACCGATCGGTTCGCTGAGACATTCGCGGACGTGGGGTCTAACGAGCCTGTGGCGGATATGACAGATTTGATATGGGGGATGGAAACGAGGACTTCCCGCCCGTGTACAGCCAGGGAGTTGACATCTCGCAGGACGATGTACGTGCATCCCGACCTTCTCGCGCTTCAGAGGGTAGGACCGGATCAAGTGGATCGAAGAGGAAGAGGGGAAGTCAGCGAGACTTCGAGCTTGAAGCGATACATCTGGCGCTCGACCAAACAAACGAGCAACTTAGGCAGATTGCGGAGTGGCCAGCACGCAACCTTGCAAATGATAACCACGTGCGCACGGAATTTTTCCGCATATTGCGTGAGATGCCAGAACTTACGAGTTTGGATAGGGCGTTATTGCAAAGGCATCTTTTGTCTCGTATGGACGACCTTCGGGGTTTCGTACTCATGCCTGTGGATGAAAGGGAGAGATTCTGTAGAGTCCTCCTACGAGACATAGAGAGATAGTTTCTGTTTCTACTGACCTGTGTTGCTTATTATTTCCTTACGTTTTTTTCTGTATGATGTTGACTATTTATGCATTTTCTATTGTCAAGAACTTCTTTTCCTCATTGGTAATGTTTATTTTAAATGAAGGAAAATAGTCACAATTTTCCAAAAGCGTTATAACGGCTATTTATATAGGTTTAAAATTGGATGACTTCGCTATCGCCGATTAGAAATATTGAATAATTTTTTTATCTTTATAAAAAATTAATTGTAATAAATTTATCACAATATGTTCACAAATTTATTTTAATTTGGGCAACTGTATGTATTAATTTAATAACATTACACATACAACAAATAAAATAGGAGAATAAGACGGATTCGAGGATTTCGTAAAAAAATATGCAATAATTTTTTTATGATATTTACAATTTAATTTAAAAATATTATACCACATAAAAAATTAATTAACCCAACCCATTTAACAATTTTCCCAAATAAAATTTATCACAAAATCCACATAAACCTACCCACCTAACCCTTCCCCCAAACACATTTTATCATAAAATTCCCATAAAACTACCCACCTAACCCTTCCCCAAAACACATTTTATCATAAAATCCCCATTAAACTACCCACCTAACCCTTCCCCCAAACACATCTTATCATAAAATCCTCATTAATCCTCCCCACCTAACCTTTCCCCCAAATACATTTTATCATAAAATACCCATTAACTCTTCCCACCTAACCCTTCACCCAAACACATATTATCATAAAACTACCTTTTTAAACTCTTCCCCCAAACAAGGGTTATGATAAAACTAGGTTTAACTTAACACTAGTTTTATCTTAACACTAACCCTTCCCTAAATCAACGCTTCCCCCAAACGCACCCTAAATGATTTAAGCTTCTAAAGGCTTCAGGGTTTGCATAAACTTCAATTTTGCCATTTTCTTAGTTTTTAATTTCCTAAACCATTACCCAAATGAAACTTATTCTTAAACTTTTCATCAAAATGATTCAATATTTAGAGAATTTAAAATGGATCAAATTTAGTTTTCGCAACTTAGAAAATATTAATATAAATAAAAGGAGAATGAAATGAGGGCTTACAATTGTATTTTGGTTTAGGTTGTGGAATCCAAGTTTGTATTTGAAGCCAAGTTCATCCAAGGTTATTGAGTTTCAAGCTTTTTTAATTAAGTTTGTGTTTCTTGAACTAGAATTACTCTTGTGATTTTTGGAATAGCATAGTTGGATTGGTTTTGTAATTTTGGAATTATCATATTAAGTTGAGTTGATGAAACTAATGTTTTATATATGACAATATAGAAAAAATATGTAAAAGTTTTCAAAATGTTCATATATATATGGTGAAATGTTAATATATGTTAAAGTTTTGGAATTGTCCTCGTGCATATTTATGAGATTGTTGGATCACACTACAGCGATTACAGGGGCAATACATGAACAAAAATATAACCGAATTACAATTTTAAAAAAATCTAAAACAAACTTGAGGTTTTTTAAATGTCATAAATAAGTATATTCTTGACATTTTTTAAATGTCATTAACATCAACCTACTTGAGGGTTTTTACATGTCATGTACATTTGTACACTTGACGTTTATAAATTGTCAACGTTTATTATTCTTGACGTTTATTAATTGTCATGAGCTTCGACTTTCTTAACTCTGGCTTCAATAACGGTTTTAAAACCGTCAAGAGTAATAATTATTGATTGTTAAAAACGTCAAGAAAGTCTGTTTTTGTAGTAGTGTAGGTATTGCAAATTTTGTTACTTGGTTCATTAAGTTTCTTTTCTATTTCATTATGGTGGTTCTTAGGTTTGATCAGTACTTGATCTCTATAAATGATATGCTCGATTTAGGATTTGATTGTTAATTTATTTTTCTCTTTGATCTTTGCGGATGATATGCTTGATTTATTCATATTTCTACGTCTTCTATGTTCGATGCATTGATTAGGAAGGTTAGATATGCTATGATTCAATAAATTATGTAAACTAATTATGTTGTGCTTATCTTTTTTTTCTTTTTGGTAGTTCAATGTAGAAAAATGCATATACTCAAGTAGTGATTAATGAGATTCAAACAAAATGGGCAAGTTTTGTCGGACAATTTGTCTAAGGTTGAACTTTTATTTTAGTTGTAATTTAGATACTGATTATAGTTTTTGAAGGGACAAATGATTATTAATATTATGAAAGTTTTTGATATTTTTTCTATTGTAGTTTTGGAGATGTGTGAGTAGTTATTTCACATGTGATATAGAAGTGTTTTTGGATATATTGTTTGAACTATATTGTTCTATGAATGTGTATTATAGACATACAAGGTGTTGGTTATTGTGTTTATTGAAATTTTATAACTACCTATAGAATGAATCTGCTAATTGTTATTTATAGATTTTAGGTTTGAGTTGTCATGCCCCCTAGAACGCATCTCTCCCTTGCATTTTTGAGCACAAACGCGACCTGGGCAATTTTCAGCACTCCTAAATCATGAAGTGCCAAAAGGCGTGAATATTAACTTTAAACTTGAACTTAAATTCTTAAGAATATGTTTGACGATGAATAATAGTAACACTTTTAACTTTGGAATAACTTAACAACTTTATTCATTCCTTAACAAACTTTATATACAAGTCAATGCTCTTAGGAACTTTTAAACTTTTAAACTTAAGCTCCAATGTCTTGTCCAACTCTTAACGCTTGGCATAACGCACCAATTCACCTTCACAATGCATCCTCCTCATTTCGTTACCTGGGAAAGGTAAAACTTAAAATGTAAGCTTAATGATTAGTGAATGACACTTTAGCAAAACATTTTGCAAGTTCAAGTTCACAACGCCTCATCACTCGCTAAAAATATAAATTCCATATTAACCCTCCATTTCGTCAGTTCTGGAATTTATGTTCTAAAACTCGTAGTTTATAGTTTAAATTACATTTTATTCAATAGAGTAGGTATTGAGGACTTATTAGTGAAAATAGAATACTATAATCTTGAGTTCAATAAACTAAGGTCCTGAGGCTATTTAATGTAGACTTGAGCTTCATGTAAAGACATAAATGTGGATCAAGTTCGAGTTTATAGCCCAAACGATCTATAGTGTATGAATAAGGTTGGGCACCTTATTCTGGGAACACTATAGATACGACCCACTTTGAAGTTAGTACAAACGAAGTGATCTTGAATCGTTCATGTAGAGACATGGAAGTAGGGACATCCTATGTAAAGAGTTTACATAAGACTGATCAAACCATGAAATTGTCGCTTTTAAGTTATAAGACCGTTGATTACATAAAACTGACTATTTCAATTATGATAACCTAGGTAACTTAATCTTGATCTTGAGCTAACTATAAAATTCTGTTCAAACAGAATTATCCTTAGATCTATATAGATGAGGCAACTTATTAGTGCTGGCCCATTAAGCCCCCATTTCAGGGGTAAGATCGGTGGATGGCTAGAGACTTAGGGTGCAAGACAAAATTCACTCCTATTCATTTTAGGATTAGTAGATAGGTTGTTCTCTTAAGGATTGAATCCAAGTCTTGAACAAGGGGCCCCACCCTCTCATTGGCTCAAGAGGGATTCAGTTTACAAATTGGACTTAAAACTAATTGTTCAATAGTAGATCAGTAGGACTTAAGAAGCAAGATGTAATCTCGAGAGTAAAATGGTATTTTGACCCAGTCGAGGTTACGAACAACCTGTGAAGGATTAACTTACTAATCATGGTTATATTAGATGAACATAAATATATCTATAGTGAGGGAAGTGCAACTACGAGACTTTAGGGGAATGACTTATTAGTTAACAAACGTTAGTTAACTCGGTCTAAAAGGAATAGCCAATTAATCTCGGATCGTTGGAATCCATAATCTATAGGTCCATTAGGTTCCCCTACTAGCTCATATAGAATTAACTTAGAACAATATGTTGAAATAATTCAAATTGTTCGAATTAGGTAAAGAGAGAGAAACTAACGAATATATGTGATATAACCATCAGTTATAAGTTTGAGATAGAGCTTTATCAAACTTGAATACATATTCATATTCAAAAGCTCGAAATTGATGGAAATTTTCAAAGTTGTAAAAAGTCAAAATGTTGGCTTTTGACTTTGAAAAGTCATTTTGACCGACTTTATATTCAAATGTGATTTGAATTTTATAAAAATGAATGTGGATTCATGCTCGGAAGTTTGAAATTAGTCAAGACGAACAAAATTTTAAAAATTCAAAATGTTGACTTTTGACCAAGTCAAAGTTTGACTTTGACTTAAATGGTCAAAAGACCATATTGCCCCTAGACTAAGTTAGTGGAAAAATTCAATGTTTTGTTGGATAATCCCATTAACACTTAGTAGGATAGGTGGCTACATGAGATGTAAACAGTCCACTAAGTTCCACCAATGGTTAGTGGAATGCTAGGTGTTGAGATTTTGCGAATTAATTACATGCAATTTTGCATGTAATTAGGTTATCTAAAACCCATTTTTCAAATATCGAACATTTTTGTCATTTTGATAATTTTGACTTACAAAATTATTCCTATTTTTTTTCTCTCTTAAAATATCTAGCCTTAAATCCCAATCTTCTAATTTCCATCTCTTTCTTAATTGCCTTCACTAAACAGGTTCCTCAACCCGATTCTAAGTTCGGAGAATAGCGGGTTAACACTAGTGGTGGTCTCCAGTTCAAATTTTTTAGTAGATTACGAGAAACAGGAGTCTTCGAAGGTATGTTTTTCTTTCAACCCTAATTTAGTTCAATAGGGTAATTATAAGCATGTTAATTTCTAAAGAGTTCAGATGCAATTAGAGTATTTTTTTCGATCTTAATTTTGCTGCACATGTCTCAGTTTCTATCAGTCAGGACATTAAACCATTCCCACACATAGACTACTAAACGACATGTATTATTATTAGCGTCCTTTGGAGATTTATAGGTTTAATTCCAGTTGCTCAGGCGGCCAACTCAAATGCAAACATCTTTATGCATCCGACCACCTTCTCATTGCCATGCGGACCTTTCAACGCATTGTTGCCTTGACTCTTATATGCACATAATACTTGCTCTTGATATAAATAAAGCTAATGGTTTACTCGCGTACAAGAACTTTATACAAACAACATAAAATGAAACATTTTACTTGGAAATATTTCAACTCGAACACATTCTTTCAAAGAGTCATGTTTTTCTTATAAATATAAACAAGTTTATACATATATTTAATTGAACACAACATGATATGAGTTGAAAGAAAAGCTTCGGAAAACTCTGTTTTGTCACTTAGGAAGGGTCACTCACAAAAACTATTTGTTTCTTCTAACCCCCTCCTTAACTCATTTTTCTTCTCTTCACCTAGTGTCTTCTTTGGAAGAATTTCAACACTTAAAACTTCTTATAACCACCTTTGAACTTTCAAGATCTATTTTTACTAATCCTAAACTGGATTAGTCATCCTTAAACTCATCTTAGCTTGTCAACTCCTACTTAGTGCCTTACACGTGTAAGTTTAATATCTTCTCTAATCATGCTCAACTTCAACCCAACACATAAGAAGTTGACTAATATGAATTAGTGAACCACCCTTTCCTCACCTGGCTCGAAACATGTACTACCTTTTTCCTCTCGTTGCCTAGTCAGTATGCATACTTTCTTCCTCAAAACATGTTATTCTTCTACTTAGTCATTTTAATTCCCTAAACCTGGCTCACAACAACCTCTTTACTCTAGAACGCAACCTTCACATGAGTTTTGTTAATTTATAGGAGGAAGAGATATTATCGATTTGTCATACAGAGGGCAAAAACACATATATTAAAATAGGCACATATTATGACAAACACTTTTTTAATGATTTTTTTTTATAAAATACAATGACAAATATTTCCTGACACAAATTGAGATATCTCGTGTCGGTTTTAACTCTTTCATTGACATAAAAATGGATTGAACATAAACAAAACTGACATTGCATATGATTTTGCAAAATATATTTTTAAAAAAGCTTAGGTAAAAATTGACATGGAGGATAGTGTACAATGCCAATTTTAAGTTAACATTGAAGAGGTACATGTCGATTAAGAAATGACATTGAACATGATTGGAATGAAATTTCTTTAATCTAATGCTGGTTTAACCGACATTAAAAATAACTGACATTATAGATCTTCTATGACACGATCTTCCAAGTTGGTTGCAAACCGACATTGAACATATAAAATGTCAATTTCAAACTGACATAAAAGGCTTATTTTTGTACTGTGAACTAACATAAGTTTAATCCTTCATCATATTAACTCCTTCGGTTTTGCTCTGTCCGAAAAAGAAAAAATAGATTCTTCTCACGGGAGATATTGTGACTACAATTTTGGTTATTTACCTACCTACCTACCTACCTATTATTATATTCTCAATTGATTTTCTTTTATAGTTAGCTATTGCAATGAAGCTTATCATGCATTCTTTTTTAATCCAACTCTATCCATCATTCTGTTCTCCTTTGTGTCGAATTAAGTTAGGTTTTAATAGTAATTTTTTTATCGTTCACTCTAGTTGGATAGTTGCAAATATGGCACTTAGATATTTAAAATATTAATTAGCTCATATATAGAAACATTTTTTAAAAAATTACAAATATAGCAAGTATTATCTATATTTTCAAAAAATAAATGGATTTTTAGTGTTCCAATTGATACCATTGGCATTTACAAAGTTTTAAATTCAAAACAATGAAATTGAAAATTTAAGGTACAAGTATATGATTTAGGGGCGTTTGGAAAAATAGCAAAAAATTTTATGATAATAGGATCCATGTCACTACATTTTTTAAATTATAAAAGTAGCAAATTTAAAAGCACATAGTCATTTGATAGCTCTTTGATACTCTTCTGATAGCCTTATGATAATCCTTTGATAGCCCTCTAATATATCTAATTATTTATCATATTTGCAACATGCAGAATATAGGTACTATGAGATTTTTTTCCTAAATTTTTTTATCATCTAAAGCAATTTCCCTATGATTTATTATATAAATAAATGCATCTGCTATTTATCCTATTATCTTTGTGTTTCCTCGTCCTTTTCTTTTCCGAATATTTCAACTACTCCTTCATACTTTTAGGTAGGACTATACGAATTTCATGTAATGAAATATGACATTAATTAACTTTTCACAAAAGAATTGTGATTCATTTACCAATTAAAAGAGATATCATACAAAAGTTATGGTTATTGATCTAGCTAGATTAGTAATACAATATTGGTACATAAGATAGACTTTCTAAAAGAGACGGAAAGATCATGTAATACGCATGTAGATGGTTTCGTTTGCACAATCGTATAATCACGTAAAATCACACAAATAGTGCATGTACAAACAATCATGTTTACACAGTGCACACACACGTTATACAATCTTGCGCCCCCTTTACATGAAATTGTGTGGTTGTATTATTTTATTATGATCATTTGTTTTTCGATACAATTTCATTTGAGCTAAATGACCACTTGTTTTTATACGTTTCTTCATTCTTTCCAACCATACTTATAGATTGTGAAAAATGCTGAAGTGTCTTGAACTTTAAGGGCTTTCGAAAACCAAAAATTTAAAAGATTAATTGATGATAAGTAAATACCGCATCTACGACAAAAGAAAATATTAAAGCTTAACACATGATGATATATCCTTAAGTTGACATAAGAGAAGTAAAACATAGGAAGTAATACATGAGCTATACATGTCTCTCTGTTGGATAGAGTTAATCTCATCATGCAAATAATTAAGAAACACACCTTTTAATGCATTCCATTTTCTTTTTCTAATTTTTTCACGAAATTCATACTTAATGATTTTTTAATTATTATATATTTAATGATTTTTTAGTTATTTTTTTAATTCTTGCACGAAATTCATATTTTCTTAATAATTTTTAATGATTAATGATTTTTTTTAATTATTTTTTGCTTAATGTGGATGATTTTTGTAATCATTTATTATTCTTATTTTTTTTACTATATATTTCCCTGTTTTTTTTTAATTTGTTTGATAATTTCTTCTTCTATTTTATTAGGACGTCTCATTCCTCAATTTATTTACTAACAATTTATAATGATTGGATAATTTGTTCAATAATTTAGGGTTTAAGGAATGATTTTTTTTTAATTTATGTAATTAATCTATATGTTTTCCTTTCTTTCTTTTGTTATTTTAGATGTATTGAAACATTAAATAAAACATTAAAAGAATTAACAAATCATACTCCAAGTAGACAAACTACTAGAGATTAGAAATAAAATTAATTTTTTGAATATGTGGTCATCGAAATAACAATAGAAATTACGTCGACATTACATTGAAGTGAAGAACACAAACACTACAATTAGTTCTGGTATGATTGGTTAATTCTTTTAATGTTTTATTTAAACTTGAATTTTATAGGAGTAATACGAACTCAATACATTCAAAATAACAAAAAAAAAAAAAACATAGAGATTATTTACATAAATTAAAAAAAAATCATTTCTTAAACCTTAACTTATTGAACAAAACATCAAATAATTATCGATATTTTTAATAAATAGATTGAGAAGAAAAACATACCAAATAAAAGAAGAAATTGTCAAACAAATTACAAATTACAAAAATACAGAAGTGTGTAATAAAAAAATAGAAATAATAAATGATTAAAAAATCATTAAGTAAAAGATCATTCAAAAATCATTAAATATATAATCATTAAAAAAGTCATTAAACAAATATGAATTTCATGAAAATTTGAAAAAAAAAAAAGAAAAAAAGATGGAATGCATCTCTTGAAGAGAGGCATTTAAGAGAGAAGGAAAGAATGACTCCCTTTCCAATAAAGACAAATAAATCACCTCTTTTGTCTAAATTGTTTAAAATCCACCCCTTTTATCCAACTTTTTTTTTAAAACCACCCCAATTATTCAACAAAATATATATATAGAAATATAATGCAAATCAAAACCCTTGTAATGCAAAAGCAAAGTAATTTTAACCAGCTTTGAGTATTTATATTTTTAATAAATCTTAAATTTAATTCTAACTATTAGCTTGGAGTATAATTTTTCGTTATTTTATTTTTATTTTTAATCATGATTTTTAATATGAATTTTATTATATATTTATATTTTTATTACATGAAAATGACCGTCGTCGTCGTTTAATCAATTTCAATAAAAATTAACTTCGAAAAACTAAGTTTAAGACTTACTAAAAAAGTATATAATGACTAGAATCGAACTTTTAAAAGTACAAAATTTAAAATTATTAAAATTGTAAGGAAAATGATATTTGAAGGTTTAATAATTTAACAAATTACAACTAATCTTCCAAAGGGAATTGAACTAAATTCCACAATAATATTCAAACATGTAAGTGAGGAACCACCACATCTTGAAGAGCAAAAAACTTTGCCTTTCCACCGTACTCAATTGGCAATACATCTTCCCCAACTTCCTCTATCATATTCCTTTTTTCTTCTTCATTGCTCACAATTAAAATCTGTAAATTATTGTTTTATGCATATATATATATATATATATCACTTTTTGTGCATAAAATACTAATATATATATATATATATATATATATATATCACTTTTTGTGCATAAAATACTAACTATGTAATTCTCTAGAAAAAATATATATGCATCACTTTATCTATTTTTTAATAAGATATTAGAGATACAAAGACTACCAAAAGTACACCAAAAACATATCGTAAATATGTTTTTGAGAAATTAAATTGAGAAATATATTGTAAATATAAAAAGTGTTGCAAAAGAATAGATTATATGATAGGAAAGAATGATTAGATGATATATAGATTGAATATGAATGATTGGAACAAAAGAAATGGTTAGGCTTACGTTTTTGAGGGTTGCAGTGTCAACAAAACGAGAAACCATTCTCCAAATGCTAACGAAAAACCATGGCATGTTTAGAATGAAGCACTTCCCCAAACGTTCTGGGTAGTAATTCTGCAACATTTTTATTTTTATTTTTATCACATACATATAATTATCATTTATTTATTTATTTATTTATTTATTATTATTATTATTATTATTATTATTAATTAAGCATCCAAAATTAATCTTTAGGTCACACAAAACCACACTCATTTTGCTACACTTAACAACATTAAATTTAAAATCAAATCCAAACTTAAAAACTCCACCATAACCTAAATACTAAATACTCCCAAAACAATGTCTCAATACATACATTACACATTTTGATTTCTTTTGTAGCGTTCACATACAAAGAGGAGTGATTTTGTTAGCTTTATTATTTCAAAAGTGATTTTTGCTCCTTTCAAGTTTCAAAATTCCCCCTATATCAATTTATACTCCTAAATTTTAAATTTTGTTAGTCAAAGTTTTAACAAAAAGTTTTTGTCAAAAATAAAAAAATTAACACACATTCATTCCTTCATTATTATTATTATTATTATTATTATTATTATTATTATTATTATTATTATTATTATTATTATTATTATTATTATTATTATTATTATTGCTGTTATTATTATTATTTTAAAAATACCACCTCAATAAATAAATGTACGTAAGATAAGTAACGAAACTGTTATAAGTAATAAATATGAGCTTAAGCTCAACTATACCTATATGCATTTGAGAATAAAAGATGTCTTAAGTTTCAATTTTCCATCTCAAATTTCAATTTCAAATATTTTATTTCAAATTTTATTATAATATCTTTCCAGAAAAACTCTCAGGAAATAGAAACAGCATAGAATGTGAAAAGAATTTAAGATTGTCCACTTGTCCTTGTGGTTATCCTTTATCCTTATGTTAAAATTTAATTTTAATTTATGTTTATATTAAATTTCTCTTTTTGGATTTCATTTCAGTTAATTAAATATGTTTTGATAAAAAATTAAAGATTTTTTTTATTTGTATTATAATGATACCTGTAAAAATTGAAAGGCTGTGATGAGTCCACGTGGATCGACATTCTTGTATGAGATTTGTTGAAGATCAACAATGGCAATCCACTTTTCGTTCCCAATTTCTTTTCCTTTGCAACCACTGTCCAAATTAGTAAATATTCTTTAATAATATTTTTAACCATTTAGTAAAAGAAATTCTATTACTAATTAATAATAATCATAAGTTTTTTCATTATGAATATAATAATAATTATTATTATTATTAAAACGGAGTGGTCTCTCACCTTGCAATCACCTTGTCCAAGAGATGAACTACAAACTCTGCATACAAAGAGACAAAGTTTCAATAATAATAACAATAATAATAATAATAATAATAATAATAATAATAATAATAATAATAATAATAATAATAATAATAATAATAAAATTCTTAATATTTCTCTTAATTTCAATTTTATTGATCTGTGTGGCTAGGCGATAATTTACTAAAAATAAGGCATTAATGAAATTTTGTATGTAAAGAAAAAAAAATATAAAATTTTAGGTAAAAACTTTTAATATATATACATATAATGTATTCTTCAACTTTTCCTTTTCTTATTTTCTTTTCTTTTCTTTGCTTTCTTTCTTTTCTTCTTTTTTTTTTTTTTTTTTTCCTTTTATAACATGTATTTCACAGCTATCGTTAGATTAGTGGAATTATTTTTAAACTTTTGATAAAAATCGAGATAGAGAATGGTACAGTTAGTAATCAAAATGATATGCAACAATTAAAATTTCAGTTTAGTCGCCATCATAACCTTCTATGTCCTAATTTTATATCAAAATTTGATATTTTATATCCCAAACTATCATATAACCATACTTAAATTTCCATCAATATTTTCATATTTCTATAGGTTGGATTTTGATTTGATACTAATGTGTGAAGTCCATCAAACAAAAAAAGAAAAAAGAAAAAAAGAAAAAAACTACTAATATAAAACAATAGACATGTTTGGTTATTTGAAGATAATAATAGATTTATTTATTAATTTAATATTTTTTATCCTTTGTGTACATTTTTTTTAATATTCATAAAAAGTTTGGAAAAAAGGGAAGAACTCGAAACTTCCGTGGACATTTTCTTTATGAAACAACTAAGGTTAATATTTTCAGTTTAATCATCATTTAAATTAAATGATCCAACCGTTAGCTTTATAGATGACAACTACGTTGCTTTCATTTATATTTTCTGTAATATTATTTTTTATCATAGATATAATATAATGTAAAAATATTTATTATTATAGCAAAATTGAGATCTAATTAATTGTCAAAAATCGTAAACAATTATATTAATAATATACATTAACGATGTATTATAATGATAATTTTGAAGATTAAATAAAAAATTTTTTGCTAATGTATGAGAGGGACCGAAGTTGTTGTGTCAAGCGGAGAACACTAATACTTATCGCCTAACCTATTGCTTAAATTATCTAAAAAATACACTAGATTTTTTATTAAAAAGTAGTAATAAGTCAATCTTTTGTTTTGACTGTGCAAAAATAAATAAATAAAAGAAAAAAAAGAAACAAACAAAATGTATTTACAGAACCCTTTAAATCGACTTTTTTTAAACTATTAATCCCCTATAATTCAAGATTAATTAAAGGGGGAAATCAAAATGCTTTCACAAGTTTTTTTCAGATTCTAAGCGGGTGTCTTTTAAAAAATATAAAAAAACGACAAAATATTTACAATTTATCGAACAATTTTTAAAACAAAAAATAAATCTCAGAAGCCTACCGTCTAAAATACAAAAAAATGTTCTGTTAATAACGGCGTGTAATATATTTGCGATCGTTTAGATTTTGTTATTGTTTGGTAAACGATCGTTTAGATATGACTACTATTTGTCTTTTCAATTTCATTGTTTAATTTTATTTTACGTTTAAATTTGGTTACATGATCGTTTAGATTTGGGGACTCAAATCTAAATGATTTTCTTTTTCAAATTTGGTACACGATTTTTTTAATTTTTTTTGGTACACGATCGTTTAGAAACAATAATTTTTTTTACAGAATTGTTTATTTTTTTTTTACACGATCATTTACATTTGGCTACTTAAATCCAAATGATTTTTTTTAATATTCTTTATACACGATCTTTTATTTTTTTTACATGATAGTTTACATTTGGCTAATCCAATCTAAATGATTTTTTTTTCAAATTCTTTATACACGATCTTTTAGATTTTGCTATTCTTTTTTATACACAGTCATTTAGATTTGGTTAACCAAATATAAACGACGTAAAAAAAAAAGAAGAAAGACGATGAAAAGAAATCACAGCAAAAAAAAAAGAGGAAAATAAGGAAGACAGATTAAACGATGTAAATCAAGAATTAAAAAATAAGAAAGATGATGAAAAGAAATCGCATAAAAAAAGAGGAAAAAAGAGGAAAAAAGAAAGACGATGAAAGAAATTGCAGGAGGAAGATGAAAGAAATCGCAGGAGGAAGACGATTTTATCCCAAGGAAGAGAAGAAATATGGAAGGGCAAACATGAAATATTTAAAAAATGACAAATTTTATGGGTTTTGTTACACGGACAGTAAATAATTTGGTATTTTGTTACATCTACCAAAGTTTTCTTTTAAGTATTAGTTTTTATTAAAAATTTTAATCTCAAAACTAATTGTCAATCGCAAAGGATCCGTATTTTTAGAATTTATAAACAAATTTGATTCCTAATCAATTCACAAATATTAAAAAGAAAAACAATAACTCTAAACAATATTTAGCAACAATTCAATTCATATACTTACCGTTTCTAACTCTTCTTGTTAATAAAAAAAATTGAGAAAGTAAAAAAAAATATTATTATATTCAAAATTGACATTCCTACATTACTTTACCAAGGTAGCAATATACTCTGGAAGCGCTTTAAATACCCACACCTTCACCGATGGATTTGAGCCCTCACTAATAGGCTTGAGCCCAAGAGGTACCCAAATTTTAGAAGGCCGAGAGAAGAGATAGGCAAAAGTGAGTTTGCCGACATCTCTACATACACATTGCTGCCATCCATCAGGTGTCGGCAAGGAATGAAATAATATTTTGGACCGTTTCATTTTAACTGTCATAAATAACCGACTGTTAGACCATTTTCTTTAATATCTGACGTACGGTTACCTTATTACCCAACCATTGGTAGCCTTCCCATCCACTTTATGGACCAATCTCAATTCTCATTTGATAACACAATAAACATTCCAACCTCTCCCTCAACTTCTCCTTTCTCCCATTATGTTTTTCTTCTACTTTTTCAAGCAAAATTATATTTTCTTTTAGTTTCCGAGCAACCAAGTATCTATAGAATGTTGGTATACTGGTTGGTTCTAGTGAATGCAATTCCTACGAACGATCTAAAGGCTATTTTATCTTAGGTAAGACAAAACATATGAAATCTGTTTGCAGGTACGAACAGAGCTGCGAAACATCTTAAAAGACCGAACTTTGAAAAAAAAACATCTCAAAGTTAGCTAAATAACAATAATAATTTTTATGCAGAATAGGCAACCGAACTTTGAAAAAAAAAACCCTCGTTTTCAAAATTTATAAAAAGGATTCTTTGAAAAAATCAACATTAAACAAGCAAACATTAGAAATTAAATATTTTAGATCGGTTGAAAATATAAACACTAAAATTGAACAAAAATAGTATTTTTGACGTAAGAATAGTATTAAACTAAATCGTTAGATATTATAAAACAGATAGATTAAATTATTTCTTCTTACCCATTTAAAGATGTATATATACTAAAACGTTACCGAAAGTTAGAAGTCCAGAAACCTAAAAATATTCTTTTGAAAAAATAATAAATTTCCAAAACTTAAAAACTCATTAAATGCCCAACCAATAATGAATCAAACGTCTAAAGAGAGAGTTTAAAACTCATTAAATGCCAAACCAATAATGAATGAGACGTTTGAAGAGAGAGAGAGGAGAAAACTAACTCTTAAACTGGAGTTGATCCTTGGAATGAAAATGGCGATTGGCTATAACTATCATAACGGGGAGTTGTTTAATGGACATTCCTTGTAAGAAAATTTTCTTAGCTTTCAACTCATCTTCAACCTCCGATTCCGCGATGTATCCTTTTGGAACCGTTGCATCTCTCCATTTCTTCCATTGCACAAACATCTTCGCTGCTTTCGAAACTTCCATCGATCTCGCAATCAAAAACCTCATCATCGTTGCATCCGAGTAATCCTGTAAATAAACAAAATAAGAAAAAACAAAAAACTGCGACGATATATTCAGTGTAATCATTTGTTTTTTAGAATTAAGTTTACAACCCGCCCACTTCCCCTACTCTAAATTTTTTGTCTCATTCTTACCTACTTTTTACTCATATTCTAAAACACCAAAGGCAAGTTTTTAAAACCCTAAAAGATCATAACTTGCTAATACTTCAACTTTTTTTTTACTGCAAAAAAGACGCAAACAATGGTTTGAAAACAGGAAGAAATAGACTTAACTTTTGAGAAACTAAAAAAAAAAAAGACGTAACTTGGGTTAACAAAGGAGACCTTAGCTAGTTAATTAGAACAAGTCAAATATTAAGGATTTAGTTACTTGAGTAGAGAAGCCTGATTTCTCGATGGAATTTCTCAACAGGGTCACTGCATTGGCATTAGAATCCTCCATATCGTCGGTGTCGGTGGAAATGGAATGGAAGAGGAAGAGAGGAGATGGTCGATTTGGTTGAAATTTGGAGAGAAGGAAAACGAAGAGTGGAAAGAAAGAGCAAAGAGATGACTTGAAGAGATGGGGGAAATGGAAGGAGAGTACTGATCTCTTAACTGCAAGGGAATGGCTGCAAAAAAAAGTAGGTAAATCATGGCGTCACAAAAAGCCACGTGTCGAAATATCATCCATTTTCACTTTTTCTCATTTATTTTTCAAGCCATCAATTTTAAAAGTTTAAAATTTTTAAAATATAAAGACTTTTAATTCCTCTTACTATCCATATGCATAACTTCGGTGTGGGTAGTTTCTATAAATGTTACCAAAACTTCAAGGTCGAGTACACTAACGTAGCTAATCCATTTTCCTTCGACTCAGCTTCTTTTTACCTTAGCTTTTAGATGTCAAATATACCATTCGGTTCAAAATCACTCATGATAGGTATGTGCTCGATACTTTTTCACACAATCTATTCGAGGTATTAGAAACTATGCAGAATAAAGAAAAAATAATCTATTATAACTATCAAATTTCGATTCTAAAATGTTAAAATGGCTACTTATATTGATAGTTAAGTATTGATTAGACTTAAGATATAATGATGATCAAGTGTAACATTCAAACGGTGTGGTGCAATAAAATAAATGAGTGCAAGGGGATGGAGTTTTTTTTTTTTTTTTTTTTTTCCAATTTTTTAGTTCTACAAATTGTAACCATAAAAATCAATTCAACTTTAGATCTTTAAATTTTTGATGGGTATCTTTATGTAGTCATATTCAAATTGACAAATAAATAATAGTAAGTTAGATTAACAACCATTTAGAGATTCCTTTCTTTAACTCAGCTCTTTGGCTCTCTGGTTTCCCAGGTTTGACCGTACCAACTGGGTGTTCCAGTCGCCTTCCTTCTGAACTGAGTCATATGTGCTAAGGAGCAATGCGTTTACCAATTGACCCTTTAGACGCGAGATAAGATGACACGACTATCATACTGATAAGGCTACAGAAGTACATCCGTCTTCCCTCCTTAACTAGGCTACAATGCCTGAGATCCATCCTTTGCTTAGCTTCAATGCCTGACAACCTTGAAAAGGGAAAACTTAAAACGTAAGTCAAACTAACTTAGTGAGCGACGAGTTTGAGAAAACTATTTTGCGAAAAACACAACAGAATTAACAATAATAAAGTTGCTTGAACTTGGAGTTGTTGTGTTTGGAGTGAACGCTTGTTGGGAGTCAATCCCACTCAATCATGCCTACAACTTGATCTAGTTGGTTAACTCCACTGACTTAGTGAAGTAAAATATATTTTATTCTTCATAATGTGTAATTGATTCTGATCATTGTATGCAAAATGCTCCTTACGAATCTTTTCATTATACGTTCAGACGTTGATAATTGCATGCAAAATGCTCCTTATGAATCTTTTTATTATGCGTTCAGACATGATCATTGCATGCAAAATGCTCCCAATTTCTCTATTCACCACATACTTCTAAATCCTCATCGTGTACAAGTTTTCCTACTGCTTGCCCAAGTGTAAGCGAAATAATTGGTTTATTAGGGTGATCCAGAGTCGAACACAGGGAATTGGTATCAAATCTTAGTTCTAGGGTTTACTAGGCGTTTAGGCAATATAAAAGAATGAACTATACAGTGTAAAAGAGTGTAAGTTTAAACTATATCTATTTATCTACACTAGAGAATCTGTAAAGAAGAATTAAGATGGATGAGAGAGGGAGTTGTGAACTAACTTGCATAAAAGAAGGGAGTGAAGGAAAATCTGTGTTACCATGCGATTAAGCAATCAAGGATCCTTGATGCGATATAACTTAGTTAATATGCTTGTGATTAAGGCGAGTACCTCTTGGTGTCTTTAAATACCACACTTGCTCACCTCTTAGGATATATCCAAATGACCAAGCTACATTATAAAGCAAGTTATATCTAGAATGCTTCACTTACAAGACTTATAGAGCTTCACGTTTAATGGTGACAACTTCTTGATGCCTAATACCACACTTGCTCTCCTTTTGGGATACAAATGATGGAAATTATCTCACCATGGTGGAGTTTGTTTCCAAACTCCTCCTTGCGCGTGTTAGCCATAACCTTGCTACTTTCCCTTCTGGATAGTTGACAATATACACTGTTCAAGTGATGAAAATAGCTAAGCTAAGACGATAAGAAATATAAGTTCACCTTCTTATGAAGAACTTATCATAAATCTTAAACTACAAATAACACAAAGATGGATAAACAGTAAAGAGATGGTCGAAGTAGACAGTGAGGACGTTTAGGATTGTATTAGGATCTTGTTTCATGTACTATTGTAGAATGTATATATACAAGCACAATATTAAGATTTCATTTTGTATATACACATGTAAAAGAGAAATATTATAGTTTCTAAAAGAATAATAATTTTATTGATTTGTTGGCGTAAGAAAAAAATATTTATCTAACGAAACCATAATGTCGAGTTTTAACTGTTTGGCGTCATAAAAAATAAACAATAATGCAACAATTTAATAAAAATAAATTTGTAAAAACGGACCCAGAAACAAGGTTTTAATGTCGATTTTTGTAATGACCCAACTCTTTATACAAAGCTAAGGTCATTACTACTTAAATGAAAAATAAGATATCTTTAATTAAAATAGAAAATATGACAAAAACCTTAAATTTCTCATTAAAATCATAAACAAATGTATATAGAAATAATTTTTTTAAAAAAATCCTAACCTGGGCCCTATCTAGTTTTAAAAGGAGAAAAATAAAAATAAAATACATAAATACTGAAATCTGAACAAATAACATAAGGCGGAAGCAAAAGTGTTCCCTATGGCTCGCCAAGTCACTTTTTGTCATTTGCCAGCTTCCCTCTGCCCTTACCTCTACCTCTGCCTATAAAATTAAACAAGAAAGAGTGAGTATAAAAATATACTCAATAAGTAAGGGACCTACTACTAGTCCTGCTAGGTGCCTATTAACTTCCAATTAGAGTTCTATAAAGTGGTACCCCTAAATTGACATGTTTTCGAACATGTGTAATCTGTGATCCCGTAGGAACATATCTGATCTTCGGTGAACCCAAAGGAACACCTAGGACAAACTGATCTTTAGTGTACTCGAAGGAAACACTAAGACAATCGGGCCATGAGTGATCCCGTCGAATCACTCATAATCATGTCTATGTCATACTGGACTGGTGATCATGTCGAGGGACACCCATGTGGGTATGAATCTAATAGATAAAGCTATTAGCACACCCTATCCATAGCATGCAGCATAACATAACATCATCATAAACATGACATAAGTATCATTCTCAATCAAACATCGTCATTAAAAACATAACGCAGTTGTCATCCTCAATATACTACCAGTTATAAACATAATATCAGTCATCGTCATCAATCATCCATATAATGTCAGTCATCATCAATAGTATCGAGTAATGCATTTTTCTCTTCCTAAAAATCTTCACACTCTCTCTCTTCATTTAAAACCCACAAAATCCTCTTTTTAATTCAAACCTTCCTCTCTCTCCAATCAAATCACCTTTAACTAACCAAATAAAATAAACTACCAATCTTAAATAATTATATTATTTTCATAATACAATTATTTTAACTTTAAAACCAAATAATTATATACTCCTAAATATAGTTATGTTATTCAAAATTTTCTAAAAAATAACATATACCCTTAAATAATTATATTATCCTCATAATATAATTATTTTTAACTTCACAATCCATTAATTATACAGTCAAATATATAATTAATCAAATTTCCTCAAATACAAACAATTATGTATTTTTCCAAAATATCTAATAAGCTCCAATTTCTACTAATCAGATATTTCAACACTTTAATAACACCCAAAGATTCAAAAAAATAAACTTAAGATAATTATAAATAAATTACCTTAAATTTGGGGTGTTACAATCTTTCCTCCTTTGAGAAACTTTCGTCCTCGAAAGTTCTAATCCACGAACAGCTCAGGCTCTCATGTCATCCTTTCTCTCTCACGTGGCATCTTCAACTCCGTGGTTTGGCCAAAGAACTTTGACCAGTGCAATTCCTCTATTACGAAGCACCTTAACCTCTCTTGCCAAAATCTCAATAAGTTGCTCATTGTAGCTCAAGTTCTCATTAATTTGCAAAGGTTCAAAGTCAACTACATGCGTCGGATCTGCTACATACTTCCTCAACATAGAGACATGGAACACATCATGAACTGCGAAAAACGATGGGCTAACGCCAAGCGGTAAGCTACGGGGTCAATCCGCTCAAGTATCTCAAATGACCTTACAAAATGTGGACTTAGCTTCCCCTTCTTCTCGAACCTCAAAACATCCTTCATAGGTGCTACCTTCAGAAAAACCATGTCTCCCACGTCAAACTGTTGCTCCATACGCTGTTCATCAGCTTCTGTCTGCTCTGTGCTGTCAACATACGAGCTCTAATCTTCTGTGTGGCTGCATTGGTGGTCTGAACTAACTAAGGGCCTAACATTTTCTGCTTACCAACCTCACCCCAACATACAGGAGACCTACAACACCTACCATACAGAGCTTCAAACGGTGCCATGCCAATGGTAGCCTGGTAATTGTTGTTATAGGCAAACTCTATCAAATGCAAATGAGAGTCCCAACTCCCTGAAAACTCCAATACACAAGCTTGCAGCATATCTTCCAAAAATCTTATTTAAACGCTCTGTTTGACCATCTATCTGAGGATGAAAGGCTGTAATGAAATCTAACCTCGTGCCGAAGGCAAGCTGAAGTCCTTTCCAGAACTTTGATGTGAAACGAGCATATCTGTCATAAACGATAGATACAGGCACTCCATGTAGTTTCACTATCTCGGTCATATATAATTGTCCACACTTACTAGCAGTGTAAGTGGATTTTCCTGGAATAAAGCTAGTTGACTTGGATTTTCCTAGAATAAAGTGAGTTGACTTCGTGAGCCTATCAACAACAACCCAAATCACCATATAACCCTTCAGAGTCTTAGGCAGTCCTATAATGAAGTCCATAGACACACTCTTCCACTTCCACCCTGACACACTCAAGGGTTACAACAAACCTGCTGGCCTCTGCCTTGGTGCCTTCACCTGCTGACATACTAAGCATCTACTAATGAGTCTGCCACTTCTCTCTTGATATTTCACCACCAGTAAACTCGCTTCAAGTCCTGTTACATCTTCGTACTACCAGGATGCATAGAAAATGGAGAGCTATGGGCCTCAGTCAAAAGCTCAGTCTTAACTGCACTGTGTGCTGGAACGCATAAACACCTCTCAAACATAAGTCCATCATCAGAGGATATGGAAAACTCCTTAACTTGTCCTGCTTCTACCAGGCAACGCTTCTCAACCAAATATGGGTCATTTAGCTGAACAACAATAATCCTCTGCCTCAAGGTCGGTTGCACTGACAACTGAGCCAACTGTGAGGTAACCTCCTCTACTGAAAGTACAATCTCAGCTCTCTCAATGTCTCTAAGCAAGGGAACTTGCTTGGTGATAAGCGCTGCTGAATGTGAGACCTTTCTACTAAGCGCATCAGCTACCACATTCGCCTTACCTGGGTGATACAGAATCTCACAGTCATAATCCTTTACTAACTCAAGCCATCTTCTCTGTCTCATGTTCAACTTCTTCTAGGTGAAGAAGTATTTCACGCTCTTATAGTCAGTAAATATCTGTATCATCTCACCATACAAGTAGTGTCTCCATATCTTCAGTGCAAAAACCACTGCTGTCAACTCTAAATCATGGGTAGGGTAGTTCTGCTCATGACTCCTCAACTAACGAGAGGCATAAGCAACTACCTTACCTTGCTGCATCAAAACACAACCCAGTCCTTTCTTAGAGGCGTCACTGTAGATCACAAAACTTCCAGACTCATCTGGCACTATAAGGACTGGCGCAGTCACATGCTTCTTCTTAAGCTCTTGGAAACTACTCTTACATGCTAGGCTCTAAACAAAAGGAGTCCCCTTCCTGGTCAGCCAAGTCAACAGACTGGTTATACGAGAGAAATCTTCCACGAACCTTCTATAATAACATGCTAAACTCAGAAAACTACGAACCTCACTAACTGTAGAAGGTCGAGGTCAACTGGTCAGAGCTTCAATCTTCGCTGGGTCCATAGAGACTCCCTCACTAGATACTACATGGCCAAGAAAAGACACCTTCTTCAGCTAGAACTCGCACTTAGAAAACTTAGCATATAGCTGGCTCGAAATCTCCAAAATCCGATGCAAATGCTCCTCATGCTCAGCCTTTGTCTTAGAGTAAACCAAGATATCATCGATAAAAACTATAACAAAAGTGTCTAAGAAATCCTTAAACACCCTGTTCATCGGATCCATAAATACAACAGGAGCATTAGTCAAGCCAAAGGACATTACAATATTATTTTTATTCCAATAATGATCTTAACTTAGTTTGAAAAGTTAGATCGTTACACAAACGATCTCAAAAGCTTCAATTACTCAATTTCTTATATAAGAACTCATTTTCACATTTTGGGAGCTATCACTACCCAATATCTAGAAACCTACCATGTGATCAGACTACCCATCTTGCTTACAACTTTGTTGACCACTTACTTAGGTGCGCGATGCTCACACATTCTTCCACACATTCTCATCATCATGTTTTGAACAAACATTTGTGATAATCTTCTATCTCTAAAATGTCTCACAAAATGCTTGAAACGTGGCATCTTTCTAAACAAGCTAACTTTCAATCTTGTTAAGGTACACATTTACTCAACTTGGACCAAATGTTCCACTTGCACCCAAGTGCCTTATTTAATCACTTATGCTAGTTAGCATCAAAGCTAAGCTGTATCTCACACGCACATTTACATGTTGATGAATTTTTTTTTTATCATTACAAACATTACAAACGTTTCGACTGTTATGTCTGTTATACTAACCATTACACCATTTAACATGTTAAACTTGTAGCATCTAATTTTTTTCGGCCTTATTTAAAAGGGACATTTTCAAAAATAGAAAAGTAAATTAAAATATTTAAAAGCTATAGAAAATTTTTGGATTTTATCAATGATAGAAATTGAATAGACTTCTATGATTGTCTATTAATGTCACTGATAGAAGAATATCAATGTCTATTACTGATAGAATCTGAAATTTTGCTATATGTTGTAAATATTTTGTCGAATTTGCTATTTTTGACAATTCCACTATTTAAAATTATTTCAATTGCTAGAGTAATTTTTGCCTTAATTTGACTTTATTTTTAATTTTTTAATTAACCAACTTTTGTAAAAAAAATAAAAAGGGTTTTTTAAAAAATAGAACAAAGGGCAAAAACATTTACGTCGTATAGAAAAATCTGGTAAATGAAAAAGCCCATAAGCCCACAACGTGAAATAACAAAAAATACCTCGTGATTGATCGATCACACACGCGTGAGAAAATGATTATGTACCAAATCTAAACGATTTTTTATCCAGTCTAAACGATCTTGTATTAAATCTAAACGATATTGTACTCTTGTACCAAGTCTTAACGATCTTGTGCCCTTGTACCTAGTGTAAACAATCTTGTACCCTTGTATCTAGCTTAAACGATCTTGTACAGAATCTAAATGATTTTTACTCTTGTATACCTAGTTTAAACGATTTTATACCCTTGTATCCAGCCTAACCAATCTTGTATCCTTATATCTAGTTTAAACGATCTTGTACCCGATCTAAATGATCTTCTACCAAATCTACATGATCTTGTACCTAATTTAAACGATTTTGTATCAAAGCTAAATGATCTATTAGTGATAGTGGTCTATTTCTATCTATCTACGATAGACAACTGATTGTTTAGATATCGGTACACTATCGTTTAGATCTTGGACTAAGAAGAAAAAAATAAAACGAGAGATAAAGAAGAAGGAAGAAATTCTGGAAGAAAAAATAAAGAAATTGCAAATAAGAAGTGGAAATATGAAGAAGGAGAAGTAATAATATGAAAAGAAGAATAAATCGCAAAATAGACAAAAAAAGAAAAAAAAAAGAACTGGAAAATCGTCTCACAATAATCAAAATCCAACAAGAGCAAATATGAAATTTATGAAAAAGTAATTAACTTCATGAGCTTTTCTTGAATTGTTATACGGTCGCATAAATAGTTAGCACTTTTGTTATATTTATGTAAATTTACCAAAAAATTATGTTATTTAATTACTTTTAAAGTTTTGTTGGGTGGTTAATTAGTTAGACTAACTAAGTTAGGTGGAGAATTACTAAATATGATAACTTTTTAAAATTAGTTTTAGTTGTTAAAGACCCCATGCCATTTTGAGATGAATGCTAATATTAGTATTATTTTCAAATAAAAAAACTAGTCATTTTGAATTTTTAGCCATTTGAAGAAGTGATTTTTTTTTGCTATAAATAATCCCTTCTTCTTCATCCCTGAGAGACCACGCAAAGAAAAAAACCACAAAAAAAAAAAAAAAGAAGAAGAGATTTTACAATCTTCACAAATCACATCCCATCTTTCTTCATCCAAATCTTTAACCTCAATAGCCATTACTTCTCTGAGCCTTCATCTCTTCTCAAAAAAGCCAAAAAAGCAAAAAAAAAAAAAAAAAAAAAAATGTAACTTAGTTGTGGTATATGGTAGGGCTTAGGTCTCAATGATCTACTCTCCAAACAACAAGAGAGTTTACTGTTTGAATTTCAATATTTTTTTATTTTTCTTTTATGTTTTTTAATTATTGTTATTGTTATTTTCCTATTTTCCTTTCTTTTACATCTATTTCTTTATTATTTTGTGAGTTTCATTCTATATTTAATTTTTTTATTATAAATATTTTCTTCACAGTTTGTTATTTATCTTTTTTATTATTATTTCTTTAATTTGTTAATTAATTCTTAAACTTTATTCTTTATATATTTATCTTTAATTTCTTTATATTAGCATTTTATATTTAATTCTTTTTTCTCTTCGTAACAATGACTATTGTTTCTTTAATATTTTCTCATTTTTATAGGTTAATTTTCATAAATGTAACAAAACACCAAACTATTTACGGTATGTGTAACAAAATCCATGAAGTTTGCCATTTTTTAAATATTCAAGATTTTCCCTTTCGTCTTTCTTCTCCTCCTTGCTGCGATTTCTTTCACCGTCTCTCTTCTTTTGTTATTTTTTTTACGTCATTTAATCTTTCCATCGTCTTTCTTCTTTTCCTCTTTTTTTCCGTACAATTTCTTTCCATTGTTTTTCTTCTTTTTTTTTCGCTGCGATTTCTTTTCATGTCTTTCTTCTTTTCCTCTCCTTTTTTACATCATTTAAATTTGGGTAACAAAATCTAAACGAACGATCGTGTACAAAAAATAGCAAATTTTAAAAGATCGTGTATAAAGAATCTTCTTTTCCTTTTATTTTTTTACGTCGTTTAAATTTGAGTAACCAAATCTATACAACCATGTACAAAAAATTAACAAAATCTAAAAGATCCTGTATGAAAAAATCTTTTTTTCCTCTAATTTTTTTACGTCGTTTAAATTTGAGTAACCAAATCTAAACGACCGTGTAAAAAAAAAATAGAAAAATCTAAAAGATCGTGTATAAAGAATCTTGAAAAAAATCATTTATATTGGAGTAGCCAAATGTAAACGATCGTGTAAAAAAAGTAAAGGATCGTGTAAAAAAATTAAATCATTGTGTAGACAAATCTAAACGATCATCTACCAAAAGAATTAAAAAAATCGTTTAGCCAAATCTAAACGATCGTGTACCAAATTTTGAAAAACAAATCCAATTCTAAACGATTGTGTAACCATATTTAAACATAACCAAATTAAACGGTTGTGGAACAAAATTAAACGATAGAATTGAAAAAATAAATTATAGTCAAATTTAAATGACCAAATCTAAGCGATCGTGTATCAAATATATTACGCACGCATTGTTGACAGCGTGGTTGACAGGGCATTTTTGGTATTTTCCACGGTGAGCCTGTGGGTCTTTTTCCTTTTTGGAATTGTTCTATACAGTGTAAATATTTTGCCGATTTGTTATATTTTTTAAAAGACCCCTTTTTATATGTTATTTAATATTACATTTTTTTTCTTTGATTTTCTTGTTTTTTTTTCTCCATTTTTCTTCTCTTATAAGTATTTCTTTATTATTTTATTCCTATATTTTCATTTCTCTAATAATAAATTTATTTGTCCGCATTATTTCATATCTTGTTTATCTTTTTTTCCTCATTATTTGTTATTGCTTTCTTCTTTCTTTTTCTTGTAATTTTGTTTTCTATTTTATTTTACTTATAGATTATTGTTATCTTTGTATATATGCTTATTGAAATGTTTGTATTTGTTTTATAGTTCATTGCTAATAGTTTTTTAATTTTTTTTTAATATTTTCAATTAATTTTATTTTTAAAAAAATTCTAACGAGGGAATCTAGAAAATTTGAGAGTCCGATTTTCTAGAATTCTTGAGGTGAGAAAATTGATTCTTTGGGAGTCCGAGATCTCAAATATGTGTTTATTAAAATCTCAATATGCTATTTTATATTTTCTTGATTTGTTATGATGCTTCTTTACTCTTATTTTTATTTATCTAATTTTCCTATTAAGCCTCATTTTGTTTCCTACTTAAATTTTTTAACTCTTTCAAATTAAAATTTTCAATATTTAAAATTCTTCGAATTTAAAATTCTCCAAGTTTTAAAATTTTCACAAAACTCTTAATTTTTTAAAATCATTTAGAAAATTTGTCTTTAATGTTATAATTTTTTTATGCTTTTCCAAACATTCAAAATTTAATATACGATTTTATAAGGTTTCCTAATCAATCTTTTCTAATAACTTATACCATTTTTCTTAAATAAAATCCTATGACAAAATCTAGAAAATTTGGGAGTCCGATTTTCTAAAATTCTTGTGCTGAGGGATCATATGTTTGGGAGTCCAATATTTGATCATAAGCAAAATGATTTAATTAATGTTTTAAAAGAATATCTCTTTATTAGAAGGCGATTTCTACAACGGATTTTGAGAAATTGTACTAATTTCACTTTCTTGAGGCAAGAAATTTTCTTCAATATTGTCTAATTGATGGAATGCACTCTACTTATTTTATGAGAACATTCCTTCAAATATTGTAGTAATGAGAGGTAAAATAAGCCATTAGTTTTAAAAGAAATTAAAGAATATTTTCAATTCTGGTTTTGAAATTTGAAATTTAGCCACTGTTTTCTAAACGGGTGTTGTGAGGTGCTAATACCTTCCACATACACAAATGACTCCCAAACTCAATTCTAGTTTTCACGGACCATATTTTTTATGCTTTAAATTATTTTACTTTCTTTCGGTGTTCAATTACATTGTAAAAAGGATTGGTGCCGACTTCTATTTTGTTTTAAAACTATCCATTTTGAGGACGTCTGCTGCCTCACGTCATGTCAGACACATAGCAACAGAATCGTTACATTTTTCTCGACTATATATATGGCACACATCCTTTTCATTTCTACATCATATAAACAACAAAAAACAAATTTCTCTCCCCTGAATTTCTACCTCGTGTTATCTCCCTCTCCCTTTCTGTTTTTGTTTTAATTTTGTTTTTCAAGCAACTAAATATCTAGCGAGTGTTGGTATACCAGTTGGTTCTAGTGCATTTCCTACCGATGAATTAGAGGCTATTTTATCTTGGGGACTATGGGGCACTTCACATCTGTTTGAGTGTAAAGTCGCAAAATGTCTTAAAGAGAGCGTGATCCGCAACTCAGCCTTTTAACTAACGTGCTTCTAGTTTAAAGGTTTTCTTACTATGACACTTAGCTCCCCTGAAGTGCTACAATACATGTTTCCTTAGCTACTTGTTGTTTTATGTGTGCCATAATAGTTGTGCATTTATTTGGTATTGTGTGCACTCGGTGCCCTTTACTGGGAGTGTTTTGTAGCCTTTTTAGACCATACCTCACATATAAGTGTGCAAATCTGCCATTGTGCATGCATGTTGTTGTGTTGCATATCTCGCTATCCCACAAGGGCCCACGTACTAGCTTTGACACAATTGCTTGTGCCTCTTGCACACTTGCACACCAAGTGTTGTGCTAACCTCTTAGCACGTTGTTTGAGGCACCTATTTGCTTTGTGAGTCTTGTGTCATGCTTGAAAATAAGGTATTCCGATACATATTATTGGAATGTCACACACGATGTATTTTCAAACTTTAAAACAACTAGGGAGACCGACAATGAACATAAATAAATAGAGCCACAAGGTTTGTTAACTTAATTTGATGAAATATCATGTATATCTAGGAGTAGTATGCCTATGAAAAGATACTTTTACTAATAAAATAATTTTTGACATTGTTGTCATGCTCCACCTGGAAGCCCCCTATGTATTGTGTACGGACATGACTAGAGAAAACCAACGTTTAAAGGTGAAATCCTAGAATGCCTAGGTATTTCTTTAAATTTAACTTAAATTTTAAGTGTGACCATGATGGGGAAAGCTTCTACCAAGCAGTAGGATAACAGACGATATAAAAATTAGTCATCCTTTTATTAACAATCTTGTTACAACACAAGCGTACAACTTACAACTTAAAGGATTGCAACACTTAAGCTAACTACTACTATGCAACATAGCCAAGTACTTAGCAGTGGCCTCCTCTCGCCTCTCTTGATAGCAGTTCTTCGCTTAACTTGGAGAGGTGAAACTTAAAACATAAGCTAATAACTTAGTGAGTGACAAAAATTTAGAAATGCATCTTAGGGAACACAATTGCGTACAATAAAAGCTTTTTTTATTTTCAGAAACATCTTATTAATGACTCACTATGTATTAAACAATACAATAATCACTTAGATATTGACCTTCCTCAATGCAAGTGAGGGACACAAATCACTCAACCCTCATTCAATACCAGTTGTTCTCGTGATTAACTTGAACACGAATAACTCAACGCGTTCAACCATCTTTCTACCAAGCGGATCACCCAATGCATGAAATCCTCTACTCTTATGTGCACATAATAACTAGCTTTTGATTAGGAACAAGACTAATGGTTTTGTATACATATAAGCATCACAACAATACTACTTCATAAACGTAGAGATACATCAAATTGGTTATGTTATCTTATATATGAGATTACAGCATGAGCATATCTAACAACATGGCAATATAATAACATGTCTTTGGTGATAAATACATTTTTCAAAAACTTGTTTTCTTTGGAGGGTCACTCAATTAGCTAAGCTTTTATTTTTACCTTTCTCTCCTTCTTATTGCTTAACTCTTTTTCCCTCTTGTCGCATGGTCCTATAATGAAGCTTCATTTGTTACTTCTCTTATAGAACTTCCTTTTATTTAAACACTTGAATTAATCATTCCTCAAACCTATTTATACTTTTCTAAAATCAAGTTAGTCAGCATTACACTTCTTCTAATCTCAACAGCTCCTACTTAGAGTGTTACATACGTGTTACTTTAATATCCTTCTTAAACCATGCTTAACTTAAACTTAACAGTGTTTAGCTAACTAATCAGGCTCCTCTTCGTCTAGCTCGTCAACCTGATAATTGGTTGTGTTTCGTTGCCGCCTTCCCTTCTCGCATTATCCTTGTTTTAGTGTGTTGCCTTTCTTCACTAATTCCTTCGCTTTCCATTCCTTTTCTCGTGTTATCTCAAAACGCCTACTCAAATTTAATTATGGTAACTTCAAAAATTAATTCACAAGAAACTCCTATCTTAGGACATGGGTTTCACAACTGTGCTTATCTATACATGAAAGACAAGAACAATGACACATGAATAGCTCAAGACTAAAAAACAACACTAAAACTCCTCCTAAATATAACACTTTCAGCCAAGGAGATGCTTAAACTTTCCCTAGTTATAGCACCTCCAGCCAAGGATAAGGCATAAATTGATAAGTTCACGAAAAATTTGGATCTAAATTTACTCAACTCCTAATTCAAGAGTGTAAATTAACTCATATTTGTCCTAAATTTTTAACTAGTTCAACCATGCTAATTGCTAAAGTTTAGGTATATGCATGATTAACACACTGACTTCTCCAACTTGCGTAGGACCTCACACCTAATGTTTGTGTACATATACTTACTACCAGTGGGTCCCACTATGTCTTATTCTCCAACTTTGAATGTCAGAAGCAAACCTCCTCGTGAACTTTGAACTTAATAATGATAATTAAGTTTAGCACATGTCAATAATTACATTTTAGTGTAGTATCTTAAAAGATTTCTTTCTATTCTTTTTAAATTAATACTGTTTATATAATAAATATTATACCCAACTGGCACTCTTAATTTCTTTCTCAAATTCTTATCTTCTCTAACCATATGCTATTGAATGGATATACCATGACATTAACTTCTTTTTTGGTTTACTATAAATTTTAATATGCACACTTTACATAATTATTAGATGTGATGCTTGGATACTTCCATCTAGTATCTAGTGCTACAAACAAGATGCATTATAACTCTCTGACTCAAATAACTCTTTTTGTAATTTTGAAACATTCTCTTTAATAAATGTTGTTATCCTTTTACTTGTGGGAGTATAGCTAACACTATCAATAACTATGTAATTTTGTGTGTTAATTTCCTCTTCCTTTAGGTTTTTGATATTTTTTATTTGGCACTTTGGTAACAGTGATGTTGAAGAAAATGGATCGGGCAAATGGACAACAAAAAATTATTTACAATCTGGTTGAATTGAAATAATCCACTGAGTTCTTACTCCCCTTTGTGTCTCATAAGAAATTTTCATGAAGAGATAAAATTTTAAAAGTATAAACTCCTGTATTATATAGGTGTGAAACTCGCGTACTAAAAGAAAAATATGAAAAATAAACTACATAGGTAAGATTTGAATTTAGGTTAGAAAGGGTCGAGAGTCAAAGTAATCACTAAGCTAACTATAAATATTAAAATTTAAGTAGTTTTCTTTATATATATTATATAAAGACAATAATGTTGAGGGGGGCTCGCCCCCTAACCCTATGTTAAATCCGCCGGTGTTTATAGTTCAACTAGATTAGAGAATAAGGTAGGAGCTCTCCTTTGAAGTTTACTTCTATTTTTTTGGGTTGTTTAATAAAGCTATTTATTATAATCTTACTCTAGTACACATCCATGATTGTCGAGTGCCATGCTTGGGGCAATTATTTTCCAACCAGTATAATTTCTTTGGTTTGCTTGTGTCGTTCCAAAACAAATTTTTCCTTTAGAAGCATGTGTGTTTCCTATTGTGGTCTCTATTGGAGTTTATGCCGTAAATTCTTGGTCTATAAATTGTAAACAAGTTATTGAAAATAAATAAAGTGTTATTTATTTTCATAACTCAAGTCCAATAAACTAAGATCAAATGTTATCGAATGTAACTTGAATAGTATGTGGTGTAGACATACAAGTAGATAGTGTTCAAGCAATAATTTAAAAGATCTATAGTATATAGATGAGGTTGGGTGTCTTATCTTGGTAACACTATGGATACAACCTACTTTGTAATTATTACAAACGATTTGATCCGAATCGTTGGGAGTGAGGTTATGTAAGACCTAAAATCTTTGAGGACCTTTAGGACTTGGTAAGTGAAAGAGATCAAAATAAATTAGTAAGTGTTCGAAAGGGGATTTCTTAGAAAAGATTGGTTGAAGGAAAAGTGTTAAGGTTTGGTGTCATTAAAGGTGTGGATGAAGAAACAAGTTGAAATATGGCGATGTGTAGGAGTTAGGCGTCGAAAGATGGATAAGAGCTAAGAAAAGTCAAAAGAACCTCTAAGGGAGGTTGTTAGGCAGTCAAGAAGAGCCTTGCGAACCTTTAAAAGAATGTTTGGACATGAATGGGTTGCTTGTGATTGTGGCCGAGAGGTTAGCCAAAGAACCTCTAAAGGTTTTACCTAGGTGGTCAATTGTAGGATTTAACCTCTAAAAGTGCTTGATTGGTGACCAGATCAAGGATGAGAACCTCTAAAACATTGGACGACAAGGGTGCTAGGTGAAGAGGCTTGATGGTGTTAGACGAGATGGCTTGTTGGGTGGCCATATGTAAGAAATAACCTCTAAAGAGAAGTTATGGGCATTCAAAGTGTACTAGGCGAGAAGGCTTGACAAGAAAACTTAGGTGAGAAAAAGTAAGTCTTGAGAGGTTATGTAGGCGGTGAAGGACTAGGCGTTTAGGCTAGGAAGCACGATGTTGGGCAAGGAGCTTTGCTCACGTGAAGAAGCTTGCAGCCATGTAAAGAAATTAGAAAGGCGTTTTAGGCTCTTAGGCGCTTTGAGTGAACAATGGGCGTTTTGTTTGAAGTTTGGGCGAGATGATGAGGAACTGACCAACCTAGGCAAGTCGATGGATGCTTTACAGGTGGTCTTTGTATGCTTAATAAAGCTTAAATGTTTCATGCAAAGTCTACTATAAATAGGAAACTTTAGAAGAGATTTTATCACAATCCATTGGTGTGTTTTACTTTAAATTACTTCGAAAAGTTCACAAATTTAGACTAGTTTCTAGACTAGAGCTGCTGGACAAATTGGAGAAGAGGAAGATTACATTTGAGTGAAGGAGAGGCAGAAAAATCATTTTTTTTGGAGTAAATTGAGCAATATGAACTTCTAGAATTGTAAGCTGAAATTTTGATGTAAGAAATTTAAGACAATTCTAAGAAAGTTTTTAGAAGGAATTTTTCATTTTGAGGTTTGGATTAAAATATATAAGCATTGGAAGTAGATTGATGAATTCTAAGAAATTTCACAGTTTCTTGGCAAGTTGCAAGTGGCCAAGTATCATTGCATGGAAGTGCTAGTCATATGCATGGAAGGAAGATATAGAGGTTATTTTATATATATTGTGGCAACCAACATGACCATGACACAACCGAGCGGCAAGGACGTGCTCAGGCGATGCATAGAGGATAGCATGTGAGATAGCACGCATGCGTCAGATAGCATGCAAAAGGCGTGTAACCATGATGTGCGCACGACGTGCGGCCAGAACATATGTGACATGTCATTGCATGGTTGGCACGCAAAAAAGCCTCCCCAGGTCATGCACATGTGCCATACCTCTGTCGCCTTGCCACTACATGCAAGCATGCCAAATGGGTCACTTTTGGGTTACTTTGCTAATTGTGAAGTTTTTGAACAATTTTTGGATATTTCCTTGATCAAGAGAATAATTAAGTCTTAAATATGAAATTTTCTGGTAAAGGAGATCTTGAAGGAAATTCTAAACCAAGGGTTAAATCAAATATTGTGAGTGACCCTTTGTTCTGAAAAGCTATTGATTTAGCATGATTTCAAGCTTCTCAAACAATAGCTTGTGAGTGAAAAAATGATTTCTTTAAGGGTTTATTAAAGCATGATTTACAAGTAAATGTTTAATGCATATTTGAGCTTATTGATTTGAGCTGAACTTGCAAGGCAAGAATGTTTACATAATTGTAAGCTGGTTTTCAAAATCTAGATTATGTTTGATAATGTGTTTATGACTATATGTTATGAATGCAAAAGTATGTTTTAAGGTTTTCAAAAATGTTTTATCCTAGCCCAAAAATTCCATGAGATCTATTGTGCACATGTGGTTAACTCCATTACTGGTGGTAAGGCTGACGAGCCTTCATGGCCACAAAAAGGGTATACTTAGTTATGCCTTAAAGGAGGAGGATAAGTGTGAGTTTCCATCTTATGACGAAGAGGTGCAAATACTGCCTAAGGCTATGGATCCAAGATTTACAAAAGATCTATGAAATGTTATTTAAGTTTAAATGTTTACAAGTACTATGTGTTGGGAAAGGAATGCTAGGGCTAGATGTAGTGAAATTAACGTAAAACAAAAATTTCTTTAATTTTTAGAACATAAGCAGACTATGCATAAACAACTAAATCACGAATAAATTTACCTCTATGTCAATATTTGTAATTTGAATTGCTTTGTTCTCATAAAAACGATCCTCCAAATTTGTATCACCAAAATTCTGTGAAATCACAAGCGTTCTCTGACAGTATCCACACATGAACGAAAAATTGGACTCCTTGAAGTCGGGTCTGCTAGAACCTCATAGAGTCAGAATTTTGACTCTCTAAATTCTCTCTATGTGACAAACGAATTTATATCTTTTGTTATATCTCTAAAATAAGACGCCTATGGTCTTACTTATAGGTTTCCTAGGGTTTCCTGATAAACTTCCAATTCTCTAATTGGGCTTATTCATTACCTAGCACGAAGACAAATTCGACTCAGTTTTTTCATGTGTGACCCGTTAGGTTAATTTAATATGACATTGGGCTCATAATTTGTTTTATGGCTCATAAGTCATAATTGGTCTCTAGCAAGACATTATGGCTACCCATATCAATTAAGTCGGTGATCCATAATCTAATATAATTATTGCTTTAATCCTTTTATCATGTGATATCTATAATTGAATATAAGGTATGGACAAAATCACCTTATCTAATTCAATTACTTTTTCGATTAATAAACCTACTGAAATAAAAATAACATTAATACCTTTATCATGCATTTCCATAGTCACGCTTAATCAAGGGGTCCAGAGATATCTATCCATAACAAGAGGGATAAATTCTATCTTGATTAATCATTGTCCACTACATAATTCATAACGTATTCGAGTACAACCTTTAGAATTATCCGATTAAAGATAATGTTTGATTGCATCAGCATAGATTAATTCTTATGTTTGATACCATGATAATCTCAGGTCTAAGGATCAAAACAATCAATTAGTTGAAATTATTTATGACACATGTCCATGTAATCTATAGTATATATAAAAGCTTGAATGATGAGAAATATTTTATGACATTTTTGCCCTTCCACTATATCATTTTCTATTATTGCATTGGTAACAATTTTGTCTTTTCACTTTTCTATTTTATTGTAATTGAAGAATAAATGAGAGGATTTTATAAATACCTTATGTATTTATTAGATTAATTGTAACTCATGAACAACTTATAGTTCAAGAAAACCCAAAGCCCATCCAACTTCTAAAATGAAAAATAATCAATAATTTATTTTCCTCTTATAAATTTGTAACTAATGAATAGTTTTATAGCATAAGAAAACCGAAAAATTTATCCTAACTATTAAATGCAAATAATTAATAACTAAATCGGTTAACTAATATAATTAATAAAACTTTAGAAATTCTTAAATGACATCAATTAGTTGAGGTTTGGATGGCTATAAGAATCCATTTTTCTACATCCCAAATGTGCAAATAATTTGGATAGCATTCAACTAATCCTAGAGTTTCAAGGTAAGCCTTTTTTTTTTCTTTCTCTCTTTTTATTTTATTTATTTTAATTGTTTTAAGCTTTTTTAGATGTGTTCGTTTTAAAATTATATCTCTAGAAAATCGTTTACATCTTATCAACGTTTCAAGTTGATATTGATATATAAAAATTCCACTTTAAAACATTTCATTAGTGTCTAATCAATCTATCCACCCAAGACTAAGCTAATTAGATCGAGAGGTTTCTGGATTTGGTCTAATATGTAAACCCATAAGTATCAGTAAAAGCACATTCAAAGGTCCATACAAACAACAATAGAAAATATTAATACATCCTTAATTTATAGCTATTTGGTAGTGATTTATGAGATCCCATCAATTACCATGCATTTAAGAATATCTATATGTACATGTATGACACGTGTGAAGGACTCGTAATCTCAAAAGAGGTTAGTCCAATTCTTATTATCTAATAAGAAATATGATTATAATTTATGTCTCTACATATATAATCATCCTATGATTACCAATTTTAACTCATACTAATTTTAATTTATTATTGTTCTCAAAATAATAATCGATTAGGGACATTTAAAATAGGGGATTTTTAAAAAATATAAGAAAGCGGCAAAATATCTACACTGTATAGAACAATTTTGAAAACGTAAAAAGCCTACAAGTCCACAATACAAAATACAAAAAATGTCTCGTCAACCACGCCGTCAACAACGCATGTAATATATTTGGTACACGTTCATTTAGATTTGGCTATTGTTTGGTACATTATCGTTTAGATTTGGATAGCCAAATCTAAACGATTTATTTTTTTCAATTTTATCGTTTAATTTGGTTACACGATTGTTTAATTTGGTTATAATTTAATTGCACAATTGTTTAGATTTGGTTACATAATCGTTTATATTTGGTCGTTTAGATTTGGCTATCCTAAATCTAAACGATTTTTTTTTAAATTTGGTGTACAATCGTCTAGAGTTGGTTAAACGAAAATTTTCAAGATTCTTTTGGTACACGATCATTTAGATTTTTTTACATGATCATTTATTTTTTTCAAGATTATTTGGTACATGATCGTTTAGATTTGGCTAAATGGTTTTTTTTTAAATTCTTTTGGTAAACAATCGTTTATCTTTTTTACACAATCATTTAGATTTTGGCTACTTCACTCTAAACAATTTTTTTTCAAGATTTTTTATACACGATCTTTTAGATTTGGTTACCCTAATCTAAATGATCTAAAAAAATGAGGAGGAAAAAAAGAAAGCGAAAAATAAGGAAGAAAAAAAAAGAAAGACGATAGAAAGAAATCACATTTGGTTACCCAAATCAACAAAGTAAAAAAGAGGAGAGGAAAAAAGACGATCGAAAGAAATCGCAACGAAAAAAAAAGAAGAGGAAAGGAAGAAATACGATAGAAAAAAATCATAGCAGAGGGGAGAGGAAAAACAGAAGAAAAATCTGGAATATTTAAAAATGGCTAACTTTATGAGGTTTGTTACACGAGTTGTAAATGTTTTTGTAGTTTATTATATTTATGAAAATTTATCTTTAGAATATAATAATATATTCATAGATATTATCCAATAACATGCAATTGAGTAATAATGAGATTAATAAGTTTATTAAATAATCAACAATAAATCAATTCTCTATAAAATTATTATAGAGCACAATAAAAAACCAACACTAGGATTATGAAATGATTCTATATTTCTAAATATATGTTTCTTAAAGCCAAGGTTTTATGCTAAATTGTTTACGAAAACATATTTTATAAAACCATCACTCACCAAGTCTTTTGACTTACTATTTCAAAATGTTTTCCTCCTTCTAGGTACAGATTGTGCAACTCAAAGTGTTGACTTACTGCTGCCAAGCTAATCAGAATTTAGTTGTTAAAAGAATTGTTAAGACATATGAGTCACTTGTTAGAATTAGAAGTGATTGGGGAAATTTTATGATTATCTTAAGAATTCAAACTAGTTAAATGTTTTCTGTAGGGTTATTTTGTTTATAAAAATGATTCTATTAAATGGGTTTCACCTTAGTTAATTTGATTAAGATTACTGTATTAGCTTCCGCTTGCAAATTTTTTAAAGGTAAATGGTTAAGAGAAAGCTAGTATCGTTCAAAAAGAAAACGATATCGGTTATTGACTTCACGTCGTTTTGGGTCTACAGTAGGTGATCTGGGAGGGAGTGTGATAAGGTATCTTATACAATGAGATTCTATAAGATGGAACTGCAAAATATCTCTCTCTTTGTAACACTGTTAACCGAAAAGGTCAATAAACCCATACAAATCGAAGGATGTCCTTGATGGGCAGGAGTTGGACTATGGACTTGAGCAATGATGTTTCACTTCTCATTAGGCAAAAAGGAACTTTGCTTGTAGTTGAACCATTTAGTACTACTTGAGGAGCAATAGATCACTACAAGGGTAAAACGATGATTTAACTCAACATAATTATGAACAATTTGCGAATGATTAACTTACATGTACTGTTTAAATCAATGGATACGAAATTATTAATAGTTTAATGATTAATTAAATGAAAAAGTTTAATTAATTAATCTTGAGTCATGAGAGCTTACAATTGTAGGTCCATTGGGTCATTCTACTATCCCATAATGAGTAAAACAAGAATAATTAATTTTCTTTAAGAATTTGAAATGTTTAAATTAATTAAAGAAATTTATGTTAATTGTATAATGTATACAAACACATTATAAGATAAAGTTAATTTTCATTAAGACTCAAATTTAAACTTTATACCTTTCGAGTGTTAGTAGTTGAATGAGACGATTGAATATTAAGTGAACATCAGAATTATATTTACTTTATATTAAAATTATAGATTAAAATTAATGTGAATATGATTTATATTTAGAAACTATAACCAGGTTATGAGAAAATGCAGTTGAATATGATTTAGTATATACTTCAAATTAAATATACAATATTTAAGTAAATAAATAAATTAATTAAATGTTAATTTACATATATGGAGCAAAACCCAAAAATATTTACCACCTATGTAACAAAAAATAAAAGCCTATGAAACCAACATTGTATTTTCATAATTTTCATATTTACGCTGGTTGGTTTTAAATTTCACGTTGAATGTCTACGCATCTTTTCATATTATTACTTCTCCTTCTTCATATTTCTTCACCTCATCATTCAAAATTTCTTCCTTCATTGTCATCTCTCATCTTCGACGTCATCTCATTATTCTTTTTTCACTATCGAGTATTGTGTCCTCCTCCTTATTTCTTCTTCATTTTTCACCATACGATTGTATACTAAGATCTAAATGATCAATCATCTATCCCAGATAGTCAGAGATAGACCGCTATTACTATTTATATATATATCCCAGATAGATAAGTGATAGATATAAATGATCGTTTACCAAGATCTAAATGTTTGTGTACTAATATCTAAACAATCTTGGTACAAGATTGTGTATGAAGATCATTTAAATTTGGTATAAGATCGTGTACCAAGATTGTTTAGATTTGGTAAAAGATCTTGTACTAAGATCGTTTGGATATTTGTACATGACCGTGTTTCATTTAGATTCGGTACAAGATCGTTTCATTTAGATTTGGTACAAGATCGTGTACCAATATAGTTTATAACAAAACATGAAATATTTACACCATATAGAACAATTTTGAAAATGAAAAAAAACCTAGAAACCGATAACGTGAAATAACAAAAATACCCTCTGATTAATCGGCCATGCGCATGGGGAAAAGCTTGGTACCTGATTTTTCAAATATTGATACACGATCTTTTAGATCTTGGTAAACAATCTTGGTACATGATCTTGTATAACGTCTAGACCAAGACCGTTTTGACATTGGTAAACGATCGTATAATATAATCTTAACGATTGCTAAACATGTATACATGATCATTTACCCTAACTACACGATCATTTAAGATATATTACAAGAATAGACGATCGTGCAATGAAATAATATACTTTATACAATCTTATTGACCATAGTTAACAATCATGTTCACCATGGTAAACACTCGTGTTGATCATGGTAAACAATCTTGTTGATAATGGTAAACAATCATGTTGATTAATGTAAGTGATCGTGTTGATTATGGTAAGCGATCGCGTCCAATGTAAACGATCATAAAAAACTTCACATTACACGATCGTGTTGACTACAACCATGTTGATTATTTAAAATATTATTTAAATTATCTTGATATTCTCAAATATGAGAATTTTAAGAATATTATTAAAATAATTGTGAAATAGTTTAAAGCATCTTACTGAAAATGATGAAGATGAAATATGAGATTTAGACAAAAGAATAAATTGTTTAAAAATAGAAGAAAAAAATCTGAAAGAGGAGAGGAAGAAATCACAAAGAAGAAAAAGAAAAAGAAGTGAGGAATCGTCTTGCAATTTTCTAGGGCAAATTTGAAATTTATAAAAATACAACAGTGGTTTCATAGATTTTTATTTTTTGTTAGACAGACCGTAAATATTTTTTTGATTTTGGTACATTTAGGTAAATTATCCTAGATTTAATTAATTAATTTAATAAATCAAATTAAACAACTCGTCTATAGTTGAAGGGGAACGAGAAGTGGGGAGCTTATGTAATTGATTTATCGAAAAAATTTACAATGGAGATGGTTTATACTACTTTTCTTTACGTTAAACACAATAGAAGTCTCTCACACTCTTTGTCAAAAGAGCTCTAAAAAATTTTAGTTACGAGGGTTCTCTGTAAAACGTTTTTCCCAAACATTCTTACCCCTTGACATAATTGAAAAAATTCTTCAGTGGTTGTGTCCGGGTTTGTTAAAAGTTAGTACCTGTTTTTCCAATATTTTGAGAAGATCTGAAGAATTGTTCTTCATACCCAACATTCTTCTTTTTCTCTTTGTAAAACCATACGTAAACATTCAATATGTTTTCTATTATGAGTTCAAAGTTCTTAAAATTAAATTTTCTTGTGCTGCATATAATAAATATTAGTGATTAATTTACTCTTTTGTATGTAAGTAAGAGAGAGTCACTAAAGTACAAAATATCGAAAATATGTCGTAAATTCTATATAGATGATCATAAGTCTGTAATTATGATTCATATCTCAAGGCAATACAAAATCTTTTATTTTGGGTCAAGGACCCCTCATATGTAGATGTTGTGTCATCGAATTGGGTTAACAATGTCAGGTGTTATTGATGTTATATCACCTTACTATTCCTTTTGTTGTTCCTTTTGTTTTTAATTGAGATTACTACTCGAAGCACAAGTGTTGACTATTTTATTGTTTTCTCATTGGTATCAGAGTGGGTTATCTGTGTTGTGTGTCCAATGGAACTTAGGCATGAAGGAAGCTCGACTCCACGACTTCCAGTTTTGAATGGATCGAATTATGCATTTTGGAAAGCTAGGATGATTGCCTTCTTAAAATCAATTGACAACAAGTCTTGGAAGACTATTATTACTAGGTATGAACATCCTATTGAGAAAGATGTTGATGGTAAGGTTACTCAAAAGCCAGAAATCTCTTGGTCAAATACAGAGGGTGAAGCCTCTCTTGGAAATTCTCGTGTTGAAATGGAATTTTAATGGGGTTGATTAGAATGCCTTCAAACTAATTAACACATGTACATTAATGTTCATTTTTCATTTTTTCCAACCGAAATTAAAGCCTATGTTTCTTCTAGTGAGGCTTGAAGTATTCTGGAGGTCACCTATGAAGGTACCTCTAAAGTAAAAGTTTCATAGTTGCAGATCTTGGTTTCAAATTTTGAAGCTCTTAGAATGACTAAAGATGAATCAATAGCTGAGTTTAATATGTGTCCTTTACTTAGCAAATGAATCATTTTCGCTTGGTGAAAAAAACTCTAATACTAAGCTTGTTAGGAAAGTGTTGAGATCTCTTCCATCTCGTTTTAACATGAAGGTCATTGTCATTGGAGAGGCAAATGACATTACTCTAATGAAGCTTGATGAGCTATTTGGTTCCTTAAGGCTTTTAAATTGTCTCTTGAAAATGGAGAACCAAAGAAGATGAATGGAATTTCCTTGCAAGTGATAAGAGACAACTCGCCTCAATTGAGCAAATAATTTTCACAGGATGACAATTTAGAATAATTTATAACTTTATTGACAAAGTAGGTTTCAAAACTTAAAAGAAAATTTTATAAAAAGGTTTAGTGGTAATGGAACTAAGTCTAACGGAGAGTTCAATAATTCCAACTCGATTAGGTTTCTATAGTTCATAAGCAGCACACAAACGAAAAGATGTTGACAAGAGTGATAGAAATTTACAATCTCTCATTAGTGAAAGAAGCTTCAGATGCATGCCATGAATATGAAGGTTTTGGGCATTACCAAGCAGAATGTACTACTTTTTTAAAGAGGAAATAGAAGAGCTTTGTTGCTATATTGTCTAATGAAGAATCATCATCTGATAGTGATGGAGAAAATTTTGATAGATCCTTAATAAGTTGTGTATCGGAAAATGAATTAAAAATTACTGGGACTGTATCTACCTTGAAATCAGGTTGTGAAGAGGACAGGAAAACTAAACTTAGTCAGCTTAAGTATGATGAATTTTTGTCAAAATGGGAAGAAGATCAAGAGGTTCTAAACCTATAGAAAGAGAGAATACAATCTTCATGGAAGACAATCATCGCCTTATGTCAATGTTTTTTGCTCTTAAATTGAAAATTAAAGATGTTTTGAATGAGTTTGGCTCCTTCTCTAAATTTGTCAAAGTTTGGGTAATCTTCTCAATGAAGCAAGGATTAAGGGTGATAAGAAGGGTCTTGACTTTTAGGGAAAGAATTCATATACTGGAGAATCCTGTACAGTTTTTGTTACAACTTTTAGCACGAATGATGGTGGTCTTGACACTAAGGTGTTGCATACTAAAAGTGTTCATCACAAAGTGAGCTTCAGATCTACAAGAAAGTGAGTATGTCACTTTTGTAGAAAATTTGGTCATACTTAAACATTTTGTTACAAGCTTTATGGGTACAACCAATTTAGTCATAGAAGAGTATGATAAAAGCATCATAGAAAGCCTATAGAACAATTCTCTCTCGCAAAAACCTGAATGGAGAGTGAAAAATGAATCAAAGCACAATTTATGTAATGTGGTGTTTAAATCTATTCATGCATCTAATTTGAAACATTGGTATTTTAATAGTGGCTGTTTTAGACCTAGGACAGGAAATTCTTTGTTTTTCTCTGAATTGAAGGAATGAAATGTTAGGCATGCAACTTTCGATGATGAAGTTAAAGGAAAAGTTGTGGGAAAAGGAAATATCAACAGGTTTGATGCGTCTGTTCTAAGGATGTCAGACTTGTTGAAGGGTTATCACCAAACTTAATTAGCATAAGTCAACTGTGTGATCAAGGATTTGTGGTCAGCTTCTCTAAAGAAAAATATGAAGTGATAAATCAAGAGAAATGTATTATGATAACTGGGACTCATTATCAGATAATTTTTACCACTAGGACAATGATCTAAAGAACCTTGTGCGCAATCTATTAAAGTCTGATGAAGCAGTGTTGTGGCATAAGCGTCTTGGTCATGTAAGTATCTGAAAGATTTGCAAAACTGTTTGAATAATACAAAGGTGTTCATCAAAGATTTGGTCATGAAAGAGAGTTTGATAACTCTGCTTTTGATTAGTTCTATCAGAATGAATGCATTTTTCATGAATTTTCAGCTCCTTTGACTCCTCATCAAAATGGAGTCGTTGAAAGAAATAATCGTATTTGCAAGAAATGGAATGTGTCATGTTGCATGCTAAGTCTCTTTCATTATACTTTTGGTCTGAGGCTTTAAATGCTGCCTGCCATATACATAATTGTATTTCGCTCCGACCAGGTGATACAAATTATTAGTTATGGAAAGGTCACAAACCAAATGTTAAATATTTTCATTTTTCAGTAGTTTGTGCAATATTCTTAACGATAGATAATTTCATCAAAAGTGGGATTCGAAATCAAATGAAGTTATTTTTCTTGGGTATTCTTCAAATAGTAGAGCTTTTCGAGTATTTAATAATGCACCAAAACTGTTTTAGAGTCCACAAATGTTGTTATCCATGACACTAGGGATAAGTATGTGAAGGTAAATGATGATGATGACCAAGTATTTATTTATACAAGTCATTCTGTAGTTACTTTTGTGAGATTTGACAATGCATCTTCAGGAAAAGATTCAAGAGTTTTCTACCGGTTTGTCTGCTATAAATGAATTTGTTAGAGATGATTCTACAACATCAAAAGTTCAACTCAAATGACGACAGTAAAGAGACTAATTCAACTGATCTTTCTGATATTTAAATTATTGCTCCTTCTACTCATGTTCAGAAGAACCATCCTTCCAGCAGTATTATAGGTGAAATAAGTAGTGGTATCACGACTCGCAAGAAGGAACGTTATGATTATGCTAAAATGATTGCTAATGTATTGTTCGCATTTCAGATTGAACCTACAAATGTTACTTAAGCCTTGAAAGATGATCAATGGATTTCTTCTATGCAAGAAGAGCATCTTCAATTGGAACAAAATTAGGTTTCGAAATTGATTCCAAAACCTGCTCATGCCAATGTTATTAGTACTAAGTGGATTTTAAAAAATAAGACTGATGACAAATGCTGTGTTACCATAAATAAATCTCGTCTTGTTGCTCAAGGGTATTCTCTGATTGAAGGCGAGGATTTTGGCGAAACGTTTTTTTTCCTGTGGCTCGACTTGAAGCTATTTGTCTGTTGCTCAATTTAGCTTGTATTCGTCAATTTAAATTATATCAAAAGGATGTTAAAAGTGCATTCTTTAATGGTTATTAAAACAAAGGAGTCTATGTTGCTCAGCCAAAAGGTTTTGTGGATCCTACACATTCTGACTTTCTGTATAAACTTCATAAAACCTTGTATTGTCTTAAACAGGCTCCTCGGGCTTGGTACGAACAACTAACTGAATTTCTTTCAACACAGGTGTTCAGTCATGGTGGAACTGATAAGACTACGTTCATTAAAAAAGAGGGATATGATTTCTTGATCACACAAGTTTATGGATGATATTATTTTTGGAGGTCAACCTCCAGTCTTGATAGCAAATTTTGTTGAGCAAATAAAATCTGAGTTTAAAATGAGTATGGTGGGAGAATTATCCTTCTACTTAGATTTTTAGATTCATTAGTGTAAGTCTGGAATTTTTCTTTCTCAGGAAAAATATGCTCAAAACATGATAAAGAAGTTTGGTCTAGATAAGACTAAGCTAAAGTGTACTCCTATAGCTTCACATCTCAAAGTCTGCGAAGATGATTCTAGGGACAAAATTGATGAAAGTCTTTACCAAAGCATAATTGGAAGTCTTTTGAATTTGACAGCTAGCATCTTGACATTGCCTTTTTAGTTGGAGTGTGTGTTAGATATCAAGCTGATCCTCGTGCATCTCATCTTTATTCTGTTGAACGCATCTTAAAATACGTTTTTGGGCATAGTTGATTATGGGCTATGGTGTTCATTTAATATAATCTCTGTATTAGTAGGATATTGTGATGCTAATTGGGTTGGGTGTGCTAAAGATTGAAAGAGTACATCTGGTGTCTATTTCTTTCTCGAAAATAATTTCATTGCTTGGTTTTGCAAGAAACAGAATTGTATTTCTCTGTCCATAGTTGAAGCCAAATATATTGTTGTTGGTAGTAGTTGTGCTCAAGTCTTATGGATGAAACAAATGTTATCAGAATATAATATTTACGAAGAATCTATGGTTCTTTATTGTGATTAGAGAGTGCGATTAACATGACCAAAAATCCTTTGCAGCATAGCTGAACCAAGCATATTGACATTCGTCATCACTTTATCTGTCATCTAGTTGAAAATAATGTGATTTCTCTTGAGAATATTCGTAGTGTTGTTTAATTAACTGATAACTTGACAAAACCTTTGGAAGTCACTATGTTTGAAAGTTTTTGTGCTGGGCTTGGTGTATGTCAGTTTAGTGCATAGCAGTTACTGCATTTAAGTTGGGTAGGTGTTATATGTATGGGCTTTCTCTGTGGGAGTATTTTAATTTGTTTTTCTTTCTGTTTTTTGCCAAGCCCACAAGGCATAGATTCAAAAAAATTTTTGTTTGTTGGTATTTAATGTTGTCTGTTCACCTTGGCTCATGCTTTTGTAATTAGTGGCTTCGTCTTGTCATCTATGTTGTCATTTGAGTTTTCTCTCTATTTAACTTCTTTAGCTACTAATATGGTTTCTACTCGAAAAACTCACTATCTATTAATTTTTTCCACTTCTCCAATGATGTCTCCCTCTTCTTCGGGTCTTCCTCCTTTCTGCCCTAAGCAATTCAAGATGATTCCTAGTAGGTGTCCTCTAAAGCGTCTACATCGCTTGAGAGATATCCACGATGGTTCTTCGTCTAGTGTTCAGGCTACTTCTCTTGAATATTCTGAGTCCTTTTATGATGAGTTTGTTGACTCTACTGGTATATCTGCTTCTAGTACTCGTGTGCCGTCTTGTTCTAAAGTAGTTCATTGTTTTGATGTTCTTCATAGTTCTAATTTTACCTTTTCGCATAAGGATTCTAGTTCCTCGAAGTCTTCCCCAAAGGAAATGTTTAGGGTTCTTGTGCCTGATGCTTCCTAAATTAAAATTGTTAATATTGATTTTGAATCTTTTGTTGGTGATGACTATGTTGCTTTGTCTGAATTATTAGGCCGTTCGCGTCGTTCTGCTATTGTTCCATCTCTGACTATTCTTGGTAATGTGCCTTTGCCTTCTAATATTTCTTCTATTGAGGTTCCACCTACGGGTGATAATGTGATGATTTTTCATTTGATGATCTTGCTAACATTCCTATGCCTGAAGTTCCCTATTCCATTGCCTCTTTTATTGATCCTCCATGTGTTTCTACAACTATTCTGAATACAATGTTGCCACTTGTTTCGAGACCTTCACTTGATTCTCCATTCCTTTACTGTTCTCCACCTCCTGCTGCATGTACTGGTCTTGCTTCCATTTCTAATAAGTCTGAGGTTGGTTGGGGTACTACTTTTTTTGTTCCTGCTACTTCCGTTCCAAGAGTCCCTCACTATTCTCCTGCTAAGGGACAAAAGCTGGTCTTTACCAAAGCTTGGAGATGCCAGCTAGTTCCCCAAATGTGCCCGCTGTCTCTATCGATGATATTTTTTTTTCCATTCAGAGGACTATATGCATAAGTAGAAATACGTTGTTCAACAACATATTGCGGATGAATTGGTTATATCAGATCACCATTGTTCTTGGACTCTTATTCTTGATTTAATTACTAATGTTGGTTTGCTTCCTACCATTACTGAGGTTGGTCCTTTCTATCCTTGGTTAATATGGGAATTTATTGTCAATTTTTCTGTTGACTTAATGACACTAGGGTTCCAAATTTTTAAAAAATTCATGTTTGTGGAGTTTGCCTCAACATCTCTTCGACGCTTCTCAATTCCTTTTTCAAAGTGGCTCTACCTAATGATTTTTTTTATGGTTCTTCCTTCTATTGAGCGGTTACCTTTAGACCTATTTAGGGGCACTGTCCATTCCTAGCCTACTGATGGGAAACTGCACTCCATCAATTTGAGTATTAAATATGGCAGTTTGCACAAAATCGATATTGCAAATTGGTATCCTTCTTCTCATGTCTCCACTATCTCTATCACTATAGTAAATTTAATACTTTTAATTGGCATTAGTTCCAAGGTTGATGTTGGTGATTTTGTGTTTCAACATGCATTGTAACATGTTGATACGTGTGGTATGATCATTCCTATTTGTTTCTCTCGACTTTTGTGTAGTTTTTTTTGTTGTCATAGCATTCATCCATCCTCACTGAAGTTGATGTTGTCGGTCTTGCTCCCAAATTGTTTTCTCTTACCTCATCTTTCAGGGGCCCATGTACCTGATCTTTCTGCAAGTTTTTGGCTCTTAAATCTGGCCCTTAGTCTTTTGCTTCTAATGTTAGTATTTCGTCGGATGGGTTACTATTATCTTTTGAATTGGTAACTGATTTGGTTCAGCTGTTGTCTAATGAATTGGTCCCTGAGTTTTTCGATTGAAGATTTGCAAGGGGTGGTCTCTGGTCTAATTACTCGTCGGGCTGCAATTGATTATGTGATGCATGCTTTACATTCATCGATTAATGATGCTCAAGAGCAACCTTTTGATTCTTCTGGACCTATTCGTAGCTTATTTGTCAACCTGCAAGAGGAAGTTATAGTTGGGTAGTTGGGTTTGATTTTGTATTCTTCTATTTTTTGGTTATTTTTGGCTAGTGTGATTTATGTACCCCTGAACTTTCTTGAAATATGACATGGTTATTTTGTTCCTATTGGTTTGTTATGTTTTTCTCATAGCTGTTTGTTTTGTTTTTCTTCTCACTAGTTATGGTTTTAGGTGTTGGTGTGCATGTTTAAACAAATAAAGAAAGTTGGTCCCAAGGGGGAGTTTGTTATGGTTGGTGGTCCACTTCCTATTATTTATTCATTATTCTATTTTGTGGAAAATATCTTGACTAAGATCATATCTTGTTGTTAAGATTTGTTTTTTGGTTTTGCGAGTTTGACTTTATCTTAGGAGTGTTTAATTTGCTGATTTGGTGTGGTGTTTTGAGTGTGCGCAAAATCAACAACGTGGAAAAAGCTTTTCGGATAGAGAATTAGGATTGAGATTTCCTTCAAGTGAGTCAACAATGTGGAAAAAGCTTTTATAATAGAGGATCGAGATTGAGATTCAAGTCTACTGAAGATCAAATGCATCTTAATCAATTGTTTAAAGTGATCAGTGATTAAGGAGAGATTTTTCTTGTGCTGCATATAATAAATATTAGCGATTAATTTATTGTTTTGGAAGTTAGTAAGGGAAAGTCAGTAAAGTATATAATGTTGAAAATATATTGTAAATTCTGTACTAATGATCATAAGTCTATAATTAGAATTCATATCTCAAGAAAATACAAAATCTCTTATCCTGGGTTAAGGATCCCCAAATGTAGACGTTGTGTCATTGAACTAGGTTAACAATGCCTAGTGTTATTGCTGTTATATCTGCTTATTGTTCCTTTTGTGGTTCCTTCAGTTTTTAACTGAGGTAACTACTCGAAGCACAAGTGTTGATTATTTTACTTTTTTCCCACTAAAATTGAAGCAAACCAATCAAACTCTTTCACGTAGGATTCACTATCTTCGGTCTTCTAGTTTCCTTGGACTTGGGCTCACCTGTAGATTTTAAGGTTTTGTCTGGAGTAACCTTTAAGAATCTCTATTTTTGCTAGGTCATAAATGTCGCCACGTACCCGAGACGACGCGGAGTGGCCGACGTCCTTAAGAGAGGTTTAATTTTAAAAACGAAAAAAGATGAGTCGCCACCAATCTTTTTTACGGTGTGATTGGACACCGAAATAAAGTGAATCATTTTAAATAAAATAAAAACTAGTCTACGAAAAAATTATCGTTGAGTTCGGGAGTCATTTGTGTACGGGGAAGGTGTTAGCACTCCATAACACTCGTTTTAGAAAACGGTGGCCAAATTTAATGTCTTGAATAATTTTTTTTAAAAAGAACCATGTCTTATTTCATTGCTCACCACTCCAATATTTGGAGCCATGATCCCATAAAATAAGTAATTATTATTTATCTTTCTCCAAAATAATTATCCTTTTACAAATAATTATATTTTCCCAAAATATAATTATTTTACTTTTTCTCCTTTAATAAATATCCTTTCTCCAAAATACAACTATCTTTTCCTTAAATAATTATATTTCAACAAATATAATTATCTTTTCCTTTAACATAATAATTATATATATATTTCCACGTATACATATAATTATCAAATCTCCAACAAACTTTCCACCCTACGGTTTAATTAAATAACGTCCATAATTATTTAATTAAATTCAACTTCAACAACACTAAAATCCACAACTTTACTTAATCCTCCTAACCTACCATTTAATAAAAACTCAACAAACACCACGTGTCAAAACCTCTAATTAATTAAATATTCATCCAAGAAATATTTAATTAATTTTAATTCCCACTTAAATCAAATAATTCTCATTAAATGGATTCAAAATAACGCCCAATAAATTAAATCTAGATAAACAAAATTAAGATAACTGACTCCCAAATTATCTAAATTTTTGGGGCGTTACAATCTTCCCTCCTTTAACAACTTTCGTCCTCGAAAGTTCTAATCTTTGAACAACTTGGGATACTTGGCTCTCACGTCTTAATTAATAACAAATTCTACCGAATTCCAAAATCTTTAATTAAATATACACACCCAATTATATATATTTAATTAATCCAACACAAAACAACCGAATATATTCCTTAACTTTGAAGTCCACTTAATGTAATACCCATAATAAGTTCCTTAAATTTATTGGGTGTTACAAGAATAAATAAGCTGGAGGCCAGGGATAAAACAAGCGTCATCGCAGCGACATTGTGTCAAGGGCCATGGATAAAACAAGCGCCTCATGACAAAAGAATGAATAATCAAACTAAAGGTCATATATTAAATTATCATATCAATAATGTATACTATGCCACCTATGGAAATGCAGACAATGTGAAAAGTCATGTATGCATGAACAATGTTAAAAAAAATTGAATCATTGTTTACTTTTCTCAAGAAATAAAACAAAAACATGCATAATAGCCCAATAACGTTCATGAGTACTAAAACCTCAAGTACAAGCCCATATCCTTGAAATATTAGTGACTTGACAAGAAAATGCTAGAACCAAAAGTTAATCATCGCTCCATGCATAGTATTTCTTCACATAGTTTGTACTTATCGGGTTAGGCAAGTCATCTCCGTGCATATTTGTCAAAATTAAAGCTCCTCCTTAGAAAGCCTTTTTTACTATATATGGTCCCCGTAATTAGGAGTCCATTTTCCTCTGTGATCCTTTTGAAAAGGCAGGATCCTTTTTAACACTAGATCTCCTTCTTGGAAATGGTGATGTCGAACTTTTTTGTTATATGTTCGTGCTATTTTCTTTTGGTACAACTGTCCTTTACATAGTGCAGTCAGTCTCCTTTCTTCTATGAAATTCAGTTGCTCGTACCTTACTTGAGCCCACTTTGCTTCATCTAGTTCTACCTCTTGGATTATCCTAAGGGATGGCACCCCAACTTCAACAAGTAAAACTGCTTCGAAACCATACACTAGTGAAAGAGGAGTTGCCCCTGATATTCTATATCCATATAATGCAAAAGGCAACATTTCATGTCAATCTTTATAAGTGACAGACATTTTCTAGAGAACCTTTTTGATATTTTTGTTCGCTGCTTACACTACCCCATTCATCTTAGGGCAATAAGGAGTGGAATTAGAATGTTAAACCTTGAACTAACTGCACAAATCCCCCATTAATTGGTTATTCATGTTTTTTCATTGACAAAGACTTGCTTGGCGTCACTCTTGTATGAAGCAACCTCTACCCATTTCTTGAAATAGTCTAGGGCTACCAAAATGAATTGATGGTCGTTTGATACCTTTAGCTAAACTTGCGAAGCTTTTGTCGTATAGGTTTACATTCTAGTTTAAGTGGTAATCGATGTATTACAATCTCTGTATCAAAACCAAGCATATTTCGATGCCATGCAAAATATCTTTAAACTCGTGTAGCAGGGTCACATGATCTGATTGATCCTGCTCTGGAACTAAAGTGTCAATTCACACTTCTTTCACTTCTTCTAGTGTTCCCAAATTGATAACCTTCAAAGACTCTTGATAGTTGATATGACATAGTCTTATTTCTTGCTCTATCAATCTTAGTAATTCAAGAGATATATCATATCCATCCACTTCAATATTCTACTTTAGATTACAGATTGAAACCTCAAAATCAATAACGTCATCGATGTCACCTTCAACTTTGGTGCCCCTATTACAGATACTAAATTGCACCGGTAAAAAGCAAAAAAGGAGAGACAAGAGAAATAGACACGGTATTTGGGATAGAATCAACATTCTTCATTTCTTAAAAAAAAATAAAGGAAGTACATAATGACTAGGGTATTAAAAATGCAACTTTGTAAAAACAAGGAATGATGCCCTTATTACAAAAAGAAAAGAAATCCTGTGACCTTAGGCATAACAGAGGGTGCATAAAACGCTATTACTTTTGTGATCCTTTAGAGACTTTTAGCGTCCTCTTGATCTCCCAATTGTTCAACTCAAATTTTGGTGAAAACTGAGAAACCAATAGATTAGGCGAAATAGTATTCTTGGAGATAACCGTAATTGAGGTATCATTTGAAGTTTCCTTATCAATAATCATATCGACCTTGATTTCTTGCATGCTCATTTGTCCTACCAAGAGAATCTTTGCATCCATCAACTTTTGTACCTCATTCTTGAACTCACAACAATCTTCAATGAAATGGTCATCTATCTCAGGGTGGAATAAACACTGCTTCTCGTTGGCGCATCCAAACTTCTCCCCCTCATCATTGTTAAACCTTGGTGACAAATATCCATCTCTACGAAGGATTTGGAAAAGTGTATTCATTGAAGTAGTCACATCACACACCTTATTCTTGTATCTTTCCGTGCATGTGTCAACAATATTTATGGCGGGACCCTCATGATTTGGTAAAGGGTTCTGGTTAACGTTAGACTCTTCTTCTGTCTTCTTGAATTTCAACCATCCGACCTTGACTAGACTTTGCACTTTAGCTTTCAAAGGAAAACAATTCTCTGTAGAATGTCCACCTACCCCAGCATGATATTCACATTTTACGTTGGGGTCATACCACTTAGGATATGGTGGTTGCAAAGGCTCTTGTGGTACGATAGCCACTTGATGACTCTTTAAAAGTTGAGGCAAAAGCTTTGTATATGACATAGGTATGGGATCAAAATTGGTTTGTTTCCAATTGTTCCTTGCGTTTCTCTAAGTTGCCTGACCAAATGGGCTTTTACCTCAATTCTGATAACTAGGGGAGTAATTTTTCTGCCCCACAGTTGGTGAGGATACATGTACTACTCTTTGAGTCGAGTTCAACTCATGTATTTCTTCTTCTTTTTTCTTTGGGGTCATCATTCTTCTTATCTCTGAAGCGGGATCAGAGATCCTTCCATTCTTCACTCCAAATTCAATCCTCTCTCCCATGGTTATGACGTCCGAGAAATTAGTTGAAGCACTTCCAACCATTCTATCATAGTATGGGGCCCGAAGAGTGTTTATGAACATAGTCATCAATTCTTTATCGGTCAGGGGAGGTTGCACTTGTGCATCTAACTCTCTCCATCGATATGCATATTCCTTAAAAGTTTCAACATTCTTTTTTTCCATTCTCTGAAGATCCAGGCGATCAGGTGTCGTATCAATGTTGTACTTATATTGTTTTAAAAAAGAATCAGCAAGATCCTTCCACCTATGCACTTGTGAACCATCCAATTGCATGTACCAGCGAGAAGCCGGGCCGACTAAGCTGTCTTGGAAGCAATGAATCAACAATTTATCATCATGAGCGTAAATTGACATTTTTCGACAGTACATAACTAGATGACTTTTTGGACACGTGGTTCCATTGTACTTCTCAAAATCTGGAGTCTTGAATTTGGGAGGGATCACCACATCTGATATCAAGCATAGTTGTGTTGCGTCGATACTCCCATACATGTCTGCACCTTCAATGGCACGTAATCTTTCTTCTAGAAATTTCAGTCTTTTTCTACTACCCTGCTCTTCTGAAATTTTCTTACCACTTTTTGTAATTGGAGTAGACATTGGATCGCTCACATGGTTTTCGTGTTGGGTGATCGAATTAGGATATTGTGTAGGATAAGTCATGCAAGGACTAGATGACCTTTGCGAAGTAAAACCTGGAGGGTATGCAAGCATGTCTTCTAGCACCTAGCTCAGATCTACTTCCACTTGTGATGAAATCCCCATAACACTCTTTCCTCTTCCAGTAGTGAGCAGTTCTAAGATCTTTGCCAATTGATCTTTCAATCCTTCAACGTCTTGACGAACTGCTTGAACCTGATCATTGGTTTGCTCATCCATTATTTGAGCCTTTCTTCTTGTCCAATATGGATGCTGAGGAGGTGAACCTTGAGCTATTTTGCAAGTTTTGGCTTTAATCTTTTCCAAAAAAGAGAATAATGATTCAATTAAGATGAGTCTAGATGTAAATGCTAAATGTGAGAATGAAAACCGTCAAATAATGCAATGGCTCAAACAAACTTAGTGAAGTTAATGCTAGTATCCTATCTGACACAGGCCCTCAAAATGGTGTATAGTCTACAAGCAAATTGAGTGATAATTTTTCGTGTGCCTGCACGGGAGCAACAACTCCTCGAAGGTCAAACACTACTACATCCTCGAATTTAATTCTACATGTACAACCCGGGTAGAGGGCTTGTGCTAGTGTGGGAGAATAATATAATATGACAAAAAAAAATTAAAATTCTAAAACATATGAATTTACATGATATGAGAATCATAATGAGTGAAGTTGAATATAAGTCCTAAAAGATAAAAGGTTCTCAATTTGATCACAACCGTCACATGTGATTGTATGACTAAATTGAGTGAGAATTTTTCGTGTGCCTGCACGGAAGCATAAGTTCCTCGAAGGTCAACACTACTCCATCCTCGTTTCTAATTCTATATGGTAGGACCCGGGCAGAAGGCTTGTGATTGTGTGTGAAACAATAATAAACAACACACTAAAAAAAATAAAACAAAAAAATGTACAAGATCAAGACGAAAAAAAGGCCAAACTCTCAAGGTGGAACCTCATGTCCCCAGCGGAGTCGCCAAGCTGTCGCCACGTACCCGAGACGACGCGGAGCGGCCGATGTCCTTAAGAAAGGTTTAATTTTAAAAACGAAAAAAGAGGAGTCGCCACCAATCTTTTTTACGGTGTGATTGGACACCGAAATAAAGTGAATCATTTTAAATAAAATAAAAACTGGTCTACGAAAAAATTAGAGTTGAGTTCGGGAGTCATTTGTGTACGGGGAAGGTGTTAGCACTCCATAACACCCGTTTTAGAAAACGGTGGCTAAATTTAATGTCTTGAATAATTTTTTTAAAAAAGAACCATGTCTTATTTCATTGCTCACCACTCCAATATTTGGAGTCATGATCCCATAAAATAAGTGGGATACACCCATTAATTAGACTATATTGGGAAAAAATTTCTCACCTTAAGAGAATGAGAAATTGTTACAATTTCTCAAATTCTATCATAAGCTAGTCTTCGAATGAAGTTTTTTTTTTAAAACATTGATTAAATATATTTTATCTTGGGATCAAATCTCGGACTCCCTAAGATATTGATCCCTCACCTCAAGAATCTAGAAATAACGGACTACAAGAAATTTCTAGATTCCATTGTAGGATTTTTTTTATTGAAATAGGCGTGGTTATTATAAACAAAATGTAGATTAGGAAATCTTATGAAATATCTATTTAATTTTGAGTTTTAAAATAAATAATTTTAAAACAAAAAAAAAATTCTAAATGGTTTAAAGGGAAACAATTTAAAAAAAAAAATATTTCAAAATTAAATACAATTATGGTTAAAAGTATTTTAAAATTTTCAAGAAATTTTTAATGAAAGTCAAATAGAAATAACAAATATACCACATAATAAATTAGGCAAATAATTTAGGATATCAATGTATGCATATACTAAATATAACAATAATAATAAAAAATAAGAAAAGGAAAGGAAAAGAAAATATACATAATAACGATAAAGAAAATAAGAGAAAACAAATGAAAAAAAACTAAATAAAATAATAAACAAATGAATATGTAAAAAAGAAATTAAATAAATAAGTGAAGAAAAGAGGACATAGGGATGATAGTAAGTTAAAGAGATAAAAAAAAATTATGAAAGGAAATAATGATAATGGTATAAGAATAAAAATAACAAAAAGTTTTAAAAAATCATAAATATAAAAAAACTAAATAAATAAATAAATAAAGTTATATATGGAAAATAAAAAAACAAACAGAAGGTTAAATATATAATAATAATAATAATAATAATAATAATAATAATAATAATAATAATAATAATAATAATAATAATAATAATAATAATAATAATAATAATAATAATAATAATAATAATAATAATAATAATAATAATAATAAAATTACAAATAAAATTAAATTTAAATAAGTAAATAAATAAATTAATAAAAAAAAAGAAACAGGGGGTGACGATAAGGTTTGCCGCCACCCTAAAAGAAACAAATATAATAATAATAATAATAATAATAATAATAATAATAATAATAATAAAAAGGATAATAATAATAAAAAATTTGTTTATAACTTTTTCTTTTTCTCTATTGTTTTAAAGAGAAGAAAAATGTTAAAAAACCTTTTTTTTTTAGCATGATGATAAAAAGGTAGTAAAAATGAAAAAGGAAATTTTCCTTATACATTTTTTTCTTTCTCTCTACATTTGAAAAGAGAAGAACAAAAATAAGGATTCAATCCCGAAGAAAATTACTTGTTGTATGATGTGCGGATCATTGGGAGTAAACCCTACCTAATGCAACCTCCAACTAACTTTTTCTTTCCTTATGGGATTAGAATTAGGGTAAAAAAAAAAAGACGATATGAAGATAAAAATAAAAACAATAAAGCGAAAAAGCTAATGACCCACCTTTTTGCAGAGGAATATGTTTCTTCAAATTCTCTCTAAACACTTTTTTTGTCCATAGAGATTCTCTCTAAAACAATTTTTTTCCTCAAGAATTTCTCTAAAACAATTTCTTCTCCCCCTTTTCCAAATGACAAAGGATCCTATTTATAGACCACAAATTAGAAAAATTTAATAAGTATAAAATCAAATTAGATATTATGTAATTTTATTAATTTTCTTTCATGAACTTTTGGTTTTTGAACATCTCCTCATCATCCGACATGTCAATGAGAGGCTAAGGTACACATTTTTTAGTTTGGGTTTCTTAGATTATCCCTTTGTCCTTATGAATTCATGAGAACTAAAACTTAATTTATTGTAATCTTTGGTTTAATTTTGAATTCGATTGATATTTTGTTATATGTTAGATGCATGGGAATGTATAACTTATGTTTTACCCTGGATCTTTGACTCGTGATATTTAGATTAGATTTGGTTAAAAGCAATAGGTTAGGATAACATGTCAATCTATTTTGATGTGTAGTGGTTCTAACCGACTTAGAATTGAACCTATTGAATGTCAATTAGATGCATGAAAGTTAGGCATTCCACCTAACGATCTCTTGCACTTAATTCTATTGGAAAATCCAATATTGCATGCTCATTGGGTTAGAACAATAATTAGATTTTTTAGACAATTTAACTGGGAGTTCCAATTAAATTGGTTAGGTGAAGATTACATATTTCTAAGTAATGATAGTTCAATGAATCATTTCTTTGGATAAGGGAGAAACCATCACAACCCAAGCTAAATTCTTTAAACATAGAATTTTTACAAATTTTTCTTTCTCTTGCAATTTACCAATTTATACTTAACCCCCCCCCCCCCCCCCCCCGGTTACATGGTCAAAATTTTTATCAGTGTGCTCCCTATGATCGATTCGGACTTGTCACTAAGACTAGTGCTTGACATGAGTGAATTCAGTTAATGATTTGGCATAGATTTAGGTGACGAAACCCATCAATCAAAATGCATGAACAATTTTCAAAGGTAATTATGACATTTTAGTCCTTTTGGATTTAGTATTTATTTTTATTCTCATACCTTGAAATGTTCGAAATTAGTTATTATTTTTAATAAATAAAGGAAAAATTTTATGGATAACACAATAAAATAATGTAACGCTCCAAAATTTGAGGAATTTAATTTTATTATCTTAAGTGTAATTTTGAAATTTTGGGTGTTATTTAAATGTTGAAGTATTTTACTTTATGGAGATTTGATTCTATTGGATATTTGAAAAATATCTAATTGTCGGTAAGTTGGAATTTATGTTTGTTTTGGTTATTTATGTTTAGGTATTATTTGGTTTAAGGAATTAATAATTGTATTATGAAATAATATAGTTATTATGAAAAGATAGTTTGATAAGATAAAGATGATTGGATTGGTTGAGGAAAGAGAATATGTGATTTTATTTGGAAAAGGATAAAAAGAAGATAAAATGGGAGATTTGGTGGGTTTTAAATGAAGAGAAAGAAGATTTGGTTGTTTTGGAATTTAATAAGGAATAAGAACAAGGAAAAATAATAATAAATGTATTATTATTATTTTTGGGTTAAATAGGTTCTTGGGAAGTGGGACATCATCTTCTTCACAAAGGAAAAGAGAAGAGAAATTCTAATTGGTTAAATAATCCGCCGCCGTCGCCTAACTCGCGAGTTCCGTCGACCCTCCTCTCTTCTCCGTCGAGTGTCGCCGTCAACCCACATCTCCGACAACCACACACCGACAGCCGTTGGTGCGTCAGATCGTTCGTCGTATTTGGAGCCGCCACTTTTTAACCGTGCGCCGCCTCCATCCTTCGTTCTCCAGTCGCCTTTCAGCCAAACGCCGTCCGCCGTGAAGCTTCGCACATTGTCGCTGTCTTCGTTGCATAGCCGAGTCGCGCACACCTAGCCAATTGTCATGCTTAGCTGAGTAGCCGCGCACGAGCTGCCTTCAGATCCACACTGCGTGGAGCCGTTTCAAGCTTCAGGTCCGCACTGTGTGAACCGTTTCCAACTTTAGGTCCGAGCCGCCTTCAGCACCCAGCCGTTCCCGCCTCCTACCTGAGCCGCGTCCTTCCTTCCAGCCAAGACGCCAAGCCCTTTTGAGCCACCTAGCCATTTTTGGTTCTTTTCCCACCTATTGTTGGTAAGTCTTTGGTAAGTTGATTGGGTTTTTGGCATACCCAACAAAGATTTAATTTTGGACTTTAAATAATTTAATTTTGGATTAAATTAAATTATTTTTCTTAAAGAGTTGTTGGATCGTTAGAAGTGGAACTGAGGAATTTCAAGGTTAAGGCTAAGTTGATCTCAACCTTGATCTTGGGTAAGTTATTTCGACTGAAATTGTGGACTTTAATTCTGTGAAAGATAAGTTATTAAATTGGTGTTTTCTAACTATTGAGGACTTCGCTGCTCCGAAAGCGTGATTTTACTATTAGAATTTGATTGAACAAATCTCCAGGTAAGAGATTCTACTACTAGACTCTCGAGTTTAATTTAAAGAGACCGCATGTATGAATGGTTATGTGCTGATGATGGCTAGCTACAGAACTTGAGGTTACAGATAAAAACTGATATTGTAAATATGACTGCTGGATGACTTTGTGGTTAGGGTTGATAATGCATTGATGTTATCACCTACGTTTAATGATACAATATTGTGATTGAGGATGATATGACATAATATGATATGATATGATAGGATATGTATGGCATGACATGTTAATGACATGTTATGGCATGATATGTATGATATGATTTGATGATGTGTTATGTGCATGCTATGGATAGGGTGTATGTTAGCTTTACCTATTAGAGTCGTACCCATATGAATGTCCTTCGGGATCACCAATCTGACATTGACATTGACATATACATGATTTGAGAGATCCGACGGGATCGCTTACACTTATGATTGCGTAGTTTGATAGGGATCACCAGTCTGGCATTGACATTGGCATAGACATGATTTGAGAGATCCGACGGGATCGCTCACACTTATGACTGCGTAGTCCGACGGGACCACCAGTCTGACAATGACATTGACATAGACATGATTTGAGTGATTCGACGGGATCAATCACAGCCCGATCGTCTTAGGTGTTCCTTTGGGTTCACTAAAGACCAGCTTATTCCTACAGGATCACAGATTGCACATGTTCGGGAACGTGCCAGTTTAGGGGTACCACTCTTCATGACCCTAATAGGAAGTTAATAGACACCTAGCGGGACTAGTAGTGGGTCCCTTACTGAGTATATCTTTATACTCACTCTTTCCATTTCTTTTTTTCATGCAGAGGTAGAGGTAAGAGCAAAGGCAAGCTGGCAAATGACTAAAAGTGACCGTGGCGAGCCATAGAGACACGTTTGCTTTCGCTTACGTCATGTGTCAGATTTTATTTTATTCTATTTATTTCCTTGCTTTTCCCTTTAAAACTAGTAGAGCCCGAGATAGGAATTCAGTTTTAATTTATTTCTGTACATTCTATTTATAATTTTAACGACAATTTGCAGTTTTGTTTTATTTTCTATTTATTTTAAATAAATTTTATTTCTTTTCTTTTAAAGTAAAGTCCACAACTTAGTATAAGAGGTTGGGTCTTTACAAATAAAACTATTTATAGAAAGAACACCTAAATTTGTTAGAATGAGAGTTTGATGGATGTTGCTATATTTTATATATACTAATTAATTTACAATAGTTATCAAGTAAAAAAACAGTGCAACTAAATTAATTGTAATTATTTTAAATTAATTAATGGGGTCTTTTAAAAAATATAAAAAAGGGAAAAATATATATTTACACTCTATAGAACAATTCAAAAAACAGAAAAAGCCCAGAGGCCCACCGTGTAAAATACTAAAAATGTCCTGTCAACCACGCCGTCAATAATGCGTGCGTAATATATTTGCGATCGTTTAGACAATTTATACGCGATCATTTAGATATGATTCAATATATACGCGATCGTTTAGATATGACTATAATTTATACGCGATCTCTATAATTTATAGGCGATCGTTTAGATATGGCTATAACGTGATCATTTTGATATGACTATAATGCGATCGTTTAGATATGACTACAATTTATACACAATCGTTTAGATATGACTACAATTTATCTTCTCAATTCTTCGTTTAATTTTGTTACACAATTGTATAGATTCGAGGACCAAAATCTAAATGATTTTTTTTTTTTAATTTGGTACACGATTGTTTTAATTCTTTTGGTACACAATCGTTTAGATTTCTTTACACGATCGTTTATATTTATTTACACGATCGTTTACTTTTCTTTACAAGATCGTTTACATTTAGCTACTCCAATCCAAACGATCTTTTTTCAAGATTTTTTAAAGATTTTTTATACACGAACTTTTATTTTTTTTTACACGATCGTTTACTTTTTTAAACGATCATTTATATTTGGCTACTTCAATCTAAATGATTTTTTTTCAAGATTCTTTATACACAATCTTTTATTTTTTTTACATGATCGTTTACATTTGGCTACTTCAATTTAAATGTTTTTTTTCAAGATTATTTATACACAATCTTTTAGATTTTGCTATTTTTTTGTAAACAATCTTATATACAGTCGTTTAGATTTGGTTACCCAAATGTAAATGCGTAAAAAAGAAAAGAAGAAAGAAGATGGAAAGAAATCGCAGCGAAAAAAGGAAGAGGAAAAGTAGAAATACGATGGAAAGAAATCGAAACGGAGAAAAATGAAGAGGAAAAGAAGGAAAAAGATGGAAAGATTAAACGACATAAATAAAAAATTGAAAAATAAGAAACATAATATAAAGAAATCGAAGAAAAAAATAAAAGAAGAAAGACGAAATCGCAAGAGGAAGACGAATTAGGATGAAGAAAAGAAAGATGAAAGGGCAAACATAAAGTATTTAAAAAAAGACTAACCTTATGGGGTTTGTTACACGAACCATAAATAGTTTACAGTTTTGTTAGATTTATGTAAGTTCCCTTCATTGACGTTAATACATAAAGATTCAAAATCTTTATCCAGTGAAAAAATTGAGGTAAAAATTCTAAATCTTGATTATTTCTCTCAATTTAAAGATAAAAAATTTAAGATTTTAACATCTAAATTAGATAAAAAAAACTTGGATACCAAACCGGTTTCAAAGGTTTTGGTGAAATAGACGATAATTACTTTTGAATTTTGTTTAATTGAAAGAGAGTGTTCTAGAAAAAGTTGTTTAGTTTTTATTGGGCTGAATTTCATTTTAATAGTTCAATTATTGATAACATTATTGCACATTGAATGAAGTAGATGGAGGGGTTATGGTGGGTGTGGTTCAACTTCACAGCATTAACTTCTCCCAAATATAACTTATTGGTTTTACTTTTGAGATCCGTAATCCTTCTTCTTAATCTTTTAAGAGAAGTAAACCTAATCTTTTAAATTTCTTTTTTTTTTAAAGCAAAAGTAGCTTAATTTACAAGCCAGTTTTAAATATACTACCATATATAAAAAATATATATCAAAATTTTCGATTCTATCAATGATAGACACTGATAGACTTTTATTATTATCTATCAATATGACTAACAAAACATATCAGTATCTGTCAATGTCTATTATTGATAAAATTTAAAATTTTACTATATTTTATAAATATTTTGTAAAATTTTCCATTTTTGACAATTTCCATTAATTTATTTATAGAAAAATGTTTTAGATTGAAAAATTGATAGAGATATTCGCAAATATATCAATATTTTTTCGCCTATTAGTGATAATATCTATCAGGGTAATAGTCCATCATATATATTTATTAGCATCTATCATAATATTTTGTTATATTTGCAAAAAAATTTATTTTTTTTGTTACATTTGAAAATGATTCTAATTTATAGATTGTTTTAGAAAAGATAAAAATATATAACCTTTAACGATTCTTCATTTTAGTCCATATATTTTTAAAATGTTTATTATTGTCCTTGTACCTTTCAATTTTGGTTTATTGTTTATTATACTTTCAAAATGTTCACTTTGGTTCTTATATTTTTCCTTAATTAAATTTCAACTTCAGCCCATTTTGGGCGTTGAACTTTTAAAAGTGACCATTTTGATCCATGAAAATGAAGTAAAAATCAAAATGAATTAACAAAAATGTCACCTTTTAAAAGACAAAGTTTCAAATAAACATTTTAAAATGAATTTTTTTTTTGAAAATATAGGGATTAAAATTACGATTTTAAACTATGGAGACTGCAATGAATAAAGTAAAATACTATAGGAAACAATGGCATCTAAACCTTTGTTTTTTTAGTTTTATTATTTTTCCCTTTCTTTTTCTTTTCCCCTTTCTTTTTCTTTTCCCTTTGAATAAAAAATTTGATCTTAAAAATATTATAGGCGAACTATGAGGTACCTATTATCTTGAATTTAATAAAGTTATGATGTTTATCATTATATCCTATATATATACACAAATTCTAAGATAATAAAAAGTTCTCGTAGAATCAAATTCATATATATTCTTTTTACATCTTAGTTTTACTTTATGAATGATAATTTGTTTAAAGGTGAGTGAAACAAAATAGTACTTGTTTGTTTTAATGCATAATATTATGCTTAGCTTGTTTCTTGTGGGTGCCAAAATTTAGTATCCATAAGATATGGATAACATAACAATTGAAATGCTAACTAAATGCGTCTCACCTAAAACTCAACTTGATTTGTACTATTAAATAAATAAATAAAACCCCAACTTTATTTAGATGTTTAAGTTAGGTAGTCACTTTATTATGCTGCTTTAATGTCACTTGACAACCGACATCTTTGCGAGCGTTATTAAAAGCCTTTAATGTCGGTTTAAAAACGACATTAAAGGCTTTAATGTCAGTTTTCAACCGACATCTTTGATAGTGTTATTGAAGCCCTTTAATGTCGGTTGGGCTTTAATGTCGGTTTTAAGCCGACATCTTTGATAGTGTTATTGAAGCTCTTTAATGTCGACTGGGCTATGATGTCGTTTTAAAACCGACATTAAAGAAGCCAATAATGTCAGTTTAAAACCGACATTAAAGACTTGTTTTTGTCTATTTTTAGAAATTTATATTTATTTAATTGTTGTAGTATTGTCCATTTTTTATAAACCAACATTGAATCCATATAGATAAAAAAAAAATTTCTCGCTCCAACAAATTAATAAAATTAATATTATTTTAGAAACTATAATATTTATTCTTTTAAATTTGTATACACAAAATGAAAACTTAATATTGTGTTTATGTATACATTCTACAATAGTACATGAAACAAGATCCTAATACAAGACTTAAATAAGAAATCCTAAACGTCTTCTCAGTCTTCAACCTTCAACGATCGCCTCGCTATCTACACAATTGCTTAGCTTTCAATCTGATGACTTCAATCATTCTACAAGCAATATCAAAATAAACCATTTAATCTGATAACTTCTGATTTCTATCATCTCCATTATTACAAACAAACATGTCAAGCATAGTAGTAAGAAGTTCTATAGCCTGTGGGGACCCATAGGAGAAAGAAAGGGTCCTCTGAAAAGGGAGGAATTAATAGCCAAAATCATTAACTTTCATTACACCACATATAGCACACACATGCCCTTCATGTTGTTTCTTCTGATTGACTACTTTGTATTAGCAACATCACTTAAATGACAAAGAAGCAAAAAGATATGGAATATAAACAAACCCAACATTCACAAACTCTTTTTTCCTAAGCTTTAAGATCCAAATTCCTTAGTTTATGATTCTTATAATCACAACCAGACAAGTGATTGATAGCAAAACTTCGTCATAGGGACTACTGGAAAGATGCCAACAACACAAGAATCCTACATCTGCGGTGGGAATGGACGATAACCTGAGAAACCCATGTGACACTTTGGTGGACTAACTTAAGGCCAAGCTTGTCAAATAAAGCTAACTTATGATGAAGTGGATTTCTAGGGGTGGTGCACAGAACATAGGATTTCCTATAATTTTGGGACCGGCTACAATTGGTTTGTTAGTGTATGGACATATGGGTGCCTCTTCTAAAGATGATGATATAATTTGTACTGTTGCTTCGTATCATAGAAATTAAAGCAAAAAATAGACACATCCAATCATGAAACAATCTAATTACCAAAATGCATAAATTTTAATTCTCACCCCAATGGAAGAACAAAAATCTGTAGTTACATTGATTCCAAATCCCAAGTAATCCTACACAAAACAAAAACAAAATGTAGATGGTGCATCTAGATAAATGTTCAAGAACCCTCACATATAAACACATTGATTTTTGCTAATTGATCATGGGTCCCTTATGGATTTCTAACATACATATAAAATCAAAACACTTAGAGAAAAACACATCAACGGTGGGAAATTTTCACTTGATTCTACACCAAATTAAATTGTAGTACTGGTAGCTTTGAAATTAAATTGTTTACAATTCTAAGTAACCAAGGGGGCTTTGAAATTGAAGTTTATGGAAGAAATAAATTGCAGAGAATTTTAAAGAGAGACAGAATTCAATAGTTAGAACTATTATTATGATTTTCACTATCATTTTTGTCTTCACCATTTGCTAAATTATGTTTACTATTATCAGTCACTAAATCAGCCAAAGTGAAACCATCGTGTGCACAAATAAGTTGACACTATTCCATGGTTTCCTTCCTCCTCCCTGTAAAAACGTTGCTAGACCACTAAACTCAATATGCTAATTAAAAAACATTGTTAGAAGTCTAGTCACTATGTAAATATCCTAAACAACACTATAACTAATAGGACAAAAAAAAATTAGACTTCAAATACAGAAATCTTAACCATTAAAGGTCATTAATTGAAAAATTTTATGATTTATGAAACTTATAATTTCCAAGTGTAGTAAACATATTGGGAGAGCTTCTCACAAAGTTAAAAGGCTACAACCAAACAAACACAAGTCGATATAGTTCACAAAAGCACAAATGAGAGAAGAGGGGTAGAAGACAAAGATTAGGGCTTTTTTTTTTCCTCTGCTTTCTCCTATGTCCTCATAAGTAGACATTTTCTCCCATAGTTAATTCCAATTTTCAAAATTAATCAAAAACATTATGAATTCCAACTACCCAAATTAAATCAATTGCCCTAAAATCTCAAAGAACCCAGAAAAAATTGAATAAAACTGGACAAGAAAAATAAGGATATCATCAATGAAAAGAATAGAAATATCGACATACCCAATTTTGAAGGTCAAAATTAATGTTTTAATTGTCATATCCACCCCACTAACAAAATCGTAATTTGTGTAGATTGTCTCTCAATAGTTTTAACTACAAAATCTTTGCCCTAACAAATCTGTCCTTCGTTTCAACTCGCTAAAATCAAACTCAATTTACAGTACTTATCCAAAAATCACCCGAAACAACTTTTACCCTCGCTGGACAGCTCGTAGAAAACCTTCAAATTCCAAATCTAACAACATAGAGAGGTAGAGATGGAAAATGGATCACCGTAACGTGGGACGGAGGTGCAAGCTATGGCTGGGCGACGCTGAGATATGGAGAGTGCTGGGAGACGAGAGACTTGCGAGATTGAATGTGATTTTTTTTCTTGATGCAAAGTAAAAGAATGAAGATTTTTTAAATGATACAAGAAATACGACGATGAACGAGCATGAGCTGGGAATGAGAGATGGCTGTGATGGTGGGGATGGCGATTGATCAGAGAAGAGAGGGGAGAAAGTGATGAGATTGAGAAAGGAAGAAAGGGAAGAAATGTTGAGAGAAAACTTTTCTTTCGTGGGGTTTGGTAGAGAAGAAAGGAGAAAAGAGTTAGATAAGAGAGAGAAAAATTCAACTTTTTACAAAATTAAAAAAATTAAAAATAAAATAAAAAAGACCTTTAATGTCGGTTCTAAAAAAACATGATGTTTAATGTCGATTTTAAGCCGACATTAAAGATAGAGCTTTAATGTCGGTTTAAAACCGACATTAAACATCCGCCTTTTGAAAACCGACATTAAAGCTTATTTTTCATTTTTTCCACCCGACATTAAAGACCAGATTTCTTCTAGTGTGAGATCGATGGAACTCAATGAGATCATTATCATGTTTGATAATCTTTTCTATATAATAACTCTTAAGGCAAACATTTCTTCTGAGTTGGTTGAAACTGATTCCCTAATACATGTTCATATTAGTTTATTATCAAATAATCTTTGAGTTCGCATACATATTGAAGAAAAACTTGTCGTTTGAAAAGCTAGAATGTAATTAGAATTAGCAAATTAGAAGAATGTGGAAAACTCAAGTAATCGAAGACAAAAAAAAAAAAAAGAGATCACGAAACGTGAAAATAATGAAAAAAAGACTTGTATTAAAAACTGTCGAAATATAATAAATTTTATATTACAATTCAAGCCCAAAACGCTGGATTCAAACATGAATTTATCTTTTTGTTGCATAACATAAATTTTTTTTTTTGCATAATCCCATTGCAAAACGCTGGATTCAAACATCTATAATTACAAACATATCATATTAGGACAGTATGTTTGGCATAATTAATTAAACTCATTTTTTACCATTTGATAATTAAAACAACAAAGGATATTCAGAATATTTCATTTCAAAATCAATTTGAATAATGTTGATTCATGACTGTGGGAGGTGATTTACTTTTTCTCTTCTTTTTTTAACTGATTCATAAATAATTATTGTTATAGATATCAACATTCTGTTGTGAAAACAAACAACAATCAGAATATGGATATCGAAAAAATATAATATTAATATAATATAATATAATATATAAATAAATAAATAAGAAATGAAGAAAATAATTAAGAAAATTTTCCACTTTCTCCAAATTATTTGGATTTCTCTCCAATGTTGGTGTGTTTCATAACTCCATCAAATGTCACTATTTATAGGCAATTTGACAAGCATGAGGTGGGTTACAAGGCCACTAAAAGTCCATGTTTACTTGACACATGACATGAGTGTTGGATGATGAATGTGTTCACATGTGGCTATGGCCACTAAGTACATTGATGGTCATCTATTATTAATAGTATTCATAATACTCTTCCTTAGATGTCCATTACATATACGAAATATGTCTCGTTAAAGCCTTACTAGTGAAAAACCCAATGGAAAAAAAATCTAGTGAAGCAAAAAAAGTACATATTTCATACATACTTACAAAATAAAAATTTACTCCCCCTCATGGAAACATCACTTGAGATCTCTGAGTCGCCACAATGTTGTGCACCAATTTTTCAAAGGTTGCGTCACATAGTGATTTTGTAAATAAGTCTGCCAAGTTATCCTTTGAACAAATTTTTTGTGTAGTGATGTCACCATTCTCTTCAAGATCATGAGTGTAGAAAAACTTCGATGAGATGTGCTTTCTTGTATCACCTTTAATATAACCTCCTTTTATTTGAGTTATACATGTCGTGTTGTCTTCGTATAATGTTGTTGGAAGGAGCTTTCTAGAAGACAAAACCACATGATTCTCGAATGTGTTGAGTTATCGATTTAACCATATACATTCTCGGCTAGCCTCAAGAATTTTAGCATGATTTTAGGAGGTGGCTGTTATGCTTTGTTTCACTGGTCGCAAGGATATAACAATTCCTCCACATGTAAACAAATAACTTGTTTGAGATCTAACTTTGTGATCAGATAAATATTCAAAATCTACAAAACCAATTAGGTTAAAATTTGATTTGATTTGAATAAAATAACTCATATCAATTGTTCCTTGAAGATAGTGATGTATATGTTTAATTCCATTCCAATGCCTTTTTGTTGGAGTGGAACTGTATCTAGCTAATAAATTTACTGAAAATGCAATATCTGGTCTTATACTATTGCACTAAGATATATGGTACTTCTAGACCAAGGAGTTTTTCATTATCATCTCAAGATCGAAATATATCTTTCTTCACATTTAGTGGATGAACTTGCATTGGAATGTTCAACAGATGTTGAGTTTTATATATAAGTTGATTGATGAACAAATATCCCATCTGCTAGATGCTCAATTTGTAAATCAATGCAAAATTTTATTTATTTTTTATTTTTTTAGATCTTTCATCTTCAATTTTTTCTTAAAATACTATATTGTCTTTGAAAGCATTTCAGGAGTTCCAATTATATTTAAATCATCAACATATACAGTTATAATAGCAAATCCCAACCGTGGTTTATTTATAAAAATACATGAACATGTTGGATTATTTTGATATCCTTCTTTTACCACATTCCTCCTGATTGTTTCAAACCATATAATAATCTCTGTAAGTTTATTGAATATAGTTCCTGGGAACTTGATTTATATGTTTTAGGTATCTTAAATACTTTTAGGACTTTCATATAAATATTGTTATCAAGAGATCCATATAAATATGCTGTGACTACATCCATAAGATGCATTTCTAGATTTTCATACATTGCCAGGTCGATTAAAAATCTTAATTTGATTGCATCTACCACCGAGAATTTGTATCCTCATAATCAATACCAGGTCTTTGTGAAAAACTTGTGCTACTAACCTTGCTTTATATCGTGTGATCTCATTATCTTCATTTACTTTGCTCACAAATATCCATTGATATCCCATAGGTTTGACACCTTCTGGTGTTTGGACTACTAGTCCAAAAACTTGATGTTTTAAAGTGAATTTAATTCTGCATCAATTGCTTATTTCTACAATGACCAATCTTTTCTCTGTCAGCATTCTTCAATAAATTTTGGTTTAGGATCTTAATTTTTGGGTATAATATCAAGAGCAACATTAGATGCAAAAATGTTGTCAACAACTACATTAGTTCGGTCCCATCTTTTTCTTGTCATGACATAATTTATCGAGATCTCATTATTATCCTAAGTTGTTTTATTTTCTTCGACATTTTTATGAGAAGTCAATTTTTGGATTTCTTCTAGAACATCCATATCCTTAATCGAGTTATTAACTTGATTTCTTTTACGATGATTTTTATCTTTGGAACCTACTGATCTATACCACGCTTCTAGCATGTTACAGATTCCTTAATGACAACATGCTGTGTTGGGATATCAATCTTTGATGGGACATTTGCAGTTGTTATATGTGATTTAGTTACTTTCTTTGCATCTACAAATGCATCTGGTAACTAATTTGCTATATTTTGCAAATGAATTATTTTCTGAACTTCAAGTTCACATTGATCTGTACATGGATCTAAATGGGACAATAATGATACATTATGTGTAATCTTTTTCGGACCTCTTAATTTCTCTTTCTATTGTTGGAAAATTTTTCGTATTAAAATGATAATCAGCAAATCGTGTAGTAAACACATCACCTGTGAAGGGTTCAAGATATTTAATAATTGATGGGGAATCAAATCCAATAAATATTAACCTTTCTTGAAGACCCGTCTTAGTACGTTGTGGTGGAGCAATTGGAACATATACTACATATCCAAAAATTCTTAAAAGAGAAATATTTTGCTTATGACCATATGCTAATTGAATGGTGAGTACTTGTGATAACCTGCTAGCCTAACACGCACAAGTGACGCAACATGCAAAATAGCATGTCCCTATACAAATGTAGGGAGTTTAGCTCTCCTAAGTAATAGTCTAGCAATTAATTGCAAACGTTTTACAAATCATTCTGCTAAACCATTTTGTGTATGAACATGATTTACAGGATGTTTAACACTTATCTCAATAGACATACAATAATTATCAAATTTCTAGGATGTAATTCATCAAAATTATCAAGTTGAATGTTCTTAATTGTATAATCAAGAAACTGTGCTCTTAACATAATTATTTGAGTAAGTAACTTTTGCAAATACCAGATTTCGATTTGATAATAAGCACGCATGTGACCATTGGTTGGATGCGTCTATTAAGATAATAAAATACTTAAATGGTCCACTTGGTGGATTAATCGGTCCACAAATATCACCATGAATTTGTTTAAAAAAATGTAGGTGATTCGATTTCCACTGTAGCTGGTGATGGTCTCTAATTATTAATTTGTCTTGAGAGCAAACGTCACATGATAATTCATTATATTGAAGAATTATGATTCTTCAATGGATTTCTATATGAATTTTCAATAATTCTTCTCATCATTATGGATCTTTGATGACCCAAACGATTATGCCAAATTGAAAATATATCTAGATTCATGAACTTCAAGTTCATTGTTGCATATATGATTCAATTACTCTTATATGAGTATAATATAATCCAGAAGATAAATCTCACAGCTTTTCTAGTTAATACACGTTTTTCATTTGAGATAGCAGAAATAATATAAAGATATTCTATTCCATTATTTCTATTAGTCTTAAAACTCAATAGATTTCTCTTGGATTGACTAGAGAAAATACATTATCAATTGTGAATTTTGTTCGTCTAGGCAAAATAATATTTGCCAAACTCTTCAATCAAATTTGCAAACTATTATAGTCTGAGTTTGGGGTGTAAACTATTATAGTTTATGGTATTATAAGTTGTGTTTGAGTAGTAGATTATGATAATCTGTATTATTATAAGTCGTGTTTTTTGTTTAGAGTGGAGACTATTATAATCTTAGTTTTCCACTACTTTTTTTTGTTGCATATATAATATACATGACATATATATTTTTCTTAGATTAATTTTATTAAATATTTTAATTATGATATTCATTTAATAAGTTTAGCCTCAATCTTGATTTTTCACTACTAAATCTTTTTTTCCTACATATCTACTGTACATGAAATGCACATTTTTCTTAAATTGATTTTATCAAATCTTTTTAATTATGATATTCATTTAATAAATTTAGCCTCAATTTTGATTTTTCTCTTTTTTTTTTCATGCATATATATGGTACATCAAATAAAAATCTTCAAATGATTTTATTTAATCTTCTTAATTATGATGTTTATGAAGTGTGTGTGTGTCTTCTTGATTACGATGTTCATTTCTTAACTCATTCAATTATAATTTTAGGTTAATCTCCACAAAGTCATTTCCTCATTGTTTTAGGTTATTGTGTTTGATATTAGTTTAAGCATACATCGGTACGATTTGTCTACGTAGTTACTTATGTAAGAAAGCAAGACAAAAGACATTTGCAATACTTATTTACTTAAATATGAATTAATTAACATAGATAAGCTTTCTAACAAAACTTGGGGCCATTTGGTTTGTGGGTAAAGAGGGTGGGAATGGGTATGGGCTTACAAACCCGACGTTTGGTTGATGGGTATTTTTTATGGAAAAGATATTTTACAGGGTTTATTATTCAACACAAGAGGAGTTCCAATCCTCTAGAGAAGAAAAGGTTTGCAATCCCTTCCCTCAACAGGTATGTTCTTCTTCCTTCATCAATCAAGTACCTTATCTTCTCTTCTTCTTTTTTTTTTCTCTTCTTAATTTTTCTTTCACAAGTTTTGAAATGGTTGTGAAAACAATTTCCCTTCAATCCATCAGAAGGACAAAGCGAAAGAGAAAAATTTTGAGGAAGCATTGTCCCTATGTTTGATCAGATCTTCCACTGAAGGTACATCCCCTATAAATTCATTTCTATTGTAGATATGATATCATCTATTGTTCAATTCACTCTTGTATTCTAAGAATTTTCTACTTTCCATAATTAATGAAATATTAGATATGATGAACTTAGGAAGGGTGTAGTTTAGAAAATGCTCTAGAAAGAAAAATAAAAGGAAAAAGTTCTAAAACTTGGGGCAACTTTGCCCTGAGTTTTAAAACGATTTTCTTCTGTTTTCATCTTGGGGCAACTTTGCCCCAAGTTTGTTCGTCGACATCAACTATTGATTCAATGCTTGTTGTATTGTATTTTTTTTCCTTTTTTTACATCTTTCTTGTTCATTATAATTTAACTAATGATGGGATAAAATTGTAACGCCCCAACAATTTAGATTTTCATTTTATTATCTTAAGTGTAGTTATTGAAAATTTTGGATGTATTTGAGGAAACTTGGTTAGTTATATTTTTTGTTGTGTAATTAATTAAGGTTTAAAGTTATATAATTATTTTCATTTGGATAATAAATTTGGTAGAGTTATATGTTAAAAATAAAGATATTTGGGTTGAGGAGAGAGAGAATTGAATTTTTAGTTAAAGGTAATGGTGATATATTATTTGGAAAAAGAAAAAAAAAACAAAGAAGGGATTGATGTGATTGGTTGAATTTGAATTTTAAAGAGGGAGATTTTGATGGGTTTAATTGAAGAAAGAGAGTATGAGATTTTTGGGGAAAAGAAAAGATAATAATAATGATAAAGTATTATTATTATTGCATTAAATAGCTTGCACTATTCATCTTCCTCTTCAACGAAACCCTAAAGAGGAAACCCTAGCAAGCCGCCGCCGCCGCCCCTAACTTCTCCGTCAAGCGTCACCGTCAACCCATACTTTCGGCGATCACTCACTGGTAGTCGTTGATGCGTCGAATTACTCACAGTTCGGGGCCACAGGCTTTCCGTTCGCACGCCGCATCCATCCGTTGTGCTCCAGCCAAACGTCGCCACCGTGAAGTTTTGCCGGTCGCCGCTGTCTCCGTCGCCTATCCAGCCGATCGTCCCGAGCGAATCATTCGTCAGACCCGCACCTCCAGCCACCTGAATCCAAAAACCCCTGCACCGCCCCACGTTCTAGCCCAACCGTTTCGCCTCCAGCCGAGCCGTCAGTCGATTTGCTCCTCTTCAGTCGAGCCAGTTGAGTTGCCAACCTCTTTTTTGCCCTATTCTGATCCATTTTTTTGGTAAGCCTCGGTAGGTTTGATTTTGGTTTAATCTATCCAGCTAAGGTTATTTTGACCTTAACTAAGTTGATTGTTGGATCAAATTGACTATAGTTAATTGGAAGGCGAGCTGGGAGTTTGTCCAACTAAGTCCAAACCGAGTTCGGTCTTGACCTTGGATAAGTCACTTCAAGTGGATTTTTTGACCTAAATTCTTTGAGGATTAAATCATTAAATTGTGGTTTCCTAACCATTTAGGACTTCTGCTGCTTGGGGAGCGTGTTTTCATTGTTAGAATTCGTTTGAGCAAATCTCCAGGTAAGAGATTTCTACTACTAGCTCTACGACTAGAATCACGAGATCGCATACATTCTTAATTATGCACATTGAGGACTAGACTGTGTAACGATATGTCAATTAATGAGGATATGATGTGACTGATGATGTGATTTGATATGATGGCATGGTATAACGTGATGACGTGGCTTGTTATGACATTATGTTTTGACATTATGATGAGATGTGATATGATGATTAGGCGTGATATGAATACGTGATGATGCTATGTTATGTGTATGCTATGGTTAGTGTACATGTTAGCTTAGCCTATTAGAGCCATACATGCATGGGTGTCCTTCGGGATCACCACCTATTTAGGATTGCGTAGTCCGACGGGACCGCCAGTCTGGCATGGATATAGATATGATTCGAGTGATTCGAAGGGATCCTCGCAGCCCGATTGTCTTAGTGTTTCCTCTGAGTACGCTACAAACCAGTATGTCCTAGGTGTTCCCTCAGGACACCGAAGACTAGATTTTGTTCCTACGGGAGCACATGTTGCACGTTTTCGAGAACGTGCCAGTTTTTGGGTACTATTTCAAGACTCTAATAGGAAGTTAAGAGGCACCTAGTGGGACTAGTAGTGGGTCCCTTACTGAGTATTTTATACTCACTCTTTCCATTTCATATTTTTCCGGTAGGGGCAGGGATAAGGGCAAGGACAAGCTGGCGAGCGACTAGAAGTGACCATGGCGTCCCATAGGGATCTCTGCTTCCGCTTTACATCCGAGTTTAAACCTTGAGTGTTTGAGTTTTAATTATTCTTTATTTGTTATTTCGTTTCTTTAAAGTTAGACAGGGCCCGAGTTAGAATTTTAGTATTTGTTTACATTTCACACATTACTTTTGATTTGGTTTTAAATAAATAAAATTTTGAGGTTTCGCTCGTTTTAGCCAAACTTTATTTATGTTATTTACATTTAGTAATGGCTTCGACTTAGTATAAGAAGTTGGGTCATTACAGTTGGTATCAAAGCCTAGGTTTTAGGTTCTGCAGACTAGCTTACAATGTAAGTCTTTGTTTTGTTTCGTTTTAACCCCTATGGCTATATGGTCCTTCGTCACTCACCGGGGATGTTTTAAGACCTTGCTAAATCTTATGGTTACATTCTTGCTTGAATAAATGAGTTTAGTTAGTATAAGTGTTGAGGTTGCTTTGTGAAAAGTTTCTTCTAGTGAAACTTCAGGAAAAGATACTGCCACGTAGAGGTGCACGTCGAGGGAGTGGTAGGAGAGGCAGAGGAGCTGGACGTACCCAGCCGGAGGAGCAACCTGCTGTACAGGCAGCCGACCCTAACGCACCGGTCACCTAGGCGGATCTCGCCCCGATGAAGCAACGATACCAGGACATGCTACAGGCTGCTTTAGTCCCTTCTCTCGCTGCCCAGTAGACCCAGGCTGCCCCTATTCAGGCCCAGACCATCCCTCCTCCAACCCCTGTGGGGGCTCACCCTGCGCCAGTTCAACTGTCGGCTGAGGCCAAACACCTGAGAGACTTTAAGAAGTATAATCCTAAAACTTTTCACGGGTCCATGGACAACCCTACCAAGGCCCAAATGTGGTTGATGTCCATAGAGACTATCTTTAGGTACATGAAGTGCCCAGATGACCAGAAGGTGCAGTGTGCAGTTTTCTTCCTGGAGGATAGAGGCACCGCCTGGTGAGAGACTGCTAAGAGGATGCTGGGGGGCGACGTCAGTAAAATAACCTGGGAGGAGTTCAAGGAGAACTTCTATGCTAAGTTCTTCTCTGCCAATGTGAAGCACGCTAAGCAGCAAAAGTTCCTAAACTTGGAGCAAGGCGACATGACCGTGGAGCAGTACGACGCCGAGTTCGACATGTTGTCCCGTTTTGCTCCCGATGTGGTAAGGGATGAAGCTGCCAGGACTGAGAAGTTCGTTAGAGGTCTTAGACTAGACCTCTAGGGCATCGTCCGAGCCCTCCGGCCAGCCACTCATGCTGATGCACTACGCATAGCACTGGACTTGAGTCTACACGAGAGAGCTGATCCGTCCAAGACTGCGGGCAGAGGGTCAGCCCTTGGTCAGAAGAGGAAGGTTGAGTCGCAGCCTGACGTGATACCACAGCGAAATCTGAGGTCAGAAGGTGTCTTCCAGAGGCATCGACGGGAGCTTGCAGTAGCCGGGAGAACTCTGAGAGAGCTACCCGTTTGTCCTAGCTGTGAGAGAGTCCATGGAGGTCGCTGCTTGGCCAGAGCGGAGTTTGCTTCAGGTGCAGACAACTAGGACATACCGCTGACGCTTGTCCTCGGAAACCCATCGAGACGACACCACACCAGCCTCCCACTTCCCAGCAGGGAAGAGTTTTTGTCACTACCCGTCAGGAGGCCGGACGAGCTGGTACAGTGGTGACAGGTACGCTTCCAATCTTGGGGCACTATGCTTTTGTGCTGTTTGACTCTGGGTCATCCCATTCGTTCATATCCTCTATGTTCGTTCAGCATGTGGGTTTAGAGGTAGAACCTTGGAGTGGTGCTCTGTCTGTTTCTACTCCATCTGGGGAGGTCCTGTTGTCTAAAGAAAAGATAAGGGTATGTCAGATAGAGATAGAAAACCAGATGTTAGATGTGACCTTACTAGTATTAGACATGCAGGATTTTGATGTAATCCTAGGCATGGATTGGTTGTCTGCTAACCATGCAAGTATAGACTGTTTCGGTAAGGAAGTCGTTTTTAACCCTCCCTCTAGGACTAGTTTCAAATTTAAGGGGGCAGGAAGCATATGTATACCCAAGGTCATCTCGGCCATGAAGGCTAGTAAACTACTCAGCCAGGATACCTGAAGTATCTTGGCAAGCGTAGTAGATACCCGAGAACCTGAAGTTTCCTTGTCCTCCGAACCAGTGGTACGAGAGTACCCCGATGTTTTCCCCGACGAGCTTCCTGGACTTCCACCTCCCAGGGAGATAGGCTTCGCCATCGAGTTAGAGCCAAGCACTACTCCTATCTCGAGGGCCCCTTACAGAATGACTTCAGCTGAGCTAAAAGAGTTGAAAGTACAGCTGCAGGAGTTGCTGAACAAGGGTTTCATTCGACTCAGTGTGTCACCTTGGAGAGAACCAGTATTTTTTGTGAAGAAGAAGGATGGGTCAATGCGCCTTTGCATTGACTACAGAGAGCTAAACAAGGTGACAGTCAAGAACCGTTACCCCTTGCCCAGGATTGATGATTTGTTTGATCAGTTGCAAGGAGCCACCATCTTTTCCAAGATCGACCTACGAGCACGCCACCACCAGCTGACGATCAGGGACAGTGATATCCCTAAGACCGCTTTCCGTTCCAGATATGGGCATTACGAGTTCATTGTGATGTCTTTTTGTTTGACTAATGCTCCTGCGGTATTCATGGACTTGATGAACAAAGTGTTTAAGGATTTCTTAGACACGTTTGTTATAGTTTTCATTGACGACATTTTGATTTACTCCAAGACTGAGGCTGAGCATGAGGAGCACTTGCACCAGGTTTTGGAGACTCTTCGAGCTAATAAGTTGTATGCCAAGTTCTCCAAGTGTGACTTCTGGCTGAAGAAGGTATCTTTTCTAGGACATGTGGTGTCCAGTGAGGGAGTTTCTGTAGACCCAGCAAATATTGAAGCTATTACTAGTTGGCCTCGACCGTCTACAGTCAGTGAGATCCGTAGCTTTCTGGGTCTAGCAGGTTATTATAGAAGGTTCGTGGAAAACTTCTCTCGTATAGCTAGTCCCTTGAGTCAGTTGACCAGGAAGGAGACTCCTTTTTTTTGGAGCCCAGCTTGTGAGAGTAGCTTCCAGGAGCTCAAGCAGAAGCTTGTGTCTGCACCAGTCGTTTTAGTGCCAGATGGATCTGGAAGTTTTTTGATTTACAGTGATGCCTTAAAGAAAAGACTGGGTTGTGTTTTGATGCAGCAAAGTAAAGTAGTCACTTATGCTTCCCGTCAGTTGAAGAGTCATGAGCAGAACTACCCTACCCATGACCTAGAGTTGGCAGCAGTGGTTTTTGCACTGAAGATATGGAGGCACTACCTGTACGGTGAGAAGATACAGGTTTTTACTGACCATAAGAGCCTAAAGTACTTCTTTACCCAGAAGGAGCTGAACATGAGACAGAGAAGATGGCTCGAGTTAGTGAAAGACTATGACTGCGAGATTTTGTACCATTCTGGTAAGACAAATGTAGTAGCCGATGCGCTGAGTAGGAAAGTTGCCCACTCAACAACGCTTACCACCAAGCAAGCTCCCTTGCTCAGAGACTTTGAGAGAGCTGAGATTGCAGTCTCAGTAGGGGAGGTGGCCTCACAGTTGGCTCAGTTGTCAGTGCAGCCGACCTTGAGACAGAGGATTATTGTTGCTCAACTAAATGATCCTTATTTGGTTGAGAAGCGTCGTTTGGTAGAGACAGGGTAAGGTGAGGATTTCTCCATATCCTCTGATGACGAAGTTACGTTTGATGGACGTTTGTGTGTGCCGGAAGACAGTGTAGTCAAGACAGAGCTTTTGACTGAGGCTTACAGTTCTCCATTTACTATGCACCCTGGTAGTACGAAGATGTACCAAGACTTGAGGTGTGTTTATTGGTGGAGGAACATGAAGAGAGAAGTGGCAGACTTCGTCAGTAGATGTTTGGTGTGCCAGCAGGTGAAGGCACCTAGACAGAGGCCAGCAGGATTATTGCAGCCCTTGAGTGTGCTAGGTTGGAAATGGAAAAGTGTGTCGATGAACTTCATTACAGGACTGCCCAGGACTCTAAAGGGCTATACAGTCATCTGGATTGTTGTTGACAGACTTACGAAGTCAGCCCACTTTTTTTCAGGAAAATCCACTTACACTGCCAGTAAGTGGGGACAGTTATATATGACCCAAATAGTGAGATTGCATGGGGTACCTGTATCCATCGTTTCTGACAGAGATGCTCGTTTCACATCGAAGTTCTGGAAAGGACTTCAGCTTGCTTTGGGTACTAGATTAGACTTCAGCATAGCTTTTCATCCTCAGACTGATGGTCAGACAGAGAGGTTGAACCAGATTTTAGAGGACATGCTGCGAGCTTGTGTATTAGAGTTTTCAGGGAGTTGGGACTCCCATTTACACTTGATGGAGTTCGCCTATAATAACAGCTACCAGGCTACTATCGGCATGGCACAATTTGAGGCTCTGTATGGTAAGTGTTGTTGATCTCCTGTCTGCTGGGACGAGGTTGGTGAGTAGAGGATGCTAGGCCCCGAGTTAGTTCGGACTACCAATGCAGCCATATAGAAGATCAGAGCTCGTATGTTGACAGCACAGAGCAGACAGAAGAGTTATGTCGATGTACGACGTAAGGATCTCGAGTTTGATGTGGGAGACATGGTTTTTCTGAAGGTAGCACCTATGAAGGGTGTTCTGAGGTTCGAGAAGAAGGGGAGCTAAGTCCACGTTTTGTAGGACCATTTGAGATACTGGAGCGGATTGGCCCCTATAGCTTATCGCTTGGCGTTGCCCCCATCTTTTTCTGCAGTACGTGATGTATTCCATGTCTCAATGTTAAGGAGGTATGTCGTAGACCCGACGCATGTAGTTGACTTCGAACCATTGCAAATTAATGAGAAATAGAGCTACGAGGAGCAACCTGTTGAGATTTTGGCAAGAGAGGTCAAGATGCTCTGTAATCGAGAAATTGCACTGGTCAAGGTTCTTTGGCGAAACCACGGAGTTGAAGAGGCCACATGGGAGAGAGAAGAGGATATGAGAGCCCAGTACCTCGAGCTGTTCGAGGATTAGAACTTTCGAGGACAAAAGTTTTTCAAAGGAGGGAAGATTGTAAAGCCCCAACAATTTAGATTTTCATTTTATTATCTTAAGTGTAGTTATTGAAAATTTTGGTTGTATTTGAGGAAACTTGGTTAGTTATATTTTTGGTTGTGTAATTAATTAAGGTTTAAAGTTATATAATTATTTTGATTTGGATAATAAAATTGGTAGAGTTTTATATGTTGAAGATAAAGATATTTGGGTTGAGGAGAGAGAGAATTGAATTTTTAGTTAAAGGTAATGGTGATATATTATTTGGAAAAAGAAAAAAAAAAAGAAGGGATTGATGTGATTGGTGGAATTTGAATTTTAAAGAGGGAGATTTTGATGGGTTTAATTGAAGAAAGAGAGCATGAGATTTTTGGGGAAAAGAAAAGATAATAATAATGATAAAGTATTATTATTATTGCATTAAATAGCTTGCACTATTCATCTTCCTCTTCAACCAAACCCTAAAGAGGAAACCCTAGCAAGCCGCTGCCGCCGCCCCTCCCTTCTTCGTCAAGCGTCGACGTCAACCATACTTTCAGCGATCACTCACTGGTAGCTGTTGGTGCGTCGGATTACTCACAGTTCGGGGCCACAACCTTTCTGTCAGCAGACCGCATCCATCCGTCATGCTCCAGCCAAACGCCGCCACCGTGAAGTTTTGTCGGTCGCCGCTGTCTCCGTCGCCTACCTAGCCAATCGTCTCTAGCGAATCGTTCTCGGACCCGTGCCTCCAGCCGCCTGAATCTGAAAACTCGTGCACCGCACCTCGTTCATCGCATGAGTCTGACCCGAGCCACATCCATCTGCGTCGAGCCGCACGCGCGCTGCGCCTGTACCGCTAGCCGAGCCGCGCGCGCCCCTGTCGAGCCGCATCTTCTACCGCAAGCCGCACCACGTTCTAGCCCAGTCGTTTCGCCTCCAGTCGAGCCGCCAGTCGACTTGCTCCTCTCCAGCCGAGCCAGTTGAGCCGCCAAGCTCCTTTTTGCCCTATTCTGAGCCATTTTTTTGATAAGCCTCATTAGGTTTGATTTTGGTTTAATCTATCCAGCTAATGTTATTGTGACCCTAACTAAGTTGATTGTTGGATCAAATTGACTATAGTTAATTGGAAGCCGAGCTGAGAGTTTGTCCAACTAAGTCCAAATCGAGTTCGGTCTTGACCTTGGGTAAGTCACTTCAAGTGGATTTTTGGACCTAAATTCTTTGAGGATTAAATTATTAAATTGTGGTTTCCTAACCATTTAGGACTTCCGCTGCTTGGGGAGCGTGTTTTCATTGTTAGAATTCGTTTGAGCAAATCTCCAGGTAAGAGATTTCTACTACTAGCTCTACGACTAGAATCACGAGATCGGATACATTCTTAATTATGCACATTTAGGACTAGACTGTGTAACGATATGTCAATTAATGAGGATATGATGTGACTGATGATGTGATTTGATATGATGGCATGGTATAATGTGGTGACGTGGCTTGTTATGACATTATGTTTTAACATTATGATGAGATGTGATATGATGATTAGGCGTGATATGAATACGTGATAATGCTATGTTATATGTATGTTATGGTTAGGGTACATGTTAGCTTAGCCTATTAGAGTCGTACCTGCATGGGTGTCTTTCGGGATCACCACCTATTTAAGACTGCGTAGTCCGACGGGACCGTTAGTCTAGCATGGATATAGATATGATTTGAGTGATTCGACGGGATCCTCGCAGCCCGATTGTCTTAGTGTTTCCTCCGGGTACGCTACAGACCAGTATGTCCTAGGTGTTCCCTCGGGATACCGAAGACTAGATTTTGTTCCTACGGGAGCACATGTTGCACGTGTTCCGGAACGTGCCAGTTGTTTGGTACTATTTTCAAGACTCTAATAGGAAGTTAAGAGGCACCTAGTGGGACTAGTAGTGGGTCCCTTACTGAGTATTTTATACTCACTCTTTCCATTTCATATTTTTCACGTAGGGGCAGGGGTAAGGGCAAGGGCAAGCTGGCGAGTGAGTAGAAGTGACTATGGCGAGCTATAGGGATCTCTACTTCCGCTTTACATCCGAGTTTAAACCTTGAGTGTTTGAGTTTTAATTATTCTTTATTTGTTATTTCGTTTCTTTAAAGTTAGATAGGGCCCGAGTTAGGATTTTAGTATTTGTTTACATTTCGCACATTACTTTTGATCTGGTTTTAAATAAATAAAATTTTTAGGTTTCGTTCGTTTTAGCCAAACTTTATAACTTTATTTCTGTTAGTTACATTTAGTAATGGCTTCGACTTAGTATAAGGAGTTGGGTCATTACAAAAAATATTTGTTTTATCATGCAGATATGAATCACATATAAGCTATTGAACAACAAATTATTCCTAAGAAACCCTGCCTTTATCGAAATCACTCATGGAAAAGGAGAAGGGAATCAGAGGTTAGGGGTTGAAAACAGACCCTTCAACGAAAACGACAAATATCTTAGATTCTAGGTACGAAAATGAAAAAAGAAAAATAATAGAGATCTGAGATTCGGAGAAGGATGGAAACAAAGAGATGGTAAAAGTGAAAGAACACGAGAAGGAGGGAGAAATGAAAAGATTATACAGAGAAGGAGAAGGATTACACCGAAAACTATGAAGGGTTGAGAGGGGGAGTGAACCAGATTATGGAAAGGGTTGAGAGGAAATACGAGATGGATATAATGGATGGGTTGAGAGGAAATACGGGGATGAGTTTCCATAATCGGGATTCAAACAAGTAATGGAGTATTTTAGCCCACTCCAATCCTTGCAAATCTAAGGTCCAAACACACTTTAGGATTTTTATTTAGAGATTTATGGGTATTTTTTTTTTATATTTTTGAAGTTTGGAAGTAGATCGAGCTCCTTATTTATTTATTGCGGTAGCGTGGGGTTTGAGAGGTTGAAATGAGTTTTGGGGTCCAGCTTTTGGACTTCCTCTTGGTTTGGCCTTGAGAAATTTTTGTAGAGATGGGTGTTGAATTGTAAAGGTGTGACCTAAGGCATGCAGGAAAGATATATATGGCAGAAATTAAATTTGGTATTTCCATTGTATGACACAGAGATGGAGATTGCAGAGACGATGTTGGGTCTCATTTCAGAGTATTAATAGGTATATGATATGATATGAACACCCATTTCTAATGAGGATGGATACAACAAAATACACTTAAATATATATTCCATAAAACTAAGTAGAATATCTTATTTTATAGAACAAACAACAAATTATAATTATCCCAATTCTCAAAAGTAAAACCAACTTCTTAAAACTCTTTTTACATTCCTATCAAATTATAATTCTCTAAATTTTTTACCATCATTTTTCTCTTTTTATATATATTTAAAGATTAAATATTGAGAAAATGAATGTTTAATTTGAAGTGTATAAGTTATTGAACCACGAGTTAAAATAGACGATTTAACTACATAGACTTGCTATGTATAAAAAAACAGCAAAATCAGCTTTGGTAACCCAGTTCGATGAAACATCATCTACATCTATGATATTGAACCCATGAGAAGAGTTTCTATTACTTTAGTAAGACGTAATGATTACAATGTTATGACTTAAGTTATGACACTCTACAAATTGTCCTTTGTCTAACTTGAACTGATATAATAGATTGGATAATAACGTAGCATAATATGAGAGGAAATACTCCCCTGAATCACTGGTTTCGAACTCCTTCTATATTCTTCAAGTCTATAAGATCTTCACCTGATTTCAAATTGATAGTGATAAATTATAGAACATCATTAAACTTTTCTTACCTCTCTTTCAAATGGGTTGATTTCTTTTCACTGCCAACACACTTTTTCTATACACATCATTTTCTTAAATACTACACAATTAGTCGTATCCAAACTGTTTCAAAATTAAGAAGATTTTAACCGATTCTACTAAACTATAAAAGCTAAGGCTGAAAAGATGGTAACAAACTAAAGGAAGTGGGGCTACGAACAATATGATTTTTTCTAATTTTTTTACCATGATTTGAGTTGTTAGTCAAATTTCAAAAACAACTTTACTTTCAATTTTTTCTGAATGTTGGGTAAAAAGTGCATAGCAAAACCATAAACTTAGAGTTGGAATGATCGTCCGTATGCTTCATTTCAGAAAAACAAAAACATCAAAAATCAAAAAATTACCTAACGGCATTTTAGGATGTCTAACATTCATGTTTTCAGTCTCGTTTCTTTGTCTCTTACTTTTCTAAGAAATTAATCTGATTGATAATCATTTCTCTTTCTTGTTCCTAAAATTTCTGAAACATCCGAAATTGAGAAACTACTTGGCTCAAAACACTCCTCTACTTCATTGTTTGAGATAAAATATCATCTGAGACATTTTTGTTTTATTTTTTATTTTATTTTATTTATCTTTCTTTCTTTTATATTTCCTTTTTCTTTATATTTCGCTATATCTTTTTTATAATTTTTTCTTTCTTTTATAAATATTTGTTTTCATTATTATCTTTCCTATCTATATGTTAATTTTATTTTGAATTTTTAAACTTTTAGATTTATATATTATTTTTATTTTCAATTTTCAAAATGCTTGTTTTCTAATAAACAGACATGAACCTAAATATATTATTTGCAAGTATTTTTACCAATTTTGTCATTGGAAATACTAACAGTGGTATCATGCTTTTTGAGGTGTGGACCAAAGTTGGTAATATTTCAAATTAAAAAAAAAAAAAAACTAACAATTTGAATTTTTAGTCATATGGAGAAGCTTTTTTAGCTGTAAATATTCATTTTCTTCTTCCTAAAAGACACAAACTAAAAGTCACACAATAGCCTACCACTTCTCTTAACCTTCATCTTCTTAGAAAAAACCAAAAGATCTACGTATAACATTCATTTTGTTTTTCTCTTCTAGCAACTTCCTACAATGTCAAGAATCCAACCCATAAAAGAAACTCTAACTTAGTTGGAGGTGTATTGATAGGGTCTATGGTCCTAATGATCCTAATGATCCATATTTCAAACAACAAATGAGTTCAATGTTTTGAATTTCGCCATTTTTAGAGATAACCGTGTAAATAGCAAAATAGTACAAAAAAAAATGAAAAATAGCAAATCCCATAAATCTTTTGATTTATAGCAAAGCCGTCAGCTGCTGACTTTTTTTTTTTTTTTTTTTACTTTTTTATATCCGATTATACCCTTTATATAGGACAATTTATTTCTTACAGATACAATGGATTTGGATAGATCAAAAAATGAGGCAAATATTACAGATCATGAATACAGTGTTTTTGTAAACAACATTTAGTTTTGGTAAGTCTTAACTAAACATGATATTTTCTTTTTGGAGAAGATTGCACCAACATTCCTTAGGATTTAAATCAATTAACTAACAATTTATTTCTATAATTTAGATATATTTAATAACGATTTGAATTCAAATTTTAGATAATATCCCTAAAATAATGACAAATATAAATTCAATACATTTGGATTCTTTATATTTCATAATATTTATCAAAACTTTATTAAATAATACATACTTTTAATAACAATTTGAATTTAGATTCTATATCATCCCCTAAAATCGTCAATTTAAATTCAATTCTTATATAATATCCATAAAATAATCGCAAAGATAAATTCTTAACAATAATTTGAATTTAAAATTTAAAATTTAAATGGTTATAATTTAAAATTTAACATCTTATGTTCCAAAATATTTATAAAAAGATTATTAAATAATAAATAATAAAAAAACTTAATAACAAATTGAATTTAAAATTTATTAGTTGATTTTTTTATAAGAAACTTGAGAGAAAGGTGCGAATTTGAAATTTGAAATTAATTAGTTTTGCTCTTTTTTTCATAACAACCATTTAGTTTGGTATAGAAAAACATTTTATTAGTTTTAATTTATTTTGATCATCTCCAAATTTTTTACTTATTAACAAAAAATTAATAAATTCGATTTAATAAAAAATATTTCATTGACCTCCTTAAAAATTGTTTTATGATTAGTAAATAAATATATTTCATTAAACTACTGGAAAATATTTGTTTGGAAAATATAAGTAAAGTATAAATTTGAATATCTTTAGTTTGTTCCATTTTCTTTATTGTTCATTTCTTTTATTTCTTAATTTAACAAAATCGATTTGTTGGTTAAATTAACCAGGTTTGATTGCATTGATTTTCTATAAAGTTACAGTGTATTTGTACATATTACACAATAATATTATTCTTTCCATATTAGATCAACAATATTTGACAAAATGTATAGCATATGTTGCTGACACAATTATATTGTAATTTATGCTTTTAAATAATGTGATAAATTATTCGTTTTATATCATGATACAGATTCAAATATTAGTATTTTTTTGATCATATAATCATATACTTTTCTAGTCCAAAAAACTTAACATTAAGATAGATTTGTTACAAAACGAAGAATAAGAACGATTTTCTAAATATTGACATTGAATCCTAATCACGGTTGTTTAATAACCGAACTTTATAATAACCAATAGAATTAAGATTTCCCAAAAATAGTATATGTCGAGTATGAATGATGTTATAAAAAAATAACAAATTTGGGACACACATAAAAAGCTAAAACAATTTGATCATCAAGATATAGTATCATTCCCTTAGTTATAGGATAATTCATATACTCCAAATATAGTATATTTGAATAGCTAAAAAAATGAGAGAGGATATTGGAAATAGAACAAAGACAATGTATTTTGCAAGCAACATTCAAATTTGGTAAATCTTAACTAAATTTGTTATTTTGTTGCTGGACAAGATTGAAAACAACCTCTCCTATAATAGTGACAAATATATATACAAGATTTTTAACTTTGTTATATTTTAAATAATTTATTAACAATTTATTAAATAATACATAACATATATTTTTAATAACAATTTGAATTTAAATTTTATATCCTCCCTTAAAATAATGTCAAATATAAATACAAGATTTTCAGTTTTTCTATATTTAAACAATTTATTAAATACTACCTAATATATATTTTTAATAACAATTTGAATTTAAATTTTAAAGTTGTAATTATGTCTCAATAACATTTTTGTAATTATTTAAATCTTGTTCTTTTAGATTTTATTTGAGAAAAGGAAAGAAGGAGATTGGGAGAGAGGGGACAACCGATGCAAGAGACAAACACAGTGAGAGGGAGAGAGTTTTTCTTGCAAACAAGAGAGGAGAAAAGTGCAACTAACGAAGAGGAAGATGTCGGAGTTTCGACGTAAGCAATGACGGGCATTTTCGAGCAGGGTTTGATGGCGTCCGACATTGGTCGTGGGTTTGCAGAAGGTTATGAAGATTTTAAAGGGTTTGAAGGGGACGAAGCTAGAAACTTGCTCCAATCGTTTTTGCCAGAACATTTGAATGCCTGGATGCGCACGATTTGAAGAAGATATTAAACTGCGCTGCAGAAATTTTGTGGAACTTTGAAGGTGATAGGTGTTAATTGTGTGTTGAGAATTTGATTTTAATTATAGGGTATTTGTGGTTTCTTGAATAATTGTATTTAGAATTCAATTTTTTCACATAGTAGGGACATTTAAGACATTGTTCTAGTATTTTTTTTCTATATTTTTCAATGGGGTCTATTTAATAATATAACAAAGCGGCAAGATATTTACACTCTATAGAACAATTTCAGAAATGGAAAAAGCCCATAGGCCCACAATGCGAAATATCAAAAATACCCCAAGAAACGCGTGATTAATCATCCGCGCGCGCGACTAATGTTAATAAACGATTATTAGATGACATCGTGTAGAATAATATACAATTGATACACGATCTCGTAAATTACCAAATACATAAACGATCAACAAAAAACACTAAACGATAACAATATACTTTAATGATTGTGCATCTGATCACATCTGTAAATATAAATGATAAGTATACACGATTTTGTACATTATATAAACGATAATCATATATATAAACGATAAGGTAATAAACAGTAAAAGATGACAAAAAAGTTTAAGTATACACGATCTTGTAGAGAAATTTCAACGATCGTTTATAAACAAAAATTTACAGAAACTCTAATAAATCGTAATTACAAAAATGTCATCCAAATAAAGAGGTTGTAAAAAGGTGAAGGAACTTGCTCAGACTTTTTCTTTCATTGTCTTCGTCGTCAATCGTTTACATCCTAGTAACTACTTCAACAGAATTGTCGCGATCGACAATCTGACTTGCATACAAAAAGGTTTGAACCTATATTCATTTCGATCTATCTCCATCATCCACATATAGATGCACCATCTATATCGCATACAAAAAGGTTTTAATCTATATTCATTTTAATCAATCTATATCTATCGCGATCTATCACACATACAAATATGTCTGTTTCTATACTGATTGTATATATTTCATTTAATATAATTTATACTAGTCTTCCTTTTTACAAATAGATGGTGAGCAAGAATAAAAGGAGTCTGAGTCTATATTCATTTCGATCTATCTCCACCATCCACATATATGTACCACAATTTATATCGCATACAAACAAGCCTTAATCTATATTCATTTCGTTTAATCTATATCTATCGCGATCTATGCCACATACAAACATGTATATTTCTATACTGTTTGTATAATTTATATTACTCTTCTTTTTTACAAATAGATGGTGAGCAAGAATCAACAAGCATCGTGTAGCAAATCAATAAGATGTAAAGCAAAGACAGAAGAAAGAAAAATAAAGAAAGAAAAAGGAAAAAAGGTAACAAACTAGAATGTGAATATCTGTATGTATAGCGTTGTATATTTCTGTATCTTTTTCTTTATAGCGCTCTGCATTTGTAAATTTGTTTAAACTTGCCCTTGTTTGAAACATACTATTTATTATATCATTTAACAGGCAAAACACTATCCAAATGACATTATTATGGAAGATGAACAAAAAAACCTTAGAATTACTGTATACTACAGCTTAGAAACATTGAATCAGATCAAATAAAAAATAGACAAAAGGATTCTCTCTTGAGTATTGACAAACAGTCCTTTTGGCCAGTTTCTTAACATTAAAATGGCCTAAATACCAACACAATTCCTGAATTTTCTATTAAGAAAACAATGCTATACAAAAAAAACTCATGTCCTTGCTTTCAACTTCAATGGACATATAACAGAATTTAGGCTGAAAGACTTTTGTTTTGTGATTGGACTAAAATGTCACAAATTCCCTAAGCTAAATCTAGGAGAAAGAAAAGAAAATGGTCTAAAAAATGTGCTTTTCTGTCATGATGACTTTATAACAAGAAGAGAAATAGAAAGAACTTTCAAAGCGTTGTGCAATGAGGAAGACCCATTGAAAGAAAAACTAATTAACCTCTATATCTTAGAAGCATTTTTAATTCCCAAACAGCAACAGAACCACATAAATCTCCTACATCTAGACATATTGAATAATGAAGAAATCTTCAAAGGCTATCCATGAGGGAGGTTATCATACATCCTAACATATCAGTTCTTGAAAAAAGCATCCTAGAATGACAAGGATGTTGTATACCTTCAAGGATTTCCCCTAGCTTTAGTCTATTGGGCTTTTGAGAAAATACCAAGACTTTCCAATTTAGATGTTGGGTTTGAAAGAAAGCTTGCAAAGGAAGGGCCACCAATTGTAACATGTGAATGTTTGGAAACAAGTGACTAGAGGACTTTAAACATCGACATTTTTGAAACTGAGAATGTAAGTAAACTTAGAGCATGCTTATATATATGTCTATCTAGATAGACAATGAAAGATTTTCTATCCATGTCTATCTTGAATAGATGATGATATAAATCTATCACTGTTTATCAATACCTTTGCTACTACTTTTTCACTAATAATCTAATATCATTTTATTTGTAGTTCTCCATGACACCTCTAGACTCATTAGAAGAAGAGTCTCAAACAATTTTGAGATATTTCAAAAATATTGAGAAGTAGGAATGAAAAGAAAAAGCAGAGCAGCAACAAAAAAAAAAAAAAGAGAGAAATGGAAAAAAACAATGAAACAAATAAAATATCTTAAATGAAATATATGATCATAAAAAATCAAGAACAAATAGAAACGGAACAAATATTATTAAGACAACGAATAAAAGAAACAAAATGCATGTTGACAATGGTTATGACAAGCTTGAATGTTCCACCACTATCAGTCAAACTTTAACAACAACAGAATGAGAAAGAAGTTGCATATACAAAAGTCGTGGAGAAAAATAGACCACCTACTTGTAGCCTTGATCTTCTTGATAATGATGAACAAGTTAATAAAATAGTGAAGTATGCAACAACAAATTGCCCTACGGTTAGTACCTTGTTCATTTTCCACTCCTTTGTTTTGTTTAATGTTCCTCACTTTCCAAATAAAATAAAACACGATTATGTTATTTCTTTTTCTTTACAGGAAACTGCTGTTTTGGAAACACAAAGTAGCATGGAAACAATAGCAACTACAGATTTAGAAACACCAAAAACACAAATATTGCTGCAGGTTTAACTCTTTTCCAAACAATATGTAACGACCCAACTTTCCGGACTAAGCTGAGGTCACTACTCAATACCAAAACTAGACCACACAACATAAAATTCATCACGGACCGGTTACGATTTCTTAAAACGTTAAAAATATTACAAAAAAACAGTATCGGGCCCTATTTTAAATCACAGTCACAAAAGTTTCAAATAAAAAAAAACTCAGGTCATCAACTCAAAATCACAAAACTAAATATTCTAACAAAATACATCAGCGGAAGCAATAAGAAAACCAGACGCGTCCATATGGCCTTCACGCGTCCTTCCTGCCTCTCGTCGGTCTGCCCCTCGCTGTGCCCTTACCTGAAAAGTTTAAGAAGAGAAAAGGGTGAGTATAAACATACCCAGTAAGGAACCCACTACTGGGCCCGTTAGGGAACAACAGTTAACTTCCTATTCAGGGGTACCCTACATAACAGTCTAGTGGTTCCATAGAACGCACATATCAGTTTAGTGCTCCCGAAGGATGCACACATCAGTCTAGTGCTCTCGAAGGATGCACACATCAGTCTAGTGCTCCCGAAGGATGCACATACCAGTCTAGTGCTCCCGAAGGATGCACATATCAGTCTAGTGCTCCCGAAGGATGCACATATCCGTAAGGCACACTACCCCATAGATGAAGCTAACCGTTACCCCTCAGTCCATACTAAACCGTCTACAACAGTCATACCCCAACGCCATTCATATTACAGTTCCGCCATAGGCTTTGCCAGTCAGATAGTATAGGTTTAAACAACTACACCCGCAGTTGCTATACGCATTTCCAATTCGCACACCATTAATAACCCCTAGACCCAGTCAACTAATCAATCAAAATCGGACTCACCGTCCTTCCCCGACCAAACTCCGTGATAAATGTCCAGACCAATGACTACCACGTACCTAATCGTAAACTTCAGGGTCCATCGACATAAAATCCCAATCTACAACGTAGCCCATTAACATAACCACCCTATTCCGAACATCCAACATCGGGGTCTATCCACAAGCAACTCCTTACACCCGATAGCACACAAGCTACAACTAGCGGTCGCGTTACCTTTACATCAGACAAGAGTATAGCAACAATACTTAAAAGTCAAACACACATACTTTTATTCGGTACAGTTACTAACGTGTAATCCCCTGTGGATTACTACGTTTCCTAGCCTCGATCCGAGGTCCAGTAGTAGGAAAACCCTTACCTGAAACTCGGTTATGCCCCTCGATCGAGTCCACGCTCAACGGATCCACCTAAACGAAAACACGAAGGTTTTAATCGATGATACTAGTAGAAGTCATATTAAATGGTCCTAAGGAACATCCGTTGACTTACCCAAGGAAAGGAAAGCTATCTTCAAACAAGCCTGCCGCGGAACCCGAGAACTTATACGTCAACTCCTTAATACCTTCAAGGGATGAAAGGTAGGACCAAATCTTATTCCAATATTCAAATTCGAATCGGATGTAGCAACATTAGGAAATTCATCAAGATAAACCTTACCGAAGACTCATCGTGACCCGAAGTGGAGGAAGGAAAATATGGCTTAGGTGGCTCGGCTCGGCTTGGCTCACTCTCGGCTCGGCTCGGCTCGGCTTGGCCTCGGCTCAAAGCTCGGTTCAGCTCGGCTCGGCTTAACTCGGCTTGGTCCTCGGCTCGGCTCGCGGCTCGGCTCAACTCGGCTCGGCTCGGCTCGGCCTAACTCGGCTTGGTCCTCGGCTGGGCTCGCGGCTCGCGGCTCGGCTCAACTCGGCTTGGTCGCTACTCGACTCGGCTCGCGACTCGCGGCTCGACTTGGATCGCTACTCGGCTCGGCTCGCGGCTCGTGGCTCGGTTTTCGGCTCGGGTATGGATGGTGGCTCGGCTAGCTCGGGTCGGGTCGGGTTTGCAGCGTGAAACTGGGCAACCACGAGCAACGGATCTCCGATGTTCGACGACCGTGAAGAATCGCAGCTTGGAGGCGTTCGACGACCGGCCCCGCTTCAACGCGACGGAGAGCGACTGGGCATCGGTGGAAGGAGAGGCGCACGCCGGTGGTTGGCGTCGTGAGCCCGAGAGGAAATCAGAATAGAGGGGGGCCGCGGCGGTCGAACGTGGAAGCTGGAAAGTTTCGACGACGTGGACGGAGACGGACGACCACCACAAGGACGGAGATGGAGACGGAGACGCGTCGGAGGAAGAGAGATGAAGGCGGCGTCACTGTCGGATGGAGAAGAGAATGAAGAAGAAGGAGAAGACCGTCGGGAAAGGAAGAAGAAAAACTGGGGGGGGGGGGGGGCGGCGCGCGTCTAGGGTTTTTTAAAAAATAAAATATTATTATATATATATATATTTATATATTAACTTTTAATAATTATAAATAATAATAATTATAAATAAAATTTTATTATATATATATATTAACTTTTAATAATTAATTAATAATAATAATAATACTAATAATAATAATAATAAAAGATAATATTAATATTAAATTATATATAAAGATTATAATAAATAATAATAATAATAATAATATAATTACTATTACATTATTATTATATAATTTACAAATATAAATTTCAGAATTTCAGAAATTAATCCAAAATTTAAAAATTCCCAAAAAATTATATAAAACGATAAAAGTTTACCTTGAAAATTCGGGGCGTTACATTCTTCCCTCCTTAGAGAACTTTCGTCCTCGAAAGTTTTATTCCTCGAACAGATCGGGATAACGGGACCTCATGTCATCTTCTCGCTCCCATGTAGCCTCTTCCACCCGGTGATTCCGCCATAAGACTTTAACCAAAGGAATTTCTTTATTCCTCAGCGTTTTCACCTCTCTAGCCAGCACCTCAACGGGTTGTTCAGTATAGCTCAAGTTTTCATCAATCTCCAGTGGCTTGTAATCCACTACATGGGATGGATCTGGCACGTACTTCCTCAACATAGAAACATGAAACACATCATGAACTGTCGAGAGTGATGGTGGCAACGCCAAGCGATAAGCTACAGGGCCAATCCGCTCCAGAATCTCAAATGGCCCAACAAAACGGGGACTCAGCTTTCCCCTCCTTTCAAATCGTAAGACACCTCTCATAGGTGCTACCTTTAAGAACACCTTGTCCCCTACCTCAAATTCGAGATCCTTCCGCCTCACATCTGCATAACTCTTCTGCCTACTCTGAGCAGTATGCATGCGTGATCTAATCTTCTGTATCGCTTCGTTAGTAGACTGAACTAACTCAGGACCCACCAATCTCTGCTCACCCACCTCACCCCAGCAAACCGGGGATCTACAACATTTGCCGTACAAGGCCTCAAATGGTGTCATGCCAATAGTAGCCTGATAACTGTTATTATAAGCAAATTCCATCAAATGCAAGTGGGAGTCCCAGCTACCTGGAAATTCCAATGCACACGCCCGCAACATATCCTCTAAAACTTGGTTCAGACGCTCAGTCTGACAGTCAGTCTGTGGATGGAAAGCTGTACTAAAGTCTAACCGCGTGCCCATAGCAGTCTGCAAGCCCTTCTAGAATTTGGAAGTGAAACGGGCATCTCTATCAGAAACAATCGACACTGGCACTCCATGTAATCTCACTATCTCAGACATGTACAGCTGTGCCCACTTACTAGCAGTATAGGTGGATTTACCCGGAACGAAGTGCGCTGATTTGGTAAGCATGTCCACCACAACCCAAATCACTGTAAAACCCCTCAGAGTTCTCGGCAGTCCTGTAATGAAATCCATGGACACATTTTCCCACTTCCATTCCGGTATGCTCAAGGGTTGTAATAAACCCGCTGGTTTCTGCCTTGGTGCCTTAACCTGCTGACACACCAAGCATCTACTAACAAATTCTGCTACCTCCCTCTTCATGTTACGCCACTAATAAACCCGCTTCAGGTCCTGATACATCTTCGTACTACCTGGGTGCATGGAAAATGGGGAACTGTGAGCCTCAGATAATAATTCTGTCTTAACCGTACTATCTGACGGCACACAGAGGCGTCTCTCAAACAAAAGTCCACCATCAGAGGATATGGAGAACTCAACCGCCTGCCCTGCCTCTGCTAGGCCACGTTTCTCAACCAAGTAAGGATCGTTACCCTGAGCATCAATGATCCTTTGCCTCAAAGTCGGCTATACCGTCAACTGGGCTAACTGCATAGTGACTGCCCCCACTGACACTGCAATCTCAGCCCGCTCGAGATCCCGATGCAATGGGACCTGTCGGGTAATAAGTGCTGCTGAATGTGATACCTTTCTACTAAGAGCATCAGCTACCACATTTGCCTTGCCTGGATGATACAGTATCTCACAATCGTAATCCTTCACTAACTCAAGCCATCTTCGCTGTCTCATATTCAATTCTTTCTGAGTAAAGAAGTATTTCAAGCTATTATGATCCGTGAATATCTGTATCTTTTCACCATATAAGTAATGCCTCCATATTTTCAAAGCAAAAACCACCGCTGCCAACTCTAAATCATGTGTAGGGTAGTTCTGCTCATGACTCTTCAACTGACGAGACGCATAAGCGACCACCTTACCCTGTTGCATCAAAACACAACCCAAACCCTTCTTGGAAGCATCACTATAAATCACAAAACTGCCAGAACCATCAGGTATAGTAAGAACCGGTGCGGTAACTAGCTTCTGTTTAAGGTTCTGGAAACTGTCCTCACATGCCTTGCTCCAAACAAAAGGAGCTCCCTTCCTGGTCAACTGAGTAAGAGGAGTAGCTATACGAGAAAAGTTCTCCACAAACCGTCGATAATAACCTGCTAAACCAAGAAAGCTACGAACCTCACTGACTGTGGAAGGTCGGGTCCAACCGGTGACTGCCTCTATCTTAGCTGGATCCACAGAGACTCCAGCCTTAGAAACCACGTGGCCCAGAAAGGACACCTGCTTCAGCCAAAACTCGCATTTCGAGAACTTTGCATACAACTTATTATCCCGAAGTGTTTGCAAAACTATACGTAAATGCTCCTCATGTTCGGCCTCCGTCTTGGAGTATATCAAGATATCGTCGATAAACACGATCACAAAAGTATCTAGGAACTCCCTAAACACTCTGTTCATCAAGTCCATAAACACTGCCTGAGCATTCGTCAAACCAAAAGACATCACAATAAACTCGTAGTGTCCATACCTGGAACGAAATGCTGTCTTTGGTACATCACCATCCTTAATCCTCAGCTGATGGTATCCCGACCGAAGATCAATCTTAGAGAACACTGTGGCTCCCTGCAACTGGTCAAATAGATCGTCGATCCTGGGCAAGGGATATCTGTTCTTAACGGTTACCTTATTCAACTCCCTATAGTCAATGCATAGACGCATCGATCCATCCTTCTTCTTAACAAATAAAACTGGCGCACTCCAAGGGGACACGCTCGGTCGAATGAATCCCTTATCAAGCAATTCTTGTAACTGCACCTTTAATTCTTTCAGCTCTGCGGGGGCCATCCTGTAAGGGGCTCTGGATATAGGAACCGTGCCCGGCTCCAACTCTATGGCAAACTCAACCTCTCTGTGCGGAGGTAACCCTGGAAGTTCTTCAGGAAAGACATCCGGATAGTCCCTCACCACCGATTCTGATGACAGGGATACATCGACCTCTCTAGTATCCACCACGCTCGCTAAGATACCCCAAGTACCCTGACTGAGCAGTTTACTGGCCCTGATGGCTGAGATTACCTGAGGCAACGACCTTGACCCTCCTCCCTTAAATTTAAAACTGGCCATCGAGGGAGGGTTAAACGTTACCTCCTTACGGGAACAATCTATGCTGGCGTGGTTAGCGGCCAACCAATCCATACCCAGGATTACATCAAAGTCGAGCATATCCAGGACTAACAGCGTTACTTCAATCACATGGCCTGCTATCTCAATCTGGCATGCTTTCACCTTTTCCTTCGACAACATACACTCCCCGGAAGGAGTAGATACTGATAGAACATGGTGTAAGGGCTCTACCTCTAAGCGGGCATGCAACACAAATGCGGAAGAGATAAAAGAATGTGACGATCCCGAATCAAACAAAACTAAGGCGTAATGCCCCAATACTGGAAGCGTACCTGTCACCACGGTGCCTGCCCTCTCAGCCTCAGTCTTGTTGGTAGCAAAGACCCTACCCTGATGTGGAGCACCTGCTCCCTGATTCTGCGCATTCCCCGTAAGTCTCAACGGGTATCTATCAGCTGTATGACCCTCTTGCCTACACTTAAAGCAAGTCCTGGTCCCGAATAAGCAACGGCCCAGATGGTGCTTCCCACAAGTGGTACACAACGGCTTCCCTCTGGCAGCTTCCCCTACCTCAAAAGGTTTCTACTGGAAGCGGCGAAACTCGCCGCCTGATCTGAAGTTCCGCTGTGGCACTGGAACAGGCTGCTGCTCAGCCTTCCTCTTCTGTTCCGATGTTGAACCTTTACCAGCGGTCTTAGACGAGTTAGCCCTCTCCTGTAAACTGAGATCCACTGCCAGGCGCAGTGCATCGACATGAGTAGCGGGTCGGAAAGCTCGGACCAAACTCTGAATGTCCAGTCGGAGGCCTCTAACAAACTTATCAGCTCTGGCCGCCTCGGTCGCTATCATCTCGAGAGCAAAGCGGGATAACATGTCAAACTCTGCATCATACTGCTCCACTGTCATGTCACCCTGCTCTAAGTTCAGGAACTCCTGCCGCTTGGCATCTCTCAAACTAGCAGAGAAGAATTTCGCATAGAAACTCTCCTTGAACTGTTGCCACGTGATCTGGCTCACATCACCACCTAGCATTCTCTCTGTAGTCTCCCACCATGCAGTACCTCTGTCTGTCAACATGAAAACGGCACACTGAACTTTTTGATCCTCAGGGCACTTCATGTATCGGAATATGGTCTCCAAAGACGATAACCACAGCTGAGCCCTGGTGGGGTCCTCCAAAGACCCATCGAATGTCGTGGGATTATACTTCCTGAAATCCCTCAGGTGCTTACCCTCTGCTGACAACTGATCCGGCACAACCTGGGGCGCAACTGGTATTGGAGCCGGAGCTGGAGCAGGAGCTGGTGCTAGAGCTGGCGGGGCAGGCTACTGCTGCTCCCGCATCTGCATAATCAAATCTCTAAACCTCTGCTCCATGGCAGCTAGATCCGCATGAGTAACTGGCGCAGCCGGGTCAGTGGCTTGGGCTACAGGCTGCACCTCAGGCTGAACGCGTCCTGCTCCCCTTCCTCGGCCTCCTCGGCCACCCCTACGTGCACCTATCCTTCGCGGCATTTCCCTAGCAACCTCCAATGATCCCTTTAGTCAAAAATGGTAATTAACTTTGCAGTTTAACTTAGGTAAGGTAATGCATATAGAGTTATACATATACTTTCATGAGAGCGTACCTGACGAGTGGCAAGGATCGTTTTAGCCATAAGGACACAAAACACAGACTCACATTATAAATCAGTCTACAGAACCTAAAACTTAGGCTCTGATACCAACTGTAACGACCAAACTTTCCGGACTAAGCTGAGGTCACTACTCAATACCAAAACTCTACCACACAACATAAAATTCATCACGGACCGGTTACGATTTCTTAAAACGTTAAAAATATTACAAAAAAACAGTATCGGGCCCTATTTTAAATCACAGTCACAAAAGTTTCAAATAAAAAAAAACTCAGGTCATCAACTCAAAATCACAAAACTAAATATTCTAACAAAATACATCAGCGGAAGCAATAAGAAAACCAGACGCGTCCATATGGCCTTCACGCGTCCTTCCTGCCTCTCGTCGGTCTGCCCCTCGCTGTGCCCTTACCTGAAAAGTTTAAGAAGAGAAAAGGGTGAGTATAAACATACCCAGTAAGGAACCCACTACTGGGCCCGTTAGGGAACAACAGTTAACTTCCTATTCAGGGGTACCCTACATAACAGTCTAGTGGTTCCATAGAACGCACATATCAGTTTAGTGCTCCCGAAGGATGCACACATCAGTCTAGTGCTCTCGAAGGATGCACACATCAGTCTAGTGCTCCCGAAGGATGCACATACCAGTCTAGTGCTCCCGAAGGATGCACATATCAGTCTAGTGCTCCCGAAGGATGCACATATCCGTAAGGCACACTACCCCATAGATGAAGCTAACCGTTACCCCTCAGTCCATACTAAACCGTCTACAACAGTCATACCCCAACGGCATTCATATTACAGTTCCGCCATAGGCTTTGCCAGTCAGATAGTATAGGTTTAAACAACTACACCCGCAGTTGCTATACGCATTTCCAATTCGCACACCATTAATAACCCCTAGACCCAGTCAACTAATCAATCAAAATCGGACTCACCGTCCTTCCCCGACCAAACTCCGTGATAAATGTCCAGACCAATGACTACCACGTACCTAATCGTAAACTTCAGGGTCCATCGACATAAAATCTCAATCTACAACGTAGCCCATTAACATAACCACCCTATTCCGAACATCCAGCATCGGGGTCTATCCGCAAGCAACTCCTTACACCCGATAGCACACAAGCTACAACTAGCGGTCGCGTTACCTTTACATCAGACAAGAGTATAGCAACAATACTTAAAAGTCAAACACACATACTTTTATTCGGTACAGTTACTAATGTGTAATCCCCTGTGGATTACTACGTTTCCTAGCCTCGATCCGAGGTCCAGTAGTAGGAAAACCCTTACCTGAAACTCGGTTATGCCCGTCGATCGAGTCCACGCTCAACGGATCCATCTAAACGAAAACACGAAGGTTTTAATCGATGATACTAGTAGAAGTCATATTAAATGGTCCTAAGGAACATCCGTTAACTTACCCAAGGAAAGGAAAGCTATCTTCAAACAAGCCTGCCGCGGAACCCGAGAACTTATACGTCAACTCCTTGATACCTTCAAGGGATGAAAGGTAGGACCAAATCTTATTCCAATATTCAAATTCGAATCGGATGTAGCAACATTAGGAAATTCATCAAGATAACCCTTACCGAAGACTCACCGTGACCCGAAGTGGAGGAAGGAAAATATGGCTTAGGTGGCTCGGCTCGGCTTGGCTCACTCTCGGCTCGGCTCGGCTTGGCCTCGGCTCACAGCTCGGCTCACTCTCGGCTCGGCTCGACTTAACTCGGCTTGGTCCTCGGCTCGGTTCGCGGCTCGCAGCTCGACTCAACTCGGCTCGGCTCGGCTTAACTCGGCTTGGTCCTCGGCTCGGCTCGCGGCTCGTGGCTCGGCTCAACTCGGCTTGGTCGCTACTCGGCTCGGCTCGCGGCTCGCGGCTCGACTTGGATCGCTACTCGGCTCGGCTCACGGCTCGTGGCTTGATTTTTGGCTCAGGTATGGATGGTGGCTCGGCTAGCTCGGGTCGGGTCGGGTTTGCAGCGCGAAACGGGGCAACCACGAGCAACGGATCTCCGACGTTCGACGACCGTGAAGAATCGCAGCTTGGAGGCGTTCGACGACCGGCTCCGCTTCAACGCGACGGAGAGCGACTGGGTGTCGACGGAAGGAGGGGCGCACGCCGGTGGCTGGCGTCGTGAGCCCGAGAGGAAATCAGAATAGAGGGGGGCCGCGGCGGTCGATCGTGGAAGCTGGAAAGTTTCGACGACGTGGACGGAGACGGACGACCACCACAAGGACGGAGATGGAGACGGAGACGCGTCGGAGGAAGAGAGATGAAGGCGGCGTCGCTGTCGGATGGAGAAGAGAATGAAGAAGAAGGAGAAGACCGTCGGGAAAGGAAGAAGAAAAACTGGGGGGGGCGGCGCGCGCGTCTAGGGTTTTGTTAAAAATAAAATATTATTATATATATATATATTTATTTATATATTAACTTTTAATAATTATAAATAATAATAATTATAAATAAAATATTATTATATATATATTAACTTTTAATAATTAATTAATAATAATAATAATGATACTACTAATAATAATAATAAAAGATAATATTAATATTAAATTATATATAAAGATTATAATAAATAAGAATAATAATAATAATAATATAATTACTATTACATTATTATTATATAATTTACAAATATAAATTTCAGAATTTTAGAAATTAATCCAAAATTTAAAAATTCCCTAAAAATTATATAAAACGATAAAAGTTTACCTCGAAAATTTGGGGCGTTACACAATAAAAATGTACAGACATATATAATTTATCTGTCTGGATGTGTTTTCTTCATGATGTATCTGAACATTCTTACTTTATGTGCTTGCAGATAGATAAAGAAGACGAAAATGACAACTGGCTTATTCATTTAGAAACACAAAAAACACACGTATTGACATAGGTTTTAATATACAACTGGTTTCACGATCGTTTAAATATAACTACGATGGTTTAATATAACTGAACGATCATGTGAAATATATAAACAATCGTTTAACATAACTAAACAATCGTTTAATTATATTAAACGATCGTTTATATATTTCACACAACTGTTCGTTTAGTTTGTAATTCTTTAATTTATATATTTTTTAATTGTTTGCTACTCAACTGCTTTCATCGTATATACATATTTAAACGATCTTTATATTGCATGGCTATCTACATTTTTGTTGCACAATCATTTTGACAACACATTCTCTTTTTACATTCAGATAATTGAATTTAAAGATGGACAAAAAGAAGAAGTTCAAAATAGAAGCCAGGAAGACAAAACAAAATAAAACAGATTCAATTGGGAAATATTGTAATCGTTGAAGAAATAAAAATAAAAAAACAAGGGGAAGAAAATACAAAAGATACAACAAAAGCAAAACAAAAGTTGATTGATGAAGATGAATTTGATAATAACGAAACTGAAACTGAAGAAGAAATTGACACTAATAGCATTCAAGAACCACAAGAAGAAATTGACACTAATAGCAGTCAAGAACCAGAAGAAGTTGAAACAAAAGAAAACAAGAGAGAAATTAAAGAAATGCAAAAGGAAAATAATGTTAGTGAGCAAAAAAAGACAAGTCTCAACACAAGGAGAAAGCAACAAAAGAAACGAAAGAAGAATGTCAACTCAAGAATACATTGATACTGCTCCATCCTTTGACCTACAAATTTCTCAATATTTTAGAGATGATTTATAATGTTTGTAAAGCTTCAAATCATTAAATTTAACTTTAAAAAATTTCTTTATTTTGTACTTGAGAAATCCGTATTCAATTTTACTCTTTATATCCTACACTATCTTGTAAAACGTACAAAGGGATCAATTGCATTTATTACCACGATCGTTCATATTCAACAATATCATCGTTTAATCGCATATATACATATTCGCTTAAATAATATACTACACGATCGCGTAAATTGTAAATCTTATAAATGATATCCTACACGATCGTTTAGTTGTACAACATCAACGTTTAATAGTATATGTTTTTCCAATCATTTAACAATGCAATCAATTACATTTTTCAAAAGATCGTTTTGACTTAATTACACGATCGTTTATACATATATATATATATATATATATATATATATATATTAAACAGTAAAGAATGCGATATCAACATTTTAAAAAAAATTACGCCAATTTACAATATTACCCATTTGGTAAAAACAACCAATATATACGTTCCGCCTTCTTCGTTTTCTATCACTTCACAATACATAAACGTACTGATCACTCAGCATTTCATCTCAAAGATTTCCAATTCCATTCTTCTCTCAGTCCATTTTTCTCTTTAACGTCAAAAGGTATTTTGCTGAACTTTTCCTACTATAACGTTACACTTTTCCTTCTTTATATTTCAAACATTTCGATTTCTGTCTTGAAAAACTATCGTTCTGTTTTTAAATTCTCATTCTCAAGTGTTTAGGTTTCAGATTCATTTAAACTTCTATTCTCCATATTGATAAATGTTTCAATTTATTATTACTTTCTGTTTGGATTAAACGATTTGTTACATCAAGTAAACATAGTTTAATTTTACGGTTTATTGTTTAGTTTTTTATAAACGATCGTGTACATAATGATAGAATATTATGATCATTAATTTTAGGATGACTGTACCTAGCAACAAATACTTTTCTGCCATTGTCTCATGCGAAGTGCACAAGATTAGTTGTTTTATTAAACATAAACTGACCAAGGAACAGCTGCAAATGTTCCACAAATCAATTTTCGGTCCACTACTGAATGTCAACATGGTCTTCAATGGCCAGTTGATTCATCACTTCTTGCTGAGGTAGATACCTGAAGAAGCCAACACAAATGAAATCTGTTTTTTTATTTTAGGAAAGAATGTTTGTTTCACCCAAAATGAATTCAACATCATAAACGAGTTGTGGCCAACCAGTGTAACATTAGAGAAAGACTATGATAATAAGCGCCTACAAACCCTTCTATTTGGATCATAGAACAAGATAATAACGTGATTCGAACTTGAAGAAATTTTCAAAAAACTCTGAATTTACAAGTGATGAAGATGTTGTTGCCCTGGCCCTTTTTATCGAAACTGTGATGGTCGGGAAGGATAAAAAACACAGTTTGATATGGATATTTTGGGACAAGTTGATGATGAATACGTTTTCAAGAACTTTGATTGGTCAACTTTCTTTTACACTCGTTTGCTCAACAATTTGAAGACAATTTTACAAGGGAAAAAAGAAGCATACGAGTTAAAGAGGGCAAGAAGTTCCAAAGTCGTGGCATACTACAACATAAAAGGTTACGTACTTGCTTTTCAGGTAATTTTTATTTGTTTATACACTTTAATTAAATACAAATTAAACATCAAAGTTTAACATATTTGTTTAAATGTTTTAGGTGTGGGCTTATGAAATACTCTCAACTGCAAGTGAGCACCTAGCCACAAAAAATATCAAGGGATCAATCCCTAGAATATTAAGATGGAATTGCACACAAGCTCCATCTTACAAAATGTTGCAGAATAACTTATTCGACAATAAGAATGTAAGTAAAACTTTTCAGCGATCGTTTAAAATAATTGCACGATTGTTGAGCAAAATTACACGATCGTTTACATTTGAACATATACGATTGTTTAGCTTAATGCAATATTGTTTATGTCAAATACCATATCGAGTATCAAATTATTTTATAAATGATCGTTTAGTAGCTTGTTTGATATACAACGTATTAACAATTCTTTGATTGTAACATTGTAGACCGTTGTTCAAGCTAAACTCAAGCTATCAACCTAAGAGAAAGCTTTCATGAAAAGTCAAATTCGAGGGGATGATAACATGGAAATGGAGGACGATGAATCCATGCCAGATATTAACAACAGTGATAACAGTACTCTTGATGATACAACAACAACTTGCAATCAACCTCATCTCCGCATTGTCATCACGAAGGAAAAAAAGACAAACAGTGGCTGATGAGTGTGAAATGCATCCAATGACCAAGAAGAAAAACCACAAATCCAATAACAAAGAATAACAAAGTCATTCAAAATCCTACAAAAGACTGAAAAAGGACATCAAAGAAGTTCATAAGGATGTATCCACGTTAACTTATATAGTCTGTAGGATGGATGACACAATCAGAAAGCAGTCATTGGAGCTGTCTGAAATGAAGCAAATACTGGAGAGATTGCTCCAGGTAAACTTTGTTTTTCATAAAGTATTTCGTTTATCAGTTGTTTAAATAAACGATCGTGTATCTAAAATATCCGATCGCCTATCAAATTTCAACAATCTTTTATCATAGTTACACGATCGTTTAGGTATTATACATCATTGTTTACTTTTTTATACACGATCGTTTAGCAATTATTTTTTTAATTTTAGTTCCATTTTTATTTATTTATTATAATCAAAATCAAGGAAATGATGATATTCATCACTTCCAAGATGATCTTCATGATGGATTTAATCAAGACAATATGGATAAAAATGATGATCATCATAATAGAGAAGATATGATGAGCAATGACCAGCCATATGTTGAAGAACAACACACTCAAGATCATAACGTGGAAATTCAAAGGTTAACATTTTATTAAATGTTCACTGTTTTATAATGTTGAAAATTGCTTACATTCTAAATAAGTAACAATTGTATTTTTTCTTATTCTCATTTTTTTCTCATTTTGTTTAGGAAACATCAAGAGGAATCTGGTAGTGATATAAACATAGATGGCATAGATGCAAATTTGCTACTAACTATAAGAGATATATCGGATAATCTAAATGCTCAAAGTCAAAAAAGAAAAATACCTGCCAGAAATGATTACTACCCTTCCACTTGTGAGCCAACCTCTTCCACTTTGTGAGATACTACCATCATCAAGTAGTACTCTCAACCAACCTGCAATGACTCCGTTGGATCAAACTGTACAAATTCATGAAGTGCCATCACCAATTTCAATTGTAAATGAAAAATCTCAGCTGGTATGTATACACAACAACTGTGTAGTCTTTTGAATTAAGAGTTTGTTTCTTATATAATATTATGCATTGTAGGAAATACAAAAAAATGATCAACTAGTTACTTTGGTTGAGATAAAAAAAGAAAAAGATATGCATCAAAATTTCAAACTTGTCATCTACTTTCAGGAAATGTTCGAAATAGAGAACTTACATCCGGCCAGAGCCAACACAATCACCTACACGAGCAGCAAGAGCACCAGAAACAAATCCATCATCAGAAGGAGGAACCCAAGAGGAAGATGATACAAAAGCAGAATTAGGAACCTCAGGAAATGAAGGATAAACAGACAGAGCATTCAAATAAGGAATATCATCCATAGGAACCAAATCGAAATCATCAATAGAGATAGCATCATTGTAAACATCCAGTAATGGAGCATGAATAGATTGTGCAACACTAAGAGGCACACTAGAAGAACAAGGCATACAGAGCCAAAAAACGATGATGAGAAAGCAGCCACCGGTCGTCAAGGATGATGTAAGAGCTTAGAAAGAACCACATTGTCATTATCATCAGAAGAGTTAGAGTCGACAGTCACCATTTCAACAGAGTCAGTTGCAAACCTAACAACCCTAGAAGTAGGCTACGAAGATGATTTGGAAGAACCAGAGACCTTGGCAGATGATACCAAAGGAGAACCATTAAGACTACCACCACGCCGAACAACTTCTAAGCTAGAAGATACTAAAAAATTAGAGACTAGATGACTAGGAGAAGTAATAAACTAATCGTGCATAAACGCAGAAGGTTTGGAGAAGCAGTCTTGATTCTGAATGAGGAGGATTAATGAATATCTCTAACGCAAAGAAGACGTTTGAGAGGGTTTCGACCGGGAATACTCTTAAAGCACTTACGGCGGACAGGAAGAAGATCAAAAGAGGATGGAGAAGTCGTTTGAGGAGCAGTAACAGAGTGATAATGAGCCTTGTGAGTACATACCATTACAATAACTAAAGTGACTAAATAAATTGAGAAGAACAGAAGACGAAACTAGTGACAAGACGTAGCATCCAGATGCACAACACGAGGATATGAAGAGATAACATTAAACACTAAATATAGAGAATAAATTCAAATCTTTGCCTTGTGGGTCGGGTAACCTAGTGAAGGCCCAAAGGAAAAATAATATCAAGAAGAAGCCCATATAAATATCCCCAAGCCTAGTTCAGTAAGTTCTATGGATTGAACTTGCAAGCAGTAAGCCCAGCCCATAAACTTTCCAAAATCATAGCCTTCAAAGGCATTGTGAGAATGTCCACAAGTTGTACCGAACTTCGAACATGCTCAAAATTAATCACATTTGTTTCAACAAGTTCATGAATGAAGTGATGATGAATATCAATATGCTTTGTATGACTATACTGGACAGGGGTTCTTCGAGATGTTAGTAGCACTCATATTGTCACAGTACGAAGCCATGGAATCTTGAGAAAGACCATACTCAGACAACATATATTTCATCCATAACATCTAAGTACATCTACTTTCGGTTGCAATATATTTAGCTTCCGTAGTTGATAAGAAAAAGATGCAATTATGCTTCTTTACTAAACCAAGTCGTCATATTATCTCTTAGAAAAAAAAATACCCATCAGAGGTACTCTTCTATCTTCTAAGCATCCAGCCTAGTCAGCATCACAGTGTCAAACTAATGCAAAGGTAGTATCAAAAGAATACATAAACCATATTCAGCAGTTCCCAAAATTTACTTCAAGTTACACTTAGCACAATAAAGATGAGAAGTACGAGGATCTTATTGATTCCTACCACACACACCAACAGCAAAAGTTATGTTAGGTCTACTGACTGTTAAGTAAAGAAGACTCCTAATAATACTCATATATACTGTCATCAACCTTATCTCTAGAATCATCTCTAGAAACCTTGAGATGAAAAGCTGTTGGAGTTCATTTAGACTTAGACTTCTCAAGACCGAATTTCTTCACAATATTCTAAGAATATTTTTCTTGAGACAAAGAAATCTCTAATCTGCAATGACGAATTTGAAATCCCAAGAAGAAAGTGAGCCACCCATAATACTCAATTCAAATTCAAACTTCATTTGCTCAACAAACACAGTCACTAACGCTGGAAGAGATCCACCAAAGATTATATCGTCAACATACACTTGAGCAATCAAGAAATCAGGTCCTTTATGCTTATTAAACATTGTTTTATGCAAATTTGTAAACAGGTTCAGAATTTAATGGATCGATAAAATGCTTTGGTTTTCAAACATAAACTTCTTCATTCAGAAACACATTTAGGAATGCACTTTTCACGTCCATCTAATATAGCTTGACTTGTCAAATGCATGCAAAGCCAAGAAGCAACCGAATAGCTTCAAGATGAGCAATTGGTGCAAAGGTTTCACAAAAGTCTATGCCTTCAATCTGAGTATAACCTTGAACAACAAGATGGGCCTTATTCTGTGTTACAATCCCTTTCTCATTAGTTTCATTTTTAAACACCCACTTTGTTCCAATAATATTAGCATGACTGGGCTTAGGAATCAACTCCCAAACCTTATTTCATTTAAACTAAAGCAACTCTTCCTGCATAGCCATAATCCACAATTCATCTTTAATTCTTCACTAACAGATGTAGGCTCAAGCTGGGAAGTATAACGCACATTTGCAATCATTTGGCATAATCACGTCTTTCCTTCTTTCGAGTGACAATTCCACTATTAATCTCTCCAATTATATTACCGGATGGATGATTTTTGGCAACATGGGTCAAAGATACTAGAGGCCTTTACACAGTAAAAACAGTCGTAGTGATGTTTCTAAAGTCATTCTTCGTGCTAAGCATTGGCAAATCAGCTACAAAAGCAAAAGCAGACTCATTTATAGACATGGATACTTCTGAGAGAGATGACTTATCTGTGGTAGAAGCTAAGTAATACTTCCTAAAGAATAATCATTGCCATAACATATATTCTTTTTAGAAAATGGAATATCATCATCATGGCATATACATTTATCAGTGATTTGATCATCAATAACCACATTAATAGACTCCATAACTATCCTAGAACATTGATTGAACACCCTATAGGCTCTACTTTTTGTAGAGTAACCAAGAAAAATTCCTTTGTCTGACTTGGAATCCTATTTGTGATGAAACTCGTTATCTCCCAGAATATGGCATGTACTACGTACCAAAACATGAAAATATTTTATGTTCGACTTTCGACCCTTCCAAAGCTCATAGTTTGTTACAGTGGTACCAGGTCATAAAGAGATGCGATTATGAAGCTAGTATTTAAAACTTCTACCTATAAGTGTAGAGGGAGAGCCCTTGGCATGCAACATCACACGAGCCATTTCCTGCAAAGTTCTATTTTTATATTTAGCAACACCATTTTGTTGAGGAGTCAATAGTGTAGAAAATTCATGAAAAATGCCTTCAGAACCATAAAATTCATAAAAAGTCAAATTATCGAATTCATGCCCATGATTACTACATATATGAATAATAGGTTTGTCTTACTCTCTTTATTAGTATCTGATTTCTCTCTAATGAATTTCAACCAAGTATAACATGAAAAGTCATCAACATATGGAAAACCATACCATTTTCTACCAAGACCTTCAACTTGCATAGTGCTCATCAAATCCATGCGTAAGAGTACACGGTTTATTGTACACTAACCAATCGACTTGTGAGATGCCTTAATTTGTTTTCCTGCAGAGCATTCATTGCAAAAATTATGAGTGTCAGATTTCAAAATGAAAATTCCAAGAACTGCTTCAGCCTTAATGGCCTTGCATATCAAAGAGAGACGGATATGAAAAACACTATAAGAAATCAAGGTTCTCCTGACACAGAGAAAGACATCGGTAGAAAAATTATCGGGAATGACAGGATCTTCTGAGTCCAGTGTAAAACGTTGAAAGAAAATGCTATTCTCGACGCAGTAAAATGAACGTCGAAAATACCGTCGGGAATTATAGCTTTTTTCGACGCATACACGATGCATCAGGAAAGAAGCATTGGAAAACAGATGACGTTAATTATATCAGAGATGTATTTCTGATGCCATGCATCATGCATCTGGGCCAGTGTTGGAATTACATATTATCCCAACGCGTTGTGTATGCGTCAGGAAAGAACCGTTGGAAATTAGGCCACATTAATTATAGTAGACATGTATTCTTGACGCCATGCATCATGCGTCGGGGACATATAGGGAATAAGGAGCAGTCCCGAGGCTATTGTTGTGCGTTAGAAACGTCATTGGGAATAAAGAGCATTTCCGATACCGTTAGTGGGATCTCCCGACGTTTTTGGGTTGCATCGGGAGATCCCCTATAAATTTCATTTCAGTTCTGTGAAACACAGAACCGAAACGAAGCAAAAAAAAAAAAGAGAGAGAGAAGCGAAACGAAGAAGGATACGCTGTCGTGCCCTCGTCGTTGTTGCCCTCGCCGCCATCGTCCTTTGCCGTCCCTTGCCGCCATCTACCATCGTACATTGAGGTAAGTTTAAAATCGTTATTTTTTAGGTTTATTTAGATAGTTTAAGGGTTTTTTAAAAAAAATTGTTTTAGGATTTTTTTTAATAGATTTTTGTTTGTGAAATGTATTGTTGTATTGAATGTGTGTTGAATTGAAACTTTGAATGTTGTTGAATTAAAATTTGAAGTGGGTTGAATAAAAATTTTAGGGGGGGTTCAATGAAAAATTTGAAGTGGGGGTTGGTTTAATTTAAATTTTGAAGTGGTGGAGGATGAATTGAAAATTTGAAGTGGGTTTAGTTGAATTTAAATTTTGAAGGGGGAGTTTAGGGTTTGAATTGAAAATTTGAAGGGAGGTGAATTTAAATTTTGAAGGGGGTTTAGGGTTGAATTGAAAATTTGAAGTGGGAGGTTGAATTTAAATTTTGAAGTATGGGGGAGAGAGGTTTAATTGAAATTTTAAAGAGGGTGGATGGATGAATTGAAAATTTGAAATGGGAGAGAGTTGAATAGAAATTTTGAGGGGGTGGGGGTTTGAATTGAAAATTTGAGAGGGGCAATCGAATTTGTTTGCGTTAAAAGCTTTATAATATGTGTTAAAATTTGTTATAGCTATCCTGCAGTTATGGTAGCCTGTTTGTGTCGAATAACTTTGTTGTTGATTTGGGATGACTATCCTACAGTTATGGTAGCATTTTTTGTTTTGAATTTGTTTCTATTTGAGATGGCTTCAAGGGGTGGTAGTAGGATAGCTTGTAAGGTAGCGTAGTTGGAAGGGGTGGGTAGGTTGCGAAGGTTGAGGTATTTTGTTGTTAATAATTATATTGTGTTGGCTATCTCGCAGTTATGATAGCCTCTATAGTTTGAAGTTAGTTTTAGTGAAAATTTTAAGAGATTGTATATTAGTGAAAAATAGTGAAAATGATATTATACAGTGACGATATGGATAGATGTACTAAACTTAGCTATTTTTGTATCATTGTAGGACCCGCGGTGTAAAATGGCAAGTACGAGGCTTGTTAGGAGACGTATGACTTTCTTTGCGCTTCTTTGTATTTTGAATACTATATTTTTTTGTATTATGAACGCTATTATGTTTTTTGAACTTCTTCATATTATCAATAGTAGATTTTTTTGTTTAATTTGTGTTTGTATTTCGTAATTTACTAATTTATTTTGAATTTTCTTAAATTTAATCCAAAACGAATGTAATTATTTCACAAAATAGAGAACTTGTTTAAGGAAAATATTTTAGGAAAAAATAAAAATTTAAATATTAAAAAGCTACATATGAAAAGGAATTTCCGACGCAAACAACGTCGAGAATAAGTTGCACACGACACGTTGGGGATAGTTTTTTCCGACGCACATCCGACATCAACTATAAGTACGTTGGGAGAAATCATTCTCGACGCATAAATCAGACGTCGGGATAAAGTTATTCCCAACACCTTGTTGGTGATATGTCGGGAATACTTCTCCCGACACATTTCTTTCGACGACAGTCCCGAAGCAGGAAATGACGTCGAGATATCTTTTTCCGACATTTTTATCACTTTTCCCAATGTTTTATTACGTGGAGAGTCCCTCCGCTTCTTGTAGTGCAAGGCGTTTATGCCATAGTTCTGCTTCATCTGATTTAGTAAGATTGCGAAGCTTATCTGTAAATCACAGTAACATCAATAAAGGTAGCATGCCTCTGAATTACTTACTCGGCTTAGTTATCCTGTGCAGCAGCTTCCGTTTTTAAATTTTTCACAATGCTTTGCACACACATTGCAAAGAACTCACCAACAATATATATATTTCGTAGAATTCAATGATAAGCGAATGTAAACTGCTGCAAATCTTTGATATTGAAGATTGTTCTTTTAAAAATAATATTTTTCATAAATAAAAATAGTTCTTCAATAACTATAATAAGCTTATTCAATTAACAAGAATATCTTATTAATCAAATAATTGTTGCAACAATAGATCTCAAAATAAACTAATATCTTCAACTCTTCCAATATAACATATTTCACGGCTTCGTACGTAAGGATAATTCTGAACAAATATCACGGGCCCACAATATTCTAACAATCTCCCCTTTGGGAAAGGCAGTTATTTGTTCAGACATGCACACCAAGAAGATAAATGTTAACAATAATCATTTTATCATTTCAAACTGAAGTCTTGAGTTTACAAGCATATATTCAACAATCACATTCATCACCAATAGGGTTCAAAGAAGATCACCAAAAGAAATTCCATACAGCAAGGAAAGGAAAAAAAATATCAGCATCACCATCAGAAAACAACATCAAAAGAAAAACTTCAGCCAACCAACCAAACCACCAATAACCAACCACATAACTGCTCCCCCTTGCATGTGTACAAATAACAATCAAGGACCCAAGGGTTCCTGAGAGGCTGCAATCCTAAACCGTAAGCATTAAAAAGAGAATCAACAACAACGTGCTTCCCTCTTATATAATTAGACACAACACCTTGAAGGTCTTGGATTGAGATACTAAGAGCTCGTAGCTTAGAGCAATTACCTTTGGAGCAGGTTCGGCAACCTCACCCTCTGTGAGAATATCTGGGTGCTGAGCTAGAAGAAATTCTATCTATATCCGAGGAAAGTAGATTGGAATATTGATATCGTAGGTTTCAACATGCTGCAGAACGTGTTGCAAACAAGATAGATCAACTATGCAAGAGAGGTAGATATGGTGGCGAAATGTGTGGATGGATACCAGTTTGTAATTCCAATTTTGTGAAGAATAACATACTTCACACTCAGTTTTATAGCAGGAAATTGACCATCAGTAGGCCATACTTTTATAGTTTCACCTGAAAGCTTTAAGGCTAGTTCTTCGGGGGAAGGAAGAGTAACCACAAATCCAGCAAGCAGTGATAGCTTCATAAATGAATTTAAAATAGCAGGAGAGATATTAAAGCATTTACCAAGCACATGTACCTTTCGAAAATTAGGAGTGTCAGGTTCATTCAAATCTGTTGGTAGGTTAACTATGAATTCCTGGATTAACTTCAGATAAAATGGTCCAAGATTTTTTACCGTAGATAACAACCTAGCCTTGGTAATCAAATCAATGACAGTATAGCAAGATCAATGTTGATCAGAAATCATATATTCATGAGCAATACAATGAACAACATACTTTTATTTGAAGACACAATATTCATAGTGAAATGATATCCTGTATATAGGAACCGAGGGCATGTTGGGAGGTAGTTTGCGACGTCCAGCTTTTGTTGTAATTACTTTATGCCTTTTAGACGGAGGACGATAACTAGGCTTAGCAAGTTTCTTAGCAGGAACAGAGGCATCAGTATTCGATTTTCCTGATGGAGAGGGATAAGTAAAGGGAGGTACGCCAGATGAAGTATCATCAACTCCTACAGGTTGAGGTGAAACAAGAGGCTGTGGAGGAGGTACTTCAGATGTAGAAGTGAAGTTGGATCCCGAAACAGACTCGGTGGCAGGTTCATACTAAACAGTACGCTAAGGAGCTTTTGAATTGCCCCCAAACTCCTTAAGCAGATCATCTATTACAATGTTCACAGTTGGCACAGCTTTAGTGGGATCAGCTTCTATATGATGAAAGGAAGATAGGCTTACACTAGACGAACTATTAGAAGGATGCATACCATGATCATAATCAAATAGCTTGTGATAGAGTTCTTCTATAATAGTCATCTTAGCAATTCTAGGTCTCTTTGAAGATTCACCCACACTTGGTTGAGCAGTAGTAGTAGAATAAGCACAAACTTTCTGTCGTAACACATCAGCTAAAGCAACATTGTCATCTTCAGATGAATCAGATTCAATATTTTTAGTCTCTACAGAATCAGAAACTTGTACCCTAGCCTTTCTCTTGTGGTCAATCCGAGTAAAACTTCGAGAATCTCTACCAGAACTAGCAGAGGGAGCATTATTAAAATGAGAAGTAGAAGCCTTCTTACCCAGTACAGCAACAGTTTCTTCATGCACTGATTTTGACAACTCAGAGGAAGAGGGTTCAGGAATGTCCTTAAGACGTCGCAACCGTCGGAGAGGATTTCTTGCAGGGATCATTTTGCATCGTTTAGGTTTTGATGTAGGTTGAGTTGAAGCAGACGGTGTATTCATGGTGGAAACAGCTGATCGATATTGATTTTTCCTTATTGAAACCATTGAAGTATGAAGAGATGTTATAAAGCACAGTGAACTGAAGAGTCGAGGAAGACAAAGACATATCATTTGGTAAAGATGAAACAACCGAAATAAATGTTCACCTTTGAAATTGAAATGACTTTCTTGCGACCCAAGTAACAACCAGCGGACCTACGAACTTCTCTCATATGACCTATACCAAAATATTAACTGTTATGGATTTAGCTTATATACTCCTAAGCTCGTACAAAGACTCCCAAATAAACAAGTTTCTAATGGTTTTGAAACGAGCTACGAATATGTTCAAGAGAAATTACCTTAGTTTCTACAAGCTCTCGAATGAAGTGATGTGGATATCAATATGTTTATTCTTGCTATGCTGAACATGATTTTTTTTGATATATTGATCACACTCATATTGTCACAGTATAGCATCATTGTATCTTGATAGATATAATACTCGATTTGTTGACATTTTCTTCATCCATAATAGTTGAGTATAGCTACTCCCCAGCAGTTATATATTATGCCTCGGTCGTGGATAGAGAAATGTAGTTATATTTCTTACTAAACCAGGCTATGAGATTGCTCCCCAAAAAGAAGCACCCACTTGAAGTACTCTTGCGATCTTCAGCACAACCAGTCTAATATGCATCACAATACTTCAATAGTACAGAGGTAGTATCGAACGAGTACCATAGGCAAAAATTAATTATTCCCATAATGTATTTTAGAATATGTTTAGCACATTGTAGATGAGATTCCTTGGGATCAGCCTGATATCTCGCACAGAAGCCTACAACACAAGAAATATCCGAACAACTGGCAGTCAGATATAATAAACTATCAATGATACTTTGGTACAAGCTTTCATCCATCTTTTTACCCGAATCATCCTTGGAAACCTTGAGATGAGTTGCAGCAAAAGTTCTCTTAGCCTTGGCTTGATCAAGAGCAAATTTCTTTATTAAATTATGAGCATATTTTTCTTGAGAAAGAAAAATTCCAAATTCACATTGATGAACTTGCATCCTAAGAAAGAAGGTTAACTTTCCCACCATACACATTTCAAACTCTCTGTCTTCATTTGCTCGACGAATGTTAATATCCTAGAATTATGTTGCCCTCCAAAGATGATGTCAGCCACGTATACTTGTGCAACTAAGAATTCTATACTTGTGCAACTAAGAATTCTTGATCCTTTTTCTTGATAAACATTGTTTTACTAGTGCCCCTTAAAAAGAAACTGTTTTAAAAGAAATTCTGACAATCTTTCATACCAGGCCCAATGAGCCTACTTGAGGCCCTTGTGCAATTTAACATGATTTGGAATTGTCGAATCTTTGAATCCTTTTAATTGAGCTACATAGACTTTTTCAGATATATACCCACTAAGGAACACACTTTTGACGTCCATCTGATACAGTTTAATCTTTCGAAAACACGCAAGACTAAGTAGCAGCCGAATAGACTCCAAACGTGCTATAGGAACAAATGTTTCTTCCAAATCAACTCCTTCGATTTGAGCATACCCCTATGCTACCAATCGAGCTTTTTTTTAGTTACATTACCTTTCTCATCAGTTTTGTTTTTAAATATCCATTTCATACTAATAATATTGACATTCGATGGCCTTGGAATGAGTTCCCAGACTTGGTTTCATTCAAACTGATGTAGCTTCTCCTACATAGCGTTTATTCACCTTTCATCTTTTATAGCCTTAGTAACACTTGTAGGTTCTACTGTGGATGTAAAGCAGACATTGGCAATCATTTCGTATAGCCAGGTCTGTTTTTCTTTCTAGTAGTAATTCTACTGCTAACTTCACCAATAACAGAACAACAAAAGAGTCAACAACTGTAGTTGGAGTTATGTTATGTAGTTAATAATAGAAGATACAGCAAAAGGCACAATAAATAGAGATAGCAGTGACATAGGACATTGTTAACCTAGTTTGATGACACAGCATCTACGGGTCCTTAACCCGAGATGTGAGATTTTATTACTTTAAGAAATAAATTATAAGTACAGTCTTATGTTAAAAAGTATGGACTTTACACAGTCACTCTTACTCTATACTTGTAGTGATACAATACTACTGAAAGTAAAGAAATATCGCTGCTAAATCTAAAGTTGGTTTAAATAAATAAAATCTCCCCCCAATCAATGTTCTCCATTGTCATCTGATTAAGGTTTTGTTGATGAAGATCTCCCTCTTAATCAAGTTTCTCATCATCAGGGTCCAATACTTTATACTCATCTAAGACTTCATCTTCATAAGGATATTACATAAAGCTTATCTGTAAATCACAGTAACATTAATGGAGGTAGCACACCTCTAAATTACTTACTCGGCTCAGTTATCCTATAGCAACTTTCGTTTCTGACCTTTTCACAATGCTTCGCATGCACGCTGCAAAGAACTCACCAACCATATATATATTTCGCACAATTCGATGATAAGCGAATTTAAACCGCTGCAAATCTTTGATACTAAAGACGGCTCTTTTTAATATAATATCTTCCATAAAAGTAGTTCTTAAATAATGTACTATAATAAGATTATTCAATTAACAAGAACATCTTATTAATTAAATAACGGCTGCAGCAATAGATCTCGGAATAACATATTTCATGGCTCTGTACGCCCGAACAAATATCATGGGCTCACGATATATCTAACAAAAATAAAAACGTTATCAAACAAGTCCTTAGTTGTTGAGTTGATTTTACCAATGTTCTTAAAAACCAAACCAAACCAAATTTTGAAAACTTAAAAAATGTATTTAGGTGCATCCTGGACATCATTTATTCGTGCATCTCTTTAAATTGTTCAATTATAACTTGTTATGTGACTTGTTTTTTTTTTTTAATATTTTAAAAAATTTCCAAGGAATCTTTTTTGGCCTTCCGTCTCATCATTTATTTAAAACATGTTTTACCTCATTCTTTTAAAATTAAAAGTACAATATTTATCCAATTATGGTAGAATTGTTGTGCTGAAAAAAAGAAAAAAAATTAACCTTCTTCTTTTTATTAAAGAAAAAAACCCCTATCTTTTATTCTTTTCAAAGTTTTTAGCTTCAGATTTATACTTTGGTATCAAGTAATTGATTGATTTAAATTCTTTTTTTTTTTTAATATAATTTACAAACCACGTTTATACAAAATTAAAGCTTTAAAGTGCTATTACAATCCAATTTAATTTCAAAACAAATTTAAGTTTAAAAGATATTCAATATAATTTGAATATACTAAACAAGTGGTTTAAACCTTTAATTCTTTGTTCGAGAAATAGGTATTTTACATTAGGGATGAATTATACTCGTGTTAACAAAAACACGGTGACTTAAAAAATTAGCCCAGCAGATAAATCATGAACCTAAAATTTAAACTTAATCAAAACAAACAACACAAAAGTTATATAAAAGAAAAACAAAACAAAACAAAACAAAAGTAGAGAGCAAATAGCTTCACCTTATCTGTAATGGTCAAAATTCCTCCACATTTTCCTTCAACTTTCATCCAAAAAAACACATAATTCAAAAGCAAAAATGGCAACAAACCTCCACAAAACCCCAATCCTTCACTCAAATTCTCTTACAAATCTCTTCCCATTTCCCAGCAATCCAAACACATCCCTCACCAACATCCCTTTCTCTTTCCCAATCCACAAATCTCCCAATTTCAAAACTTGTGTCCGTGGCCCTGGCCACAAAGGTTGCGCTGCTCGGCGGAGAGTTCGTTACGACGATGATGAAGATGAAGATGAAGATTACGGCCACAACGATCAGATTGCACTGTTGGAATCCTACACTCAGGCCGCCACGGGAGAGGCACTCATCGTTCATGCCATGGTTGACGGTGAACATGTTGAAGTTCTTGTCTTCAAGGTTTTTCCTCTTTTCTTTTGGATTAATTTACTTCATTTTTACTTTGGTTTGGTATGCCTTGAGAGATTTATTATTTTGGTTAAATAATTAAAATTTTAATCCATATAATTTAGTTGAAAATTAATTTGAGCTACATAGACTGGTTTTCTTTTTCCTTCCAAATCCAGCTTGGCTGGTTCTGTAAAATATTTGAAGTAAAATGATGAGAGAAAATGTGTGGTTTATACATTGTAGGGATTCTCATCATGTTTGAGCTATGGGACATCACCTGATCCATCAAGAAGTGTTGTTCCGGAAAGAGCAACCATTAAATCCATTGATAGAATCAAAGGCCCATTTGATCCATCAAATATCCAATACATTGAGAAGGGTATCACTTGGAATTCATTTAACTTCCCCAAATAATTCAACTTCTTTCCTTCCAATTCATTTTTATCATTTTGTTACTTTTAATATAATAGCATCTCACTAGTTCAGTTCCTTTTTTTTTTTTTTTTTTTTTTTTTTTTTGACTCAGTTACAAAAGGGAATTCTTGTATTTGGTTATCTTGTGTACTTTTCTTTCTTTTTAATTAAGTTAGTAGGTTGCGTTTGATACTTTCATAAACGTTTCAAACTGTCATTCAAATATAAATTTGTCAAAATATTAGGACAAAATTTAGAACTTCAAACAATATGATAGCAGCTACGAACAAAAATTCAAACTTAGAGCAGTGTCAGTCCAACCATTTGGGTTGGCTCAATGGTAAAACATGAGTTCAATTCATAGTGGTCGTCTACTTAAATAATTAAATTTTTACGAGTTTTCTTGATACCCAAATATTATAAGGTTAGTTGTTAGGTTGCTCTATCACATTAATCGAAGTTTGTAAGGTAAATAAACTATCATCCCACATCAGACACCATCAAGCTTGCTTTAGATCTCAATTTTTATAAAATAATCTAAATGGAATTTTACATATTGGAATATTTGTTTGGGGAGAGTTTAGTCTAGTAATAGGATATGGAAATTATTAAATATATACAGGTATATTTATTAATCGAAGAAAATATCTAATTAATGAAGGAAGAGAAGATATTCGATATGTATTTGAATTCATGAATATTTATTTTGAAGAAGATAAAAATATTAGCTATATGTGTATTAAATAAGGGGTCTTTTAAAAAATATAACAAAATGATCAAATATTTCTACTGTATAGAACAATTTCAGAAACAGAAAAAGTCTACAAACCCATAATAAAAAATACCAAAAATTCTCTGTCAACAACGCCGTCAATAATGCACGCGTAATATACTTAGTACACAATCATTTAGATTTAGTTATTGTTTGATACATGATCGTTTAGATTTGGGTAGCCAAATCTGTTTGATACAATCGTTTAATTTAGTTACACGATCATTTAGATTTGGTACACGATCATTTAGATTTGGTCGTTTAGATTTGGGTAGTCAAATCTAAACGATTTTTTTTTAAGATTTTTTGTACACCATCGTTTAGATTTGGCTAAACGATTTTAATCAAAATTCTTTTGGTACACGATCGTTTAGATTTGGTTACATGATCGTTTATTTTATTTTATTTTTGTACACGATCATATAGGTTTAGCTACTCAAATCTAAATAATTTTTTTAAGATTCTTTGATACACGAACGTTTAGATTTGCTGTTTTTGGTACACTATCGTTTAGATTTCGACATTTTTTTTTTAAGATCTTATATATTTGGTACACGATCTTGAACAACCAAATAACCGTTTGAAAACAATTGAAAAAAAAAAAGGAAGAAGAGGGAGGGAAGAAAGAAGATGGAAAGAAAAAAAATCACATAAAAGAAAGTGAAGAAAGACATTGAAAAAGAGTAAGGACCAACCTAAAATATTTTTAAAATAGTGGCCATCTTCATATGCTTTTTCATTTTGTTACATGGGCCATAAATATTTTGGTTGTTTGTTATATTTATGATAATTTCCCTATATATAACTTGTAGATAGTAAATGTAATTCGTTGATCATTGTTAATAAAGTTGTTGTTTTTGTAATTTCAATAAAGTGTTATTAATTATTAGTTTTATTTTAATAACAGGGATCAATGTTTCAAATACAACTATGGATACAACTCACAAGATGGAATTTACTCCTTCCCGACTTTAAGGTAAGTAGACGAGTATTCCCATAAATGTTGTCTCTAGAACTTGAACAAAAGGTCTTACTCTTCCTATGGCACGAGAGGGGTTTATGTTTATTGGTTGGACAATAAACAAGTAACACATTAGAGGAGCAAAGGTATTTAAGGAGTACTAGAAGTAACCGGGGTCAAATGGTAATTTGACCTAATTGGTGTTACAGACACTTATGAAGGACTAACTTATTGTTATTTGGTCTATATCTGTAGTGAAAAGAATTTAGTTGTGAGTCATTAGTGAAGTGTACACAATTAACAAATATTGATTGATATGGTTAATGAGTTTAACCAATTAATCTCATATATTGTTGTAGGCTTTGATTTTTAGGTCCATTAGATCTCATTCCTAGCTCGTAAAGGTTAATGAGGTTAATGTATATAGATTGTAATTTGAAATATTCAAATTTACTTTGTGAATTAATACAATATATGGAAATAGGTTATAATATAAAGTTTATATTTTTGTTAAACTTTATTATATAAATTTTATTTTGGATATGATTCAAAAATTAATTTGTGAGAGAATAAAATATTTGAACAACAATGAATTAGATTCATATTAAAACTATAGGTTCAAATTTAATGCGTATATGATACACATTAAAACTATTCTTTTCTCAACTCTCGTTACGCAAACAACACAAACATCAAATGAGAGACATTAGCATCTCGTAATTCTCATTCTTTTCTCAGACTTGGGATTCGCTTTCATAAGAATCTTATTGTCTAGACCTGAAATTCATTTCACCAGCATCTCGCGATAGACCTAGGATTTGCTTTTCACCAGCATATCACATTTCATTCCACGTCTAGATCTGGGATTCACATTCATCAGCATCTAGCATCAAGAACACAACTCATTCTCGCTTAGACCTGGGATTCACTTTCACTAACATTTACCTGTCTAAGCCAAGGATTCACTTCCACCAGCGCCTCGATTAAACCTGAGATTTCCACCAACGTTCTGCGATAGATCAGTTACCATTACTCATTACGTAAACAACACAAACATCAAATAAGAGACATTAGCTCAACATATCACTTTTAACACATAACACCAATATGATACAACGAACATCAAAGAAAGGATTACAAAAGAAAGCTTTTCATACAAACATTCATAAAATACTTCCTTTGTTTGTAAAGATCATAATTACAATGATTCTGTGAAGTTACAAACATTCGTTTATAAGGCACTCACTACAACACTTAGCTTCAACTCTTTCTCCCCTTGGCTTCCGGCTTCCTCTTCTTGCCTAGTGGTCTCCCTCAACCAGCTTTTCAAGACTTCAAGATCTCCTCTCAATAATTCAACAGTACGTTTAGCATTTTTTTTTCCTTTTTCTTTTGGCCTTTGGTTATATTTATAGCAACTTTTCACATTCAGGGGTCACTTCTTGGCTTTACACATGTCCCCTTACTATTTCGCCGCGTTATGTAGTCAACCCAGATTCGACACCTAAGCCAATCGTCAGTTTTGATTAGACATTTCCCTTGAGACAACACTAACCTTATCTCCTTGGAAAGCTAAACTTCTTTAAATCGTCTGGCTCTCTTCTTGAGAAGCAACAGACATTTACTTTCCCCAGAGGGTCGTCTAGTCACCTCAACCGAACACCTACCTAATCGTCGCACTTTTAGGCGTAGGTACTTTTTCTCGCATTGCTACCTTAATCATCTGGTTCTTAGAGTCAAACGCAAACTCCTTCTTTGCCAGCAACCTCAATGTGTTACCTACTTCAATGCGATGGCTCTTAGACTCAAATACTTTTCTTCGCATCACCCTTTCTCCAATCGTATTCTTCTTCGCAAAATGCCTCTTTCTGAACTTGGTCAAAATAGCCTATCTGAACGAAGTTCCTCTTTAACATGACTCCGTTTTTTTATCAAGGCCTCACAGCTTGTAGGGTTTTTCCTTTTTCAAAATTGTTCTATACCGTAAACATTTTCACGTTTTATTCTATCTGTTAAAACCCTTAACGTTAAATATAAGATATTTAATGTAGCAATTAATTAATTAATAGTTTAGTTTAATTTTATTTAATTAATTTTAATTTAACTAAAATGAATTTAATTAAATTAAAACTATAAGTTACGTGAGAGATATTCATTTAAATATGATTTAATTAATTATTAATTTATTTAATTGATTGATTAAATGTTTTAATATTATTTAATTTAAGTTTTAGATTTAATTGAATTAATTACTCCTTTACGTGGGAGTTATTGAGGGGACGGCGGATGCTTTCCCATGTATCCCGATGTCACTCTAACTTCCTAAGAAGAGGGAAGTAGGTAATGCAGAAGGAAAATGCAATTCACTAACTCTAAAAGTTATCTGCTTAATCTCTTAGAAAGAAAAAAAACTCTCACTTCCTTCCCAATTGCAATTTTGGTTCCTACAAACCATCCACCTCAGTCACTTAGAGAATAGGAAAGTTTCTAAGGAGTGGTGACTACAAATTTGGTGTTTTGTAGATACAGAGTCAAAAGTAAGTTTCAAATTTCTCTATATAAGTCTAATTTTTATTTTAAAAGCATGTTTAACCAATAAATTTAGTTTCCAGTAAATTTGTTTCTATAGATTTGTCAATATACTGGTATTTCTATACTACCCAATTAAATTGAGAAAAGGTTCAAATATTCCCGTTGCATAAAGCCTATTATGGCTATATATAGTGTGTCTCTATGTGTGCGCTTGCCTGCATGTGTGTGTCTGAACATTTTGACCCCTATGGTTGTAGTTCCAATGAGTCGAGCTCCACCTGCTCCACAAACAAATCGTTTGTCCACGCTACGCAAGTCCCTAGCTAAGCCCCTCAAGCCCTCACTCCAAACCTGTGTCATGCGAGCCGCCTAGTCGAGCCCCTTTGTCTGTCGATGTTTATGTCGCTCTAGTTTCTCCTTCCACCACTGTTTGCACCACTGGTCTATTCGTTTATCATGGCATCGCTACCGCTCATACAGTTGGTCAAAGGGTTGGTTTGGATAAGTTTTGATAAATTTTTAGTGTTTTCTTTATTTTATGGGTTTTGGATATCCATTAAGAATTAATTTTGAAATAAATTGGAATACGTTTCTTGGTTATAGAAGGATTAGTTGGAGTTTAATTGAGAGCTTTTCGAAATAATTTGTGGATTTTCCAACTAGATCAAATTGGATTCCGACAACTAATTTGTAAGCAATTAAATGATTTAATTAGTTGGATATTGATTGATGGTTTTGGCGAATTTCACTCTAATCTTAAGGTAAGTGATTCTTACCCTAATTATTATTAACTTGAATTTTAAACTAACTTAACCCAAATGATTGGGTAAGTTAGTTTAAAATGTGGGTTGAGTTGGGTTGGGTTAAACATTTTGAATTTTTTTGAGTTAGTTTGGGTCTCGGGTTGGGGATTGAAAAATTCAATTCAACCCAACCCAACCCGAATTATTAATATATATTTATATTAGAAGAAATACACAATCGTGTAGAAAATGATACACGATTGTTAGGTAGTATCAACATGATTTTGTAGTTCTTTTTAACGATGAAAAAAATGTTTCAAATCTAAACAATCGTGTTGACCAAACTAAAGGATCATGTTGACTATGGTAAGCGATCATTTACATCATATCCACATTATCATGTAACTTTTTAAATAATGAGAAAAGGGCTTCAAATTTAAACAATCGTATTGACTATGGTAAGCAGTTGTTTAGATCATATAAACATGATTGTGTAGTTCTTTTTAAATGATAGGAAAAGGGCTTCAAATCTAAACGATTGTGCTGACTAGGTAAGCGATTGTTTAGATCCACACGATCATGTAGTTTTTTTTTAAACGATGGAAAAAGTGCTTCAAATTTAAACGATCGGGTTGACCATGCTAAACAATCGTGTTGACTTGGTAAGCCATTGTTTAGATCATATCCACACGATCATGTAGTTCTTTGAATATATGTATGTTTAAAACTTTGAATATATGAATTTTGAATGGGTACAATAATTTTAAAATTTACAAACATGAGAAATAAAAACATAATAATACAACCCAACAACCCAACCTATATTTTACGGGTTGGGTTGAAAAATTAATTCGGGTTATTCGGGTTGCCAACTCATCCAACCCGAAAATATGGGTTGGTGTGAGAATGTCTCTCAACTCAACCCGTTTACACCCTTACTTTATGTCATGTTTTATGTACCTTCGGGTTCACTACCTACTCCATGTTATGATTTGCATTATGTCCACGTTGGAATAAGTTTATCAACTCACCCAAAAAGGTGAGTATTTTTTATACTCATCCTTTCTTAAGGCAAGAGCCTGGCGGACCCGTGACCATGCCTTAGGGGACTAGATGATTGCTTCCGCTCAGTTTTGTTTTGTTTTGTTTTTTTTTTTTCGAGTTGTTAAGAAAAGTTTACAGAAAACATGATGTTAGGATTATTTTTCTTTTATTGTTACCTTTTATAACTTTTTAGGGGATCTAAACAAAAAAATAATTTATTTATTTAATTATTTTCTTCCGTCATTCTTGTTTTAAAATAAAAACTTTCACTTCAATGTTCTAAATGTTTTAATTTTAGTTTTACAATTATAGAAATCTCAAAATTTAAGTTGTTACCTTTGTAATTTAGAGTTATCTTTTAAAGTTCAAAAACTCTATATGACAAGATTTTAGGTGAAGTTTATAGGATATATCTTTAACTTTATATGAAGTTCTTCCCCTAACATAAAATTTAAATAAATATTCTTTATGGCCTTAAACAATTTCCTAAGCAATACACAATAAATTGATAACTTAGTCATTTCTAAAAGATTCAAAGTTAATGGAAGTGACAAATGTATATATTATATGTTTGAAAATAGTTTGTGCACTATTCTATGCTTATATTGTGCACTATTCTATGCTTATATGCAGATGATATGTTAATATTTGGATTAAACTCGCATGTTATAAATGATGTGAAATCTATGTTGAGTGCAACTTTTGACATGAAAGACTAAGGAGAAGCTAATGTAATTTTAGGCATAAAAATAATGAGGTCTGAAAAGCAAGTTTGTTTGGATCAATCTCATTTATAGAAAATAATCTAAAAAATACAATTACTTTGATAGTAAACCCGTATGTAGTTCAAGAACACTAATGACAACGTTAACCAATCTAAATATACGAGCATTATTGGCAGTCTCAGATAGATTGTTGATTGCACTAGGCTCGATATAGCTTATGTTGTAGATTATTGGTTGTCTCAAATAGATTTTTTTCGTTGTTCTAAAAGGGTACAACATAATGGAACTCTCTCTCGGATGACTCAAAGACCACTAGTGGTTATATTTTTAATATAGTAGATGGAGTTGTTTCGTGGAAGTCCAAGAAATAGATTATTATAGCCCAATCAACGATGGAGATAGAAATGACAACATTGGCAACAACTAGCAAAACAACATGATGGCTTCGAAGCTTGCAATCAAAGATTCCTTTATGGAAAATACCAATACCAACCATTATGATCCATTATGATAGTACTGCAACAATTGCAAAAATTCATAATTGTTATTACAAAAACAAGAGATGAAAAATACGTCATAAGCATAGTACCATTAAAGAGTTTCTCACTACTGGTGCAGTTAGAGTGGATCACATATAGATTGAATGAAATTTTGACATGTTCTTTAACGAAGGACTAGTCAAAGAGAAGGTTTTGAAAACCTTAGAAAAATTGAGACTCATGCCTATAAAAAAAATAAATCACATGTAAGCAAAATCCAACTTGTAAATTGGAGATTCCAAAAAAATAGGTTCAAAGGGTAATAACTTATCACAAGTGATATGAAGTGAATGATGCTAAAACAATACAGAGTTTCATTCGTATTATCCAAATTATTAGCATAATATTATGAAGCTTATGAAAGGTTGAACTTAGCTTTTAATGAGATCTATACTTGTTAAGTAGAGTACCTATCTACAGAAGTACTCTTTATAGACTCAGACCTTTCTGGATCTGGGAGTGAGGGCTGCTTCCTATCAAACTTTAGGCAAATTCTCTAAAGCATCCACTAAACTGTGATACACACACTAAGCCTTAAAGCACGGGCTTCCAAACTACACCCTAATGATGTTGTATCTGAGATATTTTTATAGATAGAGTGCAAAACCAAGTGTTACTCTAGTATATTCTAAATCCTCTTTACTACATAAAGAATCAAGTTGTCAGGCATCTTTGTTGTGAAGCTCACATTCTGGAGTAGAAAGGTTATGTGAAGGAAGCTAAGAATAAGTACTACACGTTCTAAGGTAAAGAGAGTTAAAATTACTAAGTATAAGAATGACATGTTTTAAGGAAAGAGCATGCTTTCTGATTAGGCGAAGCAAGGAAGAGAAGTATGTGAAATAAGGCTAGACATTGTGTTAAGTTAAGATAACACGAGAACATATGTATAGTAAACGTTTTGAGCTAGACGAGAAAAGCGTGCTAATTCACTAATTTAGATTAGTCAACTTCTTACATGTTGAGTTAGAGTTAAGTATGATTAGAAAAGATACTAGACCTATATGTGTAAGACACTAAGTAAGAGCTGGGGAGCTAAGATGAGTATAAGATCAGTAATCCAATTTAGGATTAGTATAAACAAGCCTTGAAAGTTCAAATGAGGACATAAAAAGCTCTAAGTGTTGAAACTCTGTCAAAAGAGCATCAAACGAGGAGAAGAATAAGGGAATTAAGGAGTTTAATAGGAAAAACGTATAGTTTTTATAAGTGGCCCTTCTAAAGAGAAAGAACAAAGATTTCTAAAGTTTTTCTTTCAAAGTCATGAAATTTTTTGTATTGTACAATGCATGTTATTCTTGTCTGTGGTTTATAAGAAAAGCATGACCATTTGAAAGAATGTTTACAAGTTAAAATATTTTATTTTATGATGCGTGTAAGAAATAATGTTTGTTTACGAGTAAACCATTAGCTTTATTCCTATTGCTAGCTAGCTAGCTATTATGTGCACATAAGAGTCAAGGGTAATCATGTGTTGAGAGGTCTGCACGATGATGAGAAGGTAGTCGAATGTGTTGAAAGGTCTGCATTCGAGCTGACCGCCTAAGCAACTTAAATTGAACATGTGTAAATCTCCAGAATGTTGTTGATGAAATGAGTTTTCACAGTAGTCTATATGGGAGGATGGTTCAATGTCCTGGCAAAAGGAAAAAGTAGAGGCTAATGTGGTGTTTATAGCGGATGAGGCATTGTGAAATTGATCTTGCAAAATGAATTTATGCATGTACTTGTATTCCCAAAGATTTTCCTAAAAAGGCCACTCACTAGGCATTAAGCTTACATTTTATGTTTTCTTTCCCTAGGTGAGCTAAGCGAGGAGGCCATGTTGTGAAGGCGAGCCATTGCATTGTGTCAAGCGATAAGGTTTGGGCAAGGTGTTGGAATTTAAGTTCAGAAGTTTTAGGTCTTTAAAGTATTTGCCTTGTAATTGTACTAACTTTGTTAAGGAATGAATAAAAGTTGTTAATTCTGAAAAAACAGTGAGATAATCAATTAAACCTTCAATTAAATCTAAAGCTAACAACAGTTGTAATAGCTAGAGGGACAGCAGAAGAGAATAACACAAAAAAACTTTAGTAACCCAGTTCGGCTAATGTTGCCTACGTCTGAGGAGCTGCGCACAGCCCTAATAAGTAATTTTATTAAGATCCACTTTAGTCAATATACATTGATACAGCATCTGTACTCTGTTCAACTATATGACTATATAACATGTGTCTCGACTTCAGACTTTAGGCTCCCCCTAAATGCATGAGTGCATGTCTTCGACGATATCTTTATATACTTCTAAAGATTACTGTGATCACGCAAACCACTGTCCCGTCATTTTCATTACTCATCAGCAATATCAACTTCGATCAACATATTGATCTTATAGACATAAGATCATACTGCCTTTTCGTTCCTACAGCTTCTACAATCAATTCTTCGTTAACCTTCAACCGTGAATGATATTTTTAATAATTTTCCACACCGAACCCTGTATTCGAAAGTCCTATTTATACAAATAAGATTTATATGTATAAATCTTATTTCTTCAAAGATAAAGGAGGATCTTTTATTCTTTAATTATCTTATCTTTTAAAAGAATAATCTCATAATATCTTTTAGATAAAATCCTTTTTATCCTTTAATTATCTTTTCTTTTAAAAGAATAATCTCATAATATCTTTTAGACAAAATCTTCAACAAACTCCCCCTTTTGTCTAAAAGGAATTTCTTTTATGTTTCAAAACAATGCATCTTAGAGACTTTTCATAAAAGAACAATCGGCAAACATCCATATTCAACCACATAATTAACACAGCAGATCAACACAACCATCATTTCATTTCTCTACCTTGTAGCCAGTATTCAAAACAGCATATGAACTGCACAACTTCAACAGAAACAGCAACATAAACAGCTTCAATATATTAGCCTGCAACAGACTTCAAAAAAACATCTAAACTGCATTGCTTCAACAGAAACAACTTCAAGATATCCAACATCTAAACTGCACAGCTTCAATAGAAATAACTTCAAGATATCAGCATTCAACATTCAGCAACACAGTCATCATTTGGAGTTAAGGTAACATCGTTCAGATGAACCAGAAGACTTGAGAAGAAACGAGGTAGAAGGATAATGCTTTCAAATTGAATGTTCAGTAATACCCACACCATTCCAAGCATAATACATAACCACTCTATTAAATCTCCGAGATCTTCTTTAAAATATATAGATAAAAGATTCCTATTTATGAGGAAGATCTTTTATCTTTTAAAACAAATATCCTTTTAACCTTCTTTTGAATCTCATTAATACGTTTTGACAAAAATCCCAATAAACTCCCCCTTTTTGTCAAAAAGAGAAGAATTATTTTTATATTCAACTAGATGCCCCATAATAAAATATCATCAATAGGAAATCAAATAATCGATATAAAACCATCTTGAGATGCAGAGACTTCTAGAGGCATATATCAATAAGAACCAAACAAACGCCATCAAATTGATAGTAGTCAAAACTGAAACCATTGCAGAAATCAAAACATACATCACCAGAAACAGCATCACTAGAAGTATAAAAACGTAAGGCATATCACAGAATAAGCACATCTACCACAAACTCCTTAAACCATCAAAAACAAAATCTGCACAAAACTCTTCTCCCCCATAAAAGAATGTCTACTCTTGAGATTGATCAGCTGCACTCGGAGCACGTGACGAAGGGAACCAGTTTGTAAAGTCAATCTTATGGAGTATGACATATTTAACACTAAGGGATATGGCAGAAATCTCATTCACCGGTAAAAGATAGATGCAAAGACTGAGAGCTTGCCACCACAATGATTCCCAAAAATCCATGATACTCAAACATGAGTGATATTCATTTGATACATTCACTTCATCAACAATGCATCTGATCTTCTTTAGATAAATGACATGAATGATTATTATTAGACACCCAGTGATAGCAGTTATTAATCTGTCTGGTGCCACTCATAAGAACACTTTTATTAATATCAGTCACAATGCATTTTTCCTTGCTAAAATTAACAGTATAACCTTGATCACATAGTTGACTGACACTAATTAGGTTTGCCTTGAGCCCTTCAAAATATTGTACATCATTTAAACATGGTAGATTATATTTCTCAATATTTCCTTTTGCAAGGATTCTTCCTTTTGCACCATCTCCAAGCATAACATGTCCAGATATACACTCTTTTAGATAAAAAAAAAAAAAAAGATCTATTTTAAGTCATGTGTTTAGAACAACCACTATCAAGATACCAAGCATCAGTTGAAGATTGAACTGTTGTAAAGGCAATATTGCAGTGTTCGGACGGTTTAACTCTCTAGACCATACGACTTCTTTTTCCTTTGTTACAATTTTTGAAAGTTGCTTTATGCTTTAAACTGCCATATTCTGCCTCCCGCTGCCACCATTTGTCTCTTTGTAGTTTAAAACAAAAAGGTCTGATATGACCTTTTTTACCACAGTAATAACAAGTCCATCTTGTAGTTTTAGCTGGAGGATTAACAACTGTCGTTGTAGGAACTATTCAGTTTCGTCTTTTACTAAAGCAGGAATAAACTTTGTTTTAGTTGTAGGTTTAGTACTTCTCTCTAAAGCATCAAAACCAAGACCATATTTACTTGAACTATTCTGTCCTGAATTTAGTATTAAGTCTAAATTTTTAGTTCCTGACGTTAACATCTTCATAGATTTTATCGTCTGATCGTAGTCTTTCTAAACTTCTTTCAATTTCAGCTTTAGAGATGATATGACAGACATTAATCGTTCATTTTCTTCCATAAGGTCTTAAATTCTTTCTCTTTGTATTGCTCTGGCTTTAGTATCTTCTTTCCACAGTACTTTAAGTTCCTCAAATGTCAACTCATTATCATAATTTTCTTCAGAACTTTCATTTTCATCATCAGAATCAGTTTTTGTAATGTGTACAGTGAATGCATTCATGCCATTATCTTTATTCATTAATTCTTCGTTAACCTTCAACCGTGAATGATCTTTTTAATATTTCTCCGCACCAAACCCTATATTCGAAAGTCCTATTTATATATATAAGATTTATATGTACAAATCTTATTTCTTCAAAGATAATTAGCAAGATTCTTAAAATAAAGGAGGATCTTTTATCCTTTAATTATCTTATCTTTTAAAAGAATAATCTTATAATATCTTTTAGATAAAATCCTTTTTATCCTTTAATTATCTTATCTTTTAAAAGAATAATCTCATAATATCTTTTAGACAAAATCTTCAACAAATTCATTTTCAAGTTTGAAATGTTGAGTTCTTTATCGCATAGCAAGTTTTCTTAAGTAGAAGATGAAGTTTTAAGAGTGGCATTCTTGCGATAAATTCACTACAAGAAATTGGGATTCTCTCGATGCACAAAACATCGTCAGGGTAAGAGACGTCAGGAAACAGCACATCCATCGACGTTGTAAGAGGGCACCGACAGAGTGAATCTTTCCCGACATTGGACTTCTGATGTCGGGCAAGGCCAAACCATCCTCGATTTCATACACATAACATCGGGGGATAGGAAATAATTAAATAAGAAATTACTTTTTCCTGACATATGTATGCAAGATGTCAAGAATGGTTTGGCTTTGCCCAACATGGACATTTACAGTGTTAGAGAAAATGAAATTATTATTAAATTATTTCCTTTTTCCCGACACCATGCATACATAAGTCAAAAATGGCTTCAATATTCCTGAAGTGGACACTTATGGCATCGATTGAAAAGGAATAATTAAATAATAATTCCCATTTCCCTCGACATCTGTTGCATGGCATCGAGAAAAGGGGTACTTAACTTCGACATCAGTTGCATGGCGACGTTGACACTTTCATTATTTGTATGTAACATTTTGATTGTTTGTATGTACGAGCAATCAAGGACCAACAATGCTGCTAGAGCGAAGCAGCCTTACAACCATAGTAGCGAGTCTAAGTTTTTCCTACAGCGACAACATAAGCTCACTGAATAACGAGGTCACTAGTGGACCGTGTGGAGTTGTTTAGATAAACACACACCAATAGGAGTGGCCAATTCGCTTCACAGGCAGCCTCAGATGCATATGTAAGTTTGAGAAATCCTATTCTTGTATTTTCTACTTTTAATTGTCAGTTCATAACTTAAAATTTTTGGTGCAAAATCAAAAATGTTGGAACTCTTGTCCCAACCCACTCAGAAGGTTCATAACCTCTCTTTAAGGATGAGATATGTGAGACCATTTTGAGTAGACGACTAGGCTACTCAAAAGGTCTTTGTTGGGGTCCCAAGCCCAAGTCTCGAAAGGCTGGTAGAAGTTCTTCAACTTCATATGAGCAAGAGATGCACTCTAGAGAGATTAGCGAACTAAGAGCTAGCCTTGAAAATGTTCCATGATTAATTGAAGAACAACGAAGAACGTGGAAGTTGAATGCCTAACAAATGGAAGAAATGAAGAAGATGACCGAGGAAATCAGTCGGACACAAAGAGGACCTTGAACACTTGGGGTACGTATTTTTCAACTCTTAAGTTGTTTAATTTGTCATCAGTGATGTATATCTAGGTTTACTTTTATGTCATTTTAGGTTTGGATTTTGTGGGAATATGGCATCCACGGCGATTAGGAGATCCTGCATTTTTTTCTTTTTTACGTAATTTCTTAATTGAATTTGTAATTCTTGAATATTTGGATTTAGTTTTTAATATAATACCATTTGGTAATTTAATATTGTTTTATTAATTTTGCGTTAGTTGTCCTTCAAAATTTGATTGAATATAAATCGAATCGGAATCCAAAAGAGTACCTCACGAAAAATAAAAATTAAATATATATATTAAAAATGACTCCTAAAGCTTTTTGTGCATTGGGGATGAGGCCTTCCCCTAACACCAGGATGAGGCCTTCCCCCAATGCCTGAGGAACACGTAGGGCAAACCGTCTCTGACGCCACATCGGGAGTATGGTACTGTCGACGTTAAGTGACCACTATTATCAAGTGGGGTACTGTTAGTAAAATATTTTAGGCAGGGGATTGTTGATTAAAAATCTTACTTGAAAAAAAATATTATTATTTTGTAGAAGCCTCCTCAAATGCTCTCACCCTGAGTTGCAGGTTTGGGCCCTAAGAACTATCCATGTTTTAGAGGAGGTGAGGAGAGATCTTCATCTTAGTTACACCAAATTATTACATTACGATATAAAAAAGAATTACCATGCTTAAAAAATTAAAAAAGATGAGTATACTATGCTTAATAATAATAATAATAATAATAATAATAATAATAATAAATTAAGAACCCACCTTTTTTTTAAAGATTCTATCTAAACAATTTTTTTTAGTAGGAATTTTCTCAAAGCCAAAATTTTTCTCCCTTTTCCAAATGACTAAAGGTCCTATTTATAGACCCAGGGTGTACCACAAATTAGAAAAATTTAATAAGTATAAAATCAAATTAGATATTATGTGATACCATTCATGGTTGAGGGACGTGCCCTTATATAGATAAATGTATCCCCCACCGAGATATCATTTATCCATACAGGTTATTACACGTGTCAATAATAGTTTACAATAGAAGAATGACTAAAGAGTTGCCGACAAGGCAGGACTCTTGTCTGACATCTTATCTCTTTAAAATCGCCGACAAGACAGAACCCTTGTATGGCATCTTATCTCTTTAAAATATTTCTTTTTGAAAATAAAAAGATGACAATAAGATTTGGGTGGGACAGGTCCCCTACTTATCCTTATCTCCTCGTAATCTAAAAAGATACTTAATAATGACTAAAATACAAACCGAAAAAGAAAAAATTAAAAATATAAACGGATAAAATACTATCACACAAGATAAACAAAAGTTGAAATGATATGTCTGCCAATGTCTTTAAGCCTCTTTTTGGTAATTTCTTCTTTGAGGAAAATGACGTCACCCGACTTTATCTGACTAGCCGGGATTGGTCCCACCGTGCGACAATTGTAGATTTTCGGGATAGAATGCATCCAGGGACTTACTCTCGGCTTCTTCACCATCAATTGCCCAAGCATTCTAGTTCCGTCGAATCTGTAGGTCACAGTAACAATTCCTGACCGAAAACAATCCTCGCTAACTGTACTGGCCTGTAGTTGGTCACGCCACTTCAGTCACCTATCATATCCATCACCTCTCCTTCAATTGGAAATTACCCAAATCGACAATTACACTTGCAGACTGTAAAAATAACAAGACAAAGTTTATTTCTGTACTTTTTTTTTTACAAAAGTAATAACCTATTCTTCATCCTGGTTGGAAATCCAAATAGAGATCGTAAATATCAAAATTTTAATAGGGATCATTTTCAAAATCGATATCATTGACAGATGAATATGAGAGATTTGTGATATCTTCAGGATTATCTTGTTTGTTGTCGTCAGAATCATTGACAGATGAATATGAGAGATTTGTTTGTTGTCGTTAGAATTATTGTTGACGACTGCTTCAGACTTTGCTCCAGCAATTGAGATCATGATTGAGTTCTTTGCGAGAAGAAACCGATCTTATTCTTCGAGAGAGAGAGATGAGCGTTTGTTTTAAGCCATTTTGCTATTTGTTCTTCGTTCTAGTGGGAATAGTCATACTTATCCCATCATTTGATACGCAAAATCTTTCCTAAGATTTTGACTTTCGCTCTGGATGAAAGTTGGTGACTCTAACAGAAAATCCAGGGCACTTAAAAATAAAGAGAGAATCGATACGTCGGCGAAAGTGTAGACGAATAGATGCTCATTGAGAAGTGGTGGTAGGCTCTTTGGACCTCAATAGGGAAGATCTCTAGGATTAGGCCGAAATAACTCCACCATTTTTTAAACCAATTTGAAAAATTACTTTTGTAAGATTTCTTACAAAACGTAATAAACCAGAATGGTAGTGCGACTCGTGCCAAAGTACTTTGTATCAAGCTTCCATGTAGTCTCAGTACGTGTACGATTGAGGATTAAATGCTTTTGAAATTTTTTAGGGAACATACATCCCTTGAGGCTAGTGGGATGGTGTTAGAACCCTAAAAATTTTAAGCTTCGAATAGACAATTTTCTCTAGATTATTTCAGTCCGGAGTGTGAGTGATTTTGGTAGAGACGATGTCTACCAAGATGAACTCGTAGAATTATCTTGTTTTCTTGATATCTTTTGGGAAGAAATTGAACCCATGGGGGTAAACATGGGAGCAAATTTCTGGAACGGAAGGTCCGTCAAATATGACTACATCATCCAAAATCGTTTTTGTTTGATATCCTATGACCGATGACCTTGGCATGAACACCGTCAGATTTACCGTCTGGGCATAGGATTGAGGGCTAGAGGCTGACCTGTTTGATGTTGCGACACTTGTTGGGCGCAACAATGTTGTTGAGAGATCTGGAGTGGATCCAATTGTTAGATTCCTTTGCGAGGAACCTTCATTGAGTGCAGATGCTTAATATATAAGGTGCTTGCCCTTGGAAGAGCTTGCTCTACAAGAGCTAGCTGCTTGAGGGTTAGCCGAATTAGGTTGATTGGGAGGAAGAGGAGGCGGAGGCCTCCCCGGCGACCAAGGACAGCCGGAGCTCGAAAGCATTTTTTGAGACACTTGAAGATTTTGAGAGCTTATGTTTTGAGAGATGCTCTTTTGATAGATAATCCGCAAGGAAGTTGTTGGTGCTTTTTATAGGCTCAATTGTGAAATCAAAGCAAGATAATATTGCTTGCCACCTTACAAAGATTTGTTTTGAAATAAAATTTTTTACATCTTTTTCAAAGATGAATTTACTTGCTTTTGAATCTGTTCTGACAAGAAAATCTTTGTTGATAAGATCTCCTTGGAATTTTTGAACGGAGAGTACTATTAGTACGACTTCCTTTTTTACGGTTGAATAGTTTTGTTGTGCATTATTCCAAACACCAGAATGGAAACAGACTAACGATTCTTTTCCGTTAATATCTTGCTTGAGAATGCCATCGTAACCTTTATCAGATGCATCGATTTTGACAATCATCTTGGACTTTTCATCCACAAGCAATAAGCATGGAATGCCTTTGGCTAGGGATTTGATTGACTAGACTACTCGAGAGTGCTCAGCCGTCCACGGTTTTGAGTTCTTTTTTAATCTGTCATAAAGTGGTAGACAGATTGTTCAGAGGTCTTTAATGAAATCTTCGATATAATTGACACATCCAAGAAATCTCTGTAACTGGGTCTTATCTTGAATTTCATCAGGAAACTTATCCACAAAGTCTAAAGATCTTTGGATAGATTTAATAATTCCTTGATCAATATCAAAACCAAGAAACCTTACCTTTGTTTGAAACAACTTAACCTTAGGCAAAGATACCACAAGGCCATTTGTTTTAATGATATTGATAAACATATTTAAATGTTTAAAATGTTGATCAGTGGTTTCAGAAAAAATCAAAACATCATCAATGTAAACTATGGTGAAGTCTTTATGCTTATTGAAAATGTCATTCATGATCTTTTGAAACTCCGATGGAGTATTCTTAAGACTGAATGGCATGATATTCCATTCATATTGATCAAAAGGAACATTGAAAGTAGTTTTATATCTATCTTTTGGATTAATTTGAATTTGTCAAAATATAGATTTCATATCAAATTTTGAGAAGATCTTTGCATGAGCAATACGCTTAAGCAAGCCCTGGCGATTAGGTATTAGGTTCCTAACCCATTTGAGCACTTTATTTAGTGGTTTGTAGTTAATAACCGGACGAGGTACTCCTCGTTCTTTCTCCACCTGATTGTTAACATAAAAGGTCGCACAAGACCAAGGGCTTTTTGATGGACTTATTAATCCCTTCTTTTAGAGATCAGATATCTCCTTGAAGCATGTCTCAACTAGTTCTTTGCTCATTTGAATGAGCCTAGCCTTTATAGAATTTTTGTTTCATCAAAATTATCTACGTAAGGTAGGTCACTATATACCTTTTTCTATCCCAAAAGGCATTGGGTAAATTTGAACAAATCTAAGAATTGATCCTTTTTAGGATGGATTGGATTTTTATTTGAATTGAAGGTTTATTGATTTCTTCACTGATCTTTCGTCCTCTTATGTCATCATGGAAGGAATTCAATTTGCCTTTCTTTCTTTGAGATGAGATTAAGGCTTCGCACAATCTCATTCTCGATTGAAGAAAGATACCTCTGAATAACTAGTTTACAAAATTCAAAGATAATTTCTTTTCTAAATTTCTAAGAAGTTAATCCGTTGTCATAAACGGTAAATGGATAAATTTGGGTAAGGAATGGAGTACCGAAAATTAGTTTCTCGATAAAACCCTTAACGAGGAGAAATGAGTTCACTAGGCACACTTCATCTTTACAAATATGTACCTTGGATAGCTTATAGTTGATTTTTAAAGATTAAAGATTTTGATTAAATATGTACTTCAAGACCAAAAAGGCATTCGAACCAACCAAAAAGGCATTCGAAACACGTCTTAGCTTTCAAACGACCCAATGACGCTTAAGTGTAAAAGCTTGTAACTCATAACTTGCCAAAAAGTTCAAAAAAGTGTGGAAAAAGCCCTTCGATGGCAATCATGTCTGTATGTGCAACAAACTTGGTTCGAAACAACCTAACACCTGTTCAGAACATGTCTAAGTACCATTCGAACTTAAAAAATGGCCTAACAATGCTCAAGTATAATTTCGTAACTCATAACCTACCAAAAAAATTCAAACATTGTAAAAAAAGCACTTCAAGACCCAAAATGGCAATTAAGTGTGTGGATGCAACAAACTGAGTCTCAAACAAACCTAAAAGGTGTTCAAATCGTGTCTAAGTATCACTTGAACTATCAAAATGACCCAACAAAACTTAAGTGTAATTTCGTAAACCATAACCTACCAAAAAATTCAAAAAGTGTGAAAAAAGCACTTCAAGACCGAAAATGGCAACCAAGTGTGTTAGTGCCACAAACTTTGTTTCAGACCAACCTAAAATGAGTTCAAAACGTGTGTAAGCTTTCAAAACGATCGAACAATGCTTAAGTATAAGTTCGCAAATCACAACCGACCAAAATTCCAAAAAGTGCGATAAAAGCACTCTAACACCCAACATGTCAGCCAAGTGTGCAAGTTCAACAAACTTAGTTCCAAACCAAAATAAAAAGAGTTTAAAACCTCTGAACATTGCTTGAGTGTAAATTCGTAACTCATAACCGACTAAAAAGTTCAAAAAAGAGTGAAAAAAGCACCGAGGACCTAAAATGGCACAACCCGACCAAGTATGTAAGTGCAACAGACTTAGTCTCAAACAAACTTAAAAAGTGTTCCAACCGAGCCTACGTATCACTTGAACTTTAAAAGCAACCTCACAAAGTTTAAGTGTAAGTTTACAACTCCCAACGTACCAAAAAGTCAAGAACTGTGAAAAAAGCACTTCAAAGACCACAAAAGAAATGACAACCAAATGTGTAAGTACAATAAACTTAGCCTCAAACCAACCTTAAAAGTGTTCAAAACGAGTCTAATTATCACTTGAATTTTAGAAACGATCTAACAAAGCTTAAGTGTAAGTTCGTTACTCATAACCTAGCAAAAAGTTAAAAAAGTGATTAAAGATTTTACTGATAATATTGACTTCATTACTTGGCGCTTCAACGCTTTCTTTTGAAATTAACTGTTCTTGAATTGCAATGACTGCATTTTCAAGATAAGATATTTGTTGTCTGTTTTCGTTGATTTCCTTTTTAAGGACCTTGATTTCATGTTGGAGGTCTGTGACTTTGACTGGCGTAGCATGTTCTTTAGACAACTGATTCATCATAGCTTGAAAGCTGAAATTCATCGAATCTTTGAACTTTTGATCGGGAGTCTCTAGGTCCTTTTGAAGCCTCAAAAGTATCTTTTTTCTAATTGCATCATCATTGACTTCTTCGATGATGTCTAAGAGACCTTTTTGGGTGTTTGTGAGAACATTAATACAACCAGAACAGGAAAATGCATCTTCGTTGTCTGTCTCATTTTTGAACGACGACGGTTCTTCTGAAGATTCTTCGAGGACATTGAGTAGATCTTCTTCCTTCTTAGAGGAGAATTCCTCTTCTCGAAAGATAGTTCTTCAGCTTTAATAACCTTCAGCAGAGATTGCTTTTCATTTTCATCGATCTCCATTTGGTTAATTTTTTTTTGAAAACGGGGCATCGATTGGCATAATGACCATTTTTATTGCATTTGAAACAAGTGGTATTTTCTTTGAAAAATTTCCACTTGTTCTTACTTTTTCCATGGTACTTTCTTTTGCGGTTAGAGTACCCATACGATTCACTCAATTTACTCCTTCCGAAAACTTTCTTGGATCGAATCTTCTTTCTGGAAGGAGGAGTGTTGTCAATTCCATACTGCTTGCAAAAAGATCCCAATTCTCTTCGATAATCTAAGTCTTTTGCAATCTTTGTAGCATGATTCTGTTGTTGACAGAGTTTCAGGCATACCTTTTGAATAGCTGAATTGATATCTCTGTAAGAGATGCCTTCCCAATCTATATTCGTTCCTCTACTATTAGTGACCATAGTAGAATAGAAATTTTCTCTAACATACTTAGGTAGTCCCTCTACATATCTGTGTTTCCAGACTACATCTTTGCATGTTGTAAGGTTATAAAGACATGACATAAAAGTGTATTTATACACTTGACGTCGCTCATTTTGGGGCATTTCATTCCCAGAAGAGCTTCCATTGATTGATCACTGTATAGGGTGTTTCTTCCTACAAAGTGTTTGATAGTCGCGTAAACGAGGGTGTTTACTAAGTTTGGCTGGATGGTAATAGCGTCGCCATTAGGTCTTTGTTTCATGTTTTCTAAAATAGTGTCCTTTATGGCTTCTCTGTTTGCATCAGTAAGATGATTGTGCCACCAACTTCTGAGGTTTCTTATAAACCCTGTAGTTAATGCATCAACAATCTCTCTTTCATTCTTCTAAGATAGCTTGTTGCATCAACAAATATTTCTCACAAAATGATCATCATCTACCCTTCAGAACATTCATCAATGTTCCAAGTTTCGATATTATTTCCATCAAATGATCGAAAATTTAGGCATTAAGTCATCCCATCCTAGATCTGGTGGTGATGGCCTTTTGTAATGATTCTTCGTATCAGTGTTGTGAACCTTGATAAGAAGAATTTTCAGAGAATCATAGCTAATTGTATTGAGGCTTTCCATTCCAAAATTACTAATTTTTCTTTTGGAAGAGGTTCTTACGTGTTCCTTAGAAATGGATGTTTCTGAAAGCTTCCTTGTCAGTTCCTCAAGAAGCTCATTAGTACTTGATCCCTTTAATTTTATATGTAGGGAGTTTGGTTGCACTATTGGTTGGTTGGGGTTAACCTTAGGTAATCCTGGCCGCTCCGAAGGAGCTAGAGTTTTTCCTTTTTGTCTGGTTTCATTTCTTCAATAGATCTTGACAAAGTAGTCAAGACTTTATTGAAGTAATTGAGTTGCTGTTGAATGTTTTTTATTTCTTTAACACCAACAGTTTTGGTTTTCTCTTTATCGATGGTTTTATAAGGTGAAAAGACAATTGCGGCACTTGGCATTTTTGGGTGAGGAAAAGAAGCTTCCTCCTCTAGAGGGTATTCTGAGAGAATTTCTTTTCCAGTTGTAGTCCTACAAGTGAGAGGTTTGCTGATAACATGAATACTAGCTTCCTTAACCTTTTGATTGACCCTAGCTATGAATTCGTTTTTTGGTAGAAATTTGGGTTTGTTGTCCCAATTTTTCTTTTTGATATATTAATCAACATATTTTTCATAATAATGATCGTATAGAGCTTTGTTTTCGAGAGTTATTATATTTACCTGGTTGTAAATATTTCTATATTTTCTCTCCATGTAAGTTTTGTAATCTATCTTTTCGGTTAATTTGCCAAAATCCAGATTTCATATCAAATTTTGAGAAGATCTTTGCATTAGCGATTCGCTTAAGCAAGTCTTGGCGATTAGGTATTGGGTACCTAATCCATTTGAGCACTTTATTTAGTGGTTTGTAGTTAATGACCAGGTAAGGCACCCCTTGTTCATTCTCAACCTGATTGTTAACGTAAAAGGCCGCACAAGACCATGGGCTTTTTTATGGGCTTATTTATCTCTTCTTTTGGATATCAAATATCTTCTTGAAGCAAGTATCAACTAGGTCTTGCTCATTTGAATAGGTCTAGCCTTTGTAGGAATTTTGGTCTCGTCAAAATTATCGACGTAAGGAAGGTCCACTATATGCCTTTTTCTAGCCCAAAAGGCATTGGGTAAATTGGAACAAATCTCAGAATCGATCCTTTTTAAGATAGATTGGATTTTTATTTTAATAGAAGGTTTATTGATTTCTTCACTGATTTTCTGTCCTTTTATATCATCGTGAAGAAATTCAATTTGCTTCTCTTTCTTTGAGATGAGATTAAAACTTTGCACGATTTCACTTTCAATTGAAGAAAGATATCTTTGAATGACTGGTTTACAGAATTCAAAGATAATTTCCTTTCCAAATTTTTGAGAAGTTAATCCCTTGTCAGAAACTGTAAATGGATAAATTTTGGTAAGAAATAGAGTACCCAAAATTACTTCTTCGGTAAGGCCTCTAACGAGAGAAATGAATTCACTAGGCACACTTCGTCTTTACAAACATGTACCTTGGATAGATTGTAGTTGATTTTCAAAGAATTATTACTAGCCCATTTGAGATTTTCCCTAGTTATCTCAAAGTATTTAGATGGAATAATTCCTTCTTGAATCACATTTTGATCAGCACCTGAATCGATTAGGGCTATTGCTGCAAACTTATAATCTTTTATGTAACCTTCGTTAGCCATTTTTTATTAAAGATTTTACTGATAATGTTGATTTCATTACTTGGAGTTTCAACGGTTTCCTTAGAAATTATCTGTTCTTGAATAGCAATAACTGCATTTTCTAGATAGGATATATGTTGCCTATTTTCGTTGATTTCCTTTTTAAGGACCTTGATTTCATGCTGGAGGTACGTTACTTTGATCGGTGCAGCATAATCTTTTGATAACCAATCCATCACAGCTTGAAGGCTGAAATTCATCGGATCTTCGAACTTCTGATCAGAAGTCTCAAGGTCTTCTCGTAATCTTAAAAGTATCTTTTTCTAATTGCATCATCATTGACTTCTTCGGTGATGTCCAAGAGGCCTTTTTGGGTGCTTATGAGAATATTAATGCAGCTAGAAAAAGGAATTTCATCTTTGTTATCTGACTCATTTTCAGACGACGAAGGTTCCTCTGAAGATTCTTCAAACACTATAAGAGACGAGGGTACTCCCGACGCACAAATACGTCGGCGAAAATGCAACGTACGTCGGGAAAGGATATCCCGACATACAAAACGACGTCGGGAAGAACGTCGGGAGAAATGCGTCGCGAGAGGCTTTCCCGACGCGGGGAGATGCGTCGGCATCGACGGCGTCGGGAAAACCTTATTCCCGATGCCGTCTATCCCGACGCATCTCCCGGCGTCAGGAAAACCTGTTTTTCGACGTTTTTTCTCGACGTAATGAACGTCGCGAAATCTTTTTTATATATTTTTTAAAATATTTTATTTTTACTTTTTTCCTTATAATATTTTGCTCAAACATTCACAATGATGTTCGGATTGCTCAAAAAAATTTCGCGACGTTTTGGATTAAATTAAAATAAATTAATAAATATACAAACACAAATTAAAAAAATATAATTAAAATTAATAATACGAATAAGTTGACTACAACAAAATATAGTTCTCAAAATAGAAAAAACATAAACATAATGAAAAATCTCCCAACGAGGTGCGTATGCGCGTCATGCTACACCTTCGGTCCTAAAAATGGTATAAAAATAACTAAGTTTAATACATAATCATATATTGCAAAAACATAAGAATAATAGAGACATATATGACGTACCGCAGAGCTAGGGATCATGTGGTGGTCCCTGTTGTGCACGAGTTAGGTCTTCAATCATCTTTTTCATAGCTTCCACTTGTGAAGCTAATGCTTGGTGATTTCTATCTTGTACTTCAATCCGTTCCAAAGCTTCATGAAGTTTAGCTTGTAATTCAATCTCTTTTTGTGTGGACTGCGAACAAGATGTCGACGAACTGCTTGCACTTGCCGTTCTGCGGGCCTTCGGCTTGGGTCCCCAACCAAGGCCTTTTGAGTAGCCTGGTCGTCTACCCAACACCTGATCGCATATCTCATCCTCAGAGAGTGGCTGACTACCCTCTGGGGTAGGCTGGGATTGGAGTTCCAGCATTTGATTCTGCAACAAGTTTAAAAATTATGTTAGGTAACGCGTAAAAATATATAATAAAAGTGGATAATTAATAAAAAATTATGTTTGGTAACGCGCAACAAATTTTCGTTTTGCTTCATAAAATGAACTAGGAATAGTACTATTACACATTGGAAACGTTGCTCTTAAAAGTTCTAACAACATGTCGAACGACTTGTTACTCCAACCATTTAGAACTTTCACATGCATCAACTTAACCAAAAAATTCAACGACGAAAATTCAGAACAACCGGGGTACAACTCATTACGTGCTTGATTCAATAAGTTCTGAAATATATTATTTGTTGTATCTTCATCTATATTTACCCCAACATTCATCGCCATTTCATCTTCCAAACGAAATTCCTCTATTTCCTCTTCATGTTCAATAGGGGCTTGTAAATCATTTAGCATACCAAAGATATCACCTTCTTCATTAAATTGTGTACTACTAGTTCCTTCATTAAAAGGATTACTACTAGTTCCTTCCTCAAAGTTTTCTGTACCTCTATAGCTTAATGACTCTCCATGATACACCCATTCTGTGTTGTAGGGGGATATTCCAATAGTCAGCAGATGTCGTTCCACACCCTCTAATGAGCTCCAATTTAAATTCAAACATCTCTTGCATGGACACCTCAATTGTCTGTAAGCATCAACGTGAAATTTGGCAAATTCTAAAAATTGGGTCACTCCATGTCTATACTCAAGGAATAACTTATTTCTAAGTTTCATCCAACCCTTATCCATCGTTTAAGTCCCTAAAACATAAATAGGTTTGATTAGAAACATATGTCTCTCACTCTCTCACATCCATAACTTACTCCCCTGAATTTTCACTATTTTTCAATAACTAAGTTCAAACTATAGATGCTACCATAACTGCAGGATAGCCAACACAACCTAATTATTAACAACAAAATACTTCAAAATATCTTCGAATCCTACAAACCCCTCCAAACTACAGAGGCTACCATAACTGCAGGATAGCCAACACAACCTAATTATTAACAACAAAATACTTCAATCTATCCTACTACCACCCCTTGAAACCAGCAAATTGATCAAAACAAAAAAGGCTACCATAACTGCAGGATAGCCATCCCAAACATAAACAAATTCAAAACAAAAAAGCGGATAGCCATCTCAAATCAACAATAAAAATATTCAACACAAACAGGCTACCATAATTGCAGGATAGCCAAAACAAATCTTAACACACATATTACATTCCCAATTCAATTTAACTATTAACTTCCCTCCCCCTCTAATTTCAATTTTCAATTCAACTATAAATTCCCCCCTCCCCCCCCCAATTTCAATTTTAAATTCAATTTAACTTAAACCCCCTCCCTCTAATTCAATTTTAAATTTAACTATACATCCCCCCCCCCCAATTCAATTTAACTATTAACCCCCCCCCCCCTCCCCTCAATTTCAATTTTCAATTCAAATATAAACCCCCCTCCCAATTCAATTTTCAATTTAACAATAAACCCCCTCCCCCAATTCAACCCCCATTCAATTTTCATTTAACTATAAAATCCCCCCTCAATTCAATTTTCTAAAACAAAAATCCTAAACCATTCAAATTTCAAATTTCAATTTCAATTCAACCACAAATTACACACACTCTATACAAAAATACATTTAACAAACAAAAATATATTCCAAAAGAAAATCCTAAACTAATTTTCATCAAAAAAAGCCTTAAACTAATTTTCATCAAAAAAAAACCCTAAAACATAAACTTAAACTAAATAAATTTTCATATTTCACTTACCTAAAGTGGCAGACGGCGGCGAGAGACAACAGCGAGGGAGGGCGGCGACGGACGGCGGCGGAACAACGGCAGAACAACACAATCGCGACGACTTCTTCTCCTTTCTTTTTCTCCTCTTGGTTTCGGTTCTGTAATTTAGAAAACTGAAACGAATTTAAAGGGGATTTCTCGACGCAGTGACGTGGCGTCGGGAAATCCCTCAAAACGCGTCGGGAAAAGGGGAATTTCCGACGCTCATTAAACCCTTTTCCCGACGTTTCACACGGCGTCGGGAAAAACTCCTATTCCCAACGCCGCTCCCGACGCACTGTTCACGGCGTCGGGAATAGTTCGTTTTTTTAAATTAATTTACCCTTTTCCCGACGTATTCTTGCCGACACCTTTGTGGTGCTTCGGGAAAGATTGTTTTCCCGACGCATCTCCCGACGAGTTGTTGACAGCATCGAAAAATCCCTTATTCCCAACGTTCTTTGCCGACGTGCTTTTCGGCATCGGAAATGCTCCATTTTCTTGTAGTGAAGGATGGCATTGAGCAATCCTCTTTCTCATAAAAGAATTCTTCTTGCTCTAAAGATAATACTTCAACTTTGATAACCTTTAACAGAGATTGCTTTTTATTTTCATCAATATCTATTTGGTTAATTTTTTTTAAAATGGGACATCGATTGTTATATGGCCTTTTTTATTGCATATAAAACAAGTGGTATTTTCTTTATAAAATTTTCACTTGTTCTTACTTTTGCTGTGGTACTTTCTTTTCCGATTACAGTACCTAAATAACTCTATTTATTCTTTCCAAAGATCTACTTGGATTGAATCTTTTTCCTAGAAGAAGTGTTGTCAATTCCATATTGTTTGTAGAAAGATCCCAGTTCTCTTCGGTAATCTAAGTCTTTTGCAATCTTGGTAGCGTGCTTCTGTTGTTGACAGATTTCCAGAAACACCTTTTGAATTGTGGAATTAATATCTCCATAGTGGAATAGAACCTTTCTCTAACATACTTAGGTAGTCCTACATATTTATGTTTACAGACTACGTCTCTGCATGTCATATGGTTATAAAGACGTGACATAAAAGTGGCTATATACCACTTGAAATCGTTCATTTTGGGACATTTCATTCCTAGAAGAGCTTCCATTGATTGATCACTGTATAGGGTGGTTCTTCCTACAAAGGGCTTAATAGCCGTGTAAACGAGGATGTTTACTGAATTAGGTTGGATGGTAAACAGTGTCACCATTAGGTCATTGTTCTATTTTTTCCAAAACAGCTTCCTTTATGGCTTCTCTATTTGCATCAGTAAGATGATTGTGCCACCAACTTCTGAGGTTTCTTGTAAACCCTACAATTAAGACGTCAACAATTTCTCTTTGACTCATTCTCCTAATATAGCTAGTTGCAGCAACAAATATTTCTTGGAAAATGATCATCATTTGCCCTTCAGAACATCCATCAATGCTCCAAGTTTCGATATTATTTCCATCAAAAGATCGAAAATCTAGGCGTAAGTTATCCCATCCTAAGTCTGGTGGTGATGGCCTTCTGTAGTGATTCTTCATATCAGTGTTGTAAACCTTGATAGGAAGACTTTTTGGAGAATCATAGCTGATTGTATTTAGGCTTCCCATTCCAAAATTACCAATTTCTTTTTTGGAAGAGGTTCCTACGTGTTCCTTAGAAATGGATGTCTCTGAGAGCTTCAGTGTCAGTTCCTAAGTAAGCTAGCTCATCAGTATTTAATCCCTTTAATTTGATATCCAGGGAGTTTGGTTGCACTATTGGTCGATTGGGGTGAACCCTAGGTAATCCTGGTCGCTCTAGAGGTGTTAGAATTTTTCCCTGTTTATCTGGTTTCATTCCTCCAATCGATCTTGACAAAGTAGTCAAGACCTTATTGGAGTAATTGAGCTGCTGTTGGATGTTTTTTATTTCTCTAACACCAACAATTTTGGTCTTCTCTTCATCAATAGTCTTATAGGGTGAAGAGATAATTGCAGCACTTGGCATTTTTGGGTGAGGGAAAGAAGCTTCTTCCTCTGGAAGATATTCTGAGAGAGCTTCTTTGGCTTTTTGATTGACCTTAGCTATAAATATGTTTTTTGAAAGAAATTTGGGCTTGTTGTCCCAGTCTTTCTGATTAATATACTGATCAACATAGTTTTCATAATATTGATCGTATAAAGCTTTGTCTTCAAGAGTTATTGTATTTATCTAGTTGTAAATATTTCAAGATTTTCTCTCCATGTCAGTTTGAGTAGGCGACCAAGATCCCTCAGACTTCTCATATTGAACGTCTAGAATGGACTGTTCCAAATCCATTGACATTCTCATTGAATTAGACCTAGCGATTGGTCTTTCCCTAGTGGTTGGACGACACTCTGAAATACTGGATCGTTCACTATAGATTTCTCTAATTGGGAGATGATAGGGTTCTTCTTGAAATTGAACTTCAACGTGTGCATCATCGTATTCGAATATCTGAGTCGTGCTACTCTGCCTAGTCCTAGGGGCAATCACATGCTCGATAGACCAGACTGGAATACAAGTTAGCTCGCTCTAGTCTAAAAGTTTGGAACCGTCATGGAAGACCGTTCTAAATTGACTTCCATCAGCATTGTGTAGTTTTTTAGAGATACACCCAAAGCTTTAGGAGAAGCACTGGTATACATCATTTTATAATACAAGACATACAAGACTGGGAATGGGTACGATCTATTCTTAAGACGTAGTCCTTTGGCTCGAATATCTAGGCATAAAACATCATAGATATTCTTATCTTGAAGTGCAACTGTGAATCCAAGCTTACAAGTGAAATAGACTGGACCGTTGTCGAGGTTTGGTTGAACGATTCCTAATAAAGAATTAGAAAAGTTTAGATGCCTTTTATCTCTTAGGGCAATATAGATCGTGCAGGGATGAGAGCCCTTTTGCACAGTGGAAGAATTACAGAGACTTTAACTCAATTTAAATTGGAACCTAAAAATACCTATATATTGGTAAAACCTAAATTAATTATGGCTAAACATGTTTACAAGAAATATTATAGAGAAAAAGAACTTACGCGTATTGATGACTTTGAATCTACCAAACGCCAATTTAGGGCACCACCACTTAGAAACCTTCATATTCTCTACATTGAGATGGTTTATGGGAACCAAATTGGAAGGAGGGAATTATTGGAGAGAAAAGAAATTTCAAAGAGAAACGATGTACGTAAGAGTCACATAACCCTTTAGTATATCGTACCAGTAACTCCCACTTCTTGGAAGTTGAGAGAAAAGTGGGAACGTGGGAAAACCACCCACGTTCCCTTTTAATTTAATAAATTAATATTAAATTAAATTAATATCAAAATAATTAATTAAATTATATTATATTTAATTAATATTTCATTTAAATCATATTTAAATGAATATCCGTCACATAAGCTATAGTTTTAATTTAATTAATCTAATTAAATCAAATTTAATTAAATCAAAATAAACTAAACTATTAATTAATTCTCCAATTAATTAAATATCTTATATTTAATTTAATCCAAATTTGAATCATATTCAAATATGAATTTCTCTCGTAACCTATAGTTTTAATATATATCATATTAATATTAAATTTTAACCTATAGTTTTAGTATGAATTTAATTCACATTAAATTAATATTTGAATAAGTTCAAATACTATATTCTCTCATAAATTAATTTTGAATCATATCCAAAATTAAATTTATATATTAAAGTCTAATTAAAATATAAACTTTATATTATAATGTATCACCATACATTATATTAATTCCCAAAGTATATTTGAACATTTCAAATTACAACCAATATAAATAAATCTCATCACCCTTTACGAGCTAGGAAGGGGACCTAATGAACCTACAGATCAGAAGCTACAACGATATGAGATTAATTAGTTAAACTCATTAACCACATTAATCAATATTCGTTAACTATGTGTACATTCCACTAAAGACTCACCACAGCTGAACTCTTCTCACTATAGATATATTTTTGTGTCCACGGATATAGACAAATACTAGTAAGTTAGTCCTTTACAAGTGTTCGTAACACCAGCTGGGTCAAATTACCGTTTTACCCTTAGGTTACTTCTAGTCCTTAAATACCAATGCTCCTCTAATGAACAACCTGTTTATGGTCCAACCACTAAACAAAAACTCCTCTCTTACCATAAAGAGGGTAGGGCCCTTTGTTCAAGTCCTGGAGACACCATTTAAGGGAACACTTATCTACTTACCCTAAAGGCGGGAAGGAGTGAATCCCATCTTGTGTGATTATGTTTCCAGCTCCCCACTCAATCTTGTCCCAAAATTGATAAGCACATTAAGTCGGCAATCCGGCAACTTTCACCCGTACAAATCAAAGGACAATCCCTCGCAAACAAGAGTTCATAATACACTCAGGATTAAGACTAAGTTACCTAGATCATCCTAATGAAATAGAAACTCAACTAGTTAATGGAGTTACATCTAGTGATTGTTATTTCATGGTTCGATCTTATGCAAACTCATTGCATGGATACACTCACTTGCATGTCGCATACATGAACGCATTGGGTCAATGTGTTTTTATCGAATACAAAGTGAGTCGTATCCTTAGTGTTACCAGGATAAGGTATCTAGCCTTAACCCTATACTGTAGACCCTTTAAGCTGATCTTGAACATTGATCCCCATATGTCTCTACATACTGTTCAAGATTCATCAAAACAGCTTAGAATGTTAGTTTATTGGATTTAGGTTATTAAGACAAAAACTAATAATATAATCAATAACATTTATTGAAATTATAATAATAAAACACTTTATTAATAACGGTCAATGGAATATATTTACTATCTACGAGTTTTAGGACATAAAACCCAACAGATCGGTATATCCAATCATGTCCTAAAGAGTGGTTTTATGATTACTTGAATGCATTCTATGTGCAAATATCTATAATTGTATCTGTGACATAGTTCAATATTTTTATTTGCAAGAAGACGGTATTTCGAAAAGTCTTCACTTACCGGAATGTTGTCTTCTAAAATCCTTACTCACGTTTTCTCTAAAATTAAAGAAAGGATGAGCGTAGATTTCTTTGAGTTCAAGCTTTGGAATAGACCAATTTTGGAGTCTATTCTCATTGTAAGACAATTGATTTTCTACCCTACTATATTTGGATAGAGTTTCTTTCAAATTCTTGGAATTAAATTTAGAATTGTTTGAGGAAGAAGAAGAAGTTTCAATTATGGGTGGATTGAGGGACAATTTCTTTTTTAGTTTAGACAGCATAGGAAGAGAAGAAGAATCCAAGAATTTTAATAGTTTCCTTCTAATATAATTCTAAAAATCTTTTGTCTAGGCTAATCCTTTTCTTTTATCATGGTTCAAAATCATTTATATCAATCGATCTAATTTAAGAAATTATAATCAAAATTAATTCCTTAAATTTCTTGTACCTAAAAGAATGATATGAATATAAACATTAGGAAATTATAATGAAAAGATTTCGCGAATTAGAGAGATAACCATGATAAAGAATTTTGATAAAGAAAAAGATTAAATCTAGAAAAAGAACTAAAAGAATATTATTAGAAATTAACTATCATCCTTCCCGGATTCAAAAGAGGAGTTTACTCCATAGTTTGAGAAAGAGAATAGAGAAAGATGAGTGAAGGTCCGTTATTTCTAAATTCTTGAGGTGAAGGGACCACTTCTTTGGGAGTTCAACATCTCATGAGACTGGTGATCTCATCTGACTACACAATCATAAAAAGGTGGTGATCTCGAGGGACATCCATGTGAGTACGACTCTAATAGATAAAGTTAACAAAATACCCTATCCATAGCATGTAGCACATTATAACATCATAAACATGACATAATCATAACGTTCTTAATCATGAGATTAATATTTCGTGCATCAACATTAACATAAATCAGTCATCATCATCAACATAACTCAATCATACTATCAGTCATCAACATAGGTCATTAATAATTATGCATTTTTAGCTACATCAATGCATAATAGATAAATCATATGCAAACTCTTAACTTCAGTACGAAGGTCTAGTAGAAGAATCTCTTACCTAGAGATTAGCTTAACCAAAAATATTCTTAACAGCAACAGTTAAGCTTCCCAAGAATAAATCCTAAATAGTAAGGGAAAAATATACTAAATTCAATAACTTAACATTTGCTTAAAGATCCAAAAATCCATTTAATTCAACTTACCAAAAGTTGAAGTTGAATTCTAATTCAACCTTAATTGGGCAAAAATCAAAGCTCTGAGTTTCTCCAATAAACTCTAGCCAAGCCTTTGTAAAAATATAATCCAACTTAAATGAGATTCCATCTTAAAATCCAAAATTAAATTAGTTAGGGTCAAAAAATTAATATCTCGTGGGTATTATCCAAAGCCCATTAAAAACTTACCAAAATAGAGGGAAAAAATACCAAAAATTTAGGTGGGCGACTTGGCCAAAGGGACAAATTGGCTCGCGGCTTGGATTGGAGGTAGAAAGCGCGCAAGGCGCAGCTTGGCTTACACGCTTAAGGGTGGCTCAACTTACGCTTATGACTTGGAAGGGGAAATTTGGCTCGGGTGCTTGGCTAAGACGCGAAGAACGGCTCGACTAGAGACTTGGTCGCCGATCGATGACTATAAAGGAGATGCAACCAACAACGTTGATGGAGGAGATGCGGCGGTGAGCGACGATGCACAGCAGAGGCTTCGACAACTCGACTTGAACAACAACTTGAATGGATGACATTTCGTGGTGCCTGACAATCGAAGGGAGGGAGATGACAGCATGCGACGGAGGTTGACGAAGAACCAAGGCGGCAGCGGCTAGGGTTTGTGAAAGTGAATTAGGATTTTTGTCAGCAGAAGAAGAACATAAATAGTAAATCATGTTTTCCAAGGTCTATTTAAGGAAAATATTATTATTATTATTATTATTATTATTATTATTATTATTATTATTATTATTATTATTATTATTATTATTATTATTATTATCTTTTCTTTTTTCTTTATTCTTTTTCCAAAACAAATCCTAAACCTTTTCTCTCCTCATTTAATACCAATCCAATCTCTTTTTTATCTTCTTTTTCTCTTCTCTAAAAAATAATATCAAATATTTCTCTCTACTCTATCACATCTACTTTTATCTTCCCAAAATAATATATATTTTCTTAAATAATTATATTATTTTTAAAATATAATTATCCTCAACTTCATAACTTAATTAATTATATAATCATATATATATAGTATATATAATCTCACCAATTTAAATCAACCAATAACATTTAACTTAAATCAAATCTTTCAACACCAAAAGTTCTAAATTTTAAATAATTAATTAAACATTTTTCTCAAAAATATCTAATTAATTCTAATTTCTACAAAATCAAACAATTCCTGGTAATATCTCAAATTGTCTCCAATTAACACCTCAATAATTCCAACATAACTAAAATTATTCCAAGATAATAAAAAAAATTAAAAAATTAAAAAAATTAAAAATTACCTTATTTTGGGACGTTACGTTAAACCATTATTATTATTTTTTTTTTTTGCTTCAAGATTATATTTTTTTAATGTTTGTTTAAACTTAAAATTAAATCTATATTTCATAAGGTTTCCTGATTGACTTTTTTAATAACCCATATCGATTTCGCTAAAAAATCCTATAATTGAATCTAGAAATTTCTGGAAGTTCGAGATTTGATCGTAGGAAAAAATAAATTTAATCAATGTTTTAAAAAAAATTATTCGAAGACTAAGCTATGATAGAATTTGAGAAATTCTTAGAATTTTTCATTTTCTTAAGGTGAGATTTTTTTCCTTGATATAGTCTAATCAATGAAATATATTTCACTTATTTTACAGGATCATTGCTTCCAATATTAGAGTAATGAGCAATGAAATAAGACATATATATAAAAAATCTTTGTTTTTCTAAATGAATTTTATTCAGGACATTAAATTTAGCCACCGTTTTCTAAACGGGTGTTATGGGATGTTAACACCTTCCCGGTACACAAATAACTTATGAGCTCAACTTTAGTTGTTTTTTTCGCAGTAGTTCCAATCACACCGTAAAAAAATATTGGTGGCGACTCCCTTTTTTCGTTTTTAAAATTAACCCTTTTTAAAAACAGCGGCCGCTCAACATCGTCTTGAGTACGTGCCAACAATTATCATAAATTTTTTTCGATTTTTGGAAACGTCCCTCGAAAAAATTTGACTTTATTTTTGAAGATGTTAAAAAGTAGATAATAAAACCCTAAATGGAGTATGAAATTAGTACTTGTAAACTTAATTTTCAAGAACTCAAATCCAAAAATCAAATGGCCATCAAACATGGACTAAACCATTACAAAATTTTAAAAAAATATTGAATTTTAATTTTAATCATATTGTAAAACATAATTATATATTATAAATATAGATTTTCATAATCTACGTGAGTTATCAATAATTTTCATAAAACTCTCATTTAATTCCATGATGTAACATTTATCTTATTGAATTTTATATTGTATCATAAACCATGACATGTTGGGTGTATGGTACTTTTGTAAGATATATTATAATCAAGTTCAATCGTTTCTATGCTCTTTTCTACTCATTTCTACTCTTTGTTTTATTGTTTTGGTTTTCTTCCAGTGTTTTACATAATAAATCAAATATTTCTGCAATAGTCAGCTTGTTATATATTTTAAATTGCATGGGTGTAAATTATTAAAATTCACAATTCTAGCACGAAAATCAAAAGTAATTCTTTAGTCTATAAAGAAACCCGCCACACTTTATGAAACAAATTATTTATCAAAATAAATTAATTCCCTAATATAGATATTTGGTGGAGTTTTTTCTTTTTAATATAACAAACTGGTCTAAATATTTATACCGTTATAGAACAATTCTAAAAATAGAAAAAATCTACCTGCTCACAATGAAAAATACAAAAAATGTCTCAGTTAACACCCGATTAATCGGCCACACATGCACGCGAGTAATATTTTTTTGAATGATTGTGTGTTACAGCCATGATACACGATCATGTAGTCCTTTTTTAACGATGAGAAAAAAGGATTTAAATTTAACGATTGTGTTGACCATGGTAAACGTCGTGTTGATTATGATAAACGATTGTGCAGTCTAATGTAAATGATCATTAAAAATATTAAATATAACGATTTTATTGACCATGCTAAACGATCGTGTTGACTATGGTAAGCGATCGTTTAGATTGATCTTGTAGTTCTTTTTAAACGATAGAAAATGGGTTTCAAATTTAAAAGGTCGTATTGACCATAGTAAACGATCATTTGGATAATGTCAAAATGATATTTAAACGATCTTGATATTCTTGAATATGAGGAAGATGAAGTAGCTTTAAAGAATATAAGAAATAAAATCTAGAAGATGAGATGAAAAAATCTGGAAGAGAAGATGTATAAATCACAAAGAAAAAGGACGAATCGTCCGCAATATTCAAGGAAAAATCTGAAAATTATGAAAATATTTTATTTATGAGCTTTTGTTTTTTATTACCCGGGCTATAAATATTTTTAGGTTTTGCTACATTTATGTAAATTACCCTATTTGGATTATAATTAATTTCATCAAAAGTCAATAAAATTTAAGATAAATATCAATTTACACCTCGAACTACGGAGGTTATTGTGGAATAAGATATTTTGGAACCAATCACAAATTGTCACACTATTTACTAAAATTATTGAATTTGGGATTAACTAAAAATTAATATGTATCCCAAATTAAAATTAAAGACATAAATTGGTCAATTCTGATGACCACGTGTCTTTATTATGACCGTTGGATCAAGTTAATTATTTTGGTCCAATTAAATATTTTACTTGTGTTAAAATCCAATTGAGGAAAAAAATAAGCTTAATTTAGTCTAAAGCTTAAATATGACCAAAATCCATATGGTTGAGCCCATGGGTCTGGTCTATGGACCAACTAGACCCAAGTCCATAAAAGTCCACCAATAGATTTCTCTTCATCCGTAGGGGTTGGAAATCTTTTACTCCAGAAAGTCTAGAAAGAATTCTCCCAAGAGCTAGAAGACTTCCTAACTCTTGAAGTCGACCACTCTCGAAAATTGAAGTTCCTTTGAAGATACAAACTTTCTTCAAAGACTCCAACTTTAAGAACATCATGTGGTCCGCTTTCTCAAATCAAGCGTAAGCATTCGACCGAGAGAGAATTGGAGAATCAAATTCTAGTGATCTAACCATATTGCATCAAATCAGCATAAATAAAATATCAACGTAAGTTCAACTCCACAAATCAAATTTCTTCGAAAATCTCGTGTGAACAGTTGTATCAAATTAGATGACCCTAAACTAATAATTGTATCAATTTAAACCATGGACTTTGGGTTGTATCAATTTATACCATAAACTAAAAGTTGTACGAATTTAAAACTTAAACTTTCACAAATTTATCAAAATTAAACATTAAACTTTCATAAATATATCAATTTAAACCTTTAACTCTCATAAGTGTATTCAAAGTATGACGATAGTTGCATTTATGCCCTTAAATTTTCAAAAGTAATAATTGGACTCCTAAATTTCTAAAAATGTATTAAAATTAGACATTCAAGCTTATAATAATAGTAAAAATTGAACTTACAAATGATAGAAAATTAAATTATCAAATTTATATAATCAATATAATTTATACAATTACGTAAGTTTTTTTTTTTTTTTTGAAAAGGTAATATTATTATACAACAAGGGGGACCTTAGAGCGCTTGAGACTAAGACAACAAGGCAGAAAACGCTCACAAAAATAAGGAGAAACAAAAAACATAACAAAGCATAAAAAAAAAAGTACATCAAGATCATAAAAAGACACAAAAACAAAAAACTCAAAACAATCCCACAAAATAGGTGAAAACAACAATACAAAGAATAAGAAAAACCTCTCGGTCCGAAGACAAGCAGATAAAAATAAAAAATAAAACAAATTAAATAAAAACAAATACACAAGTTTGAGAATCTAATTTTAAAATATGAATAAATACGAGAGTTTAATTTTTTACTTCAAAAGTGCGAAGAATATAATTACAATAACTAGTGTCCTATTTTAGGGGTGTCTACGCTAAAGTGTCAAAGACTAAAGAGGACACTGAATTTGAAGGACTATAGTAATAAATAATTAAAAGTGGAAGGATGAAATGAAAAATGTTATTAAAAATGGTAAGATAGAATGGGGAGAGGTGGAAATTAAATATATAGGTTTGGTGAATGGGGGGGGTGTCATGTATATGGCATGAGCAATGAGAATCGCATGTTGAATCAGCAAGAGAGTGGGGACCACAGAGCCCCTTGTTAGAAATAACAAAAAAAAATCCTCTTTCCCCTAATAAGCAAAATTGAAAATAAAATAAAAATTTAAAAATAAAAAATATCTTGTGTGACAACGATTTGGATGGTGACGTGGCTCCTTATCAATGGCCTCTTAATCTTAGATATTTTCTAACTCCCAAATATCAGTCCCACGCGTGTTCCCCACTCTCCCCAACGTGGACTTCCACTCTTTTCTCCTACCCTTACAATTCCATTTAATTCCTTTCTTGCCATTTCCATTTTCAATCACTCAACTCTCTTTTTCTTTTTTTAAAAAGGACATTTCTTATTTCATCTTCCTTTTTCTTGTCCAATATTAATCTACATTAAAAAAAAAAAAAAAAAAAAAAAGAATCTTAGTAAACAAAGTTTGTCTCCCATGCCTCTTCCTCCACAGGATCCCTCAAGTCCAAGTTGTTGGAAGTTGAACAACGTTGCAAATCGGTCAAAGGAGCGTGGTTTTAGCCATTTTAAGTAAGGATTATCTGAGACCATGAAGGAAGAGAAAATACAGTCCAGAATGATTATAAATTTTACTGCAAGAGATAAAGATTCAACTATCTCAAAAGCTAAAGGATTCTTTGGACGGACTTATTAACAATGTAGTGTGAATAGGCAGCTGGAAGCAATATGATGATTGAGGTGGAGTATATGATACTTTAGAGGTGTTCTAGTAGGTAGAAAATATATTAATTTTTCTTTCTCAAATTAGCATCACATTGATTTTTGTTGGCAAACTCTACTTCCACCCTCTTTTTTGTCACATTCTTAAGAGATGAAAACAGATATCTGCCCATGTTTCAAGTAGGTGTGACTTCATGATAAGATAAAAAAGTAGTTACTACAAAAATTAACTTAAATGACAAATTTTTATAAATATTTGTAAATATAACAAAATATTATAATTTATCTATGATTGGTCAATGTAGAATAAAGATAAACTACCATTCATGTACATCATGATACATATAAACATAAAACAATTATCCATTTTAATCTATCAAGATTTATGGTAAATAGACCGTAATATTTTACAATTATTTTAATTTATTTTGTTATATTTGAAAATAGAAATAAGAATTATAAATTACCAAACAAGTAAAAATTTTAGAAAATAATCATTTGAACCTTCTCCATTTTATGACAAGGAGGAAAACATCTAAACATCTTTTTTAACATCTTTTTAACATCTTTGTATCACGGGCATTAATTAGTCTTCATAACAAAACCTTCTCTTGCAAGCTAAAATAAGAAAGAGATTATTGTAAGCTTGTCGTCCAACGGTCATACACAATTTTATGCACACTGTTGAATATCTTTTTTCTTTTTTTTTTTTTTAAAGAATAAATCATATAACATATTAAATAAAAAATTCAAAAGATGCATGTTCTCATCTACCAACTAAATTTCTCTCAGTTACATAAAAATCTCTCATTTTTTATCATTGTACGACCTAAGGCGTCAACAATACTATTTAATATTGTCAATTTCTTACTTCTCTTTGTTTGGCAAACAAATAACCTCTAACCAATCATATTAGACAATTAGAGAAGAAATATGTATAAACAAAAAAAATCACTGTCATTTCCAACAAGGAAAGGTTATATTAGAGAAATCTTCCACCTGTTTGTAACCAATACTGTTGATATCACCACATGGTCCCTACTGCCCTTAATTTAGGGTACCTTCATGAGTAGCTTCTATTCACGTTACATCATAAGGACTAGTTGGCATCAATATTGTATTGAAGGACTATGAGATCTTGTAACAATTTCCTGTATAAACTTGAAGATTGACACCGTAAACACTACCATTGGAAGATTACTCCCATGGTAGGCAAGACAATTATGACCATCTCACAGGCACATTGGCATACATGCATATGCGCATACAGTTGTTTTAGGTTCTCAACAACTCTCAAAGGACACCAGTAGTCACATACTAGCTACTCAATTTAGCTATAAACTTTATTTGAGTTAGCTAGAACACTACGGTAAAAAAGCTTTCGACAACAAATTTTGATCCTGAGAAAAGAACTAATTTTCTAAAAATATTTTTAAAGAGTAGTAGTCGATTTAAAGATTGGAAAAAAAAATTCTATCTTACATTTAAATTCCCGTAAAAAGCAATCTATTTTTTTTTTTTAAAATTTTATTAAGAGTTCAAAAAATTTTCATCATCCTCCCCTATCCCATGCATTAGGATTGAGTGAGCATCATAAATATAATTTTATGGTATCTTTTATCTTTATATATATAAAAATAAGAATTCATCTAAGCGTGACCAACTTGATGAAATCATCAAGATTCCTTTTTACATAATTTAAAATATAAATTATCCAAACTCATCTTCAAATCTAAAACCTTAAGGCACACAAAAGCACTTTTTATCGTTCAAATTAAATATCACACTCACACACCTCATAATTATAATATTTTATTATTTGTAACACTCCAAATTAAGATAATTTAATTTTAATTATCTTAAGTGTAATTTTAAAAATTTTGGGTGTAATTTTTCTTTCAATTATATTGTTGGGATATCTCATTTGTGGAGATTGGAATTTATTAGATATTTTGGAAAATATTTAATTGTTTAAAGTCGGAATTTTATTAGGGTTGTTTGTTTTAAGAGATTTATATTTGGGAGAAATTTGATTAATTATATGTGATTATTAATTAATTAAATTTGAAGTTGAAATTTATGTAAGGGTATTTATTTTCGGAATGATAAAAGTGATTGATTGGAGAGAGAGATTTGAGTTTAAAAAGTAGATTTGAAGGGTTAGAGAGAGAGGAATTTGTTTTATTTGGGAATAAAATAAGCAAAGGATAAAAGAAAAATAATAATAATAATTTTTTATTATTTTATTAAATAGCCCTTGTGAAGCATGAGAGGTTACTATTCATCATCTTCCTCAAGCAAATCCTAAAAACCCTAATCTCAATTTCCATCAACTCGCTGTCGTCGTCGCCACCCATCTCCAGTCGTTCAAGTCACCGTCGAGATCCGCGAGTCTTCAACCGCAAGCACCCGAGCCATCTCTGTCTCTGTCTGTCTTCGTTTCCGTTATCGGCGCATACCTGAGCCACGCCTTCGCTAAGCCCGACTCGCATCGCGCGCTTGCTAGACTTGAGTCGCACCTTCGTCAAGCCCAACCCGTGCCGAGCCTCCTTGTGCGCGCCTGCTTCAGCTGTGAGCCATGCGTCGTGCACCTGCCTCCTCCAGCCGTGAGCCAAGCAGCCTAGCCAATTTCTCCTCTAGCCAAGTCATTTTAAGCCACCAAGCTTATTTTTTGCCTTTTCACCTATTTTTGGTAAGTTTTGATTGGATTTTTGGCATATCCATCAAAAAATTAATTTTTTGACCCTAATTAAATTAATTTTAGGTCATTTAGTTAGATTTTATTTGGAAGTTTGAGCTGTGGATTTTCCCAACCAAGGATAAGTCGGATTCGACCTCAACTTTGGTAAGTTGAAACAACTAAACTTTTGGGTCTTTAAGCAACCATTAAATTTCTTTTCTTAGTATTTTACCCTTAATGTTTAGGATCTTCTTAGGAAGCTTGACCTTGTTGTCAGGATTTTATTTATTTGGATTTAGCTAATCTCCAATAAAGAGATTCTCCTACTAGACCTTCAAATTTAAGAAAGAGCTTGCATGTAATTTCCCGTTATGCGTTGATGTAGCTGAGATGCATAATGAGTTTATGTTATGATAACTGACAATCAAGACAAAGTTTACGTTTAAGTTGACTGTTAGTTATGACATGGTAGTGTGATGATGATCATGTTTGATAGTGTTGATGTTTATGCATGAATTATTAATCCCATCATTAAGATTGTTACGATTAATATTCATGTCATGCTTATAATGCTATGTTATATTGTATGCTATTGGATATGGTGTACTGTTAACTTTTTTTATTAGAGTCGTACCCACACATGGGTGTCCCTTGGGATCACCACCTTTTTATGACTGTGTAGTCCGACAGGATCACCAGTCCAGTATGAGATAATATGTTTACGAGTGGCTCGACTGGGTCATTCACAGCCTGATTGTCCTAATGTTTCCTTCGAGACTCACTAAAGATCAGTTTGTGCCTAGGTGTTCCTTGTGTTCATTGAAGACTAGTTTTGTCCTAGGTGTTCCTTTGGGTTTATCGAAGATCAGAGATATGTTCCTACAGGATCACATATTATACATGTTCAAGAATGTGCCAGTTAGAGGTACCACTTTACAGGACACTAATAGAAAGTTAACAGCCACCTAGCGGGACTAATAGTAGGTCCCTTACTGAGTATATTTTTATACTCACTCTCTTATGTTTAATTTTTCGAGCAGAGGCAGAGATAAGAGTAGAGGAAAGCTGGCATGACAAGAAGTGACCATGACATGCCATAGGGGACCACTTTTGCTTCCACCTTATGTTATTAGATTTCGATTTCAGTATTTATACACTTTTATTTATTTTACTCTTTTAAAACTATATAAGGCATGAGCTAGGAACTTACTTTTATATTTATTTCTACTTACTTTAGTTATTTATGTTTTTAATGAATATTTGAGTTTTTTTTAATTATGAAAATCTGATATTTTTTATTTTAATTGAAGTAGTTTTATTTTTATTTGAATATTAATAATCTCAGTTTAGTATAAAGAGGTGAGTCGTTACATTATTATTCTTTTTTATATTTCGAACAAACCATATTTTACCTCCATCTTATCTGAATAATGCTAGAATATGAAATTTTATTATATTTTATAAATATTTTTTTAACAGTATTTTCATTTACAATTTTAAACTTCTATCTTTTAACTTGTTATATTTTCTTAGTTTCCTCCCTATTCATTATGAATTTTTTCTTTGGTATAAAAAATCACTTAATACAGATACAACTTATCATATTTCTTCTACTTAATTTAACAAATCATAATTTGTTATATAATAAAGTTTTTTTCTAATTATTTTTAAAATTTTATTTTTAAACATGTATTGTGTTTGTATGATCAGAGGGGTCGCTCAAAAATGATGCATCCAAGCGTTATTATCATTAAAAAAAAAAAAAAAAACATAAGTTGTTATTGTTACTTAATATTAATTTTTAAATTTAATTTAATATAGTTCTCTACTCATAAAATGATAATCCAACCAAATTCTTTGAAATTTAATGAGATAAATCTACCCAATTTATATAACTTTGACTCGAAATGTCGTTTCTTAATCTAAATCAAAGGCTGCTCTTTAAAATGAAAATATTAAAAACCCTATGAGTAAACAATACCAAATGATCAGGGTTTTAAATTAAAAAAAAAAAAAACTATAAATTTAAATCCATCCATAGTTACTTTCAAAGTTAATTGACAATAAGTATTTGATTGGATATAAATGCATGCACATTCCTAAAATTTTAAGATGAAAGATTAATCATAAATTAACAAACACTGAAACTCTTATATAACCTAATTTTGAAGGTAAAAATAATTTTTATCCAAAAATTGTTTAACAAAAATATTTAATCTTTTGATAATACACGGTATAATTATTTTATGTATTAATTATTCTTCAATTTTAATCTCTACAGAGGCAATTTCTTTTATATAAAAGTATTCAAATAATCTAAAATGTAGAGTGAAAATAATAATGAGTAATGTAAAGTTTTAATAAAAAAAGAGAGTAATTTAAGATTTATTAAAAATATTAGAATTAAAATAAAAATATAAAACTAAAACTGATGGAACTTTTAAAAGTAAAAAACAAAAAGAAAAGTCAAAATGATAATTTTTTTAGGGTGAAAATTAAAATAAAAATTAAACCAAAATATTTACAAAAGGTGGGTTTTACAATGATCTGCTTTTAGGATATTGTATTAAAAAATGTTTTGAATTTATAGAATGAATAATTATAGTATAACGATTTAAAATTATAAATCGGAGGTAATGGCAAAGTGGTAATAATATGATGGCATAAGGGCATTTCAATTGACCGCCATCGATGAACTAAATATCTCAATGGGCTCTGTCCAATCACTTCCATTTTCAGGTTCTGACGGAAGAAAAAAAGAAACCGGCGAATGCCAATGGCGAAAAACGATGATGAACCGGAGCTTCAGAGCTCCGGCAAGAGGCTTAAATGCTCTAAGCACGATGATGAACGATACCATCTTGGTAATGAAGAAGAAGAAGAGGAACAGGTAACTGAACTTCCATTGAAGCCTGGGCTTTTCTTCTACCCAATGGCACCAACTTCTTTCGTCGTCTCTGATGCTCTTGAGCCCGATTTCCCAATCATCTACGTCAACAAAGTCTTCGAGATCTTCACTGGGTACCGTGCCGATGAGGTCCTGGGCCAGAATTGGTATGATGAGATTCAATTGCGTGGTTGTTTTAGTTGATTTGTTGTTGTTGTTGCTGGATGATATAGGTGGCAGAGGTGATGTTGGTTTTCGGATGGATTTAGAATGTAATTTAAACAATTTGATGCTTGATTAAGTGATTTGAAATTGAATTAATCCAGAGGCAATTTGTTTTGTGGTTCTGTTCTTTTGTAGTGTAGGCTTTTGAGTTGTGATTTGATTCAATTTTCAGCGCGAATTCCTTTTAAGAAGTCAGTTTTGTAAGCGTTGTCTGTTATGATGTGCTTCGCTGATTCTTTACGCTAACCTTTGTTTGAATTTCTGTTATTACAAGTTATTACATGATAAAGAAGCATATTTCATGATTTGAGCCTAAATTCTGATCGGTACCCTGTTAATAGAGATATATGGGAAGAAAATTGAAGCACATTTTGATTTCTTCGTTTATTTTTCTCTAGAAAAGGCGGTGGGTCTATGGAGAATTTTGGTGAGTCTGATTAAGGAGATGGCTATAAATTCTCCCCTGACTTCATCCAAATTAAGGTCTACACTTTCACCTCCACTAATATTTGTCTATCATTGTTGTGCACTTTCCCTTGGTGGGGCGGTGAGGTTGGTTACCATTTGATTGCCTTAATCCACATTTGAAGTCCGGATGTAGTTGCTTTTCAGAATATCCTGAATGTGACCTGATCCCATTGAGAGTTTTATAATTTCGAATGATTTTGGTTTGGCGATTTCTTGAAACTTCTCTCTCTCTCTCTCTCTCTCTCTCTCTCTCTTACTGACTGATGAATTCTTCATACTTATTTAGTTAACTTCCATGGTTCAGTAATTGCCATTGTTTTTAAGAATTTTATCAACTCATAGGGGCATTCTTTGTTTCAGTCGGTTCTTACAATATAGAGATCCTCGTGCACAAAGGCGCCACCCTTTGGTTGACCCGGTGGTTGTTTCTGAAATCAGAAGATGTCTTGAGGAAGGTGTTGAATTCCAAGGTGAGCTCCTCAATTTCAGAAAGGATGGTACTCCTATGGTGAACAGGTTACGGCTTGCACCCATACATGATGATGATGGGACTGTAACACACATTATAGGAATTCAAGTGTTTTCGGAGACAAAAATAGACCTTAATCGGTTGTCATATCCTGTCTTCAAAGAAAATTGTGCCATTAAATATGATCTATCAGGCAAAAGTGCTCATCTGATTGATCAATCACCATTTGGTCATCATAAAGAAATATGTGGGATACTGCAGCTTTCAGATGAAGTCTTGGCTCATAACATTTTGTCACGCTTGACACCCCGAGATGTTGCATCTGTTGGATCAGTATGCCGAAGGATACGTCAATTGACGAAGAATGAGCATTTAAGGAAGATGGTATGTCAGAATGCATGGGGAAGAGAAGTGACTGGAACATTGGAACAAATGACAAAGAAACTCGGTTGGGGGCGCTTGGCTAGGGAACTTACAACTCTTGAAGCGGTTTGTTGGAGAAAAATGACAGTTGGAGGAGCTGTGGAGCCCTTACGTTGCAACTTTAGTGCATGTGCAGCAGGTAATCGACTAGTATTATTCGGTGGGGAAGGAGTCAATATGCAGCCTATGGATGATACCTTTGTTCTCAATCTTGATGCTGCAAATCCCGAGTGGCGCAGAGTAAGCGTGAAATCCTCCCCACCTGGACGCTGGGGCCACACTCTATCTTGTTTGAATGGTTCTTGGTTAGTGGTTTTCGGGGGATGTGGCAGTCAAGGATTGCTCAATGACGTGTTTGTACTCGATTTGGATGCTCAACAACCAACATGGAAAGAAATCTCTGGTGGAGCTCCTCCATTGCCTAGATCCTGGCATAGCTCCTGTATGATTGAAGGCTCAAAACTGGTAGTCTCAGGTGGATGCACAGATGCCGGTGTGCTTCTCAGTGACACATACTTGTTGGATCTAACAACAGACAAGCCAACATGGAGAGAGATACCCACATCTGGGACACCCCCATCTAGATTGGGACATTCTCTTTCTGTTTATGGTCGGACAAAGATTCTAATGTTTGGTGGACTTGCCAAGAGCGGACACTTACGCTTACGATCAGGCGAGGCATACACCATAGATTTAGAAGAGGAAGAACCCCAGTGGAGGCAACTTGAGTGCAGTGCATTCACCGGAATTGGCGGCCAGAGTGCTGTGGTTCCTCCACCAAGACTCGATCATGTAGCAGTCAGCATGCCCTGTGGAAGGATTATCATTTTTGGAGGCTCCATTGCCGGGTTACATTCACCTTCTCAACTATTCCTTCTCGATCCTGCCGAGGAGAAACCGTCATGGAGAATTCTCAACGTTCCTGGGCAACCACCTAAATTTGCTTGGGGCCATAGTACTTGCGTCGTTGGAGGGACACGGGTTTTGGTATTAGGCGGCCACACCGGAGAAGAATGGATACTCAATGAATTACATGAACTCTGTTTAGCTAGCAGACAAGATTCAGATCTTTGATTCTATTTTAATGTGGCAGCAAACACTCCAAAGGAAAAGTTGCTTCTAAGGAACCAATTGAGACTCCTCATATTTTATAGCACTGTAAGAACAAAAATTTCCCACTCTTTTAGCTGTATTATGATTTTGTTTTCTGTATTTCTTTTCCTTCTTTTTGGTTTGTGTTTAAATTTTGGTCTCCTGTATATATTTATAAAAATATAATATAGATTGTGTTTTTTTTTCCTTCCACTTTTTCTTACCTTTTTGGTTCTGTATTTTACCTCTAAGTGGCCATGATTTTACTTTGTATTGAGAAGCACTTCTGTGTAAATGTAGATGCTTGCTCTTTCTTTTGGGTGTTTTAAGTTTTTGACAAACCGGACCTTCATTTTTGCTGGGTATGTATTTACTTAGGAAATGCCAATTTTGATCTCAAATTTTCTCTGATTACAGGACTTTCTCAATAGCCACATGCTGCTAAGACGCTTTACTATTTTTTTTTCTTTTTTTTACCTTGATTCACTTTGAATGAATCGAATATTAGTGTTGTTGTGCTTATATTAAGTTCTTTCTGTTTCGATCATTTAGTATTACATGAGAGAATGATAAATTTTGGAGGATGGAGTATTCAGTTGGTTATTATAGTTAATTTGTTACAATAGTTTGTGTTCGAGATATAAACTATTTTAGTATGAATTAAAACACAAACTATTTTAGTATGAATTACAAATTAAGAGGTTGAAAGGAAGGAGGTTACTAAGAAGCTAAGAAGCAGATGTGGTTTATATATAAAACTCCAATGACAGATAAGAAAATACTTAATTTCTTGCATACTTTTTAGCTTTCCTAAATTTGGCTTGAAATCAAATTGGGTGGCCAAGAAATTCAATGGAACAAGGAATCTTTTTATGCGTCTTTCTGTACATGCATATAGGGTTTGTATTTTCTAAGTTGCACCTGTCAATTATGATTAAATATCTTATTCATTTTTTAAATTAGATTTATAACTGATTACTTTTGGATAAATCTTAATTAGTTTTATGTTGTTTTCTTCGCCTATATAGTGAAATGCACTTACTAATTTTGGTTGGCATGAAAATAACAGGGATGACAAGAAATAACAGGGATGACAAGAAAGAATAACAAAATCTAAAGTTTACTTTAGATAAATGATAAATTTATTTTTAAATTGCTAAAATAGCAAAACAGTTAATTTCTACGTAATAAATGGGATAACTATGTACTTACTTTACAATATAGACTCCTAAATACAATAGTAAGAAAAACATTTTTCCTCCAAAAAAATAAACCAGTAAAGCATCTACTTTGCATGCAACCATTCCACATCTCCAAAAAAACCTTAGTTTTTCCTTTCCTTTTACTTCTTAAAAGCTTTTCAAGCACATTTGTTCCTTCGTTTTTTAAAGGCTTTCCGGTGCATTCCACCGTCGCTTTCTCTTTCGTCGTTTTTCCATAGTCGGTTTCTCTTTCGTCGCTTTTCCATCGTCTGCATGTCCTTCCTTTTTTAATCGGTTTGCACCACTCAAAGTATCAGTGAGTTGTTCCGTTTCACACTTTTGTTCCTTCTTCAACCTTCAACCTTTGAATTTTTCCTCTGTTTTCTGCATGTATCGGTAAAAAATACCGAGTTCTCAAAATTTTCTTCAAATTTTCTCCGGTTCTAACATTCTTCAAATTTTCTAATGGCTTTCCACCCGCATTTGTTTTCCACCCGCACTGTCGCTTTCCACCTTCTTGTTTTAGTACAAATTTTCGTTTCCCTTAATTCCGGTTGATTGTCTTCCGGTGAATCTTCTATTTTTGTTTCTCTTAATTCCGGTGAATTACATTTTATTTGGCATGATTTTAGTAAGGGTTGGGATTTGATTCTAAACTTAAATATTTCCATTATATTTGCCATAATTTTAGGGAATGGTTGTAATTTGAATTTGAATTTTACTTGAGATTTGAAATTTGAATCTTTTAAATGATTTTTGTTACTTTTTTTAATGTTTTTGTTAATAGTTAATTATTGCATCATCTTTATCATTATTTTAGGAAGTATTCATTGCATTAAAATTTTAGGACGTATTCATTGCGTTAATAGCTAAAGTTTGAATATATAATTATTGAAGGTAAAAATTGGAATAATTAGGGATATTGAAACCAATTGAATATGTTTAGGGATCTTTGAAAGAATATAATAATTTTTTGATTTAGTTTATAATTATTATAAGTGGGTGTGTTCACAAATAGATATTTTATTTGATTTTTCGATCTCCTTAAATATACTTTATTTGAATCTGGACAGTTCTCATGCGTTGAAGGGCAATTTTGGACCAAAAAAGTGGGAAAACTATTTGAAACAGTTAGTTTTGCCATAAATAAATAAATAAAAAATAACAGTTGGTTTTACGATTTATTGAATTAGTTTTACGATTTATTGAATCTAAATAAAACTAAATTTTGATACTAAAAATAGAAATAAATTTAAATACAAATATCAATCTAAGAAAAGCTAGTTTGAGTAAATTAAAAAAATAGGTGGCATTTGTTAATAAGATTACTAAGTTTTTGCATTTTTGCGTAACTCACACTTGCAGCGATTTTGAGTTTTGTGTAAAAAGAAAAAAGAAAAAGTAGTTGTTTCAAAATTAAACAATCAAATTTTCAAAATTTGAAAATGGTTGATTTTAGTTCATTAAATAGATAGGGCACATGTGACCATATGGCCCCAAATGAAAGTTTCCCACGGTATATGACCAAAACGTAAAGTGATGAAATGGCGTAGAAAAAAGTTTCTCAACTAGTGATATGCTTAGGATGGGAAGGCAGCCATGTGTGCAATATGGCCAACACAATGAAACCATGTTAATTTAAAGACAAAAAGATTTGAGGTCTCACTAGATGATATTTCATGATTCACGTCGCTTTTTTTTTTTTTTTTTTTTTGTATATCTTAGCACCAAGAATGTGCACGACCCATCACGGTTGTTTGTTGAGAACACCATGGACTAAAAATGCACAATTTTTTAGTTACACAAATGTTTCTATTAGTTAAGCACTTTATTTTTGTTTTTCTTTCACTTGAGAATTTTAAAACGCACTAGCATGCATATCGTAACATCCACAAGTAAATTTACCATAAGTTCAGGAGTCCATCAACTTTATTGCCTTTATATAATATATATAAAGAAAACTATTTATTTTTTTAATATTTATAGTTAGTTTTGTAATAATAACTATCCACTTGCGATAAATTAACCTAAACAACAATGAAAAATAATTAAAAATGGAATAATACCTTCAACTTTACGTCTTCTAGATTTTTTTTAAATTAATTTTTTTTTATAATATTCTAGATTAAGGGACACTCCAATTCAAGTAATTGGGGATGGACTTGCAGAGCTCGAGAGTGACTTTGACTTCGTTTAATGCAATTTGAGTTTCGTTCATATAACTTAATTTCAACGTTAATGCAAGGAAACTTCATTTCGGGATTGCTTCGATTAACTTTCTAGTCTAGATTAGTGTTTCCAAGTGTAACATAAATGTATATAAACATTTAAAGTCAATTGAAAGAATCCAAACAAGTCCTTAATCTAAGTCAAGGTACATGTAGGTCATGTTTACCCTACTAGAAATGTAATAAATCAAACATTAAACATAATGAGGAATTATAAAAATTCAAAGTACAAAAATAACAATGTTTTTACTGTTATAGATACCGATACCGATACCGATACCGGTACTATTACATTGGTATAATTATAAAAATCAATGAAGGAATTATAAAAATGCCACAATTACCATTATTTGTATCAATTGACCCTAAATGATAAGGTTAACAATAAAATTAAGAAGGCAATTTATGTTTCCAAGATTTTTAAGTAAATATAATGAGAAGACAATAATTTTCATTGATTCATTAATAAAATTTCGTTACGATTATACCATTTTATTAATTTCATTATGATTATACCACTTTATATGGCTAATCGGTAAACGTGGCCGTAATGCAATTCAATTTTGTAGCTGTACTCGTATGAATGTGCGCTGAACATGAAGAATCAAACTTTGTTGAAAATTTCTAGATCTAAAGTCTTTGAATATTGTGATTAGACCTTGAGACATCTATTGTAAAGCAATATTGCGTTTGGATGTATTACATGTATACCCAAACAAAGATAAACTCAATTAAAATTTATGTACTGAACATAGCACATCAATAGCCTGTTCTTGATGTTAACCACCAAGATTGGGTAGAAACATAATAGCATTTAATCTAACAGACACGGATATGGATACAAGACTTTTATACAACACAATACTAATACGACAACACGCAATGATACAGTTTTTAAAAATAAGATGCTTATTAAAACATGAAGGAATTTCACAGTTAACGAGTTTATTAATTTTTGTGCTTAAAAGATTAGTTTGATGTATTTCAACCTCAAATGTTATTTTTGTCAAATATGTTTTGACTTTGTACAACTAGTTTCTAGCATATTGATTGTACTAACAAGTATCTGATACGTGTTTAGCAAGTGTCTAGCATATTGATTGCACTAACAAGTATCTGATACGTGTTTAGCAAGTGTTAATGTACAACTCTCTGACATGAATATACTAGCCAAATTAATGCTTCTTAGAATTCAGCAATGTAAAACCTTTTTAAATTTTAGGTAATAAATACATAAACTTAATTTTTCATTGATATATTGAAGGGAAAATTTCAAATTATAAAGAGATACAAACCAACTAAAACGCTAAAGATTATGTGATAGCATCCGAATATCTCAACTAGGTTGACACAAACTTGGCACCCTCATCATATCCAATAGAAAACAAGATTTCAAATATTACAATTTTAGGTACTAGATACATATATGCTCAAAATATAGACCTCAAATAATCCTAATTCACACTGGAAAGTTTTATAATACATCATCAAAGTGCTCAAAGTAAATCATATTCATCAAGTGCAGGAAGTGACAAATTATACAGTAGCTTATTTCTGTTTCTGATAAGAGCTTTACTTATATGCAACAATACCAATGTGTGCTTATTTTGGTCATATAAAAGCTCTAGCTTTCTAGAATTGATATATACCTTTCAGCCAATGACTTGAAATTCCCCAACACTACAAGCAATCCACCAGGTGGAATCTCAAACAACGCCATCCACTTGGCTGATCTTATGTTTGCAACTAGGCAGTAGAATGACAAGAACAAAATCTGCCAAACAGAGAGAGTGCTAGGCCTCCGGTTACACAAGTCTATCATAGAAAGAGAAAGAAGGATAGTAAGGACATTTCAACGTAGACAAAGAGGTAGTTGGAATGGTCAGTGGTCCCGGGGGGGCACGTGGCAGCTGGAGAGGATGGATATATGGTGAGCGCGTAGCTAGGGTTGGCATTATGGAACAAGAATGTTTTGAGTGGACTTGTTAGTTCATTGATTGGGAGAGAACAGCCCTCTTATTTGGCTGCACTTCATTTTGTGAAAGACTCTTTTGTATTGAATGCTCTTCCTACATATATATATATATATATATATATATATATATATATATATATATATATATATAACTTCCCTTTGACTCCATTGATCTTATACTGAGTATATCTATTACTGTTTGTTATTACTGTTGTGACTGTGCTGCTAGGGGTGTATCTGTGTGTGTATTGGTGTGTGCTGTGTGTTGTGAACAGAACAGGGAGAAGGGAGCCTAACAGTGGTATCAGAGCGAGTCGACAATCTGGAGAGGTGGAAGAAGATGATGCAAAAGATGATAGAGGATCGCCTGACTGCTTCAGAGACCGAGATAGAGGCGATTAAGCAAGACCACCAGAGACTAACCGGAGGGTCAGAACTAACAGGGGTAAGCACTGGAAAAAGGAAGGTTAGGAACGAAGAAGGGCCACAAGAGGAAGGGGAAGAAGGTGAAACATCCCTGAGTGTCGAAACAGGGGGAGGACAGGAGAAGATCAAGTTCAAGAAACTGGAGATGCCGGTGTTTAACGGTGAAGATCCGGAAGGATGGTTCTACAGGGCGGAACACTATTTCCAAATGCACTTGTTGAACGAACGTGAGAAACTAAAGATTGCAGTCGTTAGCTTGGAAGGGAGAGGCTTAAACTGGTTTAGGTGGGCGGAAAACAGAAAACGATTCCGGTCGTGGAGGGAGCTAAAAGAGAGAATGTACAATAGGTTCCGGTGTAGGGATTTCGGAACGGCGTATGCGAGATTTTTAGCGATCAAACAAGAAGGCACCGTGAGTGAGTACCTGTAAGAATTCGAGGAACTATCGGCACCATTGCCGGAGATGGCGGAAGAAGATTTGGAGGGAACTTTTACAAATGGACTGGATCCAAGAATTCGAAAGGAAGTTTTTTCCATGCGGGCCGTGGGCCTGAAGGACCTAATGGAAGCAGCCCAGCTCGCGGAGGAAAAGGTCGAATGGTCGAAGGGAGGCCCAAACCCGTACCCATTCTCAAAAGAGATGGCGAAAACAACCCTAGGATCCAGCCCAAAATCGACTGGGAGCCCAACTACGAAAATGGTGACCCTGGCGGAGAAGGTGGTCAATCAAACGTCAAATTCGAATACTAGTCAATTTCAGACTGTTGGCGGGGGAGGCAGACGAGAACCGTCTTATCGACGATGGACAAACTCTGAGTTGCAGGCGCGAAAAGAGAAAGGCCTGTGTTACCGTTGTGACGAACCGTTCAGCAAGGGATGCCGCTGCAAGAATAGAGAGTTAGGACTCTGCGTGGTGGCCGACGACTTAGGCGATACAGAGATGAGCGAGGAGGATACTGGTGGAAGCATGGTTGAGATAGGACCGATCGTGGAGTTGTCTTTGAACTCGGTGGTGGGATTGACTACTCCGGGAACCTTTAAGATAAGAGGAAAGTTAGAAGATCGTGCAGTGGTAGTGATGATAGACTGCAGGGCTACCCATAACTTTATTTCCTTGAGACTGGTGGAGGAAATACAGATAGCTACTACTGAAACGACACAATATGGGGTGATCATAGGCTCCGGCAAGGCTGTTCAAGGGAAGGGAATGTGCACGGGAGTAGTCGTTGGACTACCCGGGCTGACCGTAGTAGAAGACTTTTTGCCTTTAGAACTCGGGAACTTGGACATGGTCTTGGGAATGCAGTGGCTACAAAAACAGGGTTCCATGACGGTTGATTGGAGGAACTTAGCCATGACTTTCGCGGTCGGTGACGTTAAGGTGGTGTTAAAAGGGGACCCGTCGCTGACAAGAATGGAGATCTCCCTAAAGATGCTGGTGAAATAGTGGCAACCAGATGACAGGGGATACCTGGTGGACTTCCGGTCCATGGGAATATCGAAAGCCGACAGGCAGCTAACTGTAGGGGAAACGGTCGAGGAACTCCAACCAGAGTTTGAACAACTTGAACAAGAGTTTGCCGATGTTTTCGAACTTCCGGCCGGGTTACCCCCATTGAGACAGATTGATCACCGGATACAGCTCAAGGACGGCACTGATCCGGTCAACGTCCGCCCATACAGATACCCGCACATCCAAAAGAATGAGATTGAGAAGTTGGTAAATGAGATGCTGGCCACGGGAATCATACGACCGAGCGTTAGCCCTTTCTCCAGCCTAGTGATACTAGTCAAGAAGAAGGATGGGGGATGGAGATTCTGTGTTGATTACAGAGCACTAAACCGAGCGACGGTACCGAACAAGTTTCCCATTCCCATGATAGACGAGTTGCTTGATGAATTACACGGGGCCACTATTTTCTCCAAAATTGATCTAAAATCGGGCTACCATCAGATCCGAGTTCGGGATGAGGATGTGAAAAAGACCGCTTTCCGGACACACGAGGGGCACTACGAATTCATGGTGATGCCTTTCGATCTCACGAACGCACCAGCGACCTTCCAGGCCCTCATGAATCAGGTTTTTCGCCCCTACTTACGAAAATTTATCTTGGTATTCTTTGATGATATTCTGGTATACAGCAAGGATGTGGAATCACATCTGGAGCACCTCACGATTGTGTTTACGCTGCTACGGGAACATAGTTTGTTTGCAAACCGGAAGAAATGTCACTTTGGAAGGGAACGAATTGAATATCTGGGACACTGGGTATCATCAAACGGGGTGGAGGCTGATAGGGAAAAAATCCGAGCAATGCTGGAATGGCCGATTCCCCGGAACATTAAGGATCTGCGGGGATTCTTGGGGTTGACCGGCTACTACCGCCGCTTTGTGGCCAATTACGGGCACCATTGCTGCTCCTCTCACCCGATTGACAAAGAAGAACGGTTTTCATTGGACAGAAGAAGCCACATCGGCGTTCGAGCAACTGAAATCGGCTATGGTTACCCTTCCAGTGTTGGCTTTACCTGATTTCCAGCAGCAATTCGAGTTAGAGACCGATGCATCCAGATTTGGTTTGGGTGCAGTCCTATCACAGAATAAAAGACCAATCGCTTATTTTAGTCAGAAGTTGTCGGGAACGACGAAAGAGAAGTCCGTCTACGAGAGGGAATTAATGGCCATTGTCTTGGCTGTAGAGAAGTGGAGGCATTATTTATTGGGACATCACTTTGTGGTGTTCACCGATCAGAAGGCACTGCGATACATTCTGGAACAACGAGAACTGATCCCGGGTATCCAAAAGTGGTTGATGAAACTCATGGGGTTTGACTTTGAGATCTTTTATCGAGCAGGGCCCGAAAACAAAGCCGCGGATGCCTTATCACGAGTTCCAAATGAGGCTCAGCTGAATGTCATTGCGATCCCTTCCATATTAGATGTGAAGGTAGTGGGAAAGGAAGTCCAGGAAGATGACAAGCTGAAGGAAATATTCGAAAAGGTGCTGACGGATCCTGATAGTGTTCCGCGTTACTCTGTCAAACAAGGGCAACTGTTTTACAAAGGGAGGTTAGTCCTACCAAGAACTTCCAGCCTGCTCCCTACCATTCTCCACACTTTTCATGACTAGTTGGTAGGGGGTCACTCGGGACAATTACGCACCTATAAACGAATCGCTGCGGAACTATATTCGGAAAGGATGAAAAACATCATCAAGATCTATGTGGATCAATGTCCGGTATGTCAACAAAATAAGGCCCAAGCCCTCTCACTCGCTGGTTTGCTGCAGCCTCTGCCCATTCCAAATCGTATCTGGAAAGATATTTCGATGGACTTTATTGAAGGCCTTCCATGCTCCCGCACGTTTGATTTAGTCCTGGTGGTGGTCGATCGGTTGAGCAAGTATGCCCACTTTGTAGCTTTGCGCCATCCCTTCTCGGCAAAAACTGTAGCGGTAGAATTCACAAAGGAGATTGTGCGTCTCCATGGGTACCCTCAGTCCATTGTGTCGGATCGTGACCAATTATTTCTAAGTAACTTTTGGAAGGAGTTGTTCCGTCTACAAGGCACCAAACTGAAACGCAGCACGGCCTACCACCCGCAAACCGATGGCCAAACTGTAGTCAACAAATGCTTAGAATTGTACCCCCGCTGCCTGTGTCAAGACCGACCGAAAACGTGGAGCGACAAGTTAGCCTGGGCGGAATATTGGTATAATACCAATTACCACGCTTCAATTAAGACTACTTCTTATGCGGTAGTGTATGGCCAACCCCTTCCTCCCATTATTTCCTATGGTCAAGGAAACACGACTTTGAATGATTCGGTGGAATCGCAGTTACAATCCCGAGATGAAACATTGCGGCCCTGAAACGCCACTTACAGCATGCCCAGGATCAGATGAAGAAATTTGCCGACGTGCACCGAAGGGATGTGGTGTTCGATATCAGTGATTGGGTTTACTTGAAGCTACAACCATATAGACAAAAATCAGTGGCAAAAAGACGTTGTGATAAGCTCTCTCCCAAGTATTTTGGCCCGTACATGGTCATGGGGCGCGTTGGCGAGGTTGCTTATCTATTGGACCTCCCGGACACAGCCAAAATTCACCCCGTCTTCCATGTTTCTCAGTTAAAACGAGCAGTGGGAGATAAACACCTGATCAACCGGATATCTCAATGATCAACGACCAGATGGAACTTGTGGTAGAACCCGACCACGTATCCCAACTTCGCTGGAACGACGCCGAAAGGGACTGGGAATACTTAGTTCACCGGAAGGATCAACCGGATCACGAAGCTACCTGGGAGTCCTACGCCACATTGGTAAATCAATTTCTCGATTTCCACCTTGGGGACAAGGTGGCTCTTCTCCATAGGGGTATTGCTAGGCCTCCGGTTACACAAGTCTATCATAGAAAGAGAAAGAAAGGTAGTAAGGACATTTCAACGTAGACAAAGAGGTAGTTGGAATGGTCAGTGGTCCCCGAGGGGGCACGTGGCAGCTGGAAAGGATGGATATATGGTGAGCGCGTAGCTAGGGTTGGCATTATGGAACAAGAATGTTTTGAGTGGACTTGTTAGTTCATTGATTGGGAGAGAACAACCCTCTTATTTGGCTGCACTTCATTTTGTGAAAGACTCTTTTGTATTGAATGCTCTTCCTACATATATACACACACACACACACACACACATATATATATATATATATATATATATATATATATATAACTTCCGTTTGACTCCATTGATCTTATACTGAGTATATCTATTACTGTTTGTTATTACTGTTGTGACTGTGCTGCGAGGGGTGTATCTGTGTGTGTATTGGTGTGTGCTGTGTGTTGTGAACAGAACAGGGAGAAGGGAGCCTAACAGAGAGCATGAGGTCATAAAATTGCAAAATGGTTGTGAAAAGAATGCAGTGTTCAATCAATACTTGATATAGAAATCGCACCATATGACTTATGTCAATATCCCGAAAATGATTGGCAAAATTTAATCATTTGGGAGCTTTCATAACTTGTGATAAGCAAAGGAATATATGGAGGAACATGAATTTGAGTTTGAATCACTATACTTTTTGTTTGTCTGAAATATCCTTCATAGTCTACAAAATCGCGATCCAGTCAGTGGATGTCAATCACATACATCTCGGCTTCCGGTATGGAGGCTGGTGTATAAATTGAAGAACAAGACCAGACTCATTCAATATTTGGTTAACTAATCTTCAACGGTGATTCCTCTCTTTCTCATTTCGTCATGTAAACCTGAAATCGCAGCTCCATTACCCTGATTATGATACCCTCTAATAAGGATGTCATAAGCAACAAAATCTGGAGTGATTCCTTTATTTAACATGTCATCAAAAACCTGTTTGGCTTCTATCATTAGTCCCTTCTCAGCCAAACCACTAATAAGGGAGCTATAAGTTAATAAATCAGGTTCAATATGCTCTTGAACCATCCTTTTCTTAACCATGAAAGCCTTCAGCAAATTTCCTTGTTTGCAAAGTTCAGCAATCAACGAAGTGTACACGAATTTATCAGGAACAAACCCTGCCTCAGACATCTCCTTAATCATTTTCTCAGCTTCATCTAAATTACCCTCCTTGCATAGTGCATCTATAAACACTGTATATAGAATCTCATTGGCCTTTTCTTTGACAAAATACCGTCTAGCCTTCTGCAAATACCCATGCTTGGATAGGCCATCCATTAGGGCGGAAAGAGTCGCAACATCAGCCTCGAAACCCTTTGCGAGTAATATTTTGTATGCATTCAAAGCTTCTTTTATGTTTCCAGCTTTGAAATGGACATCCATAATAGCTGTCAATATTATCCTATCAGGAAGTAATCCTTTCTTTGCCACGTATTCTGCAGCTTCCATTGATTTATCAAACCTACCAACTCTATGAAAGCCTGAAATAATTACTGTATATGCTGTTAAATCTAGTTTTATATCCTGATCAAACATCTGATTAATATACTTTATCGCATCGTCAACATTTCCCTTCTTAAAATGACCATCTATTATCGAAGTGTAAACCGTACAATTAGGCAGAATACTGGCACTCAACATCTTTTCAAACAAAGAGTCAGCTCTTGCCAACATCCCACGCTTGGAGCAACCATCAATCAACCTGGAATATGTAAACTCATTTGGCCGAACTGAGCATTCCTTCATTTTCTCAAAGTATTCAAATGCAACATCCAAATTCCCAGCCTTGCAATAGCCATCAATCAAGGAGCTAAAAACCTTACAATTAGGCAGAATACTAGCACTCAACATATTTTCAAACAAAGAGTCAGCTTTTGCCAACATCCCACTCTTGGAGCAACCATCAATCAACCTGGAATATGTAAACTCATCTGGCCGAACCGAGCATTCCTTCATTCTCTCAAAGTATTCAAGCGCAACATCCAAACTCCCAGCCTTGCAATAGCCATCAATCAAGGAGCTAAAAACCCTACAATTAGGCAGAATACTAGCACTCAACATCTTTTCAAACAAAGAGTCAGCTTTTGCCAACATCCCACGCTTGGAGCAACCATCAATCAACCTGGAATATGTAAACTCATCTGGCTGAACCGAAAATTCTTTCATTCTTTCAAAGTATTCAAGTGCAACATCCAAACTCCCAGCCTTGCAATAGCCATCAATCAAGGTGTTATAAACCCTACAATTAGGCAGAATACTAGCACTCAACATATTTTCAAACAAAGAGTCAGCTCTTGCCAACATCCCATGCTTGGAGCAGCCATCGATCAACCTAGAATATGTAAACTCATTTGGCCGAACCGAATATTCCTTCATTCTCTCAAAGTATTCAAATGCAACATCCAAACTCCCAGCCTTGCAATAGCCATCAATCAAGGAGCTAAAAACCGTACAATTAGGCAGAATACTAGCACTCAACATCTTTTCAAACAAAGAGTCAGCTCTTGCCAACATCCCACGCTTGGAGCAACCATCAATCAACGTGGAATATGTAAACTCATTTGGCCGAACGGAACATTCCTTCATTCTCTCGAAGTATTCAAATGCAACATCCAAACTCCCAGCCTTACAATAGCCATCAATCAAGGAGCTAAAAACAATCAAATTAGGCACAATCCCAACCTTCATCATATCCAAAAACATTCTATTACCCATCTCCATATCCCCCATCTTACAGAACATATCAACAAACGTACCGTAAGTAACAATACTAGGCAAATAGTATTTCCACATCAGACCCAAATACATAAATGCCTCATTCTTCATATAAACTTTAGCAAACCCCTTAAACAGTATATTAAACATAACCAAATCAGGCCTATTTAACTCACACCCACGAACTCTATTCACAAGAAAGCAAGCTTTCTGAATTTGACAACTCGAACAATACCCATCTAACAAAGAATTGTAGGATACAATATCAGGGGAGCACCCAAACCTAGACATCGAAATGAAAATTTGTTCGGCAAATTTCACATTTCCTGATCTACAGAAAAAGGAGATGATGGAATTGAAAGAAGATGGATGAGGAGTGTACCCTTTGGAGAGCAAGTGGATAAGCAATTTGGCGGAGAGGTGGCCGCAGCCGGAGTTGATGAGAGAGTGGAGAAGCTTGTTGCAGGTGAAAGGGGAGGGAAAACGGGAGATTCGTCGGAGGTGAGCCAAGAATTGGAGGGCTTCTTTGACCATTCCAAGATGAGTTTGAGTGGGAGAGATTGTTGAAGGAAGACACTCGAGGGTAGAGAGAAATTGAGGAAGCTTATGGTTTAAGGGGTTTTGGTTTTGGCCTTAAACCCTACCGGCACTTCACAAAGTTTTTGAAGCGAGAAGGGGTTTTGTTTGAACCAAGGAAGGGATTTTGGTGGGAAAAACATACGTTCTCCTTTTGGAATTAGGGTAATCTAAAGCCATCTGTTAGGTTTATTAGGCGGATTGGATCAAATTTTCGGGAATAATAAACCAAGCACATTGATTTGGAAAAGAGGTCTTTATTGAATAAATGGGTATGAAAAAAATTCTCCCTTCATCTTCTACCTCTTATAATTAGTCGTGGATCACCATCAACAGTTGTCTCTAGCTAAACCCCCATGAACATCTTCAGACGACCATAGTGATCATCATCAACAATTGTTGTTGTGATCTTCGTTAGCAACTATCGCTAAACAGTCATGTGATTGTCGTTGGCAACCATTATGATCACCAATTTTCTTGATTGTCGCAATCGTTATGGTTTGACTTCCTCAAAAGTTGTGGTTTTTACTATAACTATTAATTTATCATCCACAATCACTTCACAACTACATGCTATTGTCAATGACTATTGTTGATTGACTGATGTCACTATGATCGTTATGAGCCAAACAGTCGTAACTATCTACTAAACACACTTGATTGTCAACCATCAACAACATTTTGAATTGTTTTCTCTTCCCTCCTACATCTAATACTTTTATCATCCCACTTTCTATGAATTCTCATTTATTTCTTTTTTTCAACAATAAAAAATTGAACTGATTTGTTCTATGAGTTTATATGAAACATTGGTCAAGCTAGTCTTGGATCGCCAAATATAGTTCAACCTTTCTTGCTCACTACTAGTCCCCCCACAATTAGTCTTATTTTCTTACTTACTTATTTGTGTATTTCTTCTTCCACCATCTCTTCTTCCTCAATTTCACACAAAAAATGCACGAACAAATTCTCTTGCTTTAAATTTCCCTACCATTAAAGTTTGGCATTGATTGTCACGTCTTGCCTCAAATGGCACTCCATGCGATCAGATGAGGGCATGCTACTTAGACACCCATTGGGTATCTCTCCATGAGATGATGCGTTGAATGCCTAGCAAGTCGAACAACTTCTTCCCCTTGTCTCTTTTCGCAAAGCTCTTACATTGAGCCTTAGAGACCTTCACAACTTTCTACAACGAAAAACAATTTATAGCTTTTGAACTGTACTTCGTCACCTAATACTTTTAAATAGCACAACTTAAATTTAAGTCCTGGGCGATAAACTTAAAGAGATAATAACAAAACAATAAAAATAACTAAACTTCTTCTCTTTATTAACTTAACACTTACAGAGTTCATACATTACAAATTACAACCCTTAACTTTGTTTTGCATAAAATAAAACCTAGTCTGATCTTCTCGTGCCTTTCCTCTTCTTCCTTACAAGGTGCTTCTATTCGCGCCAAGGTATTCAAGAGTATAAGGCTTCGACTTCAGTCCTTTTTCCTTCTTGTCATCTATAATCCAACTTAAGGACATCCTTTGGGATCTCCTTTCCATTTTTCACTGTTAAACATTGCTCTTTGTGGCAGGTACGTAGAGGTGTAAAGATACAACTTTGTCCTTCACCTTGGTCGCTAACCCACCTCGCTTAACGAATCGCATTTGGGGCTATCCATTCCCCGACTCAGCTCCTTGGTTCTCTAGCTCTCAAGGTTAGACTTCACCAACCTGGATAGTGCACTTGTCTGCCTTTAGAGCTGATCAAGCCTCCGTGCTAAGGAGCAATTCGCTTACCAACACGCTCCTTAGACGTATGACTAGATGTCATGACTAGCGCACCATGTAAGACTACAGAGTAACTATGCCTTTCTTCCTTAACTAGGCTACAATGCCTGGAAACCATCCTTCGCTTGGCTTCAACGTTCGACAACCTGAGGAAGGGAAAACTTAAAATGTAAGTCAAACAGACTTAGTGAGTAATGGATTTAAAAAAACCTTTTTGGGGAAAGCACACATAAGTTAACAAGATTAAACCGTATCACATAAACTTCATCACATCACACCACACACAAATTAATCGCCATACAAGTGCTACAAGCATCCTTGCTTAAACCATCTCACAAGAAAATTAATAACTAATACCTGGGATTCAACCCTCGCTTAGATTTAGAATTCACATTCAACCAGAGTCAGGCGAGTTACTTAGGATTTCTACCAGCGTCTTGTTACATCAAACTTTCTTAGACCTGAGGTTCACATTCGACCAAGTCTCATCACTATCTCTCCTAGATCTGGGATTCTTCCCTCGCCAAGACCTGAGATTCATATTGAACCAGCATCTTATGGGTTACCTGGGATTTCAACCATCGTCAAACATCGAGAACACGTCACAACTTGCTCTGAACTAAGATTCTTCCCTTGCTTAGACTTGTGATTCACATTCAACCAGCGTCAAGCGAGTTACCTGGGATTTTGACGAGCATCGTGCAATAGACTCATTACAAGCTATCAGGGCAAATAGAAGGGTTAGCCTTCTGGCCTACTTTCCTTACATACAATCACATCAGCAACAATGCCATATAATAAGCATCAATTCAAAGCACTTTTAGATGATCAACAATAGAACACATTATTTCAATAACAACTTATAAACACAACCGTTATTTTAAGAAAAAACGTTCGTAAAACATATCATCCTTTGATAAAGATCAACAACATTTTCGTTATAAAGCTTACTCAAAACAAACATTTATTCATAATTTGTATTCAACATATGGAGTATTTAACAACAAATAACAACTTGAATTCATATGGAAAATATTATTTTTCAATCACAAACATTTATTCATAAATACAACTCTAAAAATCACATTGAAAACTTGTTATCACTCATGAAAAATACTTGGCCTCAAACTTTTGGATTCCTCTTCTCGTCAACCGGTTCTCTTAACCAACCATTTATAATTTTTTAGACTTCCTCTTGACATCTTTGCCTGAGAATCCTAACTCCTCTGAACAACCTTTTCCCTTTGGCCTTTGGTCCTAGTTATAGTGATCTCCCACACTCAAGGGTCACTTCCATACTTTACACGTGTCACCTTACTTAATTCATTGTGTCATGCAGCCAACCCAAGCTCGACACCTATGCTAATCACCGATGACGATTTAACTTTCCCTCGAGACACACACTTTATCTACTTGAGAAGCTAAACACTTAATTGCTTGATCCTCATATCCTCTTGAGAAGCAATAGACAATTACTTCTCTCAGCGACTGGTCAAGTCATCTTGACAAGACACTTTCTCGCCTTGCCTCCTTAGACGTAGGCACTTCTTCTTGCATTACTACGCTAAACGCCTAACTCTTGGCATTTTACACATGCTTCTTCTTCACCAACTACTCTTATCACGTCGCTTACCTTCTCGTGATAGAACTTAGACTTAAGCATTTATTTTCGCATCGCCTTTCTCCTTTTGCATCGTTTTTTCGTGGACTGTCTCATGTTTATTCGGACAACTTCCCAGCAAGGATTTTTTTCAATAGAACTTCCTTTCTCCAGATCAGGGCCTTACAACTAGCCCCTCCTTTTTGGAATTTCGTCCTTAGAATTCGACTCCATCGTTTTCTTTCTTTTGTCCAACATAAGACTGCCTCACAGAACTTGGTGAACAGAGTGAGAAGCTACTTCTGTTCGCGTAGATTCCTTTACAACTTTGGTTTTTTCACAACAATTCTTTTGAATATGTCCAACTTGCCCATACTTAATGCAAATTCTACTATAATGACAAACTTCCAAGTGTCGCTTACCACACTCGAAGCACCTCGGGTTTAGATCGCTACTCTAATGCGATCCCTAACTAAAACCAAATTTGGTTTGCTTACTAAAACCATCATTACTTTTCTTATCTATGCTCATTTTCGTGGTTGATCTCTTTTACTTGAAACTCTTCTTTTCCTTAGCCAATACACTCTCGACACACATGGCTGCTTTCACTAGATTAGAGAAGTCTGACCAATTTGTGCTTGCCGTTATTGGCACTCGAACGGCTGTCCTTAAACCTCCTTTGAAACGCTTACACTTCTCCTCTTCATCCATTATAAAGGATATCGCATACTTCACGAGTTTCGTGAATTTTCTTTCATACTCTAAGATGGTCATATCGCCTTGTTTTAAGCTTAAGAATTCCTTCCTTTTCGCATCAACAAACGAACGAGGGTAGAACTTTTCTTTGAATCCTTTTCGAAATCCTTCCTATGTGACAAAGTCTACACCTCTTGCTCTTGCCGCATACATGATCCACCAATCCTCGACGCCTCCTTGCAACAAGAACATCACTGATTTTACTTTTCTTTTTTCAAGGCCTTCCATTACTTTGTATTTCCTTTATAGGTTATAGCTCCTAACGCCTTCAACCTTTCAATACTAAACTGTTTTCCTGACTTGTGTAACATTTGTGCGATTTCCTCAAGTAGCACTTCTTCGCTTTCTCTCCTTACACCTTGATTGACCGAGTAGGCTTCCGTGCTCATGGTATGCTTAGCAGTAGTACGCGACCTAGCTTGCTCTCTCCCTATCCTCAGCATGACGTATCTTATTTCCTACAAGAAAACTTCAAAATTTAGTTCAACTTTCCTCACAACACTTACAAATCCAACACATATAAACTATCAAGACCTTTACTTCAGAAGATTAGTAGTATATAGTACATAGTTAACCATAATAAAGCATTTAATTTACGCGACTGAATTTAGCTTATCCATGCTTGAGGAATTCTGCATCTGAAGTTAGCTCTTGCACGTTAGAATCAGGCAACCGATATCTGCTCTTGCAAGTTTGAGACATATGATCGAGATCAGTTCTCACACGTTCATTCATGCAGTCGAGGTCAGTTCTCACAAGATAATTCATATGGCTGAAGTTAGCTCTCATGTGATAATTTATGCTACCAAAATCAATCCCTATATCATTAGGGAGTCATGTGATAAGTTATAGCTCTAGCATATCCTACATTTGTCGTAGTGACAACTTGTACACAATACTACACCTAGTAGAAGAACTCGCACGTTGGGTCATGCAGCCAGACTACTTGGGTGAAACTTCTAAGAACTCTTTCCCTCTTCTACAAACCAGTCAAGACTGACTTTCACTTGCTTAACCTTGATTCCAACTTCTGCTCCTTTTGTCCCATGAAACTTATGCTCTAATACCATATGTTTGCCTTTGGTCATATTTATAGTAATCTCCCACACTCAAGGGTCACTTCCATGCTTTACACATGTCACGTTACTTAATTTGCCGTGCCATGCAGTGAACCCAAACTCGACACATATGCTAACTGTCAGTGGCAATTTGACTTTCCCTCGAGATGCATGCCTTATTTCCTTGGAAAGCCAAACTCTTTAATCGCTTGACCCTCATATCTTCTCGAAAAGTAATAGACAATTACTTCTCTCAGCAAGTGGTCAAGTCATCCTGACATGACACTTCCTTGCCTCATTTCTTTAGGCGTTCTCGCCTTAATATGTTAAACGCCTCACTCTTGGTGTTTAATGCAAGCTTCTTCTTCGCCAACTACTCTTATCATGTCGCTTGCCTTCTTCCGATAGAACTTAGACTTAAACATTTATTTTCCGCATCGCCTTTCTCCTTTCATATCTTTCCTCGCGGAATATCTCATACTTATTTGGACAACTTCCCCGCAAGGATTTTTTTGGCAGAACTTCCATTCTCCAAATCAGGGCCTTACATTGAACATGTTGGTCATGAATAAGCATAGTCTCTTCATTGTTTGCTATCTACCAAACATCGTTACTCGCCCACTACACGTTAACTATTTTTTTCTTTCCTCTTCTATTTCTTGCTTTTCATATAGATTCACAAATTTATCTTATCAGTAAACAAGTTTTCCCTTTGTACACCCAAATATAAATCTAACAAAGAGTTTTCTTTGTAAGGACCAAGGTCGAACATTGAGATTTTATTTAGATTATAACTCAAAGAAAAGTAAGGTTAAAGGTTACTTCTTGCGATGCTTCTAGAAGAAAAGGTTTTAGACAAATGATTTGAGGTGAAATGTCTATTGACTTAAGGAAACAAATAGATCTATGATGTAAGAGAGAGGTTGGGAAATTTAAGTGACACTCCTTTTGATTTATCCTTGAGATATTGATCCTTGTTCAATCTCCTCCCTTATTAACTCATCTTTTTATGATTTAGCCACACTACTCATATCTCTATGGTGCATGTTTGAGAAGATTTAAACTTGAAAACCTTTTATTTCTAAAAAAGCTTCCTACCTGTTTAGTGAAGTGTATTGTGATATTACTCTTTCAAGCACTCCCTCTCATCTTGTTTAAGTTGGTTATGAAGGGATAAAAGACCCTTTACAGCAGAAGAAATAAAAGAAACCATGACTCAATTTAAATGGAATCTAAAAAATACTAGTACATTGGCAAAAAAAAAATTATAAAATTAATTTCTATGGCTAAGCATGCTTTAAAAAAAATTACAGATAAGTATAAAGAAGAGGAAACTTACGACGTTCACGTCTCTAAATTTACCAATCTCCAATTTATACACCACCACTTGGAAACTTTCCTATTCTCTGATTGAGATGGTTTGTGGGAACCAAAATTGGACTAAGGGAATTTTTCCAGAGAGAAATTTTTTTAGAGAGAATGCGATGATCTTTCAAAAATCACAGAACTCCTTTTGTTTTGTTACGCAAAGAATTCCCTCTTCTTCAGACGGACGAAGTGGGAACTTAGAGAGAATAAATGGGAACGTGGGAAAACCACCCACATTCCCTATTAACTTAATAATTATTAAAGTAATATATATTAAACTAATTAATTAATTTAATTAAATAATTAATTAATTTAATAATTAATTAAATCATATTTAATTAATATTTTCATTTAAATCATATTTAAATGAATGTCTCTCGCATAACTTATAGTTTTAATTTAATTAATTTAATTAAATCAAATTAAACTAAACTATTAATTAATTCTCCAATGAATAAATTTCTAAATTAAAATCTTATATTTAATTTAATCCAAAATTTGAATCATAATGAAATATAAATTTCTCTCATAACCTATAGTTTTAATATGTATCACATACAAATTAAATTTTAACCTATAGTTTTAATATGAATCTAATTCACATTAAATTAATATTTGAACTCATTCAAATATTTTATTCTCTCATAATATAATTTTGAATGATATCCAAAATTAAATTTATATAATAAAGTTTAATTAAAATATGAACTTTATATTATAATGTATCAACATATATTATATTAATTCTCAAAGTAAATTTGAATATTTCAAATTACAACCAATATAAATAAATCTCATTACTCTTTATGGGCTAGGAAGGGGACCTAATGGACCTATAGATCAGAAGTTACAACGATATGATATTAATTGGCTAAACTCATTAACCACATTAATCAATATTCGTTAACTGTGTGTACACTCCACTAAAGACTCATAGGTGAACTCTTCTCACTGTAGATATATTTCTACGTCCACAGATATAGACCAATACCAGTAAATTAGTGCTTCACAAGTGTTCGTAAAACCAGTTGGGTCAAATTACCATTTTACCCCTGGGTTACTTCTCGTCCTTAAATATTAGTGTTCCTCTAATGAACAATCTGTTTATGGTCCAACCACTAAACAGAAACCCCTCTCGTGCCATAGAGAGGGTAGGGCCTTTTGTTCAAGTCCCAGATACACCATTTAAGGGAACACTTATCTACTTACCCTAAAGGTAAGAAGGAGTGAATTTCATCTTGTGTGATTATGTTCCCAGCTCCCCACTCAGTCTTGTCCCCAAAATGATAAGCATATTGAGTCGGAAATTTGGCCACTCTCACTCGTATAAATCAAAGGACAATCCCTCGCAAACACGAGTTCATAATACACTCAAGATTAAGACTAAGTTACCTAGGTCATCCTAATGAAATAGAAACCCAACTAGTTAACAGAGTTATATCTAGTGATTACTATTTTGTGGTTCGGTCTTATGCAAACTCATTGCATAGGATACCTTCACTCGCATGTCGCATACATGAACGCATTGGATCAATGTGTTTGTATCAAATACAAAGTGAGCCGTATCCATAGTGTTAACAGGATAAGTTACCCAACCTTAACCCTATACTTTAGATCCTTTAAGCTAATCTTGAACATTGATCCCCGTATGTCTCTACATACTATTCAAGACTCATCAAACAACTTAGGATGTTAGTTTATTGGATTTAGGTTATTAAGATAAAACTAATAATCAATAACATTTATTGAAATTGTAATAATAAAACAATATTAATAACGGTCAATGGATTATGTTTACTATCTACGAGTTTTAGGACATAAAACCCAACAGGTTAGAAGTAAACAAGTTGAAATTTAACTTTCATTAAACAAGAAGAATATGATCTCAAGACTAGATCTTTAGGTTAGAAACATTATTCCTTGATGCACGATTGTATTTAGTCACTCATGACAAAAGTAAGAACAATAGATAAAGCCAAGAAATAAAAAATTCAATGCATTACTATATAAATAAAATGAGAAGTTCAACAAGTACAGTATAAAGATTTCAAAGGGATGAACTAAATCTAAGAAAGAACAAAAGACAACAAAGTAAATAACAGGCGCCTTGGAAACTATAAATAAAATGAGAAATCAAGTTGTTGGTGTAGGATGATGATCAGTGATGGTGGAACACGACTAAATTCTCTTAAGCTTTGTTGGAACTGATGTGATGAACTGAAGAGTTTCAAGTCTTTTCAGATGAGGTCTTAGGTCTTTTACTTCTTATGTGCGATGTGATGCATTGTGGATTGTCTCTTTTATCTCCTTAGGCACGATTAAATGGTCTTAGAGCCAACCTCGCACTTTGTAGGATGCACCAATGTTTAGTCATTGTCAATATGCTATCGAGTGGTTGGGAAGTATAGGTTGGTGCATATGAGATCGCCTGGCTGGTAGGTGAAAGTTTCAGCATACTACTAATGAAATTCTTGTTGATCTAACGTAGGTAAGATAATGATTATCTCACCTCCATAAGCAACTATTAGATCTACCAATGCGAACACTAAGTCCAACACGTGAATGCTATTGCAAGGCTACTTGATAGCTTGTACCTGTTTTCTTGCTAAAACCTTCATATTTTGAAGTTTAAGCACATGAGTCCACCATATTACAAGATGTCAATTCATTAGAAATTTTAAACGCATTGAAGACGTTGAGCTTAACTTGTTGGTCATTCACTCTCATTATGAGCTCTCCTTGATGAACATCTATTACGATTAAACCCGTAACCCTAAAGGTCATCCCAAAATGGAAAAAAAGTTCCCTGTCAGCTTTGTAATCAAGTATGAAGTCTGCGGTTAAAATGAACTTGTCTACACAAATAAGGACATCTTCAATTTTTTGTTCAAGATACGCAATCGCACGATTAGCCAATTAAAATGAAATTGTAGTGGGTCTTGCTTCTCTTATTCCAAGTTTCTTGAAAGTAGAGAGTGACATTAGATTGATACTGGCGCCTACATCATACAATGCATTGCCCATATCAATTCCTTCAATATAATATGAAATCATTAAACTACTAGGATCTTTCATCTTAACTGGAATGTCACTTTTGAAAAGTGTACTGGATTCTTGTGTCAAAGCCACTATTTCATACTCAATTGAAACCCTATTGCAGAAGCGATTTGTCGCTTTGCCTTAATTTTGTCATAGAAAAACAAAAACCTAAAAAGGATAGTAAGAATTCTTTGAAGGATTGAAGGAAAAAGTAATTATACTCTTGTAGAACCTCTTCAATCTTTTACCAATTCTCTAGATTCATGATCAAATCACAAGCACAAGTAAGGCATGACCACTAATCTTCTCTACTATCCTTTTGGGACAAGAAAGCTTGTGGGAGCTTATGATGAAGGGAAGGGAAAAAATACAGAAAACCCTTTTCTATGTACTTTGTGTGAGAGACATAGAGATTTTGTTTTTTGGGAATTGTCAAAAATGACAAATTTGACAAAATATTTACAAAGTGTAGCAAAATTTCAGATTCTAACAATGATAGACATTGATAGACACTGATATACTTCTATCAATCATATTGATAGACATTAATAGAAGTTTATCAGGGTCTATCATTGATAGAATCCAAAATCTTCCTTTATGTTGTAAATATTTTAGTTCACTTTACTATATTTAAAAATGTTCTTTTTTTGGGCATTTGCAAAAATAGCAAAAAAAGTTATGATAATAGGACCCATGTCACTATATTTTCTAAAAGTAGCAAATTTAAAAGCAGAAAGCCCTTTGATAGCCCTTTGATTACTGTTTGATATATCTAATCACTTGTCATATTTGTCATATTTGCAATATACAAAAAAGAGGTGTTATGGAAAGCTTTTTTATCTAAATTTTTTTGTCATATGATGATATTTTATTTTTTTAATCAATTTTTTCGTTAGGGTTAGATTAATACGTGAGGAGATTTATATCCCGTCACTCCACTAACCACTTTTTCCATGCACATGAGTTTTTCCAAATATTTTGTTATTTAATTTAAATTTAAATTAAATCTAATGTAATTTAATTTAATTAAATTATTAAATAAATAAATAAACAAATGAAAAATTGTCAAAAATAGCAAAATTGACCAAGTATTTACACTTCTTAAAAAAATCAGTGTAATAAATTTTTGTCTTTAAGTGGTTTTTCTATGGAGTGTAAATAGTTTATTTCTATTATTATTAGTTTAGAAAAAAAAACCTTAAACAAATAATGAAATTAACATTTATTTATGGTTGTTTTTTTTTAAAATATAACAAAGTGGCAAAACATTTACAATGTATAAAACAATTTTGAAAACGAAAAAAGGCTACAAGCTCACAATGGAAAATACCAAAAATGCTTCTGTCAACACGCGATTAATTTGGCACTTGTGCATGTAATATATTTGGTACACGATCGTTTAGATTTGGTTAAACAATCATTTATGATTTGACTATTCTTTTTTACACGATCATTTAGATTTGGCTACCCAAATCTAAACGATTTTTTTCAAGATTCTTTGGTACATAGTCGTTTAGATTTAACTTGTATCGTTTAGATTTAGTAGCCAAATCTAAATGACCTTTTTCAAGATTCTTAGGTACAAGATCATTTAGATCTGGCTACACGATCGTTTAGATTTGACTACCAATTCTAAACGATTTTTTTCAAGATTCTTTTGTACACGATCGTTTAGAATTGCCTACATAATTGTTTTAGATTTGCTACTAAATCTAAACAATTTTTTCAAGATTCTTTAGTTTAGATTTGGTTACCCAAATATAAACAATCGTTTTTTGAGCTCCTATGATTTTTTTCAATGATTTGTTTAAGATCTTTTATATTTAGTACAGGATCTTGAACCAAATAATACAAGATTTATTGGTTGAAAAAAATCATTATTTCAAAAAAATATAAAAGAAAAATGGTAGAAGAAGAAGAGAAGAAAGACGATGGAAAGGAAAAAAAATCACAGAAGAGAAAGAGAAGAAAGATGATGAAAAGGAAGGACAAACCTTGAATACTTAAAAAAAATGGCCAACTTCATGAGTTTTTTGATTTGTTACATAGGTCATAAATATTTTGTCGGTTTGTTATATTTATGAAAATTAACCTTTATTTATCTATAAATTAAATATGAAGTACTTAATTTAATGCTTAAACCATTATTCAAATATACTTTTCTAAATGGTTAATTTTTGTAAATGTAACAAAACACCAAATATTTACGGTTCGTGTAACAAAAACGAAAATCCTATGAAGCTAGTAAAATTTTTTCATAAATTTTAGATTTGCCATTGATATTTTGGATGACTTGTCACTTCTTTTTTTTCTTTGCGATTTATTCATCATCTCTTCCAAATTTCTTCAGCTTCTCTTCCAGATTTTCTATCTTCTATTTTTATTCATCTTCTTTTCTTCATTTTCGCTTTCTTTCTTCCAGCTCCTCTTCAGAATATCAAGATCATTTTAATATCACTTTGATATGATCTAAACGATCACTTACCTAGTTAACACGATTGTTTAGCATTGTCAACACGATCATTTAGATTTGAAACCCTTTTTTCATTATTTAAAAAGAGCTACACGATCGTGTGGATATGATCTAAACGATCGCTTACCATAACCAACACGAACGTATTAGTTAACATGGTTAACACGATCGTTTAGATTTGAAGCCCTTTTTCTATTGTTTAAAAAGAACTAAACTTTGAATAGATATAATCTAAAAAATCACTTACCATAACCAACACGATCGTTTAGACTAGAAGCCTTTTTCCTATCGTTTAAAAATAATTAGACGATTGTGTGAATATGATCTAAATGATCGCTTACCATAACCAACACGATCATATCGTTTAGCATGGTCAACATGATTGTTTAGATTTGAAGCCCTTTTCCCATCATTTAAAACGAACTACACGATTGTGTGGATATGATTTATATGATTGCTTACCATATTCAACACGATCATTTAGATTTAAAGCATTTTTCCCATTGTTAAAAAAAGTACACGATCATGTTGATACTACATACATGATCATATATCATTTCCTACACGATTGCATATCATGATCGTTTAGAAAAAGAATTACACATTCGTGTGTGGTCGATTAATCGTGTGTTGACTAAAACATTTTTAGAATTTTCTATTGTGGGCTTTTTCTGTTTTCAAAGTGGTTTTATAGAGTGTTTTTCCGATTTCTTATATTTTTTAAAAAACCTCTTTCTAAATATACTTTTCTAACTTATAGTCTTAATATTAATCTCATTCATATTAAGTTTACTATATGGATTTAATATGGACCAATTCATATTATGATTCATATTATTTAATATCTGAATCTCAAACATTATTCTCTCATAGTTTAAATTTCAATCTAATATATAATTTATTGAAATAAACTATATATTATAATGTATTTATATGCATTATATTAAATTGTATCATATATAATAAATTAAAAAAATAGTTTGAACATTTCAAATTTACAACACCTAAATCTTTGTTGAATCCCCTTATGAGCTAGCAAAGGGACCTAAAAGACCTACTGCTCTTTGTAGAGCACTCCATTCATTAACTATGGGGTACCCCATTATAGACCTACCTGCACTCTCATGTTCTGTAGAATATTTATGTATCAATTGATTTTGACCATTTTATATAAATCAATCCTTTATAGGTTCTAACTACATCTAATTAAAATTTCCGTTTTACCCTTGTAGTTACTTCTTACTTCTAAAGTACTTTTGATCCTCTAATAAACAATATGTTTATGGTTCAACCATAAACAAAATCCATCTTGGGTTAGTGAAAGGGTGAGAGCTTAACGTTCAAGTCATGGAGTCAGCATTCGAGGGAACAAATTATCTACTTATCCTAAAGAAAGGAAGAAAGTGAATTTTGTTTGTGATATTATGTTTCTAGCTCCCTATTCAGTATCATTTCCAAGTTGGTAGGCATGTCGAGCCGAAAATTAGGGCCACTCTTACCTATACAAATCATAGAACAACTTCTTATGAGCAAGAGTTCACAACTCATCTAGGATTCAAATTGAGTTATATGGTTATCGTTCAAAATATTAATCTCTTCAATCAACGATGTTATAACTAGAGATTATATGTAACGATCCAACTTTTCAACTTAATTTGAGCTCATTACTTAAATTAAAATAATACATTTAAAACCAAAATCATGCAAAGTTTATATCATTTTATTAAAAAAATAAAAATGAAGACAACCTCAGGTGAAAAACAAATGTTAAAATAATTAAATAAAAGAATTGAAAACAACTTAGTCGGGGTCCCCTAATAAAATCATTAAAGAAAACTAGTGTTTAAATAAATCCAATTACCTTCTAACCCAATGGTTCACAACATTAAAAAGTCATATAAATAAAAATAAAGGGCGAAAGCATCAGTCATATCTAGTCCTAATGGCACGGTCACGGGTCTCTCTTGTTACTCGTTGGTTTGCATTTATCTTTGCATGAAAAATTAAACATACATAGGGTGTGTATATAAAATACTCAGTAGGGGATCCACTACTAAGCCCAGTAGGTGAACCATTAACTTCTTATGAAGCAAACACTCTACATCATAATAGTATAGTGATCTTGTTGGAGCACACATCAATAAGTCTAATGATCCTATGGGAGCACACATCAATCGTAAAAGTGAACCTGTGGGTACACTTATCGGTCCATACAGTCAATAGTCTATAAGTGGTGACCCCATAGGACATAGTACATATAGGGGTACCAGCTTAATAACCAAAGTTAACAGTTGCCATCAGTTCAAAAAGCATTCTAGTTCAATCAAATTCAATCCAGTTTAATCATAAATATATCATGAAACATTTATTCAATAACCTCATTCAATTTACATAATCTTCGTGCTTCATGATTTTAACAAAATAAATCATAATTAATCATGTTGTCAAGAATTTCACCCAATTCAATTCAACTTGATACCATATTCTTGTCAATGCAATTTAATCCAACTCAGCCCAATCAATACATATTCATTCATACCTTAATTTGTCGAAGGTCTAGTAGTAAAACCCTTACCTTAACCTTAGAGCTTAATTCCTTAGTGCAATTAAATTCTCAAATTCAACCTAAACATAACGGATTTAAATTAATAATTTTATTCAATAAAATTATCAATTACAAACCAATTTTAATTCGACTTAACTTACCCAATTGACACGTTGAAACTCCAAATTTCGATCTTGTTTGGAAAACCATAGATAAATTCCAAAAGTTCTTCAATCAACTTTTAAAGACCAAAAATGGCTTTCCATCAACTCCATTTACTGGGTATTAAAACTCATAACCAAAATAGCAAAACCATAAAAAATTAACTCAAAAACCAACAGAGAGCGGCGAAGACGAGTTGATTCGACGGCGGGTGGCATAGGGAGGTGACAAAAATGTGCGGGTGGTGATCATCGATGGTGGAGGTGGATGATTGGCCGAAAAGAAATTCAAAGGAGGGGGACGACAATCCTCTTGAGGAAGAAGATGAAAGCTCCAAAAAATAATTTCTTTTCCCTTTTTTTCTTTTTAACTTTTACACACTTCAATCTAACTCTAATTCTTAAACAATAATAGTAATAACTTTATTATTAGTATTCCATTTTCCTCTCAAATTTTCATATTATCTTCATTCGGGCGCACACACAATTTAAGATAATTACATTAAAAATTACCTTAAATTTGGGATGTTATATTATATATTTCAGGGTTCAGTCTTATGCAATATCCTCATTGTGTATTATACCTCGACTCATATTTTTATACATGCATGATTTTGATCAAACTATTTTTACGTAACACTTACAATGTTTGTAACATTTACAAAGTGGGTCGTATCCATAGCGTTATTAGGATAAGCTAGACACCCAATTTTATCCATGTACAATAGACCTTTTGGTTATTACTTGAACACAATCCACTTATATGCCAACCATATACTATTTGAGTTGCATCACATTACATTGGATCTTAGTTTATTGGATATGAATTATGCAAATTAAATACATAACTTTATTTATAAAAAATAAATATTATTTTATTTATTTAATAATTTGTCTACAAATTTACAAATTTGCATACTTAGAACATAAATCCCAATAAGTATCTCTTTCAAAAACTTGACATAACTAGACATTTGCTCTAATGCTTCAATCAAAGGGATGTTCATGTGTAATTGCTCGGTAAATATCCTCTGGGTCGATTCTTCATTTCTCCTACTTGAACTTTCAAATTTCTAGTACATGTCGTTTGGCTTTGCAGCCATATAGCTTTTCTACATGTATTCTTTATTTAGACGAACTAAAAGTTTGGTGGTAGTTTTTTGGTTGATGATTTCCATGGTCGACATGATGAAATTTTAGTGGTCCATTCCATTGAGTAGGTTATTGTCCTCTTACATGGTCAACTTGTTTCTGTTGATTCCCTCCCCACGAGAAGTTGGGGTAATTTCTCCATGTAGGATTGTAGGTATTGAAGAAAGGACTATTGTTGTTCCTAACAAAAATAGATCGACTAAGGGTTTAAAGGACAGAATTAATAAGTATACATGCCTCACTACATCCTACGCAAGATTGAAGAACAACTTGGCTCCCATTGTTTACTTGATCGATTTCCATTGTATTGCCCTATTTAGGGCCATAGACTTTAGAAATTTGTGAAGATTGTGTTGTAAACATGCTCATTGCGTATGACTCAACTCAACTAGTCAACACTTTTCTCTTCCAATGCTCTGGATCCACATCCATCATTGACCCACTTATCATTGTTCTTCAAAATTTTGTCCAGTATATTTTTCACTTCCTTGTATCTCTTGTCGAGAAAACCTCCTCATGAAGCTGAGTCTAAGATAGTTTGTGAATGTTTGTTTAGTCATCCATAAAAGATCTCTATCTATAGACAATCTTGTATTCATTTATGGGTTCAACTTCTAACCAAATCTTTGAATCTAGCCCATGCATCACATAATGTTTTAGATGCTTTCTACTTAAAGTTTCTAATGTCTCTCCTTGACTTTGTGTTCATAGTAGGCGAGAAGTATTTTTGCGTGAATTTTTCTACCATGCTTTCCCATGTGGTGATTTCATCAGGCTCCAAATTATATGCCCATTGCCTTGCTTCGTCCCTCAGAGAAAACAGGAATAAAGACAAATGCATCCTCTCAATGGTATACCAGGGATCATAAACATGTTGTATATTACCATGAGCCTTTTAAAGTGAGCATGTGGGTCTTCACTGATAGCTCCCCCAAACTGACTTGTGGCTTGCAACATTTGCAATATCACTGAGTTGATCTCAAATTTGATTCAGTCCACACCTATAAATACAAAGTCATCTTCTTCAGTTAGGGTTATGCAAAATTGTTGAAAGAACGAGCTTAGCTTCATCCCTACCATTTTTCTTCTCTACTTTTGGTGAGAGCTTAGAGGAGAGTTGCAAAGAATCCAAATCTCATTCTTCCTCAGTTATAGCAGACAAAAAATGGAGCCGTAGAGCACAAGAAATTGTGTTTATAGGCTCGACCTATGCTCTGTTACTTTTATTTGTAGTCTTTATTCATTTTGTATTAGTAATTTAAACCTCATGGCCAAAAGACCTAAAGTTTTATTTATGAATGCAAGAAATTACCACTTTCACTCACCCATCTCTTTATCTTTCCATCATGTTAGTTCTTTGTAATCATGATAAGTGCAAAGTAGAAATAATTAGTAGAGAATTTGGATGTTGATATTACCTATCTTGTTTAGTTAGTGTTGTACTCAACAAATCATTTCATTCAAAAGAAATAATGAAGTATTGAGCCTTGTTAATCGAAAGAGAAATAACTTGAAGCTCACTAAACAGACGGTGAAGAGAGTGTAGAGATACAATCTAGTCACTATAAGAAATCGAGATTTTTCCGACGTCGAAAAACGTCGGGGGAAGTGAAAAATACGTCGGGAAAGGATCTCCCGACGCAGTCCTCGGTGTCGGGACAAACGTTGGGGGAAGTGAGTCGGGATAGGCTTTTTCGATGCTGTGTTGGTCACGCGTCGGAAAAGTCTCTCCCGACGTCGTCTTTCCCGATGCAATCCACGTTATCGGAAAAGCCTCGTCTGCTTTCCCGATGCCATGTACTACGTCGGGAAAGCCTCTCCCGACAGACTTTATCGTGCAGCTTTGTTAAGGAATCGTTTTGCTGACACTATACTGAAAGCTCGAGAAAAGGTACTTGAAAAGGTTCGTTAAACTTGAGATTTTTCTTGTTTGTCCAATGTTAGGCCAACCCTATCATGCACAGACGCACACATATTCATTCAATGAAAGTTGTTTCAATAAAAAAAAATATTCATTTAAGATATATTTGTTTAGGACTAACTTAGCTACAGGGTGACAAACGGGATCCTGAAAAAGTGAGAATGGAGAGAGAAGAACTTGAAAGACAGCAAAGAGAAGGTTGGCGACGAGCTACGGATGGAGGAAGGCTGAAGCTGAAGTTGAAGTTGCGGTCGCGCCGACGGACGGTGGCGAGGGACGACAACGACAATGGAACGGATGGCGGCGAGCTATGGACGACGACGAATGTTTCTCTCTTTTTCGAACCATTTCCCTTTCGTTTTCAGTTTTATGCAAAACAAAAATGAAATAAATATTCAGGGCCTTTCCCGACGCATTACTTACGGCGTTGGGAATACTTAGGCCTTTCTCGACGCGTTAGGCCGGCGTCGGGAATACCCTTTATTTCCCGACGGCCTTTCTCGACGCATTAGGTCAGTGTCAGGAATATCCCTTATTTCTTGACGTCTTGTGTCCGACGCGTGAATTGTGCATCGGAAAAATCTCTTATTCCCGACGTCTTACTTTATGCGTCAAGAATAGCTTTTTCTCCCGACATCTTACTTTATGCGTTGGGAGAACCTTTTATTCCCGATGTCTTTTATGCTGACGTCTTTTTCAACGTCGGAAAAAGCCCAACTTCTTGTAGTGTCACTAAAGTCCTCCTTAACATATATATTAGAAATGCGAGTGCGTGTAGCGATAAGACATAGAAAGTTTGCTTGCGTTAATGGAGGATGAATTATAGATAATGTGATCAAATAAATTAGATATAAATAATATGGTAATTTCGAGTTTTGCATCTTGAAAGGTGAGCAAATATGGTGAAAGCTCTGAAATGATGCTCATAATTTTCAAATTAAAATTTCTATTCCATATGTTTCTCATTCCACATTCCTGGCATAATGTAAGACGAACTTTGCCTCGCTCTTTTCACTTTTACATTGAAGGATGACGTGAAGAGATGGGTGGTTGCATTAGAGGCAAGGAAAGTAACTTCTTAGGACTAACTCATAGTGAAATTCATAAAAAATTTCTTTCCATCCAAGGAGAATGTCAGATGAAGAAGGGACATAATGAACTTTGAGCAGAAAGTCAGAGAAACTTTGTATGATGTGTGAAGCAAGTACATGAGGTTGATAAAGGCATGCCTGCATAACAACATTTTTTATGATGGGCTAAATGAAGCAACATAGCAGACTGCTGAAGACTGCTGATGTTGTATTTGCAAGAGGAATGTTGACATAAATGTATACCCAGATCAAGGTGGCGTTGGATGCTATGTCCAACAACCACGAAGAGTAGGAATATATTAACTTTGCCTCTTTCCATGGAAGGAGGCGAGGTAACAATGAAAGATTTGATAAGAACGCAGTAGTAGTTGTCACGCCCTGCCCCAAATGGCACTTCCCGTGGCCAGATGGGGGACGTGTCATCTATGCACTTGTCGCGTATCTCATCGCGACATGAAGTGATGAATGCCTAGTAAGCGGAATAATCTACTCCAACTTGCCTTATCGCAAGGCTTCGCCTCAAACCTTAGAGACTTAAACTCAACACAGCAAAAAAATATGCAACCTTTATACTTACTCCATCGCTTAGCACTCTTGTCACAATGAGGAAATTCATTACTAAGTGGTAAGTACAAATAATATACAATGAAATAAACATAACTTCTCTTTTTATTAACTTGACACTTTACACAAGGTTCAAACTTAACAGTTACATTCCTTTTCTACTTGAATAAAATTAAGACTGAGTTCTAATCCACTTTTTTTCCTCCATCGTCCAATGCTACACCTTATGATGGGGTATTTAAAGGTGTAAATACCTAATTTTCATCATTCTCCTCGGTTTCCTAACAACCATTTTAAGGACAACCTTCAGGGCTTCCTTTCTCCGCCTCAGTTCTTTCACACTCATCATCTTTGGCCTCACCAACCTTAACGCATCAGACGACCTTCCTTCCATATGATAGGGAGCCCCTTGTGTTAAGGAGTAAAGTTCTTACCAACTTACTCCTTAAACACAAGATAGGATGACACGGCTTGGATGCTACACAAGTTTGCATAACAACCCTCCTTTCCCTCCTTTACATGACTTCTACACCTGACCTCCATTTCTTACTTGGCCTCAACGCCTGACAACCTAGGAAGGAAAAACTTAAAATGTAAGTTGAAGACTTAGTGAGTGATAGGTTTAGGAAAACCATTTTGGGAATACAACAAATTCAATAACAACAATAACAACAACAACAATAACAACAACATCAACAACAATACTAAGTTTCATAAACAAGAGCTTTTTATTAGATCAAACACAGATAATAAATTCAACGATTCCACGCGGTTCAAGCCATTAGAGCAATCACTACTCATCATTGGGACCTGGAATTTTCTCATCGCCTAGACTTGAGATTCATACTCACCAGCATCTCGTGATTTACTTGGGATTTCCACCAACGTCTCATAATATTCAATCTCATCTCAAACATGAAATTCACTTTCAACAGCATCTCATCGCCTGGACTTGGGATTCATTTTCACCACCATCTCGTGATAGATCTGGGATTCGCTTTCACCAACGTCTTTACATACCATTTTTCACTCAGATATAAGATTCACACTCACTAATATCTAGCATTTCAAGAACACAACTCATACTCGCTTAGACATGGGATTCACTTTCACTAGCATTTACCTGCATAGGCCTGGGATTCACACTCATCAACATCTTACGTTAAACCTAGGATCTCCACAAGTGTCTTACGATAGATTAGTCACCATTACTTATCACATCACCAACATCATATGAGAGGAGTTAGCTCAACATATCATTTTCAACACATAAAACATATATGATACAACAAGCATCAATGAAAGGATTACAATAGAATTCTATTCATACAACATTCATAAGATTCTTGTCAGTTTGTCAAGATTATAAATTACAATGCTTATATGATAAACAATATGCATTCATTTCGAAGGATATGCAATCATTTACAACAAATAATTGTTTTATAAGGATCACTCACAACAACACTTATCCTAAACTCTTTCTTCCTTTGGCTTTTGGCTTCCTCTTTTTGCCTTGTAGTTTCCTTTAACTGACATTTCAAGATACCGAAATCTACTCTTAACAACTCACAGTAGAACTTTTAGCAAATGTTTTCCCTTTTTCATCCGATCTTCAATTCTATTTATAGTGACCTTTCACATCCAAGGGTCATTTCCTTACTTTACACGTGTCACCTTTTCATTTTGCCGCATTTACAACCAACCTAAATTGGACGTAAGCTAAACGTCAGTTACAAATAGATACTTTTCTTGAGATCTGATAACTTATAGAAATACAAGTTACTGAAACACTGTAAAACAAGCATAAATGCTTATGAAAAGTAATTTTTAAATACTTATGCAGTTTCAACATAATAAAAGCAAAAGAGGAGATTAGTGAATCGTAGAGGATATCACGCAAGAGCCATGTAAGAAGAGCCCCATCTGGTGAAAACAAATGCTAGACGAGGAGCTTCATCATTACGAGGATGGTTCAGTAAACAACAAGAATGGTAGTTGGAGATGATGTGACGTGATAATGGTGCCTTTCAACACTGACATGATCAGAAGAATAGAAGTTTACCGCTTAAAGTTGCCTATATAAAGGACCCCATCACAATCAAGAAAAAGTGAGTCGATTGTGTGAAAAGTCATATGCTGAGGTTTGACCAATGCCTGAATGGGCCAAAACTTAGAGAAGGGCAGAAAGAAGTAGCCTTTCTGCCATCTGTAAAGAGATTCCTTCTTCTTCTCCGACCAAACTATGAGTGAGAGCTTAGAATTTGAAGGAAAGGAAGTTTATTTCCCACTTCCCCTAACTTGTAAACATTTTTCATTCTCTTTTCTTTTCATTTTTGTATCCTTTGTAATATATGTTGTTCATATTGTACAATGGCCAAAGGCCTATATTCTTTTAAATATATATTTCATGTTCATATCGTTTCAATCCATTCATCTCTTTACTATTCACCTGTCAATGTGTTATTCGTAGTTTAGTCTCATGATAAGTTCTTGATAAGTTGCTTTGCTTATAACTCTTATCGAGTTAGTTGAGCTATTTTCATCACTTGACCAGTGTATATCGCCAACTATCCGAGAGTGCAAGTAGCAAAGATATGGCTAATGTGCGCAAGGAGGAGTTTGGAGATAAACTCCATCTTGGCAAGATAACTTCCATCATTTGTACCCTGAAAGGAGGACAAGTAGGCAATAGGCATCGAGAGGTTGCTATCCTTAATCACGGAGCTCTATACGTTTTATAAGTGAATTCTTCTAAATATATCTCGCCTAACTAGATTGAGTCATTTGTACCTCGATAGAAGGACAAGTGTAATGTTTAAAGATTTCAAGAGGAGCTTACTTAAATCATAGACTAGTTATGTATGCTATATCGAATCAAGACCTTCATGACCTAATCGCATAGTCATGCATAAACATTCTTTCACCCATTCTTAATACAAATTAGTCCGCATCTCCATTTCGCATCCATCCAACTCTCCTTTACAGAATCTCTAGAGTACATAAGTAGTTTTAGTTCTACTTACATTTGTTGATTCATTATTCGTTATTCTTTTATATCGCCTGAATGTGATAAGTAAATCCTAAAACTAATCTTTGACATCAATTTCCTATGTCCGACTCTGAATCATCCAGATAAACCTATTGTTTCGCTTATACTTGGACAAGCAATATGAAAACTTGTACACGACAAGGGCTTAGCTTTAATGGAATTAATAGAGACATTAGGAGCATTTTTTATGCAACGATCATGTTTGAGCGCATAATGAAGAGATTCATAAGGAGTATTTTATGTGTAATGATCTTGAATCAATGATACATTATGAAGAATGAAATATAGTTTGCCTCACTAAGTCTGTAACAAACAACAAGCAAGTTTTTGGCACTATTACCGGGGAATTGATTTTTCAAATTTAGGAACAAGATTTTACTTTGATTTTGGACAAAACGCCTAACTTTGGTGAATCACGCGTTCAGTCGAAGAACGCGTGAAGAGGTCTAAGGTACCAGAGTAATTTGTGCTTGCTTGAACTAGCCCCAAGGTTGAGTGAAGCTGCCAAAGAGGCTGTTTGGCTTAGAAAATTCTTGATTGATTTGGAAGTAGTTCCAAACATGTCAAAGCCAATTACTCTTTACTGTGATAATTGTGGGGCTGTGGCTAATTCTAAGGAGCCCAGAAGCCATAAGCGTGTAAAGCATATTGAGCGCAAGTATCACTTGATTCGAGAGATAGTGCATCGAGGGGACGTGATTGTCGCACAGATAGCTTCGACACACAATGTTGCTGATCTGTTTACAAAGCCCCTCACGACTAAGGTGTTTGAGGGTCATCTAGAGAGTTTGGGAATACTGACATGCCACATTTTATCTAGAGCAAGTGGGAGATTTACTGGGTGCATATTGTATGCCCTAGTTTCTTGTTTTGTGTACTATTATAGTATTTTATTTTTTATGTTGTACACCTCACTAGCTTTAGGACAAGTGGGAGATTGTTGGGGTTGATGCCCTAAATCTCGTGGTCTTGTAGTTTGTAATTGTATATACAATTTTTTTTTATATATACAATTTTTTTTTATCTAATTAGATAAAGTGTTTTATTTTATTTGACATTTAGTTGCATTAACTCACAAAACCAATAAACTAACATCCAAGGTTATCTTCTGTAACCTAAACATGTATGTGGAGACATACAAGTGTGGATCATATTTAAGTGATAACCTAAATGGTCTGTAGTAAATGGGTAAGGCTGGATACCTTATCCTGGTGACACTACGAATACGACCTGCTTTGTAGCTATTACAATTGTTCTAAAGTGCTACAAATGATTTGATCCTAATCATTCATGTCGAGACATTAGAGCGGGGGTATTCTATACAAAGAGTTTGTATAAGACTGGACCATGAAATGAATAGTCTCTCTTATCTAGTTGAGACTACATTTCACTAGGATGACTATAGGTGACTTGACCTGAATCCTGAGTGAGTTGTGAATGTCTGCCTATGAAGGCGATCCTTTGATTTGTATGGGTGAGAGTGGCCTATGTAGTTGACTCAATATGCCTACCATTTTGGGGATTCGTCTGATTGGGGAGTTGGGAACACAGCTACACAAGAAGGAATTCACTCATTCTCTATAGATAGAGTAAGTAGAGAAATTGCTCTCTTAAGGATTGATTTCAGGGCTTGAACAATGTGGCGCCACACCCTCTCTATTGACCTGAGAGGAGTTCAGTTATAGTAGGACTATAATTGTTGTTCATTAGAGGAATCAGTGGTACTTAAGGAGTTAGATGTAACTACATGGGCAAAATGGTAATTTTTGGCCTATCTGTACTTACAAGCAATTTGTGAAGGGTCATTGCACTGTTGATTGGTTATATCTAATGGACACAAAAATATATCTACAGTAAGAAGAGTGCAACTATTAGTCTTTAGTGGAATGACTAATGGTTAATGAATAGAGATTAATTTAATTAAAGAGTTTAATTAATTAATCTCATTTCATTGGAGCTTCAATCTGTAGGTCCATAAGGTCCCCTTGTTAGCTCAATAAGGATAAATGAGAATCAAATTTATTTTGGTTTAATTTGAATTGTTCAATTGATTAAAGGGAATAAATTGTATATGATACAATTAATATAATGTATTTGATACATTATAATGTAAAGTTTTTATGAGAGAAGTTAATATTTGAATATGATTCAAATAATAATAGTAATATGAATAAGATTCATAAATAAACTATAGGTTAAAATTGAATTCGATTCATATTAGAACTATAGATTATATGAGAGATCTAAACCATTGGTTATATTATATATGATATAATATAAAGTTTATATTATATGAGATATAATATATTTTAATTAAATTTATATTGATTTTATATTATATGAGATATAATATATATTAATTAAATTTATATTGATTTTATTTTATTTAATTAATATATATATATATATTAAATAGAATGAATAACTCCCTTGGTAGTTATTCTACGTGAGAAAGAAGGGGAAGTTATTTTGCTCCATGGTTAAGATTTGTTTTAAAAAGAAAAAAGAAGGACAATCTTATGATCTCTCTGTATTCCAAAGGAAACAAAATTCTCTTAAAAAAATTTCTTCCCTCACCAAAATTACAGAAGCCCACAACTCTCTATGCTTCTTTACTTGGAGAATAACAAGGAAGATTTTGTGGTGTCTTGAAGCTTGGAAGAAGAATTGATTCTACAAAGGTTAGTTTATTTTCACCTTTTCCTCCATGAGAAGCATGTTTATTATTTTTCTTTGAATTTATTGGTTTCATAAATTGAATTTCACTTGCAATGCGTTCATACGCTTCCGCTTTAGGAATTCCATTCCTTCAACTACAATGCCACATACACGTAAGTAACCATTTTTTCTATTTTGTAGATAGTAAAATTAATATCATCTGGTAACTTTGAGGAATCTTTGGTTCTGTGTAAGTTGCTTTCACCCGAAGATTCAAGCCTTCGATCTGCAAAGGAGAGTTCAATCCATATCAAGTGGATAGAATGTTTTCACCTTATGAAATTATACTTGGATTAGGAAAACCACAAATCTTTTTCCTTTTTTTTTTCATAACCCTCGACCGAATAGAACACTCTATCTCCATTAATGAGTTAATGTTTATAAGCAAAAGATCTTAACACATGCACAAAAACTATTTATTATTTGAACTTCCTTAAAAAACTATTTACGAATCTAATCTTGCTCTTGTACTAGTATCTTTGATACAGTGATTAGCTTGATCGATATTGGTTGCTTAAAAAGTGTTGAACATTAGCTATCATATTCGTGAAAACTAGAATAATGTGAGGATAAAGTATAAACTATTTGTTGGAAAAGAAATTTAAGGAAAAAACAAACAAACAAACTACAATGTGAACATAATGGTATGAAGATTGTTTGAGGTTGGATTGCTTCATGTCATTTTTCTTATGCGATATGTATTTATGGTTCTAGAATCAGTGCTTATCTTTGAGAAAAAGATGGTATTGACTGTTGGCTACTTTTCGTTTATTATTTAGGTTCAATTTGATAGTCATTTAGTTTTTAGTTTTTTGAGGATTTAACCTGTTTTCTCACTATTTCTTTCCAATGATCGTAGCATGTTTATCTATTTTAAATCTCGTATGTTATCTAAAAGGTCAGAGGTTTAAGTGGCTTATACCATTGTAATTGTATGCTGTATTTTCTTATTAATTGGGTCAAATCAATTTGATTATATGTATTGATATATTGTCAAGAATACAATGCTTTAGCCTCCATGTCAATGGATTTTTTGAGAGGTTCTTCTTCTACATTATGGAAAATGGGTTGATTGAACTGTGTAGTGTTAATTGGGAAATTTATCTCAGATAAGAAATGTGTAATTGGGAAATTGTGAAATTGTGTAGATGCTTCTCATATAATTGCCTATGGTTAATTGTTTGTTTCTTGAATTTGAAGTTCATTTTTTACAATTCTGTGCCGTTTCTTTCTAGATGATTTCTTTCCTTAAAAAAGTGATATTTACTGTTTCTTTTTAGCTAAATGTCAAATTTATGGCAAATTTAATGAGCATTTGATGCATAATGAGTAAAGGTATTATGCCCTAATCTTGTTTAATGACAAAGGATTGGCAGATGCTTTAGATTGAATGTTTGTTTAATTTCTTGAATTAGAAGTTCAATTTTATGATCTTATATCGAGACCATGGATTTTTTATATCATGTATGGAATTTTTTTTACATACACTCACATTATTTTAATTAGGCAATAACTGGTGTGTACAACAATGCATGGATTGGTTTTCTATTTCATTTCTTATCTAAGACCATGGATTTACTATCGTTTTAGATGCTTCTCATATAATTGAGAAATTGTGCGATGTTTAATTTTAGTTAACTATGCTTTTTGTGAATACGAATGAGAGTGTCTAAATCTAGCCTGGGCATGTCTATTCGACACTCAAATTTTTGCATGATGCACCGATAATCGATCCTTTTCCTTTCTAGTGTTATTTTTGGCTTGACATTTAGGTTTCTCTCGATCAACCCTTATTCTCCTGAGTTCTGACATCAACTTTTGTTCTTACTAAGAGCATTATTATCTCATGAGGTTGTGGATGATTGGAATTTATTGTACTTTTGTTTAGAACAACTATTTTGAATGACTTATTTTGTTAGCATTTGTTATGTACTTATAAGATATCAACTTTGATATGATTTTTATCTTTGTTTTCTTTGTTTCTTAGCTGTACCCTCTTAAGGAAATGACGGTTCTTTCATTCTCATAGAGATCAGATGAATTCCCTTTTTATCTTATCATCGATCTGTAAAATTTTCATGGTGCATAACAGATGGAAATTTGTTCATATGTATTTTGTGTTTCCACTTTTTGCATCCCGTTGTTTGTTTTGTGCCTACGATTATGATGATAGATACGTTCAACACTGTTTAGTTCTTTGAGGGCTCATTTATGAATCCAAAACGTATTATAATATATGACTATGAGGGTGGAAATCTACGGAACCTCTTTGATATTAGATTTGTAAAGAAAAAGTAAGTGAGCCATAACTAATATAGAATGGATAATATCTAGATCTTTGACTTTTGTCTTATGCATTGTGATTGAGGTATGCTATACGTTATTTAACGTTATGCTTCTCTTGAAAATTTTTTGTTGTTCTATGCTGTGAGTGAGAAAATGTATGTTGTCTCTATTACTTACTGTTTGCTTGGTGAATAAGAGCTTTGTTCTTTAATTCGGTTTAGGGTGGTACCAAAACAAAACTACTATATAACCTAAGTATCTTGTTTCTTTGATTGCAAATAGGTTTGACTAAGTCCTAACTTCTGAGATATATAAACCGTGTAATATTGTCTAATGGACAAATCATGGATGATGAAAGAATAGGATGTCTAGGGACTATGAATTGGGACTGGAAGCATTCATTCAATTTGGTTTTCGTAATGTCAAAGGTTCCAGTACTATTAGGTGTCCATGTTTGAAATGTGGGAACCGTTTGCCGCAGGATGAATCAATAGTAAGATATCATCTATATGCCAATGGGATCGATCAAAGCTATAAGATATGGTTTTGGCATGGCGAATCTTTGACATCAAAGACTTCATGTAATTGACAGTCTTATACGAACGAATAAATGATCGACGATGATTTATTTTATGTGTTAAATATGGTTCAAAATGTCTGCGATCAGTTTTTTGAAGTACCTAATATGTTTGACAATATGTTCAATGATGCAAAGAAGTCTCTATTTCCTAGTTGTAAAAGATTCACAAAGTTATCAGCATTAGTTAGGCTATACAACCTAAAGGTTAGATTTGGATGGAGTAATGCTAGTTTCTCCGAACTATTGGCAATGATTAGCGAGTTCTTGCCTGAAAATAATGAAATGTCCCATGTATTAAGCAAAAAAAAAAAAAAAAAAAAAACACTTACTGCATTGGGCCTTAGTTATCAAAAAATAGATGCATGCCCAAACGATTGCTGCTTGTATAGAAAAGATTTGGCAGACATCACTAGGTGTCTTAAATGTAACATTTCGAGGTGGAAGACAAGTAAGAACTCAAATGAAGAGATTAAGAGAGTTGCAGCTAAATAGCCATGGTATTTTCCAATTGTTCTGAGGCTCTTAAGAATATTCAAGAACTCTAAACATATAAAGAACTTGTGTTGGCATACAAATGACAGGAAAGTAGATGGTGTGTTAAGGCATCTAGCTGATACTCCATCTTGGAAGTTGGTAGACTATTTATGGCCATATTTTGGGTCCGAACCGAGAAATCTCCACTTGGGGTTGTCCACAGATGGCATCAATCCATACGAAGATTTATCAACGAAATATAGTTGTTGGCCTGTGATTGGTACAATATACAACCTTCCACCGTGGCTATGTATGAGGAGGAAGTATTTGATGTTAACTATGTTAATCTCGGGACCTAAGCAACCAGGATACGACATAAATGTCTACCTAGAACCTTTGATTGATGATCTCAAACTTATGTGTGAAGAAGGTGTTCAGTGTTTTGATGCACATAAAAAAGAAATTTTCACCCTGCGAGCTATTTTACTGTGGACTATCAATGATTTTCTTGCATATGATAACCTGTGTGGGTGTAGCGTGAAGAGGTATAAGGCTTGTCCAATATGTGGGAAAGAGACTTCTTCTATAAGACTACCACATGGGAAGAAAAATGCATACATGGGACATAGAAAATACTTACCAAATCATCACCCTTATAGGAGACAAAAGAAAGCATTTGATGGTAATTAGGAGCACAGGATACCTCCTCTCCCTTTATCAAGCGAGACAATCTATAATAGACTTAAGGATAAGACCTTTCCAACGGTAAAAGGTCTAGTAGGAGGTTGAATGAAGATATTCCAAACGACTACTGGAAGAGGATTTCTACATTCTATAAGTTAGCATACTGGAAAAAATTGCATGTAAGACACTGTCTTGATGTTATGCATATTGAGAAGAATATATTGATGAATATAATTGGTACACTACTTGACATACCAGGGAAGAGTAAGGATCGATAGAGTTCTAGACTTGATTTGGTAGAAATGAATATTCAACCCGAGTTGGCCCCTGTGTCCGATGGAAGTAGGACTTACATACTTGCAACATTTTATACATTGTCAAGAGAGGAGAAGGTCTCTATTTGCAGAACTTTGTTTTATCTTAAGGTTCCAGAAGGTTAATCGTCGAATTTTAGAAGTCTGGTATCTTTAAAGAACCTAACGCTCTATGGTCTTAAATCACATGATTGACATGTTCTAATGCAACAACTTCTCCCAATTGCAATACATGGAGTTTTACCTAGCAATATTTGAGTGGCTATCACTAGATTTTGTTCTTTTTCAACGCTATTTGCTCCAAAACTTTGCGAATATTAGATCTAGATAAATTGCAGCAAGACGTTGTTGAAACATTATGTTTGCCTGAAAAGTACTTTCCACCATCATTTTTCACCATTATGGTACATCTATGCGTCCACCTTGTGCGAGAGGCAAAACTTTGTGGACCCATATACCTACGGTGGATGTACCCATTCGAAAGATATATGAAAGTGCTGAAAAGTTATGTCCGTAATAGAAATCGTTCAGAAGGGTCGATCGCAGAAGCACACATATGTGAGGAAGCTGTTGAATTTATTTCTGAGTTTCTATCTGGGCTTGACCCCATTGGACTAGGTTCATTTAAATCTCGAGAGGAAGGTTGGATCGAAATACCGTTATCTGGTGGATCATCTGTTACACCTAGTCAAGTTCTACTAAAACAAGCTAATCTATATATACTAGAAAACATTGAAGAAGTTCAGCCATACGGAGAGTACGATTCATTACCGTTGACATGACATTTTTCTCTTATATACATTCTTTTAAATAAATGGTACTCACTACTTTGATCTCGACTGGCCTTACATAGACGACATATGAAAATCTTGAAATCTTTTAACCCACGAAGGGCAAGAAATGAGAAATGGTTGCGAGATGAGCACAATCGATCATTCCCTAACTGAATACGAGACGAGGTATGATGTTTAAATGTACTTTCATGTTATTGACACATAATAGAAAGTATGAACAATCGTGACTAATTATGGTCGCCATAATAGGTGATGCGTGAAATCCAGGAAGGTCAAGTCGTGAGCACGACAATCAGATGGATTGCACATGACCCACATCTCGTTGTAATGATATATGAGGGATATAAAGTCAATGGAGTTTGCTACAACACAAAGCCCGTGATAACACTAGAACGATTCAACATAGTGGGGTTATGTTCGTTGCATCAACAATGCATGTGGCTAGTACCAAAGACAAAAACCCGATAATTGCTGATATGTCCTTCTATGGTGTGACTCAAGGAATATAGGAAGTCAGTTACAACACTTTTAAGGTTACACTGTTCAGATGTGACTTGATCGATACTAAAAATGGAGTACGAGTAGACGATCTTGGATTCACACTAGTTGACCTCAATCGTATAGGTCACTATTCAGATTCATTCATATTAGCATCACAAGCAAGACAAGTATTCTATGTTAAGGATCCCAGTGATGGCAGATGATCCATCATTGTGAAGCCACAAGAAAAAGATTTTGTTGAAAATTGTACAACGACGAGCTAGGTGATACATCCTTTCATTGTTCAGCATTTTAGAATGTCCAGCAGGCATGACTAGAGAAGATGAAGAGATCCCATATATCAGGGTCGACTGTGAAGGCGCTTGGGTAAACACATAAACATTTGGTCCCATATATTAGGGTCCTCCAAAGTTTCCCATCATTCATTCTAGTCATTGAAAAACATTCATTTTAAGCCTAATAAATAATGTTATTGTTTCTTTCTTTGCAGGACACTTTTAATTCAAGGCTGGAAGACCAAATCTTCAATTTTGATGTTCATGTTAGAATTAGTGGGTTTTGGTCCATAAAGTATTTTTTGAAAGAATAAAATGGAAGATTTTATGTCATAAATCTTTTTGTTTCTTACTCATATAGTATTCTATTTACTCTCTCCATTTGTACCTATTGTATTCATTCATCGGAAAAATAATAAAAACTAATATATTGTGATTTTTTTCCTGATTCTTGGGTTTCAATGTAAGCCTCGTGTTGGTGTTAATTGTTTCTACTTGGCAGTTTTATCTTCGTTTTTTAGTCTTTCCATTGAGCGATTAGTGATAGTTGTAAACAATTTTCTTTTACGTCTTGTAATAAACTTATCAAATCTTCATGTATGTTGATTTATATGTTCTGTCAACTTTCTGATGGATCTCACTAATGGATTATTGTTGTTTATGATTATTACTTTTCATTTTCATTTCGTCTAAATAATTGATATGTTGATGGATAGTGTACTATACTGAAAATTATGTGTCATTTCATGCAAGTGGACCATCACTTTTCAAACAATGACACTTAGAAAACAAGCTAGATTGGAAGCTGGTTGCTCGAGCGTACCGAGTATCGAGGGAGTCATTAATAAAGGTAAAGGTACACGTGGACCTGGGGATGTCTGAGATCACACGGTTAGTTGTGATGGACACAAGAGAGTGGTTGAATACAATGAGCTCGATCAGTCCATTGGTGAAAGCGCAACCAAGTTAAAGAGTTTCATTGGAACAACCGTGCGAGTTCATGTTCCGATCAGTTACCAATCCTGGAAGGATGTATCTACGGAGCTCAAAGATAAAATTTATGAACTAATCGAGGTAATTTTCTCATCCTTAGTTAGGGTTTAGGGTTTCGTTGTTCGTATTTTGTCACTAACGTTCATTATATAATGTCATGTAATAGGGTGGCTTTGTAGTAGACCCCATATCCAAAAAAAGTATTTTACAAAACGTGAGTGTATGTTTTCGAAACTTCAAGTTGTCGGTAACTATAAAGCATGTATTACCATATAAGGAATATTTGGAGAAATTAAAAAACCCACCAATAGAATACTCTTTCATCGATTGTGAGCATTGGGACATATTTGTCGCTTCTAGATTAACCGAACAATTTGAGGTAACTATAATCACCATTCCCTTCATTCGTATATGACAGTAATTATACTAAAATGTAGTTTATGTGTGAAGATGGTTAGCAACAAGGGTCATGAGTGGAGAAAGAACAACAAGTACAACCACCGAATGTTACAAAAAGGTTATGCAAACCTTGCCGAAGAGATGGTACGCAAGGAATAGTATATATGACTTCGAATAATGCAACATTTAATGCGTTATAACTAATCATAATGTTCTTTCCTTTTTCAAAAAGCAAGCACATCTAGTGGTGGGTTAATTGATCGTGCTTTAGTATGAAAGAAAGCACGAACTACTAAAGATGGAGAGATTCCGGATATAGACACAAAGGAGGTGGCCAATAAAATCGTAAGTACTTTCCTCTTATAAGGGTGTTTTTTTTTTGTACTTACTAAAAATACTATAACCTTTCCATGATATAACCTTTCCATGATAGAACAACCTACTTATTTCAAAACGTGCTACTCATTCAATAGACAACGTAACTTATGACATACTATCGCAAGTCATCGGAGGGAATGATCCATTGGGAAGGATTCGAGGGGTGGGTCAATATGTCACATCGAGTAAATACTTCCACATTGCAAGAGAGAAACGAAAGAAGGTCAATAAAGAAGAAGATTATGCTAAAGAGTGAGCGAGCGAGAATGGTTGCTCGTATCTTAGAATTGGAAGCAAAGTTAATGAACCATAGGAGGGTTCCTGAAGTGGCCACAAAGGGAGAAACTGACGAGAGCAAGATCAAGAGTTAAATAGCTTCTAAAAGCTTTGACACGTCAGATGATGCAAATGACCATGATGCGGAAGAAGAAAATAGACAAGTTTTAGAAGAAGTTGAAATAGAGGACTTGACAATAGAAAAACAAGATAAGATAAAAGGCATTTACTTTTATTTTTTTTACTCAAACGTTATTTTTTCAATTATTAAATATCTGATCAATTAACACTTATGTGCAGTGAAGGTTGGTGACGAGAATAAAGATGTTTGTGCATCGATTGGGGCTTTGACAAAAGTGAAGGTCAGTATGAATTTTATTCCTATAGTTTCCAAATTGTCGGATGCAATATAAATATGATCATATTTTCTTTCATTGTATATTATAGAATGGAACTTCTTATCGACTTGTGAATCAGATTGTTGAATAAGAAATCTTGGAACCAATCACAAATTGCCACATCATTTACTAAAATAATTATTTTTGGGATTAATTAAAAATTGGCATGTGTCGTCCCAAATTAAATTTGAAGACAAATTGGACAATTCTAATGATGTCACGTGTCTTTATTATGACAATTGGATCAAATTAATTATTTTGGTTCAATTAAATATTATTTACTTAGAATAAAATTCAATTGAGCCCAAAAAATAAGCGTAATTTAGCCCAAAATAAAATGTGACCCAAATCCATGTGATTGAGCCTATGGGTATGGTCCATGGACCAAACCAGGCTCAAGTCCATAAAAGTGCACCAGGAGACTCTATAAATAGAGAGTTCTCTTCATTTGTGAGGGAGAGAAATTTTTAACTTCAGAAGGTCTAGAGAGAATTCTCCCAAGAGATAGAAGACTCTTCAACTCCTAAAGTCGAACACCCTTGAAGATTGAAGCTCCTTTGAAGATACAAGCTTTCTTCAGATACTAGCTTTCTTCCAAGACTCCAACTTCAAGAACATCACGTGCTTCGCTTCCTTAAATCAAGCATAAGCATCCAGCCAAGAGAGAATCAGAGGATCAAATTCTAGAGATCGAACCACATCGCATCAAATACATATAAATACAACATCAACACAAGTTCAACTCTACGAACCAAATTTCTGTGGAAATCTCGTGTAAACAAATTGGCACGTCTGGTGGGACATCTATACCTCTCATCTCTCTCTCGTCATTCAAATTTACAAGAAAATCAATGACATCAAAGAAGGCTGCATCTAACTCTTCTGTTGCAAGTGACACTTACACAGGACCCATCACCCGCATTCGTTCTAAGGGAATCACTCTAGAGCAGGATCAAGGTTCTAACGTCGCTCAAAGCATTCTCAAGCAATTGATGGAGTCTCCCAAAGCTGGGATTGTCCTCAAAGAAAATCTTTTGTATGATAATTCTGATTCTGCCTCTAGCAAGTCAAAGAAAGAAGCACACCCTAACCTGATGTCTGTCATGATGGCTGATATAACGACTGAGACTGCCATGGTAGAGATGGAAAGGAAAGTTAACTTCCTGATGAAGGTTGTGGAGGAACGAGATCATGAAATCATAGCTCTCTGAGAGCAGATGCGGACTTGTGAAACCGCTGAGTCAAGTCAAACTCCTGTTGTTAAAGTGACTGATAAAGGGAAGAATGTGGTGTAGGAAAACCAACCACAACAATAATCAGTCTCGGATGCTTCTCTTTCAGTTCAATAGCTACAGGATATGATCGCGAATTCCATTAGAGCTCAGTATGGAGGACCACCGTAAACTACTTTCATGTACTCTAAGCCGTACACCAAGAGAATCGATAACTTAAGAATACCACTTGGGTACCCACCTCCAAAATTCCAGCAATTCGATGGAAATGGCAACCTAAAGCAGCATATTGCCCACTTCATTGAAACATGTGAGGATGCAGGATCAAGAGGAGACTAGCTTGTCAAGAAATTCGTTCGAAGCTTGAAAGGAAATGCCTTTGAGTGGTACACTGATCTGAAGCCAGAAGTCATTGATATCTGGGAACAGTTAGAAAAGGAGTTCTTCAGCCGTTTCTATAGCACCAGACGTACCGTAAGCATGATAGAGCTTACAAACACCAAACAGCGGAAGGGAGAGCTAGTCATCGATTACATAAACCGATGGAGAGCTCTAAGACTTGACTGCAAAGATCGACTCACTGAACTGTTAGCTGTAGAAATGTGCACCCAAGGCATGCATTGGGGACTCCTCTACATTTTACGAGGAATAAAGCGATGCACATTTGAAGAGTTAGCAACTCGCGCTCATGATATGGAATTGAGCATCACCAGCAGATAAGAATGAGACGAAGAGTGCCAAAAAGGTAATGAAGAACACTGTGAAAGAATCTATGTTTGTAAACACGACCCCACTGAAGTTCTCTAAAAGAAAAGAAGGGAGAGCTGAAAAGAAGAACAATGAAAGCAAGAGACGACGTCTGACTTTAAGAGAAAGTCAGGAAAAAGTTTACCCATTTCCTGATTCAGATATTGCTGACATGCTAGAGCAACTATTGGAGAAGTAGTTGATCCAACTGCCAGAATGTAAACGACCTGAGCAAGCAGAAAAGGTGGACGATCCCAACTACTGCAAGTATCATCGAGTCATCAGTCACCCAGTAGAGAAATGTTTCGTGTTGAAAGAGCTAATTCTAAGGTTAGCTCGTGAAAAAAAGATCGAGCTAGACTTGGAGGAGGTAGCTCAAACAAACCATGCTGCAGTAACGATAATGTCAGAGGCTCTTTCGTCAAGATTGATTTTTGAGCAAAGGGAAAGCTTGGTCCAGTTCGGAACCTTCAAGCCTGTAGTGGTCCAATTCCATTAGGAAGTTGCACCTGAGGATTCTCAAGAAAAAGAAAGATAGATTGAAGAAGACGATGAAGGGTGGATCGTTGTGACCCACCAAAAGAAAAGGAAGTCAACTCCGATCCAAAAAGAGTCTCGCTTCTACAGAAATTATAGAAGAGGGAATGAGGCTCAAAAGAATGAGAAAAAGAATAAGACTCGAAAGCTTAAGCTCAGGCACGAGGAAGATAAGGATTTCTCTCGACCTCAGCGCTTAGTAACCTTGGCAGACTTCTTTCCAAAAAGATTCCTTTGTGATCATCAGGATGAAAACCCAAGAGTTGTTGCATGTCATGCTATTAATGCAACGGAGGAAGAAAGCATCCCGCTAAGATTATTAGAGGAGGAAGAAGTGTCAAAAGACCTATCGAGGTTCAATGTGGATGATTTGTTATCACTTCCTCAAGAAACCAAAACCATCCTTATTAATGCATTGTTGAATTTAGCAGCATCAAGTTCGAGTGCTCCAACTGCGACATACGAGAATACTCCTTACTGCATGTCTATAGACTTCTCAGATGAGGATTTACTGTTGGGATCTAAACTTCATAATAGACCCTTGTATGTTTCTAGATGTGTTCGAGAACAGAGAGTCGATCGAATTCTCATCGATAATGGATCGGCTGTCAACATAATGCCAAAGTCGACTATGAGACAATTAGGCATCTTAATGGATGAACTCTCAAATAGTAAACTGGTAATTCAAGGTTTCAACCAGGGCAGCCAAAGAGTAATAGGTATGATACGCTTAGAACTCATAATTGGTGACCTGAAGGCTAGTGCATTGTTTTATGTTATAGATTGGAGGACCACTTATAAGTTGTTACTCCGTCGTCCTTGGATTCATGGAAATGGAGTTGTAACATTGACATTGTATCAGTGCTTTAAATTTTATCAAGATGGCGTAAAGAAGGTTGAAGCCGACCCCAACCCATTCTCAGAGGTTGAGTCTCACTTTGTAGATGCAAAGATTTATTTGAAGAATGATAATAGCCCAGAAGTCGTGTCTGTAGGAGTACCTCCTGTAAACAAAGAAGATAATTTACAACTAAAATCACTTGTAAGCAGGCAATCACATAAAAGTACAGGAACCTTTCATGCTGAAAAGGGTGAGGCATCCACAAGCACCACACAAAGCATGATCTTGATGGATGATAAAAGACTTCAAACCTATCGATTTTACGTTATGTCCCCCTGTCGAGGCGCAAGAAAGGCGAATCACCATTTATAGAGTCCCCACAAGGCTTGAAAGTTGGTGACATTGAAGTCCTAAAAGAAAGCTGCACTACACTGCTTACCAAAATAACTAAGCAAGAAATAAAGATAGACCTGACAAAAGCGCTTGCCACAAAGGCGAACGAAAGACGGGATTGACATCAAGGCTTACAAATTGATGGCAAAAGTGGGTTATGACTTCACAACTCACATTGAGTTTAAAAGTTTAAAAATTCACGAACAACCTAAGCTTTCCTCAACCCAAAAGAAGCTGTTACGGAAAGGACATGCTATACCCATGTCAAGAAAAGGGCTTGGATACAAGTCACCAGAGCCGATCTGTATAACTGTAAAGGAGGTCGATAGTATGGAAGAAAAAGAAGGTGACGGTCAAAGAACCTCAACATTTGACCGAATTAGTCCACATGTTGCACACGCCCTAGTATTTGAAAGACTAAGCATAATAGAGGCAGAAAGAAAAGATCATCAGTCAACATCTAACCTTGATCGACGATCGGCCTTTCAAAGGCTAACTATGACCTTTAAAAAAGAGAAAGGTATATGTCAGACCTCGATGACTACAAGACCATCGACCTTTGAAAGGTTAAGCATGGCTAAAAAGAAAATGTACAAACACCTCGCCCTCAAATTTTTAATCATCTTGTGGATGGAGGCCCACATGTCTAGACTGGTTCTTGCATAGACACAAAAGTAAAGGAATCAACATCTCGCTCGTCGGTCTGGCGTCGAATTAAGTATACAGACGTCGAAAGTTGCCATGGTAAGGAGTTTCCTTGCGAGGTAAAGGGAGAGAGAGAAATTCGTAGCAATGTTCCTTCTCAAAAGAAAAGAAAAACTTTTGTTACTCTCAATACAAGTCAAGGTTCCTTGAGGGTGAAAAAACATAAGGTTATACTAACTAATCCAGAAAAGGAAGACTCAAAACAAAGAGAAGGTGAAATCTCATGTCATCACATCACCATTCTTAAGGAATTAGAGATTGAAATCCCTGAAGAAGACGCAGAAGATGCCCCCACAGAGTCTAGAAGATGGTGGCCAATCTACCGTAGATGAGCTGAAAGAGGTAAACCTTGGTACAATAGAAGAACCACGCCCAACTTTCATTAGTGCATCTCTCTCTAGTGAAGAGGAGGGTAAGTACATGAGTTTGCTTACAGAGTATAAGAAACATTTTTGCTTGGTCGTACAAGGAGATGCCAAGACTTGATCCAAAGGTAGCAGTCCATCATCTCGTAATTAAACCAGGGTATCGACGGATTAAACAAGCACAACAACGTTTTCAACCAAAGCTTATTCTCCAGATCGAGGTTGATGTCAACAAGTTGATTGAAGCAGGATTTATTCGCGAGGTCAAATATCCAACATGGACAGCAAACATTTTCCCTGTCAGAAAAAAGAACGAGCAGCTTCACATTTTTGTAAACTTTCGTGACCTGAATAATATATGTCCTAAAGATGATTTTTCTTTGTCCATCACAGAAATCATGGTTGATACAACCACTGGACACGAGGCACTGTCCTTTATGGATGGGTCCTCTGGATATAATAAAATACGAATGGTCCTTTCAGATGAAGAAATGACAGCCTTCAGAACCCCAAAGGAAATATATTGTTACAAGGTGATGCCCTTTGGATTAAAAAATGCTGGTGCCACTTATCAACGTGTTATGCAAAAAGTGTTTGACGATATGCTACATAAGTATGTCGAGTGCTACGTTGATGATCTTGTGGTCAAATCCAAGAGACGACAAGACCATTTGAAGGATCTAAAAGTTGTGTTTGAACGCTTCCAAAAATATCAATTGAGGATGAACCCTCTTAAAAGCGCGTTCGGTGTAACTTCAGGAAAGTTTCTCAACTTCATTGTAAGACACCGAGGTGTCGAGATGGACCAGTCCAAGATTAATTCCATTTAGAAGATGCCAAGGCCAAAGAGTTTGCATGACCTAAGAAGTCTTCAGGGACGATTGGCTTACATTCGAAGGTTCATCTCCAACCTGGCTGGTCGGTGCCAACCTTTTCAAAAGTTGATGAGAAAAGGAGAAAATTTTGTGTGGGATGAGGCTTGTTAGAATGCTTTTGATATCATAAAGAAAAATTTGCTCAATCCCCCAGTATTTGGAGCTCCAATACCTGACAAGCCATTAATATTGTACATTGTTGCACAAGAAAAGTCTCTAGGCGCAATGTTGGCGCAAGAGAAGGAGAAGGGAAAGGAACGTGCTCTCTACTATCTAAGCAGAACTTTAGTTGGGGTTGAAGTTAACTATTCTCCCATTGAGAAAATGTGCCTTGCACTTTTCTTTGCCATAGATAAGTTGAGGCATTATATGCAGGCCTTCACGATTCATCTAGTAGCAAAGGCAGCCCTATAAAGTACGTTCTATCTAGGCCGATTATCTCTGGACGCTTAGCCAAATGGGCGGTTCTACTCCAGCAATACAACATTATCTATATTTCCCAAAAGGCGATAAAAGGACAACAGTTGGCAGATTTTTTGGCGGACCACCCAATTCCTTCAGATTGGAAGTTATGTGAAGACTTGCCAGATGATGAAGTTTTCTTCACAGAAGTTATGGAACCTTTGACTATGTATTTTGATGGCACGACGCGAAGAAGTAGTGCGGGGGCAAGCATTGTCCTCATTTCTCCTGAGAAATATATGTTGCCTTATAGTTTTGCGCTCGCTGAAATGTGCTCAAATAATGTGGCTGAGTATCATGCCTTGATAATTGGCCTTCAAATGGCATTAGAGATCGGAGTATCACTCATAGAAATTTATGGTGATTCAAAGTTGATAATCAATCAGATATCGCTTCAGTATGATGTGAAACATGAAGACTTGAAGCAATACTTCGCTTATGCTCGACAATTAATGAAAAGTTTTGACAGTGTGATGCTGGAGCATGTCCCTAGAACAGAAAACATGAGAGCAAACGCATTGGAAAATTTAGCAACTTCCTTGATGATGCCAGATAACGTAGCTCTAAATATACCACTTTGTCAAAGATGGATTATGCCTCTAATTTTGCCTGAATGTCAGGAAGCAAACGTAATGACATCCCATTTGATTGATGAAGAAGATTGGTGTCAACCTATCATAGAGTATCTTGAGCATGGAAAGCTTCCAAAGGATTCTTGTCAGAAAATTGAGGTACGAAGAAGGGCTGCACGCTTTATTTATTACAAAGGAGCCTTATATCGTCGTTCGCTTGAAGGACTCTTTCTTTGGTGTCTTTAAAAGGAAGAGTGTTGAAATTTGTGTCCTAAAACTTATACTTTGTTATTTGATTCAATAAAATTTATTATTGAATACTATAATCTTAAAACCAATAATCTTTAAGGTCCCGAGGCTATTTACTAGTTTGTCATATATACTTGAACTTTATGTGGAGACATAAACATGGATTAAGTTCAAGTTAATAGCCGAAATGGTCTATAGTGTATCAATAAGGTTGGGCGCCTTATTATGGATAAACACTATGGATGCGGCCCGCTCCGTAGTTAGTAATCCTGAATCATTCATGTAGAGGCATGGGAGTGGGGGCGTCTTATGTAAATGGTTTGCGTAAGACTGGAACCACGAAGTAGTCACTTTTAGTTATAACACTGTAAACTATAAACTGACTATTTCAATTATGATGACTTAGGTAACTTGATCTTAATCCTGAGCTAACTATGAACTTCTATTCATTCGGTAGTATCCTTAGATCTGCATAGGTGAGGGCAGCTCAACATCGCTGGCCCAATAAGCCTCCCATTTCAGGGGTAAGACCGAGTGGATAGCTAAGGACATAGGGTGCAAGATGGAATTCACTCCTACCCACTTCTAGGATAGTAGATAGGTTGTTCCCTTAAGAACTGAATCCAAGTCTTGAACAAGGGGCCCCATCTTCTCATTGGCCCGAGAAGGATTATGGTTTATAGGTTGGACCTTAAACCAATTGTTCAATAGTGGATCAGTGGGTCTTAAGGAGCAAGATGTAATCTTGGAGGTAAAACGGTATTTTGATCCAGCCAAGATTACGAACAACCTGTGAAGGATCGACTTACCCATTATGGTTATATCAGATGGACAGAAATATATCTATAGTTAGGGGAGTGCAACTAAGAGTCTTTAGTGGAATGACTCTTTAGTTAACGAATGTTGATTAACTTTGGTCTAAAAGAGTTTAGCCAGTTAGTCTCGGATCGTTGAAGCCCATGATCTATAGGTCCATTAGGTTCCCCTACTAGCTCATATGGATTCAACTAAGAACAAGTATGTTGAAGTAATTCGAATCGTTCGAATAAAGATAAGAGAGAGAAACTGACAAATATATAAGATATAAGTTGGTAGAAATAAACTTTAAGTTTTGTGTTTAAATATGATTTAAATAAATATGAATATAGATTCATATTTAAAAGCTTGAAAACTTTAGAAAACGGTCAAAAGTCAACATGTTGATTTTGAACTTTGACCAGATTTATATTCAAACATGATTTGAATTTTAGAGAAATGAATACGGATACATACTCGGGAGGTTAGAATTACTCAAGACGGGAAAATTAGTAAAAAGTCAAAGAAGTTGACTTTGACTTAAGTTGGTCAAATTACCAAAATATCCATTTGACTAATTACTTTATTAATTAACGGTTAAATGAGAAATGTGACAAATTATTATGAATTTGAAGCCACTAATTTCATTAAAGAGTTATTGAATTGATTAGGTGTTGATAAGATGTGAAATAATTTACATGCAATTTGCATGTAAATTTCATTTAAAACTTCTCATTACCGAATGAGAAAAGGATGAGGTTTTCTCTGAAAAAACACCTAAACGATTGACTCTCATCTCTCTCCAAAATTCTCTTCGCATAATCGAGTCCCACAACTCCATTCTTGGTCCTGAGCATAGTAGGTCAGCTTGGTGGTTGTCCTTGCTCGTGATTTTCAGGGAGAGAAAAAGTTTTGGATCAAAGAAGAAGTTAGGTAAGTTCATCGTTTACCTTTCTCTCTCTTCGTTTAGGTTCATCTCATGGTAGTTGCATGTTAACTTCTAAATCGTTTAGATGCATATAGAGTAAAGCATGATCTATATCTTTCGCTGCTGCATGTCTCTAATGTTTTTTTTATTCCATCAAAGAGTCGATAAAAGCTCTAAATGAAGCACATGCAGATGTTTGTGGAGCACATCAATCGAGACCAAAGCTTCAATTTCAGTTGAGAAGAATGGGCTATTATTGGCCTAAGATGGTTTAAGATTCAATAGACTATGCAAAAAAGTGTGAAACTTGTCAATACCATGCAAACTTCATACATAAACCTCTAGAGCCTCTATATCCAACCGTGGATTATTGGCCGTTTGAGGCTTGGGGACTTGATCTGGTTGGCCCTATTACACCGAAATCATCAGCAGGACATTCTTATATCCTTGTGGCAACAGATTATTTCTCAAAGTGGACTGAGGCCATTCCTTTGAGAGAGGCCAAGAAAGAGAACGTGGCGAACTTCATTCGTACCCATATTATCTATCGATATGGTATTCCTCACCGGATCGTGACAGATAATGGAAGGAAATTCTCCAATATCATGATAGATAAATTATGTGAAAAATTCAAGTTCAAACAATACAAGTCATCTATGTATAATGCAGCTGCAAATGGTCTAGCCGAAGCATTCAATAAAACGTTATGCAATCTTCTAAAGAAAATTGTCTCCAAGTCAAAAAGGGATTAGCAAGAAAGAACCGATGAAGCATTGTGGGCTTATCGAACCACTCATCGCACTTCTACAGGGGTTACACCATATTTGCTCGTTTACGGTGTAGAGGTTGTCCTTCCCCTCGAAAGAGAAATCCCATCATTAAGAATGGCAGTGCAAGAGGGGTTGACTACTGAAGACAATGTCAAGTTACGTCTTCAAGAGTTAGAAGCACTTGATGAAAAGCGATTAGAAGCTCAACAAGCTTGGAATGTTACCAAGCGAGAATGTCTAAAGCTTCTGATAAACACGTCAAACCTCACTCCTTTCAGGTTGGTGAGCTAGTACTGGCTATAAGAAGACCAATCATCACAACAAGACATATAGGAAATAAGTTCACACCTAAATGGGATGGACCCTACATTGTCAAAGAAGTGTACACAAACGACGTATACAAGATTGTTGATCGAGATGGATTAAAAATTGGTCCAATCAACGACAAGTTCCTTAAGTAATTTATGCTTAACATCATTATCCAGTAAAAAAAATTGAACTACGTTATGACTTGATCCCTATATTGTAAAGGATACGTAGGCAGCTTAAGGGAAACTTTAAGTTCAGTCACACATAAAAAAAAAAAAATTCATGTTTCATTGTCATCTCATATGTAAAAAAAATTGCAAAATAAATGTAAATGTAGCCAAACTATAATTATAATAAAAAAAACTTTGCGGACGCTGGTTAGCGTGCCACTGAATTCTTGCACCATTATGGATCAGTTCTCGCGCCTCATATTCGCCAAAATAAATAGATCCGCCTTCTCCGGAAAAGTTAGTCATTTTGGGACCTCGAACTTCTATGGGAAGTAGATAATGCGTGCCAAAATAATGGGTTAACCAGCCATGGACGTAATGCATAGGAAAGTGAAAGTCCATGCATCCTATCGGATTAGAGACTTTGGTTATCAAACCTAGCCCATGATATATGTTCGCTAAAATTGGAACTGAAGACTATAAATAGCGCCAGTGGCCATTAAGCTTGCAATCATAAATACTCCGGGACGAAGAAATGATTCTTTCTGTGGAAATACGAAAATGCATAACCAGCAAGATAAGAAGCCAGCTAAATATGTTTCATCCTTCAGATCATTCCTGATTCCGAGATTCGCAAATAACAGGTTCTCTCTAGAGGACCAATCACGAGCCTGGATTTTCGAACCATCAAGGTTCTAGGTAGATTTGGAGCGTGACACCTTCTTTTGTTTTTGTGTGGTTGGCTTATCATAGCTTTTGGACCCAAGGTAGCAAAACGAAATTCATTAACTATTAGTCACTTGGGAGTTATTCTTAAGTGGATGTCATGTGATCCTTCCTCTGCGTGCAAACTATTGAATAATACACCTGAAAAAGATATTGACAGGATGCCGGAAGATCTCGCGAGGAGGTCAATTCCTTAAAACAAGGGATCCTTTCCTCGTAGAGATCTCCCTTAATGGGAAGACCCCTAAAGGACCACAGGTCCCATAAAGACATGGATAATTCGCCCGCTATAGTATGAAGAGTATTAGTCGAAGGACACCATGCTTCACCAAATGCTCGAACAACATCACCATTACGATCGTAAGTGTACAAGAGGCTGTTACGACACTATATAAACGAGCACTGTAAAGAAGTTGCGCATTTCAACCAACAACAAGCTCTAGCCACTCCCAATAGCTAAAGCAGATATCTCCAAGGACCTTGGTCATAGCACCCCCAACGTGTTTTGCCTTCAATTAAACATTGTCCGAAGGTAAGAGCTCTATCAGAATTATGAGCCTCGTTATGGATAGAAGACTGTAGAACCCATGCAGTTTTTCCCACGGATAAAGGTATCTCCACAGACAATCTGGGAAGAATTAAATTGTTGTTTAAACGTGGCCAACGATTTGCAAAAGGGCCAGTCCATGGCTTCTCGACAAGGAAATTAAGTTCATCTTCTCTTGGCTGATTTCTAGAAGAAGAAACTACAAGGTGTCGGACTCCAGACAAGAATCGTTCTGTGAAGTAAACCATCGTTATGCAAAAGAAGGTCACCAGAAGCAAGTTAGTGTGCTAATAACGTGGTCTTGGAACAAAGGATATATGAAAGTAAAAGTGGACGGAGGAAGGCGTCATGATAGAGTTGCATGTCTATCATGGACAAACCCTAAGAAGCAGGAGGACGTCATGATAGAGACTTATCGGCTATCATGAACAAACCCTAAGATGCAGAAGGCCGTCATGATAGAGTTGCATGTCTATCATGAATAAACCCTAAGAAGCAAGAGGGCATCATGATAGAGTTGCATGTTTATCATGAATAAACCCTAAGAAGTAGGAGAGCGCCATTAAAGAGTTGCGTGTCTATCATGAACAAACCCTAAGAAGCAAGAAGGCGTCATGATAGAGCGACATGTCTATCATGAACAAACCTTAAGAAGCAAGAGGGCGTCATGATAGAGTGACATGTCTATCATGAACAAACCCTAAGAAACAGGAGGGTGTCATGATAGAGTTGCATGTCTATCATGAACAAACCCTAAAAAGCAAGAGGGCGTGATGATAGAGTTGCGTGTCTATCATGAACAAACCCTAAAAAGCAGGAGGGCGTCATGATAGAGTTGCGTGTCTATCATGAACAAACCCTAAGAAGTAAGAGGGCGTCATGATAGAGTTGTGTGTCTATCATGAACAAACCCTAAGAAGCAAGAGGGCGTCATAATAGAGATGCATGTCTTTCATGAACAAACCCCAGAAGTTGACGGTCAAAGAAGTAGGACGTCGAGGAGACTGTAACCTCATATATTCTTGCATGGGACCTTCAAAAGTTTGAAAAAAAAAAAGAAGAAGAAGAAAAAAAGGAAAGAAAAGTTGTTTCTCTCGTACCTTTGTTCTGCTTGATGAGTAAAGAATGATCAAGGTATGGGTCTATTTATAAGGCTAACAAGTCCAATTCCTTAGAGGATTTGGAATTATTAAATACTAAAATAAAATTAAACTTGAATTATCTTATGTTATTTTATTTTGGAATAAAATCTCGGATTTCACTTTTGATATATTTAAATATATTTTAATAATTTAATTTTTTAAATAAAATTAAAAATTCAATTATCTTATGTTATTTTATCTTTGAATAAAATCTCGGACTTCACTTTTGAGATATTTAAACATATTTTAATGACTTTATTTTTTAAAAAAAATTAAATTAAAATTCAATTATCTTATGTTATTCTTGGAATAAAATCTCGAGTTCCACTTTTTTAGATAATTAAGCATATTTGAATATTTCAAAGTTTAGATTTTACCCCCAAATTAAAACTTAAATTTAGATTTGATCTCCATTTGTTTTATCATATTTATCTCAAAACTAAATTTGGTCATTTTATCCCAATATTAAAATTGGTCAGCATCTAAGGTCAAATTAGGGTATGCTAGAAATCTCATCTTTTCTCAAATTAAAATATGGTTCCAAATTTTATAAAAAAACAATCATCAAATTTTTATCCTTAAAACAAAACTAAGTTAGGGATAAGGCCTTAAACTTTTCTGAAATTAAGAATTGACCATATCCCAACCCTTATTTCAAATTTAAATTAAACTCATGTACTAAATTCGTAGTTTGATTAATTGGATATGTCAAATTGAGCAAAAAAAAAATGCTCGTATTTGGACTTTAAATTTATCTTCTCGAGATTCATCCACCCATACATGTGCATAAATCTCGAAAGGGGGCATTTGTAGAATAAGAAATTTTGGAACCAATCACAAATTACCACATCATTTACTAAAATAATTGTATTTGGCATTAACTAAAAATTGGCATGTGTCTTAAATTAAATTTAAAGACAAATTGGACAATTCTAACAATGTAATGTGTCTTTATTATGGCAATTGGATCAAATTAATTATTTTGGTTCAATTAAATATTATTTACTTAGGCTAAAATTCAATTGAGCAAAAAATAAGCTTAATAAACTACAAGGCGTCATGGGTTTTAATGACACTACTAATCAAGATATTGTGTTGTTGAGAATTATTTATTGACACAATTCTATTGGTACAATTTAATTTTTCTTGACACATTTAAAGTGTCGTTAAGTATCAATAAATTTTTTGTGTCATTTAAAAAATTTCGAAATAAAAAAAACCTCAAATTTCAAAATTTGTTAATTCCCTCTCTCACGCAATTAAAATTGTATGACAATAGCATATTTTCTCTCAACATTTTCTCTCTCTACCAAAAACGTGAAAGTCTAGGCTCTCTCTACTTATATCATGAATATATTCATTATTTTTATAATTTTATATAGAATTAGAATCTAGACTCTATTACGAACCTAATGCAATGAAAAACACTTAAAACGAAGTCTGAACAAACAAAAACGGGTAAATCGAAGATCAGAGACCAATTGGTAAATAACAAAAAAGATTCAATACTTCCATGCGCGTAAAACACCTTAAGGTCGTGAATTCGAATCCCAGCCGAGCGTATTCCTTTATTCCCCATTTTCGAAAGACTTCACGCGTGCATCTTCTCCACTCTTCAGCTAATCTACGCATGCCACGTATCATCTTCTCCTCATGCGCGCGCCTTTGATGTCCTGTGTTCGAATCTCATAGCCTGCAAATAATTTTTCTCATATATTTTCAATGGCAATCTTGTAAATGTATAACAACTTTTCGAAAATCCTTTCCTTCAATTGAGTGCGTGCTTGACCCTGAAGTTATGAGTTCGAAACCCATGAAGCGCTTATTTTCATTTCTTTTCTATATATAACTCATTTTTCTATAAATCTTAATGAATTTTTAGTTATATTTGATTCATTCGTAAATCCAACTTCAATTTTCACCCAAATTCTCTTTAAATATCATTTTTTCAGAACTCTCCCATCTCTCATTCTGTCATTTTTTCCTCTCCTTTTCTTCAAATTGAGTGCGCATCTGACCCTGAAGTTATGAGTTCGGAACCCATGAAGCGCTTATTTTCATTTCTTTTCTATATATAACTCATTTTTCTGGTAATCTTAATCAATTTTCAAGTATATTTGATCATTCATAAATCTAACCCCAATTTTCACTCAAATTCTCTTTAAATATCATTTTTTAAGAACTCCAATTTTTTATTTCAATGGAGAAAAAATTCTAGCAAGATATTCAATCAATCTTTTATTCCAATAGAGGGGTAATCTTGCAAGAGGCAAGAGGATCATGGGTATTCAATTTATTTGAGAGTTTCTTCCATTTTTCTTCTAATTTAGCATGTTGATTCTTTAATTTTTATTCAAGAACGAATTCAATTCCATGTGATCTCTATGAAACAATCTTTTAATTTGCTCTTGATTGTTTAATTAGTATGCAAGATACATTTTGTTTAGAAAATTAAAGTGCAAAATTCAATTGATTATCTTTGTCTACAAGAAATATTTTTTGATGGGTAATCTTCTAAAAAGTTGTAGATACAAAATTTTGTCTTTTATTTTATTTATTTTATTTATTTACTTTATTTTTATTTTATTTTGAAAGTTGGATTTGAATTTGAATTTAACTTTTTCTTTTTAAAAGCAAAAACAAAAACAAAAAAAAAAAGAATATCAGTCTCTTCTTTATTTTTCCTCAACTCACCCAATTTTCTCTCGCACTCCCACCTTCTTCACTCTTCTCTCTATTTTTCCTCGACTAACCCAATTTTCACTCCACTCCCATCTTCTCCACTCTTCTCCCTATTTTCCCTCGACTAACCCAATTTTCTCTCTCACTCCCACCTTCTCCACTATAAAAACAAATGAGGATTTTTTTGGAGGATACGTTTGATCAATTGGAAGGGTCGAAAAAAAGCTAAAGAAACTATTATATCAAAGGTAACTTTTTTTTAATTTCCTCTATTTCCCTTACCTTTTGAGGGTCGAAAAAAAGCTAAGGAAAACTATTATGTCAAATTAGTCTTCAAAGGTAACTTTTTTTTTTTAATTTCCTCCTTTTCCCTTCTCTTTTGAGAGTGTGATCAATTATAATGATGTATTTTTTCAAATTTGTTTTTGTTGTAATTTCGTTAATTAATTTTAAGGTACTTAATTTTGTTAGGGTTAGGCCTATTAGGCTTAGGCCAATTGGATTTATCTTTGCTTCAAATTTAGCAGATTTAGGCCAATTAATTTCAATCTTGTTCGAATTTGTTAGATTTAGGTCATTGGAGCTTTTAATTTTGTTAGGTTTAGGCCAATTGAATTTATTTGCTTCAAATTTAGCAAATTTAGGCCATTTTATTCCGTATTCTTTAAATTTGTTATATTCAAGCCAATTGATTTAATTTGGTTAATTTTTTGGTTTACTCTTTATAAGACAGAATAGTTTGTTAGGTTTGATATTTATTTCACAAACCCTTATTATTTCTCAACTTGTATATTATATTAGATATTTATTTTATATTATTTTCAATATATTATTTTATATTATTTTCAATAGATTATTTTATATTATTTTCAATATATTATTTTATATTATTTCCAATATAGTATTTCTCAACCTGTATATTATATTATTTCTCAACTTGTATTATTTGTCAACTATATTGTTTGTTGTATTATTTGACAAATCATTTACCAACATGTATTATTTCTCAACCTGTATTTGTCATATTTCACATTGTTTTGCTATTATTATTATTATTGTTGTTGTTGTTGTTGTTGTTATTTTTATTATTATTGTTGTTGTTGTTATTATTATTATTATTATTTATTTATTTATATATTTATTTATTTATTTATTTTTCAATTTCTATAATTGCAAAATGTATGAAAAATTCGTTTGCTTTTTGCCATATGGATATAAAAATTTGAGATGGGAAAGAATAATGTTCATTTATGGATTTTATGGTTTTTGGCTTGCAACTAGTATATTACATTTTCCAATTAGTAAAAAAATTTCATTTTTCCTCACTTAGATGACTTTGTTTGCTTTTTCGAACTTCTGCCAATCGATGAAGTATCATGCTATGTAAGTTTCATTACATTCTCATTTTAACATTTACGAATAGTGATAGACTAAATTAAAAACTATAAGAGGATAAGATACAAAACTAGAACTTCTCAATTTAAGCCATTAAAGATTTGCTTATGTGTTGTATGTTAATGATGTTTTTTTTGTGCTATGGTTCCCAGAAAAAAAAAAAACAAGGATTATTTAGATCAATATATTATCTACTCGATTTTTTGGGTTGAATTTGATAGAAGAGGAGCTATAAGAAATCTTTGATATAAACACTTCCCAATCCTCATGGTAAGAAAGTTTTGAAACTTACTTATTTTGCAACTGGATTTTATATATTATTTGGATTTTTGGAGTATGTAAAATTTTAAAGTGTTTGTTATTTATTACATTGTTTGTTGTTTTCTCATAATGTTGGTTGTAACTTTTGTTCTTGGAATAACTTTGAGAATGATGTTAACTTAATTTATCATGAACTCCGTTAGAGATCAAATAATGAGAGTTAATATATTGCATATGAAACAATAATTGTATAACTTACGTAGTTTGCTATTCATTATTAGGGCTTCTGAACTTGCAAGAAAGAAGAAGCCTCTGTGGAGGGTAATCAAGATATGTGGGTGGGGATCTAGTAAAAGAAAGGTAAGTGTGCTTTATGTTTTGTAACATAACTTAACTATTTTATTTTAGGAATCATGTTAACATGTACTTAGGAATGTTGCTTTAACTATCCTGCACTGGTAGCCATTGAAAATCTATTTTGTGCAATCCGCTTAGACATGTTTTAGGAATCATGTTCATGTATTTAAGAACTTGATACTTTGTTGTGTTGACTATTCTGCAGTTATGGTAGTCATTGGAAAGCTATTTTCTTCAATCTGCTTAGACATATGTTATAGGAATCATGTTGTTTTGTATTTACTTTGGAGGAGGGGGCTAAGGGTAAGTTTATGCTAAGTTTCAACTTGATGCAAACTAGAATATTGCTTGGTCTGTAAAGATTGAATCAAAACTTACATTTGAAACATTTATATACTATGCTTATGTATAGAGATTGAATCAAAACTTACATTTGAAACATTTATATATATGCTTATGTAGTCGATGTTTTTTTTTTTAATCTTTTGCATTTTTTATGTTTATTAAAAACCTTGGTTGCATGAACTTTGGACGCTTATTTTGAAAATTTTATTGGTCTGCTTATTAAGAATGTGAATTTTGTTTGGCATGTACCTAATGTTTATGCTTATGCATTTTTCATAATGAATGTTGGCTAAGGTTCATTTTCTTGAAATTTGCAGGTAGTTGAAGAATCCATGGACCATGGTATCGATCAAGTTCTCATTTATGTGTCAGTTTGATTATATTAGGTCACACATACATGTAATATTACAGTAAATTTATCTTTTGGATTATTGTAAATTTTTTACCGATAATGTAAGTTATATTTTTTATTATCGATATAAATATCTTTCTAAACATATGTGGGTAATGTTGAAATTTAGTATTTAATTTTTTTGAAAGAAGAAATATATGACAGAAAAATATGTGTTGCGAAAATGAAGAATAACGACACCAAACATGTGTTGACATATAAGCCTTTATTAAACAGAAACAGAGTCGTTAAAACACATTTCTTGACAACAATTTTGTGTAACGAAATATTTACGAAAATATATTAGTGCCGAGTTATATTGAAAGGTACACACTTAAAGCGTCGTTATAAGAGTATTAATGACAATATATTGGTGTCAAGTGATAGATAACAGTGACACATTTAAATAGTCAATGTAATAATATTAATGACAATATATTTGTGTTGAGTGACAGATTATGGTGACACATTTAAAGTGTCAATGTAAGGGTATTAATGACAATATATTTGTGTCAAGGTATAGATAACGGTGACATATTTAAAGCGTTAATATAAGGTTACTAATGACAATAAATTCGTGTCGAGTAATAGATAATGGTGAAACATTTAAAACGTCAATCTAAGAGTATTAATGACAATATATTAATGTCAAGGTATAGATAACGGTGACACATGATTTGCGTCAATATAAGGGTATTGATGACAATATATTGGTGTCGAGTTATAGATAACAGTGAAATATTTATTGCGTCAAGTTAAAGGTATTAATGACACAATTTTGGTGTCATCTAAGTATATTTAATGACACGTTTTTCAAAGTGTCGTTAAGTAGTCTTTCTTGACAGTCGCTTCAATGACGCGAAAATTGTGTCGTTGAAAGTCTTTATGACGCAAAACTTGTGTCGTTAAAACCCAAATTTGTAGTAGTGTCCAAGACTCCAACTTCAAGAACATAACGTGCTTCACTTCCTTAAATCAAGCGTAAGCATCAAACTGAGAGAGAATCAGAAGATCAAATTCTAGAGATCGAACCACATCGCATCAAATCAATATAAATACAACATCAACACAAGTTCAACTCCACGAACCAAATTTCTCTGGAAATCTCGTGTGAACAGGCACCAAGGACAATGTCGTCGGTGCTGGAACTATTTTCCACTACGACATGGATGGTGACAACGTGAAGGTATCAATGGACATGGTTGCCGATGGTAATTGTGTAACGCCCCAAAATTTTTTGAAACTTTATTTATCTTAAGTCTGGTTTTGAAATTTTTGGATGTTTTGGAGGAACTTGAGTAATTATATGTGATTATGTAATTCATTAAGTTTTGAGGGCAATTTAAGTATTTTTGGGATAATAAAAAGTTATTTGTTGAAGATTGAGAATATTGGGTTGAGGAGAGAGAAAAAATTGGATTAATTGGTTAAGATATTGGTATGTTTTATTTGGAAGGAAAATTTCTATTAAATAAATAGATAAATAATTTTGCCCAAGTTGGTGTTTAAAAAGCCCTTGGAACCCGTGCAAACTATCATCTTCTTCTTTGAGGAAAAAAAACAGAAAGAGAAAACCTTAATTGGAAATCATAGCCACCGCCGGACCCGTCGCCGCCACCGTTGTCGCCGTCGTGACCAATCCGAGCTGCCACAAGTAGTCGCCACTCGCCGTGCCTCCGTCGAACAGCCGTCTGCAACCCAAACGAAGCATCCGTCAACTCGCGCCTCTCCAACCGCCACTCTTCACGGACCGAAAACCCGAGCCACGTCGTCGACTATTCCCAAGCGAAGCGCCGATCGGACCCGCGTCGCCTCCTCTGCAAGCCGTTGTCGAGCAGCCGCGTTCTGTCCCCCGCTGTCGCTCGAGCCGAAAACGTGACCCGCACGCCCTTCTGCATGAACCCAACGCGACTCGCGCGCCCCTTTGTGTGAATACGACCCAACCCGAGCCGCGCCTGCACCTGTCTGCACCGTAGCCGAGCCGTAACTGCATCTGTCCCCGCCGTAGCTGAGCTGCCCTGCACACTCGCGAGCCGATCTCAGCTCCTTAGTCGAGTCGATTCCTGCTTTCTAGTCGAGCCGATTCGCTTGTCTCTGAGCCGTTAGCCTGCTCCGGTCCTTTACACCTGTTTTGGTAAGTTGATTGGGTTTTTGGCACACCCAGCAAGGACTTAAGATTTTTGAACCTAAATAAATTATTTGGATTAAACTAATTTATTTCTCTTAAAAGGATAGCTTGGACCAATTAAATTGTAGAGTGTAAGATTTTCCCAATTAAGGAACATCTCGTTGTAACCCCGACCTCGGGTGAGTATTCCAACTGAATTCTTGTGTCCTTGGTCATTTAATGCTCAAGTTATGAAGACTGGTGTTTTCTAACCATTTAGGACCCCGCGGCTTGGAAGGCGTGTTTTCTTGCTGTTAGAACTCGTTGAGCAAATCTCCAGGTAAGAGATTTCTACTACTAGCTCTACGACTAGAATCACGAGATCGCATACATTCTTAGTTATGCACCTGACTAGACTGTATAGCGATATGTCAATTAATGAGGGTATGATGGGACTTATGATGTGATTTGATATGATGACATGGTATAACGTGATGACGTGACTTGTTATGACATTATGTTTTGACATTTTGATGAGATGTGATTTGATGATTAGGTGTGATATGATTATGTGATGATGCTACATTATATATATGCCGTGGATAAGGTGCATGCTAAGTTACCCTATTAAAGTCTTACCTGCATGGGTGTCCTTCGGAATCACCACCTATTTAGGATTGTGTAGTCTGACGGGACCGCCAGTCTAGCATTGATACAGATATCATTCGAGCGATTCGACGGGATCCTCGCAGCCTGATCGTCTTAGCGCCTCCTCCGCGTACGCTACAGACCAGTTTGTCATAGGTGTTCCTTTGGGTCATCGAAGACCAGATTTTGTTCCTACGGGATCACATGTTGCACGTGTTCGGGAACGTGCCAGTTCTTGGGTACCATTTTCAGGACTCTAATAGGAAGTTAATAAAAACCTAGTGAGACTAGTAGTGGGTCCCTTACTGAGTATTTTATACTCATTCTTTCCATTTCATATTTTTCAGGTAAGGGCAAGGGCAAGCTGGCGAGCGACCAGAAGTGACCGTGGTGAGTCATAGGGATCTCTGCTTCCGCTTTACATCTGCGTTTAAACCTTGAGTGTTTGAATTTTAATTATTCTTTGTTTGTTATTTCGTTTCTCTAAAATTAGATAGGGCCCACGTTAGGATTTTAATATTTGTTTACATTTCGCACATTACTTGTGATTTGGTTTTAAATAAATAAAATTTTGAGGTTTTGTTCGTTTTAGCCAAACTTTATAACTTTATTTGTGTTATTTACATTTAGTAATGGCTTCGACTTAGTATAAGGAGTCGGGTCGTTACAGTTGGTATCAGAGCTCAGTGTTCTAGGTTCTGCAGACTGGCTTACGATGTAAGTTTTTGTTTTGTGTTGTTTTATTTACGCCTATGGCTATGCGGTCCTTCGTCACTCGCCAGGTATGCCTTAAGGCCTTGGTAAATGTTATAGTTACAATCTTGTCTAAATGAAATGAGTGTAGTTAGTATAAGTGTCTTGGTTGTTTTGTGAAAAGTTATTCTTGTAAAACTTCAGGAAAACATGTCGCCACGTAGAGGTGCACGCCAAGGAGGTGGTAGGGGAGGCAGAGGAGCTGGACGTATCCAGCCAGAGGAGCAACCTGCTGTGCAGGCAGCCAACCCTAACGCACCGGTCACCCAAGCGGATCTCGCCGCGATGAAGCAGCGGTATCAAGACATGCTACAGGCTGCTCTAGCCCCTTTTCTCGCTGCCCAACAAACCCAGGCTGCCCCTGTTCAGGCCCATACCGTCCCTCCTCCAACTCTTGTGGGAGCTCAGCTCTAACCGGTTCAACTGTCGGCTGAGGCCAAACATCTAAGAGACTTTAGAAAGTACAATCCTAAAACGTTTGACGGATCCATGGACAATCCCACCAAGGCCCAGATGTGGCTCAATCCCACCAAGGTCCAGATGTGGCTAACCTCTATAGAGAAGATCTTCAGGTACATGAAGTGCCCTGAGGACCAGAAGGTCCAGTGCGTAGTTTTCTTTCTAGAGGACAGAGGCACCGCGTGGTGGGAGACTGTTGAGAGGATGCTGGGCGGAGATGTCAGCAAGATAACCTGGGAGCAGTTCAAGGAGAGCTTCTATGCTAAGTTCTTCTCTGCCAACGTAAAGTACGCGAAGTAGCAAGAGTTCCTGAACTTGGAACAAGGTGACATGACTGTGGAGCAGTATGACGCTGAGTTTGACATGCTGTCCCGCTTTGCCCCTGATGTAGTGAAGGATGAGGAGGACAGGACCGAGAAGTTTGTCAGAGGTCTCAAACTAGACCTCCAGGGTATTGCTCGAGCCCTCAGACCAACCACTTATGTTGATGCTTTACGCCTGACACTAGATTTGAGCCTGCATGAGAGAGCTGATTCGTCTAAGGCTGCCGCAGAGGGTCAGCCCTTGGACAAAAGAAGAAGGTGGAGCTGCAGCCTGACTTGACACCGCAGCGAAATCTGAGGTCAGGAGGTGTCTTCCAGCAACATCGTTAGGAGCTTGCAGCAGCCGAGAGAACCCTGAGAGAGCTACCCTTTTGTCCTAGATGTGGAAGAGTGCATGGAGGTCGTTGCTTGGCCGGGAGCGGAGTTTGCTTCAGGTGCAGGCAACCAGGACATACCGCCGACACTTGTCCTTGGAAACCCATTGAGACTACCCCGCACCAGTCTCCCACTTCCCAACAGGGAAGAGTTTTTGCCACTATCCGTCAGGAGGCTGAGCGAGCCGGTACAATGGTGACAGGTACGCTCCCAATCTTGGGACACTATGCTTTCGTGTTGTTTGGCTCTGGGTCATCCCATTCGTTCATATCCTCTGTGTTCGTTCAGTATGTCGATTTAGAAGTAGAACCATTGAGTGGTGTTTTATCTGTTTCTACTCCATCTGGTGAGGTTCTGTTTTTTAAAGAAAAGATAAAGGCATGTCAGATAGAGATAGCAAAACAGATATTAGATGTGATCTTACTAGTGTTAGACATGTAGGATTTTGACGTAATCCTAGGCATGGATTGGCTGTCTGCTAACCATGCAAGTATAGACTTTTTCGGTAAGGAAGTCGTTTTTAACCCTCCTTCTGGGCCTAGTTTCAAATTTAGGGGGATAGGAATTGTACGTATACCCAAGGTCATCTCAGCCATGAAGGCTAGTAAACTACTCAGCTAGGGTACTTGGGGCATCTTGGCAAGCGTAGTAGATACCAGAGAACCAGAAGTTTCCCTGTCCTCCGAACCAGTGGTAAGGGAGTACCCTGATGTTTTCTCCGACGAGCTTCCAGGACTTTCGCCTCCCAGGGAGATAGACTTCGCCATCGAGTTAGCGTCGGGCACTACTCCTATCTTGAGGGCCCCTTACAGAATGGCTCCAACTGAGCTAAAGGAGCTGAAAGTACAGCTGCAGGAGTTGCTGGACAAGGGTTTCATCTGACCTAGTGTGTCACCTTGGGGAGCACCAGTGTTGTTTGTGAAGAAGAAGGATGGGTCAATGCGCCTTTACATTGACTATAGAGAGCTGAACAAGGTGATAGTCAAGAACCGTTACCCCTTGCCCAGGATTGATGATTTGTTCGATCAGTTGCAAGGAGCCACCGTCTTTTCTAAGATCGATCTGCGATCAGGCTATCACCAGTTGAGGATCAGGGATAGTGATATTCCTAAGACCACTTTTCGTTCCAGATACGGGCACTACAAGTTCATCATGATGTTGTTTGGTTTGACTAATGCTCCTGAAATATTCATGGACTTGATGAACAGGGTGTTTAAGGATTTCTTAGACACGTTCGTCATAGTTTTCATTGATGACATTTTGATTTACTCCAAGACTGAGGCTGAGCATGAGGAGCACTTGCACCAGGTTTTGGAGACTCTTCGAGCCAATAAGTTGTATGCCAAGTTCTCCAAGTGTGAGTTCTGACTGAAGAAGGTCACTTTCCTCGACCATGTGGTTTCTAGTGAGGGAGTTTCTGTGGACCCAGCAAAGATCGAAGCGGTTACCAGTTGGCCTCGATCGTCTACAGTTAGCGAGATTCGTAGTTTCCTGGGTCTGGCAGGTTATTACAGGAGGTTCGTGGAAGACTTCTCTCGTATAGCCAGTCCCTTGACTCAATTGACCAGGAAGGGGACTCCTTTTGTTTGGAGCCCAGCTTGTAAGAGTAGCTTCCAGGAGCTTAAGTAGAAGCTTGTGCCTGTACCAGTCTTGATAGTGTCGGATGGATCGGGGAGCTTTGTGATTTACAGTGATGTCTCCAAGAAAGGACTGGGTGTGTGCTGATGCAGCAGGGCAGGGTAGTTGCTTATGCCTCCCGTCAGTTGAAGAGTCACAAGCAAAACTACCCTACCCATGACCTAGAGTTGGCAGCAGTGGTTTTTGCACTGAAGATATGGAGACATTACCTGTACGGTGAGAAGATACAGATTTTCACTAACCATAAGAGCCTAATATACTTCTTCACCCAAAAGGAGCTGAACATGAGACAGAGAAGATGGCTTGAGTTGGTGAAGGATTACGACTGCGAGATTCTGTACTACCCAGGTAAGGCAAATGTAGTAGCTGATGCGTTGAGCAGGAAGGTTGCACATTCAGCAGGCCCCCTTACTCAGAGATTTTGAGAGAGTCGAGATTGCAGTCTCAGTAGGGGAGGTTACTTCACAGTTGGCTCAGTTGTCAGTGCAGCCGACCTTGAGACAGAGGATTATTGTCGCTCAGCTAAAGGATCCTTACCTGGTTGAGAAGCGTCGTTTGGTAGAGACAGGGAAAGGTGAGGATTTCTCCATATCCTCTGACGACGGCCTTACGTTTGAGGGACGTTTGTGTGTGCCGGAACACAGTGTAGTCAAGACAGAGCTTTTGACTGAGGCTCATAGTTCTCCATTTACTATGCATCCTGGAAGTACGAAGATGTACCAAGACTTGAGGTGTGTCTATTGGTGGAGGAACATGAAGAGAGAAGTGGCAGATTTTGTCAGTAGATGTTTGGTATGCCAGCAGGAGAAGGCACCTAGATAAAGGCCAGCAGGGTTGTTGCAACCCTTGAGTGTGCCAGGATGGAAATGGGAGAGTGTGTCGATGGACTTCATTACAGAACTGCCCAGGACTCTAAAGGGCTATACAGTGATCTGGATTGTTGTTGACAGACTCACGAAGTCAGCCCACTTTGTTCCAGGGAAGTCCACTTACACTGCCAGTAAGTGGGGACAGTTATATATGACCGAGATAGTGAGACTGCATGGAGTGTCGGTATCTATCGTTTCTGACAGAGATGCTCGTTTCACATCGAAGTTCTGGAAAGGACTTTAGCTTGCATTGGGCACGAGGTTAGACTTCAGCACAACTTTTCATCCTCAGACTGATGGTCAAACAGAGAGGTTGAACCAAATTTTGGAGGACATGCTGCGAGCCTGTGTGCTAGAGTTTTCAGGGAGTTGGGACTCCCATTTGCATTTGATGGAGTTTGCCTATAACAACAGTTATGAGGCCACCATTCGTATGGTGCCATTTGAAGCTCTGTATGGTAGGTGTTGCATGTCTCCTGTCTGTTGGGGGTAGATAGACGAACGGCGACTGCTAGGTCCCAAATTAGTGCAGACCACCAATGCAGCCATACAGAAGATTAGAGCTTGTATGCTGACAGCACAGAGCAGACAGAAGAATTATGCTGATGTCCGGCGTAAGGATCTCGAGTTTGACATGAGAGACATGGTTTTTTCTGAAGGTGGCACCGATGAAGGGTGTCCTAAGGTTCGAGAGGAAGGGGAAGCTAAGTCCACGTTTTATAAGGCCATTTGAGATACTGGAGCGGATTGGCCCTATAGCTTACCGTTTGGCGTTGCCGCCATCATTTTCTGCAGTACATGATGTATTCCATGTCTCAATGCTGAGGAAGTATGTCGCAGACCTGACGCATGTAGTTGACTTCGAACCATTACAAATTGATGAGAACTTGAGCTACGAGGAGCAACCTGTTGAGACTTTGGCAAGGGATGTCAAGAGGCTCCGTAATTGAGAAATTTCTCTGGTCAAGGTTCTTTGGCGAAACCATAGAGTTGAAGAGGCCACATGGGAGAGAGAAGAGGACATGAGAACCCTGTACCCCGAGCTGTTCGAGGATTAGAACTTTAGAGGACGAAAGTTTTTCAAAGGAGGGAAGATTGTAACGCCCCAAAATTTTTTGAAACTATATTTATCTTAAGTGTGGTTTTGAAATTTTTAGATGTATTGAAGGAACTTGAGTAATTATATGTGATTATGTAATTCATTAAGTTTTTAGGGCAATTTAAGTATTTTTGGGATAATAAAAAGTTATTTGTTGAAGATTGAGAATATTGGGTTAAGGAGAGAGAAAAAATTGGATTAATTGGCTAAGATATTGGTATGTTTTATTTGGAAAGAAAATTTCTATTAAATAAATAGATAAATAATTTTGACCAAGTTGGTGTTTAAAAAGCCCTTTGAACCCGTGCAAACGATCATCTTCTTCTTTGAGGAAAAAAAGAGAAAGAGAAAACCCTAATTGGAAACCCTAGTCGCCGCCGGACCCGTCGCCACCGCCGCTGTCGCCGTCGTGACCAATCCGAGCCGCCACAAGCAACCGCCACTCGCTGCGCCTCCATCGAACAACCGTCTGTGACCCGAATGAAGCGTCTGTCGACCCGCGCCTCTCCAGCCGCCACTCTTCACGGATTGAAAATCCGATCCACGCCGCAGACTACTCCCAAGCGAAGCGCCGATCGGATCCGCGTCGGCCGTCCCCGCTGTCGTCCGAGCTAGAAACGCGACTTGTATGCCCCTCCGCGTGAATCCAACCCAACCCGCATCTCCCCTTCTGCAACCCGAGTCGCGCCCGTACCTGTCCGCGCTGTAGCGAGCCGCACCTACACCTGTCCGTGTCATAGCTGAGCCGCCCTGCACACGCGCGAGCCGATCTCAGCTCCCTAGTCGAGCTGATTCCTGCTTTCTAGCCGAGTCGATTGGCCTGTCTTTGAGCTGTTAGCCTGCTTCGGTTCTTTGCACCTATTTTGGTAAGTTGATTGGGTTTTTGGCACACTCAGCAAGGACTTAAGATTTTTGAACCTAAATAAATTATTTGGATTAAACTAATTTATTTCTCTTAAAAGGACAGCTTGGACCAATTGAATTATAGAGTGTAAGATTTCTCCAATTAAGGACCATCTCGTTGTAACCCCGACCTCGGGTGAGTATTCAAACTGAATTCTTGCGTTCTTGGTCATTTAATGCTCAAGTTATAAAGACTGGTGTTTTCTAACCATTTAGGACCCCGTGGCTTGGAAGGCGTGTCTTCTTGCTGTTAGAACTCGTTGAGCAAATCTCCAGGTAAGAGATTTCTACTACTAGCTCTACGACTAGAATCACAAGATCGCATACATTCTTAGTTATGCACCTTGAGGACTAGACTGTATAGCGATATGTCAATTAATGAGGGTATGATGGGACTTATGATGTGATTTGATATGATGACATGGTATAACGTGATGACGTGACTTGTTATAACATTATGTTTTGACATTTTGATGAGATGTGATATGATGATTAGGCATGATATAATTATGTGATGATGCTACGTTATATGTATGCCGTGGATAAGGTGCATGTTAGCTTACCCTATTAGAGTCGTACCTGCATTGATGTCCTTCGAGATCACCACATATTTAGGATTGTGTAGTCTGACAGGACCGCCAGTCTAGCATTGATACAGATATCATTCGAGCGATTCGACGGGATCCTTGCAGCCCGATTGTCTTCGCGCCTCCTCCGGGTACGCTACAGACCAGTTTGTCATAGGTGTTCCTTTGGGTCACCGAAGACCAGATTTTGTTCCTACGGGATCACACGTTGCACGTGTTCAGGAACGTGCCAGTTCTTGGGTACCATTTTTAGGACTCTAATAGGAAGTTAATAAGAACCTAGTGGGACTAGTAGTGGGTCCCTTACTGAGTATTTTATGCTCACTCTTTCCATTTCATATTTTTCAGGTAGGGGAAGAGGTAAGGGCAAGGGCAAGCTGGCGAGCGACCAGAAGTGACCGTGACGAGCCATAGGGATCTCTGCTTCCGCTTTACATCCGCGTTTAAACCTTGAGTGTTTGAATTTGAAATTTGGCCACCGTTTTCTAAGCGGGTGTTGTGGGGTGATGACACTTTCCACATACATAAATGACTCCCAAACTCAACTCAACTCAAGTTTTTGTAGACCATTTTTTTATGATTTATTGAAAACGTATTACTTTATTTCAGTGTCCAATCACATCGTAAAAAGGATTGGTAGTGACTGCTATTTTGTTTTAAAACTAACCATTTTGAGGTCGTCGGTTGCTCCGCATCGTCTCGAGCACGTGGTGACACGTGTTTTGCAAATCTCTATGGAAATCAGTACGTTCAAATACATTTCTCAAAACATGCTTTAAGATATCACTAGTAGAACATTCTTATAAATTATTTTAAAAGTTTATTTTGTCACTCACAAACTTGATCCAACTCTTGGCTCAGAAATTCCTTCAAATCCTTCTTGACTTGAAAATTTCATATTTATGTCTTAATTAATCCCTTGACAACAAAATTTGCTCAAAATTTTCAAAAACACCAAAACAACCAAAAAAAATTATGCCATGACACTATTGGCTACATGGCATGAGTGCAAGCAGCACGCGCGTGTGCATAGAGCATAAGAATGCCCAACCACATGCTTGCCTTTCATGCACACATGCGACGCCCTCCTGGTTGTATGGTGTCACAATCTGAGTTGGACTTTTCTACTAGAAGGTATTCTCACGTGGGTGCGTACTGCTTCTTTTCCTGCTACACCCGAAATACTATACTTAGGGTTCCAAACCTTCTATGAGTGACCGGGAAGTTTCAGTAGCCTTTGTTCTTCCTCTTGCATGCTTAGTTTTGAAAATGAGAAAGATTGTCAGATCGTTTAATTATTCAATTGCAAAATTATATACAATAATAGGATTTCTCGGTTAATAACTAAGAGCGAAGAGAAGTCTCTTCAACAAGAGAAAGGGATGCAATCGCTACGTGGGGTGGTCAAAGACCTGTTGGGGGCTAGGATGCAAGATAGATAGGATACTAGTGGCATGAATGGTCGGAGACAAGGGAAAAACCCTCTTTCCTTTGAATTACCCAATTTGTTAAGAAGGAATGTTTCAAATCACTTGAAAAAAGGAGACACTGATAATCTTTGAATGCGAGTTTGAGTGCGACTGATGCCATTCCCTTGTCAATCGTGGAGTTCATTCTGCATGCCAACTAAATCACTCAAACAAGAAAATTGTGTGATTCAGGGCGAACTGGGTTTAGGTTTCTGGTGGAATCAATACAAAGAAGAAAGAAGATTGGACATGTCACGTGGGCGTAAGGAAAGAGATCTTCGTGGTCGACTTTCCTTTCTACCTCCTTCTCCTTTGGTGTGGTTGTCCCTAAACTGATTATTTACTTGTCTACCGAATCGGTAGTTCATCCTAAAAGTTCATAATCCATATTTCTCAAATAGCTTAGAACGAATGAGGCATCCGGGATTGCAACCACTAAAAGAACTACTTGTACAGGGACAAGCGGAACTGCCTTCCGGAATGAGACCCTTGCTTTAGTTTCTCCTTTAGTTTCAGAAGCTCTTTCTTATATAGATAGAAAAAATTAACGAAAATAAATATGACTGAAACCTACTGTTTAGATTCAAGCCTATGGATTGCTTTATGGAACTAAATCCTTGTTGGATTAGAAACCTAATTTAGATTCAAGCCTATGGCATCCAAATTCAATTCTTTCCAAACCTACTATTTAGATTCAAGCCTATAGACTTCTGATCATTCCACTTTCACTTTCTTGATGGAAAAAACAACAAGAGACATGTTTCAGCGGAAGGAAAAAGATCATGCTTTACTCTATATGCATCTATATACTTTAAAGTTTATTTCTACCGACTTATATCTTATATATTTGTCGGTTTCTCTCTTTTTTCTTAATTCGAACAATTCGAGTTACTTCAACATTTTTTTCTTAGTTGAATCCATATGAGCTAGTAGGGGAACCTAATGGACCTATAGATCATACGCTCCAACGATTTGAGATTAAGTGGCTAAACTCTTTTAGACCAAGCTTAATCAACATTTGTTAACTAAAGAGTCATTCCATTAAAGACTCTTAGTTGTACTCCCCTCACTATAGATATATTTTTGTCCACCTGATATAACCATGATGAGTAAGTTGATCCTTCACAGGTTCTTTGTAATCTTGGCTGGGTCAAAATATCGTTTTACCACCGAGATTACATCTTGCTCCTTAAGACCCACTGATCCACTATTGAACAATTGGTTTAAGGTCCAACCTATAAACCTGAATCCTTCTCGAGCCAATGAGAAGGTGGGGCCTCTTGTTCAAGACTTGGATTCAGTCCTTAAGGGAACAACCTATCTACTATCCCAGAAATGGGTAGGAGTGAATTTCTTCTTGCACCCTATGTCCCTAGCTATCCACTCGGTCTTATCCCTGAAATGTGAGGCTTATTGAGCCAGCGATGATAAGCTGCCCTTACCTCTGCAGATCTAAGGATACTACGGAATGAACAGAAGTTCATAGTTAGCTCAGGATTAAGATCAAGTTACCTAGGTCGTCATAAATGAAATAGTCAGTTTATAGTTTACGGTGTTATAACAAAAAGTGACTATTTCATGGTTCCAGTCTTATGCAAACCATTTACATAGGATGTCCCCACTCTCATGTCTTTACATGAACGATTTAGGATTACATCGTTTGTACTAACTACGGAGCAGGCCGCATCCATAATGTTTATCCAGAATAAGGCGCCCAATCTTATTCATACACTATAGACTATTTGGGCTATTAACATGAACTTAATCCATGTTTATGTCTCTACATAAAGTTCAAGTGTATTTGAAAAACTCGGTAAAATAGCCTCAAGACCTAAATTTATTGGTTTTAAGATTATAGCATTCAATAATAAAATTTATTGAATCAAATAACAAAGTACGAGTTTTATGACACAAATTTCAACATTTCTGACTCGTCCATCTAAAAGACTTGTTAAGGGAACTGATTGAAGTAGGTGAAGGACTTATTCATTCCACTGATTTGCATTTGCTTAATAGTGAAAATGCACAATTATTCATTCCACTATTAAAAATGCATACTTTTTAGAAATGAGTAGAAGACATGCTATCCATTTTCAGAATTTTATTGTGAATACTGTACATACTTAATAATATGTGCTAAAAGCATGTACTGTTGAAAACATGCCCTAACCATAATAAGACTTGCCTAGCCCTTAGAGTTTAGCCAGTTAGGTCAAGTAGAATGCATTGAGCTCCCTCAGTAGCAGAACTTGTGTGGGGAACTCTTCACTTTTGGCTGGTAGGAAGGAATCATTCAAAATCAGTCATTTTTCATCTTTTATCGTTAAATAAGATCAATTTGACTCCTTCGGAGGGGTCCGAAGTGAAATATGAATATGAATTTCTGAGTCCTTCAGACCACTAAAAAAGACTCGGATAGCTTAGGCGGCATGATATCAACATAATCATTTAGAACTTTCTGGATCTCTACTAGAACAATCCAAGTTTCTATTTGCTCAACCATTAACGGGATGACCATGAAGGTTGGTTCTTCTCTACTGAGGACTTTTTTTAGTTGTAGGGCTAAAATCATTCTCACCCCACTCACTTATTTGATCTTAGCTTGGATCACTGTCGTGTTACTGGTCGTTAGTACCATACACTGAGCTAGTGTCATGGGAATGGCTTTATGTTGTAAGAGAAATTTCATGTCAAGTACTACGTCAAAGTCATCCATACGGATGACGACTAAATCAACGTCTCTTTTTTGTTCGCCTAATTCTAGAGATACCCTTTTTATACCAAAAAAAAAATTGCAAGACTTCGAAGTTCAAACCTTTCATCTTGTCTGTGTCCATAATTTTCAACTCTACCCGACGTGCTTCTTGTTCAGAAATGAAGTTATGAGTTGCACCTTAATCCACCATGGTGCTCTTTATGGTTTTGGAGTTTATGATTGCGTGGAAAAACATGAGTCCATTTTCAAAAGCATTATTTTGGTGAGATGTCTTCTTTTGGATTGTCGATAAGAATTTTAATGCACCCATTCGAGGGGTATCCCCCTCATCTTCTCTTTTTGCTTCTGTTCCTCCCTCCGAATCGTTAGATCACTGCAAGGAGGCTTGCAAAGTTGTCAGCTAGCCTCAGTATGGTTCTGATCATTCCGTTCAAATTGCAACTTCGACAGTTGTTTAAAAATCGACATACTTGTATCTCGCTTAGCCAAGGAGCTAACAAAGCTCTGATACCATTTTTCACAATCACAACTTTTCAAACATAGGACGGGTGATTGTGCGACACTTGGTCTAACTCAGTGAACAAGTCGGCCATCTAAAATCTAGAAGTCGAGGACAAACTCGCGGTACGATGTAGCCTCCCTTCACATTTTGAGAGAAATGGTTTTATAAAATGTGAGAGAGAAAGAAAAGCATTGAAAATATTGTTAAAGAAAGCATTGAAAACATCATTAAAGAAAGCATTGAAAACATCTTTAATGAAAGCATTGAAAACATCGTTAAAGAAAGCATTGAAGACTGTCAGTTGCAAATAAAGCTTAGATTGCAAATAGTACAATAAGGCTTGAATATGAAAAAGTTGAAAACGTCACATCCTATGTTGGCGACAACAAAATGAAAGATAAGGTGGTTTGAGGATGTTCGGACATGCGGTCATGCGCAAATAACGCCTTGGACAAGCATGCTTGTGACACATGGCGTTACATTGTGTCATAATCACAACCTTTTAAACACAAGACAGGTGATTATGCAACACTTATTTTACTTAATCAATAGGTCAGTCTTGCAAAATCCAAAAATCGCGGACAAACTCACGGTAAGATGTAGCCTCCCTTCCCATTCTTGAGAAAATTATTTTATAAATTGTAAGAGAAAGAAATTCATTGAAAACGTCACTAAAGAAGGCTTTAAAGGCTATCAATTGCAAAGAAAGCTATGATTGCAAAGAAAGCTTTGATTGCAAAGAGTACGACAAGGCTTGGTCAGGGATTTAACTATTATATCTCCCCTATAGTACATTTTGAACATTTTTAGCTTTGAGAGACTTGCATATGAAAATGTTGAAACATCATACCCTAGGTCGACGACATAAAAAGGAAAGCAATAGACTAAACTAAGTACAAAACATAAACATATGGTGATTTTAAGGGTATCTAGGCGTGCGACTTATAGGCAAACAATGTTCTGAACAAGCATGCTCGTGACATTTTCTCCCACTTAAATAGTTAACGTCCCTATCGACTAGAAAGCTTGAACTCTTCAATCTTCTACATTTAGGCTTCTAGGTCTTCGACTCGTTCTCAATCAGTTTCTTCCATGTGAAGGTTCTTCCACTTTAACAGGTACTTATGGCTCCTTCTTGTGGGTCTTTAGCCATTTTTTACTCCCTCGACTAAGATTTCTTCAACATTTTTGTCTTCTTTATGACTGAGATCGATGGTTGGTCGAACTATCACATTGCACTGCATGTCTTTGGGATCTTGATGGAAGGGCTTTAAGTTACTCACATGAATTACTAGATGGATTTTCATCCATGTGGGCAACGCCACTCTATAAGATGTATTCCCCGCCCTTTGAGCACTTCCACTGGTCCCTCAAATTTCCTAACAAGCCGCTGGTCTTTGTCCTTGAAATTGAATCTGTTTTGGTCACAATTTAATGAGGATCTAATCTCATGCTCGAAACTCAAGGGGGCGACACTTTATCTGTCCACTTCTTCATCCGCCTCGAGGCTTTCGCTAAGTGCTCTTGAGCGATGTCTATGTTCTATTTCCATTCCTTAATAAAGTTGTGAGTTTGGGGTTCTTCCCCAAACATGGATGTTCACTAAGGTATGGCAATACAAGTTGCCTACTACAAACAATCTCAAACAGGCTTCTCCCGGTTGATAAACACGTATGAGCATTGAAACAGAATTTGGTCACATCCAGCAGCTGAACCCAATTCTTTTAGTCTTGCGTCCACAAAATGATGCAGATATTCTTTAAGAATACAACTGAATTGTTCGATCTGATCATCGGTCTGGAGATGGTAGCTTGAGGATATGTTCAGACTTGTCCCCAATAAGGTAAATTATCCTAACTAGAAAGTGCCAATGAATCTACCATCTATGTTGCTCAAAATGCTTGCCAGACTTCCCACAGCTGCCACTGCCACCACCGCTAGAAGCAATCTCTCATGCTCAATCACCATGGAATCCACCACCGTCGTCGCTCGTTCCTAGCTTGTACCTTGTCGTCGTCGAATAGTTCTTCTTTGATTACCATTGTGCTCGCCACCACCGTCGGGCAAGTCATTTTCTTCGAACAAAATGTTAGTTACCTTTTTCTTCTTATACTTCATCTTGTAGAGTCAGTTGGCAAGAAAAAATCAAAAGCTTGTAGAGTCAGTTGGCAAGAAAAAATCAAAAGCTAGAGACAATGATGATTCTTTGAGGTATGTATATTTGTTTTCATGGAAAATTGTGTGTTTTAACATCTTAATGGAAGTGGTTGTTGTTTGTAGGTTTATTGATTAGGTTAGTTGCTGCTATAGTTGTTTTTTTTATTTTTCATTGGCCAAAGCTAGGTATTTCCATTTTCCCATTTATCCATTTTCCCATTAGTTGTATACTCATAACTTTCTTTTTCTTGTCGCTATTTTTTTTTTTTTTTTTTTTTTTGCGTACAAACAAAATCACTTTGATTCTACTATTGTATCTTTCCATGACATATTATTTCAATTTGATGTAAAATAGTTTTCTCTTATGAAGTAAAAGTGCAGGATGCCTTCTCATTTTATGAATATTAATGTCCAGTCAGCGTAGATTGTAAGAAGGATATGGGAAATTCTTTACGAATTAAAAGTCTAGTTGATCCATGTTTGAGGAGCATGGCACGATCTTCTCCAGTTCATTGTAATCCAGCTGAAGAATGAATTTGGTATTTGCCAAAGAAAAAATTAGGTTGTTCTATTAGGTTATTTAGAGAATCTTTTAGGTGAAGTACCCCTTTTTTTTAATTGAAACTCATCTCTGAACCTTGGTGGGAGATTTGTAAAATTCATCCACAAAGTCTAGTAGGAACGTTTCTTCTTTCTCCCCATCAAGTTGATGAAATGACTAGTCTATATTTTTGTCAATGTTAGTGTCCTCTTGGAGATCACTTAGTCACAGGAGCAAACTTGTTTGCTACTCTATTTTAATAGATTATAAATGAAGCGATGGTGAGTAGTGTTTAGTAATTGATTCCAAGCTCTTCGAGACACCTGTACCCATCACAAAGTTTAACCACAACATCAAGAATTTTTTGTATTAAGCTCTCCTGAATATTGAAACTTGAGACTTTAATTAAGTCAAAGACTCCAAGTTCTTGCCTAGGTATGGCTAAGACTTAGTTATATAACTCCTTAATTCTTGACCACTTTGTTATTTTATATTGAAACAATATCACTCTTTGGAGTGTTTGTGGATTTCTGACGTTAACTGCAAATTTGTTGCTTATAAATCCTCACAAAGTGCTTCGAACACCATGGAGAAAGAGAGTATGTAAGTTGTTGCATCTCCTTCTTTCAAACGCAAACAATTCTAATGCATTCATCCAACTGTGTGTTGTATTAATATTTTTGTTTCTGTGATAAACTGTTTTGAATGCTTTTTGTGTGGCTATTGCTTTGAGCTTTTATTGGAACTTAACACCAATCTACTTTTATAATTACTATGTGCAACTTGCAGATTACTTTGCTAGTGTTTTTCACTTCTCTCTATGTTTTTGTCCTATGAAACCTTTTGTAGATCGGGGAATAGTCTTTGCCCATAAAATATCTTAGCCTAAAGTCCAGATTTTGAGTCTTTTGGGATTGTTTTCCACTTCTCCCTGCATTTTGCTTGCCAAATTCGTTTTAAATTAGCAGCAGCTTATAAATGCCTAATTTTTTTTCCTTTTTCTCTAACTAATTCGTTTGATGGATTTTCTTTATGCTTTAAGAATGTTTGATAATCCCAACTGGATGAGACCTTTTGTAGGTTAGGGAATAGTCTTTACCCATTAAATATTTGAGCATAAAGTCCAGTTTTAGATTTTCTTTTACATTGTTTTCCACTTCTCTCTACATTACGCTTTTCAAATCTGTTTTAAATCGGTAGCAGTTTTATTAATGCCTTTTTTTTTCTTTTTTCACTAATTAATTGGTTTTGACGGCTGGTCTTTCTGCTTTGATGATGTTTGATAATCCCAGCTCGATGAGATCTTTTGTACATCGGGGAATAGTCTTTACCCATCAAGTATCTGAACCTAAAGTCCAAAGACGAAGGTAATAATAGTTTAAGTTTCGATTTTGGGTAATGAACTTATGAATCCTACATTTTTGTTGTTTTTACTTGTTAGTTTGACGCTCAACAATAATTGCCAAATTGTTGATTATGCATAAAGGCCTGAATCTTAAATTGCTATGAAATGTTGTATGATCAAGTGAATTATGTTATATTTTAAGTTTCTCTGGGCTAGATTATTGAGAGTTTGAATTGGGTTTCAAATGCAAATGGTTCGCTTAGGATAGAAAATGCAAGTGTTTATCTATGAATTTTACATGTGGGTGGTTTCAGGAAAAACTTGTGAATTGCTATAAAATGTTATATGATCAAGTGAAACTATATGTTATCTTTCGTTGTAGATTGGTTCATGTGGTCGGTTTTAGGAGATCCTCTTCTCAAGCTCATCGCAGTAGATTGGTTCAATATCGATAAAAGCTTTGATGGCATTGCATTGCATCCCCGAAATTTAGTTTAGGTATTTTGGCTGCATTTTTTTTTTTGTCTACAAATAGTAGAAACCCCTAACATAATCTATGGCCTACTGTATTCTTAATTTTAATGACCGTATTTTTCCTTTACCAAAAGTAGCATGTTTGATGTCTTTCAGTGTACATGTAGAATTTACATGATGTAATTGAAGGAAATCAGGAGCTCTAACTGATTGTTGTTAAGTAATTTCACCTTAGAAATTGTCTATTTCTATAACTTCATTGTTGAACGGGTCAATTATAGAATCATGTAATCTTTTGTTGCGCTAGGGATAATGTTTGTTATCTTCACACCATAAAGCTAGGTGACTGCATTTTTGTTACTGTGCTGTTAATAAATCACTACTAAAAATACAAAAGTTTTCAGAAGAATGAAGGTATTTAAGAAATGTGCAATTGTTGCACAGCTTGCTGTTTGGTTGCTCATTTGCCTTTATATTTGTTTGTCTATACCAAATTTCTATGAAGTATCAATCAAATGTTTCTTTTACCCAAAAATCTCACACCCGTTATATATTATCAATCAAATGTTTCTTTTACTCAAAAAGAAAAAAAATCACACACACATGCTATAAATACTTATAGCCTATGCTAACTCTTAGATGTTACAACATACATTTTCATTTCTACTCCTCCCTCCCTTAAACTTTAACTTTGAAGCCAATAAGTTCACTACACCCAACAACTTAATGCCCAGGTGAAAGAGAAAAGGAAACAGATACAACTTTCAAAGGGTTGTTAATTGGAGAACATTTCTAGTTGACAGTTTGCCAAATGATATTTAGTTTTCTCTTCTTGGAAGCCCCATGCCTACCTGAAAAAGTAGGCCATATAGAGTCAAATTTTCTTCCAATAACTTTGAGGAAGAAGTTTTATTTCTTAAATTTATTTTGAATTAGAAAACAAGAAATGGGTATTGAAGAGACCAAGGGAATTTTCTTTTATTTTTATTTTTATTTTTTTGGGTGGGTGGGGGGGGGGGGGGGGGGGGGTTCCATATGAGCTATAAAGGGAAAAAATGGAAATGTGATATTTCAATAATCGATGAAATGACTATGCCTAAGCTTTTCTTGCTACTGAGTTCATTAACCCACTCTTGGTAAATATTCTTTCGTACCTCTTTGCTTGTTAGTGGTGTTAAAACTTTACTCTCAAAATATCAGAGGTGTTGGAACTGCGGAGAAGTGCAAGTGATGTTTTAGCTATGCGAATACAGCTACAGTCCTAGTGACGTTTTAGCTACTAATATTGTATGTTCTTGTAGTGCTTGTTAGGATTCTAAAGATTAAATGGTCTTCTATGTCGGTTATAAACCGACATCTTTGAAGGTGTTATTGAAGGCCTTTAATGTCGGTTCATCTTTAATGTCGGTGGATAACCGACATTAAAGATGTCTTTAATTTTTTTGAACCGACATTAAAGCTGTCTTTAATGTGTTTTTAAACTGACATTAAAGATGTCTTTAATGTCGCTTATGATACATCTTTAATGTCGTTTTTCCACCGACATTAAAGAGGTCTTTAATTTTTTTAACTGACATTAAAGCTGTTTTTAAACCGACATTAAAGACACATTTAATGTCGTTTTTAAACCGACGTTAAAGACACATTTAATGTCGTATTTTTAATAGTTTTTATGATGGCAAAACCGATATTATTTGAGTCGAATTACGTCCGGAAATGTTCGTCTCGTATATTGTAAAAAATAAAAAAAATGGCTTGCACACTGGCTATAATGCCTACTACTCAATGCCTTATAACTAGTTCACCTGCAATGCACACAATAATACCTAAAATTCCAACATACACTTCCATATAGAACTACAACAAATACACATCATCCAACACTACATATAATCACATATCAATAAACACAACTATATTCAACACTATAAGTCCAACTACTCCAAATCCTCCAATATATCCACTTATATATATAATCACACATATCAAACAACACATCCTGCCATCCATGGCAAACCAATAATAAACACCTACAATGCATAAGATCCAACACTAAAATACGAGCACACTTTTCCACACTTCCATATAGTACTACAGCAAATACGATCATCCAACACCTAAAATATCAGTACACCTTTCCACCCTTCTATATAGTACTACAACAAATAAAATCATCCAACTTCTATATATAATCACATATTTAAATTAACAACCAACAACTGTAAGTGAAAACTCAAAAATATAAAGATAATATATAAGATCGTGATTAATAAACAATGTATATGTACAATAGAAAGTTCCTTCACTAACTAAAGTATACGTACAAACTATCTAACAAACAATAATTAGTAGGGGACCACCTGCCCTTCAAAAAACTATAGGACTGCCCGTCCCTGCAAAAACTTAACTCGACCAACTACTAACCTAACTACAAAAATCAACTACTAACCTAACTACAGAAAGCAACTACTAACTTAACTCGACCAAAAAACACATTTAATGTAACGACCCAACTTTCCGGACTAAGCTGAGGTCACTACTCAGTACTAAGACTCGACCACAAAACACAAAAATTCATAATGAACCGGTTACGATTCATTAAAACGTTAGAAATATTACAAAAACAGTTTCGGGCCCTATTTTAAATCACAGTCACGAAAGTTTCAAATAAAATACTCAAGTCATCAACTCAAAATCACAAAACCAAATATTCTAACAAAATACATCAGCGGAAGCATAAAGAAAACCAGACGCGTCCATATGTCCTTCACGCGTCCTTCCTGCCTCTCGTCGGTCTGCCCCTCGTTGTACCCTTACCTGAAAAGTTAAAGAAGAGAAAGGGTGAGTATAAAATATACCCAGTAAGGGACCCACTACTGGGCCCGTCAGGGAACAACAGTTAACTTCCTATTCAGGGGTACCCTACGTAAACAGTCTAGTAGTTTCGTAGAACGCACACATCAGTCCCCTGATCCCAAAGGATGCACGTATCAGTCTAGTGATCCCGAAGGATACACCTATCAGTCTAGTGATCCCGAGGGATGCACATATCAGTCTAGTGATCCCGAAGGATGCACGTATCAGTCTAGTGATCCCGAAGGATACACCTACCCGTAAGGTACACTACCCTATAGATGAAGCTAACCGTTACCCCTCATTCCTTACTAGACCGTCTATAACAGTCACACTCCGACAACATCCATATTACAATTTTGCCATAGGCTTTGCCAGCCAGATAGTATAGGTTTAAACAACAACATCCTCAGTTGCTATATGCGTTTCCAATTTACACACCATTGTGATATTCCTTAGATCCAGTCAACTAGTCAAATCAGAATCGAACGCATAGTCCTTCCACGACAACACTCCATGATCAACATCCAGACAATAGACTACCACACACCTAACCTTAAGATTGTAAAGACCAACAGCATACAATTCCAGTTCACATCGTAGCCCATTAACATAACTACAATACACCGAACATCCGGGCATCGGTATCTAGCCGTAAACAACTCCTTACACCCGATGGTACACAAGCTACAACTAGCGGTCACGTACATTTACATCAGACAAGAGCATAGCAACGATACTTAAAAGTCAAACATACATCCATTTATTCAGTACAGTTACTAACGCGTAATCCCCTGTGGATTACTACGTTTCCAGCCTCGATCCGAGGTCCAGTAGTAGGAAAACCCTTACCTGAAACTTGGTTATGCCCCTCGATCGAGTCCACGCTCAACAGATCTACCTAAACGAAAACACCAGGGTTTAAACGATGACACCAGTAAAAGTCACCTTTTTAATTCATTCGAAACAACAACGTCGGCTTACCCGAGTAAAGGGAGCTATTCCCAAATGAACTTGTCGTGGGACCCAAGAACTTGAGCGTCAAATCCCTACTACCTTTAAGGAACGAAAGATAGGACCCAATCTTACTCTAATATTCAAACTCGAAACGGTTATAGCAACAATGGGTAAATTACCAAAATGATCCTTACCGAAGACTCACCGTGACCCGAAGTGGAGGGAGAAAAAATATGGCTTAGGTGGCTCGGCTCGGCTTGGCTCACCCTCGGCTCGGCGCGGCTTGGCTCGGCTCACGGCTTGGCTCGCGGCTCAACTCGGCTTGACTCGGCTCGCGGCTCGACTCGCGGCTCAACTCGACTTGACTCGGCTCGTGGCTCGGTTCGCGGCTCGGCTCGGCTCGGCTCGTGGCTCGCGGCTCGGCTTGGTTTTCGGCTCGGGTATGGGTGGTGGCTCGGCTAGCTCGGCTCGGGTCGGGTTTGTAGCGCGAATCGGTTTGAGAGGGCCGACGAACGAAAAACCAATGCCGGCGACGGCTGGGGATACGTGGCCGGTCGAAGATCGGGGTGAGGAGCCGACGACTTGCTCGGATACACGAAAGGAAGAGAGGGATCGTCGGGGATGGCGGCTTGCGAGGTCGTGCGAACAGCAGTGAAGAACGACGAGGTCGTGCGGTCGTTCGTGGGCAGAAGACGAAGTTCAGAGGGTGTCGACAGTGAAGAAAGAAGGAAAAGAAAAAGATGAAGGCGAAGGGTTGGAGGTAGCGGACGTCGGCGTCGGGCGAAGGAGGAGAATGGAAAAAGGAGAAGACGCGGAGATGGGCGGCGGCGTGAACACGAGGAAGAAGAAGACGAAGTGGAAGAGGGGGGGCCGTCGCGCGCCTTTTAGGGTTTTTAAAAAAAATAATAATATCAAATAATAATAATAATAATAATATTAAAATAATAATATTAATGTTAATGTTAAATTATAATAATTATAATAAATAATAATAATAATAATAATAATACTAATAATAATAATAATAATAAATGATAATATTAATATTAATATTAAATAATAATAATATTATTATTAATATTAAATTATATATAAAAATTATAATAAATAATAATAATAATAATATAATTAATATTATATTATTATTATTATATTAATTTACAAATATTAATTTAAGGAATTTCATATCCCTAAATCTCTTTTCTCCTTTTTTTCTACCCTCTTCTAAGGAAACTGAGAAATTACTCCAAAATTTTAAATTTTCGAAAAATTTACACAAAATGATAAAAGTTTACCTCGAAAATTCGGGGCGTTACATTTAAAAGCTTACACAAATCTGCTAACAAAAGCTGCCCATTCAGTTCGAATCTCGTCAATCTCCTCTTGCCTATATGCATTTTTGGTATTGAAATACATACAAAGAGAAAGATATGGAAAGTATGAGTTTAGATCATAAATTGTAATATGTAAAAAGTTAAAGTAGAAACTTAAAAGGCTAGTAATAGAAGTACTAGAATTATGCACTATCTCATGTATGTACTTTTGCAAGTAGTACCCACACCCTACAGAATCCAATTGACGAGGGCACTGCATGTATATAAATTGAATACAAATTAATCTTATGTTTCATAAAAAATAATTACGTGTAAATGCAAATTACCTTTACAGGTCTCCAGTTTGGAGTTGATTGATAGCGTTGTAGATCGTGTTTCGCTTGCCATGTCTTCAACCCTCTAAATATTTTGAAACATTAGAAGACAATAAAGTTAAATAAGAAGTAATAAAGTGAATACACTTACACATTTATGATTCCATGAATGTCTTCATTGACTTTACTCCGAAGAGAGTCCAAAACATAAACGCAATTTTCACGAAGATCGATAACATGCAACATCCAATGAAAACTACAATAAACAACATCTTCAATGTGAGTACACATTTAAGCTCAATGGAAATTTATCGATGTGTTTCTCTTCTTTATTTACCCGGTATTATATGGAATTAGCACTTTCTGTTCCAAGTTAACTGCTTCTAGCTGGTTGGCTAAATTTCTGGATCGAAGATCACGATCTTTGATATGTGATGATATTTTTGATTGGTCAATGACAAAAAAATTCCTTGCACAGTCACATTTATCCCAAAGACATCTAAGTAAAAGCAACCATAGTTAAAATATCAACAAACTAACTACAACAGTGGTATTGGAGATAAAGATGAGTATAAGTTGTCTTATACTTACGTAATATACGCTAGTATACACATATAGCCGATTTCAACCATGCCACGGTAATGCAACAAATCTTCACGAGCTAAATAAACAAATTTGTCACTTCCAAATATTAGCTCGTTCATTGGGATGCGAATCATGTCTACATCCTTCATGTTGTTCACGGCATGTCTATTTAAAAGCTTAATAATCCCGTTAACGTCAGTATAATTTGAAGAGTATACGACATCCTTCCTAGTTGAATGCTCCTATCACAACCAAGGTTTTAAATTCAAAATACATATACAAATAAAATCAAAACTTAAATAGTAAAAAAAGATACACACTTGTTTGTCATTGATCGTAGAAACAAGCCGACGAGGCCATTCTATAATGTTACCCAATGCTTGATTTAAAGTCTCTATCTTTCCCTTCACTGGATTGGGTATAGTCAAATTTTCTCCCGTAACCACGTCTACTAGAACTTTAACATTGGGACATCCAATGTTATCCTCAACTATCGTGGCTACTGCAACAATATTATTAATGGATCCTATAGAAAATTGGCATGGCGTTCCCTTTACAAATATTAAAAGCATAGTTAAGAACAATTGATCCTATATCGTTAAAAAACTAAAAGTGACAACAAAGTCAATTACCTCCACTCCTTTGTTGGTATGCCTTTTTCTGTTTTCTAAACACTCCAATAACTTTTATTTTCTTTTAAGAAACTCAAATTAGTTATGGGATGGAATGGATGGATATCCAACCTTTCATTTTCTAAATAAGTAGTCATATCAAATCACTTTGTAATGGTTTTAAACTCTTCACAAATATCTCTCATGAGAAGGAAAGATAATAATATAATTTACTGTTTAATCGTTTTTTCATATTTTGCATCCTATTTAAACGGATTCCTCATATGATAATAAGAACTTTTAATCTTCACTTCAAAAAATAACCTGGGGGGAAATTTTCGATAGAATAGACCCAATTCTGTAGAAAAATATATTGTTGTAGTATGTCCTCCAAAAATATACTAAATGGTTAACAAATAAGCACATAGTTTTCTGGTAATAGTTTTCCAGTAACAGTCAACGATTATGTTATAAATAATCATGAACATAAATAACTTTGACAATATATGAACCATAATCAGCTTTTATTCACTCCACACCATCTCTCGCATTTGTATCAGTTCGAAACCAAATAAAATCATTTGCACATCACAAATGCAATGGTAAACAAAAAAGAAGCATAAGATCTACCAAATAATCTTGTCAAGTAAAGAACAAGATACAATTAACAAAGAAATCGCTAGATAACAATATAAAATATAGGGACTTCCACAATTAGAAAAAGTAATTACCAAAGTTAATGGATATACATATTCACACAATAGATGACATTATAAAACCAACTACCTCGTCGCAGAAGAAGTTGTATCTAACAGTGTAGAAGCAAAGCTCTTACACATGCAATATATAAAATGAAATGTATTCCCCAACTAATTTGATCCTAACTAAAAGTCCTCTCCTTATAAGAGTGATATTAAAATCCTCACCATCCCATTGCAATGCAATATACAAATAAACAAAAATAAAAGAAGAATAAAGAAAAGAAAGAGTAAAGATATAACTATAAGTACAATAAAATGCTAACTAATAGATGACTATATCACGGGAAAGCCCAAAAATTAGGAAAAAATGGACCCATTTTGAAAGAGAGAGAAATTGTGAATGAAATGAAATGGATTCAAAATGGACCCATTTCATTTCATTCCACAATTAGAAAAATGGACCCATTTTGAAAGAGAGAAAAATGGTGAAATGAAAGGGTATTGAAAATTGTAAGCTTTGCTTTGTGGGACTGAAATAAAAAAACAGAGTCAGAATGGATAGGCAGAAATGGATTCAAAAACACAACAAAATTCAAATTCCCACAACTGCTTTGTGGGATGAAATAAAAAAACAGAGTCAGAATGGATACCTCTCTCTCCATTCCAATTCCCACAACTATTCAACAAAATTCAAAAACACTCTCTACATACATAATAGACGGCGACAGCTCTTGCAGGCAAAAATGGATAGGCAACACAACAGAGGCCTCTCAGAAAAGCCTTTTTTTTTTTTGGATTTTGTAACGTTGAGTCAGTTCTTTTACAGAGAAACTGAGAAATTAAAGACAACCCAACAAATACTAAAATACTGAAACAACTCATATTGAATTTTGATCAAAACCCAAACTCAATCCTCATCACAATGAAATAACCAAACCACTAAATGCAAGATAGCAAGATAGCAATGCAAATCATGTCCACAGATACTCAAATACTGAAACAACGAGTGTTGAATTTTGAGATTGATTGGTGGTTTGCAGTCTAAATGGAAGTCAACAAAAATTGCAGCTTAAACCCCAAATTAAAAAAATTGTGACCACTTGAAAGAAGATGGAAATTACCGTTGCTGTGAAGCTTCCGCTGCCACCGTCGGAATTAGTTAGATGTTAGCGTCGAGTAGGGACGCCGTCGTCGAATGCTTTTGTAGCTTGAATAGCACAGTGAAGGTAATACGGAGAAGAAATGGGCATCGGAGAAGAAATGGGCATCGGAGAAGAAATGGGCATCGGAGAAGAAATAGGCATCGGGGAAGAAAGGAGCGGATTCCATTTCGAGAGGAAAAAGGGTTTGCGAGCGGAGAAAGATTGAAAGAGTAAAGTAAGAGAGAGAATTTGTTGTTGTTTTTACAAAATAAAATTTTAAATGGACCTTTAATGTCGGTTTAAAATCGACATTAAAGCTTACTCTTTAATGTCGGTGGAAAACCGACATTAAACATCCGCCTTTTCAAAACCGACATTAATGCTCATTTTTCATTTTTTCCAACCGACATTAAAGCCTATATTTCTTCTAGTGTTATAAACTGGACAATTTATGTATATTTTTTTAGATAGTTTTTACTTTGTGATCTGTATGTGTTCACTCTTACTTTTCTTTTAGGCAAAATCTTCAAAATTATTATGGTTCATTCCTTGTGGGGTTTTAGCTCTTCAAGTATTTTTGTAGGTTTTGATCCTTTTCAAGATCAAGAACAAAGGATAATAATGGACATCTTTATTTCAATCACTGCAAAAATTGTTGAATACACTGTTGAGAATCTGTGCAACACAAGATCCATTATGCAAGAAAAAATGTTGAAGACATAAAACTTGTCGTTGAGGAATATTGGTTGAAAAAGGTTGATGACTTTGTTCGAGAATCTGATGAGATATTAGCCAATGAAGGTGAACATGGTAGACTCTGTTCCATGTCGATAAAAGTGGCTGATTTAATTCTGTTCTTTAGGCTTCTAGCATTTAAATATATTTTGTTTATTGAGAAAGTAGCTGCCTGGTTGTTTTTCGAATCCATTAAATTGAATGGGTTGGAAGGGGAATTTAAGGAATTGTGAGAATGTCTACTTTTACTTATTGACGGAGATATAAAGGGTTTAGGGGTTCTACTTTTACTTCTACATGAAAAAAACCGATCTGACCCAATCCATTTCGACCTGACCCAAATGTGAGTCAAGTTGGATCGGACTCTACTACCAAAGTAACCGTACATTTCGGGTCGGGTCAGGTCGATTTTGAAGGAAACCCGACTCGACTCGACCCAATTACACCCTTAGTCTGGATGTTGGAGATTTATGTGGTTGTGTTGTTCCTTGGGAATCAAAAACACTTCTAAGATATAGAGGTTAACTAGTTTTTCTTTCAATGAGTCTTCCTCATTGCGTAACACTTTGAAAGTTCTTTCTATATCTCTTATCGTTATAAAGGCGTCATGACAGAAAAGGGCATTTTAGTCCAGTCACGAAACAAAATTCTTTCAACCCAAATTCTACTATTTGTCCATTGAAGTTAAAAGCAAGGACATTAGTTTTTTTTTTTTTGTATGACATTGCTTTCTTAATAGAAAATTTAGGAATTGAGTTGGTATTTTGGCCATTTTAATGTTAAGGAACTGGCCAAAATGACTGTTTGTCAAAACTCGAGAAAGAATTCTTTGGTATATTTTCGATTTGATTTGATTCAATGTTTCTCAACTGTAGTATACAATAATTCTAAGATTTTTTTTGTTCATCGTCCATAATAATGTTATTTGGATAGTGTTTCACCTGTTGAAAGACATAGTAAACAGTATGTTTCAAACAAAGACTAGTTTTAACAAATTTACAAATACAGAGTGCTATTCAGAGCTAGATATACAAATATACAATGCTATACAGAAATATATTAAAATTCTAGTTTGTTGCCTTTATTTCTTTTTCTTTCTTAATTTTTCTTTCTTCCGTCTTTACTTTAGACTTTATTGATTTGTTACATGATCCTTGTTTCTTCTTGCTCAGCATCTATTTGTAAAAAAAAAAATTAATATAAATTATTTAATGAAATATATACAATGAGTATACACTCAGACGTCTTTGTATGCGAGATAGATTGTGATAAATACAGATAGATCGAAATGAATATAGATTCATACCTTTTTGTGTGCCAGATAGATCGTGATAGATATATATAGATGATGCGAATAGATCGAAATGAATATATATTAAGACCTCTTTGTATGCGAGATAGATTGTGATTGATCGAGACATTTTTGTTGAAGTAGTTACGAGGATATAAACGAAAGACGAGGAAGATGATGGACGAAAAAGTGGTGAAGAAGATAAAGGATTGTAAAGAAGATTAAAAGTTCGAGCAAGTTCCTTAACCTTTTTATAGTCCCTTGATTTTGATGGTATTTTTGTAATTATGAGTTATTGGAGCTAGTTTCTATAAATGATCGTTTATACTTACATATAGAATCGTTGAAGCTACTCTACATGATCATCTATATCTAAACTTTTTCTACATCTTTTTCTGCATCTTTTTTTGTTTATTACTTTATCGTTTATATACATGGTTATGTACAAGATCATGTATGATGATCGTTTCTATCGTTTACTAACATTAAACGGGTGCGCTCGGACGATTAATCGCGCGTTTATTGGGGTAGTTTTGGTATTTTGCATTCTGGGGGCTCTTTCGGTTTCAGAAATTGTTCTATAGAGTGTAAATAATTTACCGCTTTATTAATTTGTAAAAAGATCCCATTTAATTATCTAAAACCATTTATTTTAGTTTTTTTAGGAATTTGGCAAAAATAGAATCATGACAAAGTATATTTACCTTTGTAATGAATTTTGTCTTCTTTGAATAAAATATCAACGGCAAATGGCTTTGTGTATTGTTCTTCATTATTTAGGTGAGGTTTTTCTTCGATAACCAATTTTCTTTTAGTTTTTTGAAAATTAATTGTTATTTTTTCTAACGTGCATCAATGATTGGATTTTTAATCAAAACTTCAAAACAAAAGCTTATTTTAAAAACATTTTTTAGTTCAGTTAAAAACTATTTTTATTCTCAAACATCGATGGAAGTAACAATTTAGTCCCCTAACTCTAATTTGTAACAATTTTAGTTTTCTATATTTTTTATTTTGTACCAATTTAGTTCATAAACTTTGGTATATAATAATTTAGGCTTTTGTATTTTCAAGTTTGTAACAATTTAATTTCCAACAGAAAAAAAAATCATCGTATTTTGAAATCATTACAGAATTTTGATTTCAACCAAATTGTTACATTGTAAAGCTAGATTACTAAATTGTTATAAAATTAAAAGTTAAAAGTCTTATCATTACAAATAAAAGATCAAGGACTAAATTATTATTTCCACAAAAGTTTATAGACCAAAGTGATTTTTAATCTCAAATTGGCTTTTTAAAATACAGGTAATGGAATTCTTTTGGATGAAATTAGTGTACTCTAACAAAACATATAAAAGCTTCTATTGTGATTGAATATTTTAAATTTTAGTTACCAAATAACAAAACATCAAATAGATATCAAATAGATTTTAAATTTTAGTTTTTGAATATTTAGAAATTAAATTGAAGCATTTGGTGAAAATGGTGAGTCAAATTTGTTGGGATAAAACCTCCCAATCTTATAAAGAAAAACAAGAGAAATCAAACAAATCTTCCAATTCGAAGAAAAACCAACAAAAAAGAAACCCATTAGGTAAAAGATCGCTACAATCACAAAAATAATTTTTTCTCTCCTGACCTCCATTACAAAAACATTCTCAAAGTTTTTGTCACTCTCACCTTTTACTCACTCTCCAACTAAGAATATACAAAAGGAATTTAATTAGAGTTACCATACTAAAACACAAAATGCTTCAAATGGGACGATCGAAAAACCAAGGGCATAGACTCCTTTTATATCGAATAACTTTCCTAAACTTTTTTAGTATAGAACAAGCTCATGTTTTCCTAAATCTTTTTTATGTTAGGACAATTGCACTTCTAATCTATTGTTAGAAAACCCAACAAAAAGAACAAAATCCAAATTTTTAGAGCTGAATGGTTGATATATACAAGGTTGCATATCTACAACTTTGAAAAATATAAAATTTCAAAAAGAAAAAAAAGGTGGTGTTGTAAAAAACTAAAGATTCAATCTTTTGTCTTGTGATTTATAATGAGCCCCAAGTTACCCCGTTACAATATGCATTGAAATAATATACATCTTTTATCTTTGCTACTTTAAAATTTTTTATCTTTAATCTTTATCTTTACATATTAAAAGGGGTAATAAGGGGAGAATTTTGACCTTCCCTTTTTACCTTTAAATCTTTTGAAAATCCCTATTATTACCACTTAAATTATAACGGAAAAGATATCACACCTCTTGAAATCACTCACGCGTAACTATGTGGAGATCACGTATCCCTCCCTATTGTAACTATATATAAAAATTTAACTTTTCAACTTTCTTTTGGAATAAAATTCTCGTATCCCATTTAAGGACGATAGATCTACATCCTTGTTTTATTGGTTCCTTTAATTCTTTAGGAGAATTTTATTATCGTCGCCCGAGAAAGTTTTCACTAGATAATTTTACGTTACCTTTATGTTTATGTTTATCTTTTTCTTCATTTATGTTTGGATGCAAAATCACTCTAATTGCATTTTTCCCATTGCTCTATCTCTTACACTAGTATTTTAGGGTAATAACATCAGAATAATTTTATTCCTCTTTTAAATCATGTAATGGAAAGGAGTGAAAATAGGAAAAGAGATATGAAATAACCATTTGAGATAATTAGCAAGAGGGTGATATGGAGTGAAAATTACTTGAAAGATATTTATGTTGGGTTTTATGTCCTAAAACTCATAGATAATAAATTTAATTTGTTGACCGTCATTAATAAAGTGTTATTTTTGTAATTTCAATAAAGTGTTATTGATTATTAGTGTTAATAACCTAAATCAAGTAAATTAACATTCTAAGTTGTTTGATGAGTCTTGAACATGTATGTAGAGACATACATGGATCAATGTTCGAGATAAAGCTCAAAGGGTCTATAATATAGAGCGATAAGGTTGGGTACCTTATTTTGTTAACACTAAGTATATGACTCACTTTGTATTTTGATACAAATGCAATGACCTCCGTTAACTAGTTAGGTTTCTATTTTCATTAGAATGACCTAGGTAACTTCGACTTAATATTGAGTGTATTATGAACTTTTGTTCGCGAGGGATTGTCTTTTGATTTGTATGGGTAAGAGTAGACAGTTTGTTGACTCAATATGCTTATCATTTTAGGGACAAGATCGAGGGGGAGTTAGAAACATAATCACACAAGATGGAATTCATTATTTCGACCCGACTTTAGGATAAGTAGACGAGTGTTTCTTTAAATGGTGTCTTCGAGACTTGAACAAAGGGTCGTACTCTTTCTCAACGACACAAGAAGAGTTTTAGTTTATTAGAAATACACTTTACATAAGCATCCATACTTACTCTATCGTGTTTTTATTGCCTTAACGCAGAAATAAAAACAAAAGAAGAAACTAGTGAATTGTAAAGAATCTTGCGCAAAAGCTACGCGAGAAGAGCCCATCTGAGAGAACAATTGATAGGCGAGGATCTACGTCATCACGCGAGGAAGGTTCACTAGAAGACAAGAATAGTAGTTGGAGTTGATGTGACTTGACAAATGCTGCAATCGACGTTGACATGATCAGAAGAATAACCTTTCCGCCATCTATAAGAAATATTCTTCCTCTTCTCCGGTCAATCTGTAACTAGGAGCTTAGAGTATGAGTAAAAAAAATGTCATTTTCCATTTCCTTTAACTTGTAATGTTCATTTCTATACTTGCCATTTTTGTATTTCTTTGTAATGTGTTTGTTCATATTGTATAGTGGCCTAAGGCTTACATTTTTTAATATATTGCATGATTATACCTTCTCAATGTATCATTTCTTTAATGTTCATCTATCAATGTGTTGTCTGTAGTTTGGTCTTGTGATAAGTTCTTGATAAGAAGCTTAGCCTATAACTCTTATCGCGTTAGTTGAGCTATATTCATCACTTGGGCCAATGCTTATCGCCAACTACCCGAGAAGGCAAGTAGCAAGAATATGGCTAATGCGCATAAGGAGGAGTTCGCAGACAAACTCCACCTTGGCAAGATTACTTCCATCGCTTGTATCCCAAAAGAAGAACAAGTGTAGGTATTGGGCGTCAAGAGGTTATCACCCTTAAAAGAGAAGTTCTATAAGTCTTATAAGTGAACTTTCTATATACATCTCGCATAACCAAGTTTAGTCATTTGCATCCTAAGAGGTGAGCAAGTGTGGCGTTTAAGACATCGAGAGGTGCTCGCCTTAATCATAAGCTAGTTATTTGAGACATATTGCATCAAGGTTCTCGCATGGTCTAAATACAGGGAGAATTCCTGCACTTTCTATTATGTTAGTTAGTTCGTAATTTCATCTCGCGTCCATATTTATCCCTTTCTACAGATTCTCTAGTGTAGATAGCCAAATGTTGCTTACACTTATACTTCATCATACTGTATAGATAATTCTTTTATACCGTCTGAATGATGAGTGAATCCTACAACTAATCTATGATATCAACTCTTTGTGTCCGACTCTGGATCACCCAGATAAACCTATTGTTTCGTTTATACTTGGGCAAGCAATAGGAAAACTTATAATCAATGAGGACTTAGTAATTACACGAGCCGCGAGACATAGAGAGCATATCGCATGCCATGACCATGTCTTATTACGTAGAATATGGTTCTCGTATGCCATGACCATGACCATGTGGTATGCGCTCTATGTCTCGCGGCTCGTGTAATTGCTAAGTCTTTAGTAGAGTATACACATACAATTAACAAATATTGATTAATGTGGTTAATGAGTTTAGTAAATTAATCTCAAATCGTTGTACCTTCCTATATGTAGGTCCATTAGGTCCCCTTCCTAGCTCGTAAAGGGTAATGAGGTTAATATATATTGATTGTAATTTGAATGTCCAAATTTACTTCAAGAATTAATATAATGTATGATGATACATTATAATATAAAGTTTTTTTAATTAAACTTTGTTATATAAATTTAATTTTGGATATGATTTAAAATTAATTTATGAGAGAATAAAAATATTTGAATGAGTTCAAATATTAATTTAATGTAAATGAGATTCTTATTAAAACAATAGATTAAAATTTAATGCGTATAGGATACACATTAAAACTGTAAGTTATGAGAGGAATTTATAGATATGAATATGATTCATATTTGAATTAAATTAAATATAGGGGTTTTATAAAAAAATATAATAAACTGACAAAATATTTACACTATATAGAATAATTTCAAAATGGAAAAAACTCACAAGCTCACAATGAAAAACACCAAAAATGCCTCAATCAACACGCGATTAATTGGCCACTTGCGCACATAATATATTTGGTACATGATTTTATACCAAGAACATTTAGATTTGGCTACATGATCGTTTAGATTTGATTACCCAATAGTTGATCGTTTAGATTTAACTACCCAAATCTAAACGATTGTGTACCAATGTCCCAATGTTTTATTTTTCAAGATTGTTTGGTACACGATCGTGTAGCTAGTTTACCAATATTCCAACGATTTTTTTTCATGATCTTTTATATTCGTAAGATTTGGTTGTAGCTAAATCTAAACGATTACGTATCAATATCCCAACGATTTTTTTTCAAAATTGTGTACCAAGATCTTTTATATTTGGTACACAATCTTGAACCAAATAACACCTTGGAAAAAAATAATACAAGATTTATGATGGATTGAAAACAAAGATCATGATTTCAAAAAAATATAAAAAAAATTGTAAAAGAAGAAGAGAAGAAAGATGATGGAAAGGAAAAGAAAAATTGTAGAAGAAGAGAAGAAAGAAGATGGAAAGGAAGGGCAAACTTGGAATATTAAAAAAATGATCGGTTTCATGAGCTTTTTGATTTTGTTACTCGGGCCATAAATATTTTGGTGTTTTGTTATATTTATGAAAAATAACATTGAATATAAGATATTTAATTTAGCAATTCATTAATTGTAGAATTAATTAATAATTTAATTTAATTCTATGGGTCTTTTAAAAAATATAACAAAGCGAAAAAATATTTACACTGTATAAAACAATTTCGAAAACAGAAAAAACTCACAGACCGACAATGTAAAATACCAAAAATGCTCCCGTCAACAACACCATCAACAATGCACGTAATATATTTGGTATATGATCGTTTAGATTTGGTTATTGTTTGGTACACAATCGTTTAAATTTGATCGTTTATATTTGGATAGCCAAATCTAAACGATTTTTTCAAGATTATTTTGGTACACGATCGTTTAGATTTGGTTACACTATTGTTTGTTTCTTGTACACGATTGTTTACATTTAGCTACCCAAATCTAAATGATTTTCTTAAAGATTATTTGGTACGTGATCGTTTAGATTACGACGTTTTTTTCAAGTTCTTTTATATTTAGTACACAATCTTCAACAACCAAATAACATTTTGAAAAAAAATAAAAAATAGATATTTTATATTTGGTAAACAATTTGAGCCAAATAATAATTTGAAAAAGTTAGAAAAAAAGAAGAAGAGGAAGAGAAGAAAGACGATGGAAAGAAAAAAAATCGCAGAAGAGGAAAAGAAGAAAGACGATGAAAAGGAAGAGCAAACTTGGAATATTTAAAAAAAAAATGGCCATTTTCATTGGTTTTTTCATTTTGGTACATGAGCCGTAAATATTTTTACCGATTTGTTATAATTATGAAAATTTTTCTTAATTCTATTTAATTAAATTAAAACTATGGATTATGTGAGAGATTTTCATTTAAATAAGTTCTAAATAAAATATTAGTTAAATATGAATTAATTAATTTAATATTAATATTAATATTAAATTAAATTAAATTAATAACTCCCTTACATAAGGGAGTTGTTTAAGGGAACAAGAGATGTCTTCCTACGTATTCCAAAATCTCTCCACCTTCCCTCTTCTTTAGAAGGAAGAAAGGGGAGGAATGTACGTAAAAATGTTTTAAGAAACCTAAAGGTTTTCTGCAACTTTTTGTGAAAAAAAGGATTCTCTTTTTTTCCAAATTATTTTTTGTTCCCACAAACCAAAGTCTCTGTTAACGCGAGATTTCTGAAGAAATTTGGTTCGTGGAGTTGAACTTGTGTTGATATTGTATTTATGTTGATTTGATGCGATGTGGTTCCATCTCTAGAATTTGATCCTCTGATTCTCTCTCGGCTGGATGCTTACGCTTGATTTGAGGAAGTTGGAGTCTTGGAAGAAAGCTTGTATCTTCGAAGAAGCTTCAATCTTCGAGGGTGTTCTTGAGGTTGAAGACTTGGAAGAAAGCTTGGATATTCAAAGGAGCTTCAATCTTCAAAGGTGTTCTTGAAATTGGAGTCTTTGAAGAAAGCTTGTATTTTCAAAGGAGCTTCAATCTTCGAGGGTGGTCGACTTCAGGAGTTGAGGAGGCTTCTATCTCTTGGAAGAATTCTCTCTAGATCTTCTAGAGTCAAAAATTTTCAACCCCTGCAAATGAAGAGAACTCCTCTCTTTATAAAGTTCCTGGTGGGCTTTTATGGACTTGGGTTGGTCTGGTCCATGGACCATACCCATGGATTTGGGTCATATTTAATTTTGGGCTAAATTAAGCTTATTTTTTGGCTCAATTAAATTTTAGTCAAGTAAATAATATTTAATTGAAACAAAATAATTAATTTGACCCAATTGTCATAATAAAGACACGCGACGTCTTTAGAATTGTCCAATTTATCTTTAAATTTAATTTGGGACATATGCCAATTTTTTAGTTAATCCCAAATATAATTATTTTAGTAAATGATATGGCAGTTTGTGATTGGTTCCAAAAATTTCTTATTCAACAAATGCCCCTTTTCGAGATTTATGCACGTGTATAAGTGGTGGAATCTCGAAAAGATAAATTTAAAGTCCAAATATGAGCTTTTTTTTTTTTTTTTTTTTTTTGCTCAATTTGACATATCCAATTAATCAAACTATGAATTTAGTACATGAGTTTGATTTAAATTTGAAATAATAGTTGGGATATGGCCAATCCTTAATTTAGAAAAATTTAAGATTCTATCCAGAATTTACTTTAATTTGAGGATAAAAATTTGAGTTTGATGATGGTTTGATTTGATTTTAAGAATTCGAATGACCAATTTTAACATAAGATAATTGAATTTTAATTTCGTTTTAAAAATTAAAATATTAAAATATGTTTGAATATTTTAAAAGTGGAATCCGAGATTTTATTCCAAAATAAAATATCATAAGATAATTGCATTTTAATTGGATTTTAATTTTATTTATTATTAAAAAAATTAAAACCTTTCCAAATCCTATTTGGAATTGGATTTTAATTTTATTTATTATTAAAAAGAAAATTAAAACCTTTCCAAATCCTATTAGGAATTGGACTTGTAAGCCTTATAAATAGACTTATACCATGATCATTCTTTTCTCATCAAGGAGAACAAAGGTATGAAAGAAAAAAAAGAAAAAAGATTTCTCTTCTCCCTTTTTGTTTTTTCTTTTTTTTTTTAATAATAATAATTTTTTTAAGGAACTAGAGTTATTGTCAAAAGGTAAGGATTTTTTTATTTTTTTTATTATTATTTTTTTTGTTTTGTTTTTTTTTTTTTTGAAATCATTTGTAGAAGTAACTCCGCCGTCAGCGATCCAACTTCTACTAGAGGACGATCGGGCTTTTGCCATTAGATCCACCGCCTTGGTAGGAACGATCAGGCACCTTCGTCCTTTGGAGGGGTGATATTGTCGTCATCGATCCAACTTCTATCGGGGGACGATCAGACTTTTACCGTTAGATCCACCGTCCTGGTAGGAGCGATCGGACACCGTCGTCGTTTGGAGAGGTGCTACTGCCATCAGCGATCCAACTTCTATCGAGGGACGATCGGGCTTTTGCCGTTAGATCCATCGCCCTGGTATGAGCGATCGGGCACCATCGTCTTTTGGAGAGGTGGTACTATCGTCAGCGATCCAACTTCTATCGGGGGACGATCAAACTTTTGTCGTCAGATCCACCGCTCTGGTAGGAGCGATCGGGCACCTTCGTCGTCTGAAAAGGTGATATTAGCGTCAGCGATCCAACTTTTATCGGGGGACGATTGGACTTTTGTCGTCAGATCCACCGCCCTAGTAGAAGCGATCGGGCACCATCGTCGTTTGGAGAGGTGATACTGCCGTCAGCGATCCAACTTCTATCGGGGGACGATCGAGCTTTTACCGTCATATCCATCGCCCTGGTAGGAGCGATCGGACACCTTCGTCCTTTGGAGAGGTGGTACTACCGTCAGCGATCCAACTTCTATCAGAGGACGATTGGACTTTTGCCGTCAGATCCATCGCCCTGGTAAGAGCGATCGGGCTCCATCGTCGTTTGGAGAGGTGGTACTGTCGTCAGCGATCTAACCTCTATCGGAGGTCGATCGAACTTTTGCCGTCAGATCCACCGTCCTGGTAGGAGCGATCGAGCACCTTCGTCGTTTGGAGAGGTGATATTGTCGTCAGCGATCCAACTTTTATCGGGGGACGATTGGACTTTTGCCGTCAGATCCACCGCCCTCGTAGGAGCGATCGGGCACCATCATCGTTTGGAGAGGTGATACTGCTGTCAGCGACCCAACTTCTATCGGGGGACGATTGGGCTTTTGTCGTCGTATCCACCGCCCTGGTAGGAGCGATCGGACACCTTCGTCCTTTGGAGAGGTGGTACTGCCGTTAGCGATCCAACTTCTATCGGTGGACAATCGGGCTTTTGCCGTCAGATCCACCGCCCTGGTAGGAGCGATCGGGCACCTTCGTCGTTTGGAGAGGTGATATTGCCGTCAGCGATCCAACTTCTATCGGAGGATAATCGGGCTTTTGCCGTCAGATCCACTGCCCTGGTAGGAGCGATCCGGCACTTTCGTCGTTCTCTCAAGGTTATAACGTATTAGAAATGAGGTAGAGTTTTTTTATTTTTTTTATTTTTATTTTATTTTTTTTTTTTGCCGACATTTCTTTTAGAGGAAGCAAAGCCGCCTCTACATCAATGAAGCCTAAGGTCTTCTAACTTGCTTGAAAAGGCAACAATGAAGTCTTTTTTTTTTTTTTTTTTTTTTTTTTTGCTTGAAGAAGACAATACTTTTAAATTTAAATATGATAAAGCATCAACGAATCCTTTGAGCTTGAATATGAGGATACATCAATGAAATCTTTGATCTTGTACATGAAAAAATAACAGTGCAATTCTCAAAGTCGGTGGAGCATTGGTAAAGTCTTCAGCCTTGCATTTGAATGATCATTTATGAAATTTTTGAACTCGAATTTGAAGAAACATCAACAAAGCCTCAAAATTTGATTTTGAGGAACTTCTAATCTTCTATGAACTTAAGTTTTAAGAAATATTAACACAGCCCCCGAATTTGATTTTGAGGAACTTCTAAACTTGGCGATGGAGTATTGAACTTCAAAAGAATGATGTCACCTTATAAGTATCAACATCTTGCTCCTAGTGCCACACCTTTTCAATTTTGTTATATTGCTCCCCAGTAAGACATCTTCAACTTTAAGTTGATATTTTTTTATGAGAACGAAAACCATCAATTGCTAATGCTATGCTTTATGTGATCATGACACTACTCTTGTTTTCCATTCTTCTCAACTGAGTTCTTTTTTTTACTACTAGACTGAACTTAAAGTTTCCTTTAAGTTGCCTACGTACCCTTTATAATATAGGGATCAAGTCATAACGTAGTTCAAAAGTTTTTTTTTTTACTGGACTGAACTTAAGGTTTCCCTTAAGTTGCCTACGTAACCTTTATAATATAGGGCTCAAGTCATAACGTAGTTCAATTTTTTTTTTCTACCATTCACCTTTTAAGCTCTTGTGGGCTAGGAGCACCATGCAGTTTAGGCTCTTGTGATAAGGAGATTTGCATATTTAGTAACTTTTATTTTCATCAAGAATTTTCTCATCTCCTTCGTTTATGGGATTGGTGAAGATAATGAATCTTGGTTTCACAGTCAAGGAACCTTCTGTATTTATGTCAACAGACAATTTTCTCTTCATGCGTGATGGGACACGACTGTGAATCTTATCGTCATCATTTTCTTCATGAAATGGTTTTGCCTTCGAAGATTTCATCTTTCTTTGTTGTTGATCGTTTGTCATCTTTAGACGATCAAAAGCAGATGTTGAAAGTCGATGTTTCTTTGATGTCCAGATGTTTAGCCTTTTGAAAGCTGAAGTTTGAGCATTAGTAGACGTTGGACATTGGTTTTCTTCTTCTTTCGTGGCCATACTCAATCTTTGAAAGACTGAAGATCGAGTAGTTAAAGGCTTGATACGATCAAAGACAGAAGTCCTTTTCTTAATTTCATTTGAATTGTCTACTTCTTCATAAGAATCATAATTGTTGTCGACTTCTACTATGCTGGTAGTATGACATGCAGTGACTTCTAGTATTTCTTCTGGATGATCCTCAAGGAAACTTCTTGGGAGGAATTCTGCCAAAGTTATCGACCGTCGAGGTTGACGGAAGTCCTCGTCTTTTCCTTTGATGGGCTTAGGCTTCCACATCTTCTTGTTCCTTCTTTCCTTCTTTTTATGGGAGATGTTTCCTTTTGAATGCTTTTGATGGAAGTGCGACTTCGTTTGAATGGAACTTGTTTGTCTCTCTTTTTTTATGAGCCACGACTATCCATTCTTCGCCTTCATCCTCAATAGGCTCTTCTTTGTTTTGAGAGTTCGACGTCATGATCTTTTGTTGGAATCGAACAAGTATCGGTTCGAAAGTCCCAAATTGAATCAAACTTTTCCTTTGATCATAAAGCAGTATTGATGGCGGAACACTTGAAGTCATATTGACTGCAACATGATTTGTTTGAGCTACTTCATCAATATCCAGCTCAATCTTATTTTCACGAGCCAACTTTAGAATTAGCTCTTTCAACACGAAGCACTTTTCAACAGGGTGACTAATGACCCGATGATACTTGCAGTAGTTAGGGTCATCTACTTTTCCTGCTTGTTCTGGTCGTTTATATTTTGGCAATTGAATAAGTTGTTTCTCTATTAATTGCTCCAACATGTCTGCAACATCAGAGTCAGGAAAGAGATAAACTTTTCTCTGTCTTTCTCTAAGAGTTGAGCGTCGCTTTTCATTGCCATCATGATTTCTTTCATGTTTTGTTTCTTTTCTTTTAGAGAAAGATTTCAATGGAGTCTCTTGGACAACCATAGACTCATTTAGGATACTATTCGCAATCTTTTTAGTGTCATTGATTTCATTCTTGTCACTCCTTGTTGTTTGAACCAAGAAATCTTTTGCTCCTCTGTTGGCTATACTCAACTCCATATCATGGGCGTGAGTTGCCAATTCTTCAAATGCGCGAGGCTTTATTCCCTGTAAAATATAGAGAAGTTCCTAGTGCATACCTTGAGTGCACATCTCTACTGCAGACAGTTCTGTGAGCTTGTCTTTGCAATCTAGCCTTAGAGCTCTCCATCGGTTTATATAGTCGATGACTTGCTCTCCCTTCCGCTGTTTTGTATTTGTTAACTCCATCATGCTGACGACACGCCTAGTGCTATAAAAGCGATTGAGAAACTCTATTTCCAGCTGCTCTCAACTATCAATTACTTCTGGCTCTAGATCAGTATACCACTCGAAAGCATTTCCTTTTAAACTTTGAACGAACTGCCTGACTAGTTGGTCTCCTCTTGATCTTGCATTTTCGCATGTTTCGACAAAATGGGCGATGCGCTACTTTGGGTTGCCCTTTCCATTGAATTGCTGGAATTTTGGAGGTTGGTACCCAAGTGGCATTCTCAAGTTGTCGATTCTCTTGGTGTACGGCTTAGAGTACATGAAAGAAGTTTGTGGTGGTCCTCCATACTGAGCTCTAATGGAATTCGCGATCATATCCTGTAGCTGCTGAACTGAGAGAGAAGCAACAGAGACTGATTGTTGTTGTGGTTGGTTTTCCTGCACCATATTCTTCCCTTTATCAGTAGCTTTGACAACAGGAGTTTGACTTGACTCAGCAGTTTCACAAGCCTTCATTTGATCTTTCAAGGCGGCGATTTCATGATCTCGCTCCTCAACAACTTTCATTAGAAAATTTATTTTTCTCTCCATCTTTGCCATGGTTGCCTCAGCTGTCACATCTACCATCATGACAGACACTACTTCAAGGTGTGATTCTTTGTCTGATAGATTAGAAGCAGGTGTAGAGTTGTTGAACAAAGGATTATCTCTGATGATGATCCCGCCTTTAGAAGATTCTATCAGTTGTTCCAAACTTTTCTTCTTGAGGACAAAACCTTGTTCTTGTTCTTGCATGCTTCTCTTTAAGTGACTTTGGGTGACAAGTCCAATGTAAGAGTCACTTGCAGCAGAAGATTTGGATGCAGCCTTATTTGTTGCCATTGATTTTCTTGCAGTTGGATGACGAGAGACAGATGAGAGGTAGAGAGGTCCCACCAGGCGTGCCAATTTTTTCACACGAGATTTCCGAAGAAATGTGATTCGTGGAGTTGAACTTGTGTTGATGTTGTATTTATGTTGATTTGATGTGATGTGGTTCGATTTCTAGAATTTGATCCTCTGATTCTCTCTCGGTTGGATGCTTACGCTTGATTTGAGGAAGCGAAGCACGTGATGTTCTTGAAGTTGGAGTCTTCGAAGAAGCTTCAATCTTCAAGGGTGTTCTTGAGGTTGAAAGCTTGGATCTTCAAATGAGCTTCAATCTTCGAAGGTGTTCTTGAAATTGGAGTCTTTGAAGAAAGCTTGTATCTTCAAAGGAGCTTCAATTTTTTAGGGTGGTCGACTACAGGAGTTGAGGAGGCTTCTATCTCTTGGGAGAATTCTCTATAGACCTTCTGGAGTCAAAAATTTCCAACCCCTGCAAATGAAGAGAACTCCTCTATTTATAGAGTTCCTAGTGGGCTATTATGGACTTGGGTTGGTCTGGTCCATGGACCATACCCATGGACTTAATCACATGGATATGGGTCATATTTAATTTTGAGCTAAATTAAGCTTATTTTTTGGCTCAATTAAATTTTAGCCAAGTAAATAATATTTAATTGAACCAAAATAATTAATTTGACCCAATTGTCATAATAAAGACACGCGACGTCTTTATAATTGTCCAATTTATCTTTAAATTTAATTTAGGACATATGCCAATTTTTAGTTAATCCCAAATATAATTATTTTAGTAAATGATGTGGCAGTTTGTGATTGGTTCCAAAATTTCTTATTCAACAGTCTCCATTACATAGAGGATAGGAAACTTTTCAAGTGGTGATGATCCCAATTTTGGAGATTAGTAGATACAAAATCGACAACGAGAGTAAGTCGAGTTATCTATGTATTTCTATTTTCTGAAAGCATGCTAAGTTTTTAGGTTACAATATGAGAAATTGCATCAGATGACAAAAAAATTTAGAAAAACAGTTCATAGCACTTTTTTTTTTTTTTTGCATATTGCGAATATCACAAATTGACAAGTAATTAAAGATATCAGATGGCTATCGGAGAGCTATCAGATGTTTATCCGCTTTTAAATTTACTACTTTTGCAATTTAAAAAATTTAGTGACATGAGTCCTATTATCATAAATTTTGTTACTATTTTTGCAAATGCCTCTTACAATATTTTAGATTTTATAATTTTTTCAATGTACTGGTTTTTCTAAATCCTAATTAAATTTGAGTTTAATAGTTCTGTTAAATTATTTCCACTGCAAAGGACTTTTATCCCTTTAATTTAGGGATAGATTATGAAAATTAATTTAATCAAAGATTTCTTTAGTGTTAATTCAATTACTATATATTCGTTCCTATCAGGATTTGATTTAAATTATGAATTACGTTGATTCTAAGAGTTACTTTACATATATAGACAAAACCTAAAAGTATTTATGATCAATGTAACAAAAAATAAAAACCTGTGAAGCCACCATTATATTTTCATAAATTCCAGATTTGTCCTTGTTGGTTTTGAATTTTGTGTTGAATCCATGCACATATTCTTCATATTATTACTTCTCCTTTTTCATATTCCCACGTCATCTTGTTCACGATGTCTTCATCTTCTCTTCTAGAATTTCTTCCTTCTTTATCATCTCTCGTATTCAATGTCATCTCCTTATTCTTTTTCCATTATCAGGTATTGTGTCCTTCTTTCTTCTTCTTTTGTTACTACACGATCGTATATACTAAGATCTAAAAGATCATATATACTAAGATCTAAACGATCAATCATCTATCGTAGATAAACCGAGATAAATCACTATCTATCTTAGATAGATAAGTGATAGATCTAAACGATCATTTACCAAGATAAAGACGATCGTGTACCAATATCAAAACGATCTTAGTACAAGATCATGTACCAAGATCATTTAGATTTGGTACAAGATCGTATACCAAGATCGTTTAGATTTGGTACAAGATCTTGTACCAAGATCATTTAAATATTGGTACACAAATGTTTTTTTTAGATTTGGTACAAGATCGTTTAGATATTAGTACATGATTGTTTCATTTATATTTGGTACAAGATTGTGTAGCAAGATCGTTTAATCTAAATGATCTTGGTGCAAGATTATCTACCAAGATCGCTTAACCAAGATCTTAATAATCTTGTACCAATATCTTAACGATTATGTACCAAGCTTTTCGCATGCGTGTGTGAACGATTAATCGTGGGGTATTTTTGTTATTTCACATTATGGACTTTTAGGCTTTTTTTCGTTTTTAAAAGTGTTCTATATAGTGTAAATATTTTTGCGTTTTGTTCTATTTTTTAAAAAACCTCCTTAAAATTCATATAATTTTTTCCACAAATTTCGTATTTATTTCTAAAAGACTACCAGTTTTAATTATTAAACTAATTAATAATTATTAGTAATTTAGTTAAATTAAAATTTTATATTTTTGACAAAGGCACAACATGCCATGACATAATAATAACTAAATAATAAGATATCATAACATATAAAATGAAATGTAACTAATTTTGAAAAGTAAAATAAAAAATATTTAATGGAAATTTTAAGAGATATAACGAAATACAAAACTATTTACGGTCCATACAACAAGCCCATTATGGATGATTTTTTTTTTTTCAGAATTCCATATTTGCCTTTACTATTTTATAACGATTTTTCAAATCTGATAATTCTTTTTCTTCCCGATTTTTTTACTTTGTTTCCAAGTTATTCATCTTCTCTTTTATACATCTTTCATCTTTATCATTCTTTCTCTTATTCCTAATCTTCGACAACATTCTCATATTCATCATCTTCGAAAAATTATTTCTCTTCTTCGTCATCTTCAACAATCAAGATCGTTTATATTACTTTATCAATATCATCTCAATGATCTTGGTTTCGGTGAGTATTCTAAATATCATTTTTGTCTGAACTGTTTAGTTGATTATAAAATTTTGTTCAGAATTCTATCTTTCCATATGAAGTTAAATGTTTAGAAGATTTAGGTATTACTGTAAGACATTCTATATTTCGTTATGAAGATTGTTAGTTTGAAGATTTTCATGATCGTTTACATCAAACTAAAAATTTTATATTTCATTATGAATGTCATGTTTTTTTATTGTTGTTGGTAAGAATTTTAAAGTTTTTTTTCGTTTCAAATGTTTAAAAGTTTTAAGAATTACTCTAAGAATTTTGTATTTCATTATGAAGATCGATAGTTTGAAGTTTTTCACAATAATTTTCTTTGAATTACCTTATCATTTACCTCTATCAACATGATTGTTTATCCATGTAAACACGATTGTTTACCTATATGAACAAGATCGTTTAGCTGTATGAACATGATTATTTTCATTATTTAATACGATCAGCATGGTCAAACGGTCGTGTACCTAAGTCAACACGATTGTTTACTTTATTCAATACAACAGTTTACTTTATTATATATGATCTTTTATCATTGTCAAATGATCGTTTAATATTTATTATCTTTTTTGCATGATCATCTATTTATTTTTACATTGTGTTTATTTTTATCATTTTGTACATTTTATTCTTTTATTCTGTAATAGATGTCTATCTATTTCTTTCTATCACCATTAAATACTTAATTCTATTTTCTTTTTTATAGATTACAATGTCTATTTCTATTGTTGTTCTTCATGGAGGTCAATGGAATGGTTGCAATGTTTATAAGAATTACTTAGTTGCTGAAATTTTGGTAGATGTCCGAGTTAGCTTTAATTCTTTGGTTGTTTTGATATGTGAACAGATTGAATTGGGAAGGTCTTCTTCTTCTAGTCGTGTACAGGAGAATGTTGATATCTCATTGAGAGACATTTCTTATTATTCTGATTTGAAGGAAAATAGTTTATTTGAAAATAAAGAAGTGCTTTCAAAGCGTTTTTGCATAATAGCAGTGGGACAACTTTCAATTCATGACTACATTATCAAATTTGAGGTCTCTTGAATTTAGATGTCTGCAAGAAGGTTGCAAATGGTATTTAGGGCATCTCGTTATAAGAAGAGTGATTTGTGGATGCTACGAAAATACATTTTTGACCATGATTGTTCACTGACTACTACCCTAAGTTCTCACATGCAAAGCTTCTTCAACAGTAATTGGTAGTTGCTTGATAGATGATTTTAGGTTCATGTCTACTGATCGTTCCATTCTAAAAGAGATCGTGCATAAGGCTCATACAAATCTTGGAGTCAATATAAGTTATCAAAAAGCTTGGAGGGCAAAAGAACATATAGTAAAGATATTAAAAGGTAATAAAATTGAATCGTATACATTGATTCCATGTTTCTTTGATAAATTGATTAAATCTAACCCAAGTATGATCGGTTTTGTGTACCAAATTTAAATTCATTTGCAGATAGATGTGGATAGACAAATATTAGCATTTATCAGTCTATTTGTTCTTTTTTGTTGGTGCTGATAGAAATGTTTTGTAATTATTATAGGTACATACACTGCTTTAGAAATGGATGATAATGGTCATTTCAAGTTTTTCTTAATGACTTTTGGTGCATCAATTGAGGGGTGGAAATATTGTAGACCTATTATTTCAATTGATATGGGACATTTTTGAAGTGTAAGTTTGGTGGCATTCTATTAACAGCCTCATCACAAGATGGAAACAATCAAATATTCCCTCTTACTTTTGTCATTGTAGATTCTCTAAAAATGATGCATCATGTACATGATTTTTTAGAAGATATGAGGTAGTTTTTTAGAGCGAACTAATTTAGTCATTGTTTCTAATAGACATCTTAGTATCCCTAAAAGGAGTTTTAAGAGTGTTCTCTGATGTTAAGTATTGTATGTGCACAAAACATCTTTTAAGTAACTTAAACTTCCATTTTAAGGATCCACTATTTGATAAACATTTCTTTAGTAGTGCTTATGCCTACACTATCGATGAATTTGAGTACCACATGAGATGTATAGAGTCAGTTTATCCAAATATCATATATTATCTTAGTAGTGTTAGTTTTGAGAAGTGGACTCGGGCATATTCACGTAGACGATGGTACAGAATGATGACATTAAATTGTGTAGAAAGTGTAAATTCAATGTTTAAAGATCTTAGAGAACTACATGTGACTACGATGTTTAGTTCAATTAGAGATGTTTTGCAAAAGTGGTTTTATGAACGAAGTAAAGTTGCTTTTGCAATGAAGAGTCGTTTGACTTCTTGGGCTGAGAACGTACTGCATTTAGAATATGAAAAGTCAAGAAGATTATTGGTAAGATTTTTTTTTATGCTTGTATCTCAGACAAGCAGAGATATACTGCTATCTTTGTCTATTTGATAGACAATGATAGCAATTTATCTATGCCTGTCTCAGATAGACACATATAGATCGCTATCTGTATCTATATGTATCTATTTGATATATGCAAAGACTGAAATCTATTTGTACATGTTTATTCTTTTCTTAATTTTCCGTTATTTATCTTATGTATTAGGTTGATCCAATTAGTATGACTGAATACAAAGTAACGGATGGAAATGAACAGTTCATTGTGAAGTTAATCGTGGGATGTTGTAGCTGCCGAGTATGGGATGTTAAAGAAATTCCTTGTGCGCATGCCCTTGTTGTTTTACGAATGCTTAATTTAGATACCTATTCTTACGTATTTGAGTTTTATTATAGAGAAACGTTATCAGCAAGTTGCATTCAACCTATTGGAACTCATTTGGATTGGAAAGTTGAAGATGCTATCATGAAAACGTTACCTCCAGTCTTTAAACGCCAAGCTAGAAAACCAAGAAAACAAAGAATTCCATCTGTTGGAAAATTTAATAGTTCATCAAGATGTTCAACTATAATCATAAAGGATATAACAGTAGAACTTGTAAGCAAAGTTTGAACAATTAATGAAAATGTGATATTTTTCTTTCATTCTAATTCATGTATGAATAAATGTATCAAATTAAAGTTGGTGAATGACTACAAAGATGATGGAAATTTAGTAACATGATCCTTTAGATTTAGTTAAGAGATCATTTACATGTATTAATAAGATCTTTAGAGTTTTACTAAAAGATCGTGTGATGTGTACGACACGATCGTTTTGGCTTGATAATTGTACGTTTAAATATAGTTTAGAGATCGTTTTGAGTAAAGTACGTGGTAGTCTTTGATTATAACACGATCATTTAGCTTTGATAACACGATAGAATTCGTTTATTTGCGCAATCATGCAGACATTGCTAGATGATTGTTGTCTTTTTTTTTCCTCAAAAAACGCAATCATTTAGAATTTCTTATGGTATATATACACAATCACTTAAACCTACATAAACGATCTTTTAGATTTATGTACATAATCGTTTTTATATATTTATACAATTTTTTTTTGAAAAGTATCTAAACAAATACAAACATTCAGTTCAGTCAAAAGGTGATTAAAATTAAAAAGTAAAAATTGTACGTGTAGATCAAACCAAATAAACATTTTATTTACCAATAGAATTTATTTGCAAAACTTCTACTACATATTGTTGTCTAAACAGTTTCATGTGTTTCATAACTAGATAATTACAATTTGAATTTGTTACAAGGAATTCAACAAATGTGGCATAAAAAATCCCTCAATCTAATGATGGGCCTTCTTGCAATGTGTTTTTCAATCTATATATTGGCCAAGGGCCGTGCTTGAAATGTTTTACTTCATCATGTATTCCAGTAGCTATTTCTAGTGAGGGGATGCATCGTGCAGGTATTACAAAAGCTTCATCAACAAGTTCTTTTTTGACATAGTTTGGCATTGTTAGACAATTCTGACTTTTCAGATGAAGACAGTTTGTTATACATTCATCAAGAACCACAACGAGGGATTAGACTTCAACCATATTTTCAAAAAGATCAAGAAATACATATGAAAGTGGATCTCCCTACCTTTAATGGTCGAATGGACATGGAGAACTTTCTTGATTGGATCACGAACGTGGAGAATTTTTTTGACTATGCCAATACACCCAGACACAAGAAGGTCTGATTAGTTGCTCTCAAACTCCAAGGTGGTGCAAGCGCTTGGTGGGGTCAATTACAAAACATAGACGTTTATTCCGTAAGCAGCTTATAAGAAGTTGGCCAAAGATTTTGCGTCTAATGAAAAAAAAATCCTACCAATCAACTACTAGCAACTACTTTACAATTAGTACCAACAGTGTCATCAAGGCTCATGAAGCATCATGGATTATACAGAAGAATTTTACTGGCTTGGCGCTCGAAATATTCTACCCTAAACCAAACACCAACAAATTTTCAGGTTTATTCATGGTTTACGAGATGAAATTAAGGATATTGTAAACTTACATCCTTTAACTTTTCTTTTAGATGCCATCTCTTTAGCTTCCAAGATTGAAGGCAATGAAGAGATCAAGAAAACAAAAATTGCTCAAAGAAATAATAATTGGGTTAAACAAAGAGCTAACCCAATTAACTCATTCAAAAATTTCCAACAAGGAAGTTCCTCCACAACTTCACAGTCCATCAAGAAAGATGAAAACTTACCAAAATTTCCAACCACCTAATCATGTGAGACTAACACAAAAAAAAAAAAAGGTTGACAACGTTTATAACCGTCCTACTTTAAATAAGTGTTTCAAGTGCGGTCAACAAGGACACCTCTCCAATGAGTGCCCTCAAAGGAGGACTTTAACAATTAAAGAATGACAATAAGAGGAGTATTCAGATGACAACATCTATGAGATTTTAACCCCGGATAAAGGAGATCAATTATCTTGTGTAATCTAAATAGTTCTCTTCACTCCCACAATTGACCCGATGCCTCAAAGGAACTCCCTTTTTCGAACAAGATGCACCATTCAAGGTAAAGTTTGTCAAGTTATCATTGATAGTGGTAGTAGTGAAAATTTAGTGTCTAAAAAACTAGTTTCTACCCTAAATTTAAAAACATAATCACATCCAAATCCTTATAAAGTAAGTTGGATAAAAAATTGGAGAGAAGCTAATGTCAATGAGGTTTTCACTATTTCTTTATCAATATTACAACACTATAAGGACCAAATTATATGTGACGTTCTTGATATGGATGCTTGTCACATACTTTTAGGATGACCTTGGCAATATGACACAGATTATATTCACAAAGAGAGGGCTAACACTATTGAATTTGATTGGATGAGTCATCGTGTAGTTCTCTTACCTATAGGAAGTTCCCCCGATACAAAACCTAACCCTAGCAAAGGAAAATAATTTTTTCAGTAATTAAGGGTAAGGAGTTCTTGCATCACAAAACAGAACCTATTTTAGCCTTTGTTATTAAGGGAAACATCACTGCACATACAGAAAATCACATACCTAGTGAGATAACAAACCTTCTACTTAAATTTCCAAAATTCATAGAACCAACTACTTCACTGCCACCTCTTAGAAATATACAACATACTATAGACTTAATGCCACATTATCGAATGAACCCTAGGGAGTACAAAATTTTGCATGAACAAATAGAAGAACTCCTTAGGAATGGTCATATTCAACATAGCTTAAGTCCTTGTGTTATCCCAGCCCTTCTTGCTCCAAAAAAGGATAGCAGCCGGAGACTTTGTGTAGATAGTAGAGCAATAAATAAAATTACAGTGAAACATAGGTTTCTCATTCCTCGTTTATCTGACATCCTTGATCAATTAGGTAAGACTTTCATCTTTTCCAAAATAGATCTTAAGAGTAGTTACCACTAAATTAGAATTAAACCAAGATATGAGTGGAAAACAGCCTTCAAAACCAATGAATGATTGTTTGAATGGTTAGTTATGCCTTTTGGCTTCTCTAATGCACCTAGCACCTTTATGAGATTAATGAACCAAATCCTACAATCTTTTTTGAAGCAATTCATTGTGGTATACTTTGACGACATACTCATCTATAGCTCCTCTAAGGAAGATCACCTAAAGCACATCCAACTACTTTTTACAGCTTTACAAGAAAATGAATTACATATTAACCTTAAAAAATGTGAATTTTTGTGCTATAGTATTCATTTTCTTGGATTTATCATAAGTTGTAATGTCATTTTTGTTGATCCTAAAAAGATTGACTCTATTAGTTCTTGGCTACAACCAAAAACTCCAAAAGATATTCAATGTTTTTTAGGTTTAGCCTCTTTTTATAGAAGGTTCATTAAAAGTTTCAGTACTATTACAACACCTATGACAAACTGTTTAAAAAAGGGTAGTTTCCAATGGGGCCAAGCCGAAGAAGACAACTTTTTTCAATTAAAACTAGCTTTAGCAAGTCCCCCTGTTTTAAAACTATCAAACTTTGATAAACCATTTGAAGTCACAGTAGATGCTTCGGGTTTAAGTATAGAAGCTATCCTTAGTCAAGAAAGTCATCCCTTAAAGTATTTTAGTGAAAAATTAAGGACTTCTAGACAAAATTGGAGTACCTATGAACAGGAACTATATGCCCTTGTGCGTGCTCTAAAATAATGGGAACATTATCTACTTTCTAATACTTTTATCTTACTTTCTGACCACTTTTCTTTTAAATTTTTTATTTCCTAAAAACCAATTAGTGGAATGCATGCTAGATGGCTACAATTCTTGCAAAGTTTTGACTTTGTAATTAAACACACTTCGGGTAAGTCTAATAAGGTTGTTGATGCTCTCAACCGAAAAGGTATACTTCTCACCACCCTCCAATCTCAAATCATTGCATTTAATCACTTACCTACTTTGTACCCCTCTTACATTGATTTTAAAAGTATGTGGGAAAGTTGTTCTAACCATAAACCTTGCAAAGATTACCTTATTGTTAATAACTTTCTCTTCAAATATGATGTTTTGTGTATTCCTCATACATCTTTAAGAGAGACAATAATTAAAGAAGCACACTCTAGTGGATTAGTAGGACATTTTTGGTCGAGACAAAATATTGGCTGCAGTCAGCCCTAAATTCTTTTGGTCACAACTCAATAGGGATGTTACTAACTTCATCAAAAGATGCTCTATTTGCCAAAAAACTAAAGGTAACTCACAAAATACTGGTTTGTACACTCCTTTACCTATCCATTCTACTATTTGGGAGGATTTATCTATGGATTTTGTTTTAGGTTTACCAAGAACTCAAAGGGGTCATGATTTTGATTTTGTAGTTGTAGATCACTTTAGTAAAATGGCCCATTTCATTCATTGTAAAAAAAAAAACTTTTGATGCTTTGAATATAGCTAACTTGTTTTTTCGAGAAACTGATAGACTACATGGAATTCCTAAAACTATAATTTCGGATAGAGATGTAAAGTTCTTGAGTCATTTTTGGAGATCCCGATGGAAGAAATTCGACACCAATCTCCTATTTAGTACCACCAGCCACCCTCAAACTGACGACCAGACAGAGTTGACCAACCGAACTCTTGACAACCTCATTCAATGTCTTAGTCGAGACAAGCCAAAACAATGCGACTTAGCTTTACCTAGCAGAATTCACCTTCAACCACATGACAAATCACTCAACAGGGAAGTCTCCGTTCGAGATTGTATATACTAGTCTCCCTCGGGTCACTTTTGATTTAGCGAATCTACCTTCTGTTGTTGATTAAGTATGGAAGCTAAAACAATGGCTGAACGAATTTCCAAGCTATACCAAGAAGTCAAGAGTCATCTAGAGCTTGCTAATGACTCCTACAATACAGTCGCTAACTCTCACAAACGCTTTAAGGAATATCAACTGAGTGACCTAGTCATGGTGTACCTTCGAAAATCAAGATTTCTTGTTGGGCATCATTCCAAAATCATAAACAAATGCATGGGCCCATTTCAAATATTGGAGAGATTCAGCCCCAATGCTACCGAGATCTCCCAACAAACTTAAGAATCAGCCCATCATTCAATATTGCTAACCTGTCTCTTTACCATGCTCCAGACTCCACTTTAACTTCCTAATTCTCACTCAATGACGAGTTTGTTTCTAGGGGAGGGGTTTGATGTAGAACCTCTTATTTTTTAATGTAGAACATCTTTTTTTTTAATGTTTCTTTATAGTTCTTTAACATTTCTTTAGCTAATTCTTGAATATCTTGAATTATCATTCTTGTATCTTAGATGAGTTACTCCTAGTTAATTCTTGTATCTTGAGTTAGTTCTAAAATAAACTAACTCAATCCTAAAAAGTTAGTTCTAAAATAACTAACTTCAACAACTCTTGTAATTTTCCAACCTATATAAAGGCTTCCCCTCTCATTAATAAAACACATCAGAAGTATTGTTCAGTAAAATTCTTTAAAGTTTCTGCATTACTGCATCAGTTTTTCTGATTAAGCTTTCAGAAACTAGTTAAAGACTCTTCCAAGTTACCATTGAAGAATATCATCTTTACATGCACTTGATGTATTAAAAGACCACATACAACTACAAAAGCTTTTAAGGCTCTATAGTGGCTAATTTAGTCATGTTAGAACAAGAATCAAAATATTCTAAATTCTACGTTTGATTCAAAATATTTTTCATAAGTTGTACCTACGTACTTATGATCAATTTCCTTATCTAATGTGTGACTTTGGTCACCTTCCAACAATCCTCCCCTCGAACAAAGTTCCAATTGAACCTCCCCTAAAATAAACATCCATACATATCCATATCCACACTTCCAAATATTTAGGTGCATACCATATCCAAAGTTCAACAATGCCATTTTGTTGAGGGAAATAAATTTCATGAACAAATCTATTTAGTTCACAAAACTCTATTCTAAGGTATTCATGATCTCTCTTTGTTTAATTGGTTTTCTACTTCTAATCTTATGCACGATTCATGTCATACACTATTTTCATCCAATAATGCATAAACTAATTCAATTCATCACAATAGCATTCATTACTACAACATAAATTTGTCAAACTATACAGAATATTATAGTATATATTCATCAAATGTACATACAGAATATCGTCCTCAAATGTAGCATATAAATAAACTAGCTAAATTCTTAATTATACCATCGGAAGAAAATTAAAGTTGTGGAATAAACCACCAATCATGTCACACCCCCTCCCGGACCACCTGCTGTCTTAGCCCGAAAGACGACGTGAAGCCAACAGACATCGTCTCCTCTAACGATCCCTGCTGACCCTACTGAACGTTAAGCCCGATAAACATACGAATCTTAGATATAGAATATTCAACATGGAATACCACACAGAGGAAACCACGAAAATCTTCCCAACACACATAAGATGCAGCCCTGACATCACTTGGTTTGTAAAATAACCTAATATAAACATCACGACCAAAACCTATACAACTAGAGTTTTATGACCACGACCTCTAAGACAATATTATACAAACCTTACAAAACATTTCAACATGAACAGACTCAAAATACAACTCCAACCACGTACTGGAGTTTGATCTAGAACTTTCAGCAGACGTTGGCAGTGTATCAGGCACCGGGAGCTCAATCTCTACCTAATAAGTGGGAAACATTTTGAAAAGAATGAGCTACGAGGTCTAATGAGTGACTAAATTTAAAACTCTAAATACGGACGTCGAAACATGTGATAAACCTTTAGACGTATAAATATGTTCAAACAAAGCATTTAACATAAACGTGTAATAAATAAGGCTTTCTAAAATATCTTCCAAGTTCGTCATAAAAATCTAGCAAGGCATAACAAGTACAACAAACGTTTTAACTAACATGATCGATCTGCGTGGTGTAGGACACGCCCAGTACAACCAACGTTTACTAGTCTTACGATGTAGTGGGGCCTGTCCAGCACTCACGATAGCATCGTTGTCACGGAGTACACTCAACGTCGACAACGGAAATATAACCTATGTGCACACGGTACCATATAGCCTCAGGCTCAATATCTCAGTCATGTAATCAATGGAAAGCTCCGCGAAGTCACATGAAAATATTTAAACATGCCTGTTTATCGTTATCTTTTGTAAAACTTAAGTTTATTCAGTTTACTCGTGAAAAACTTTAAATCATTATACAATATTTGCTAACACATGCTTTACTTTAAAAGATATCGTTTGAACTACTTTTCATTAAGTCATTAGTCACGTGCTCGAACATAACTCTCATTAGAAAATCTAAGCTTAAAACTCATGTTTGAAACCGTTTACAAAAACATGTATCATTCATAGAAAAACATGTAAAATTGTAATTATGAATAATTGTTTAATAACATTTTAGAAATTGTTTTGTCACTCACAGTCTTATCTAGTTCCCCGGTTTGTAGACTCGGCCTATTTCCTCTTGGCCTATCAACAACCAAAACCGAGCATTAGAACCATAGATAGCTTTTGTCCTTCCATGCTCATGAATTTCTGAACAATTAGATTAAGAATCACATTACAACCCACATTTCTAGATTTTCCAGATTCGATATCCTAACTTCCAACACCCATAACTTCCTCAAAACTTAACCAAAATTAATCAAATATACATAAAATTCTTCATTTTCGAACACTCTACAACTTACCTCAAGAAATGAAAACGAGATTATCAACCAATTCGTCCAAAATTTCCCCGAACACAGACAATACAGAATTCGAGGTTCTCTACCACTCCTTATCTATCTCCTACAATTAACCCCACATAAAGTCATTTTTGGCTCACAAAATCTTCATAAAAGTTGTAGGATATTGAATGAGCTTTCTAACCATACTAAATAGAGCTTCTAATTCGACTTGTGCACTTCCAGAATACTTAAAGAATCCGAGAACACCAGAAATCCTCCTGGTTTCCTCGAAAATCCTGTGCTCTGTTTTCCATTTCAAAAACCATTAATTTCTCATACTATTCAGCTCAAGCTTCCTTCATGAAATTTATTAGAAAATGAACTAACTTTCAATAAAATCAAACCTCACCTCTTAGTTCATTCTAGATAGCTCAAACCAAACAAAACAACCAGAGATTGACAGTTGCACCTAGATTCTGCAATGGCTGGCTTTGCATGAACTTTTTCCTATCTTCTTCAACCTCAAACCACGAAATTCTTCTTCTTCTTCTTCCTTCACTCTCTCCTCAAAGTGCTCTGAATGTTTGGATGGAAAATGATGGAGGAAAGAAATGAAATGGGGCTGAAAAAAATGAACTTGCGGTGGTGGGCTTTGCTGTCCAATTCCACTTCCTTTTTTCTCTTTTCTTTCTTTTTTTCTTTTTTTTATTTTTTTTCTTTTTTTCTTTTAACTTAGTAATCCCAACAATAGATGACAAGAGAAAATGATCCTAGGAAAATCTCGGATTTACAAATCAAATCGTGATTGTCCACATTTGAACTATTTATGTAACAAAGCTAGCAAAACCAAAATACATTTTATCACGATCATGTAAATTGGTAGGATTTAGACTCTCTATCACAAACATAAATGACAAACAACCTAAATTTAGTCCATCAATATTTACTCATTTGAGTTTTCTTTCCAAGTCTCTTAAATCATGTCCGCAATTGGATGACTTAGCCAAAAAATCATTCTAGAATAAATTCAAAATAATATCCATTCACGACGAAATATAAATAATCTTCCATTATATAGATTTCAAGCCAAATTAAAGACAACATCGAAAATAAATATAATGGGAATGAAAAGTCTTTTACGAATTACCAAACACAAAATTATACAACACAAAGATCTAAATGTGAAATAAATTCACAAAATCCCATTTATGAACCCGACCATCAATATATATATGTCACATATATAAATTTAGGACATTTTTCTTTTAAATATTTGGTCACATGCAGTATCGACTTTCCATCATTTCATAACCATCAAACAAACGATTTCAACTTAAGATGTTATGTTAAGACCAACATTTATCTCTCAGATTTTGTATCAATCAAAATAAATGATTAACATATCTTTTAAAGATAAACAGTATCATCCATTTCTTTTAAATTCTTTTTTAATAAACCATTCTAAAAATAAAATTCGGCAGAACCAAGATTAAGGATGAGAAATGCGGCAATAACTACAATAACATCCATAACTCATATCCTTTTCACAACTAAGGTACCTTGAGACTAAGGACTATTTGATGTATTTCGATTTAAACTATTACACGTTTTGTTTTCTGCCACGAAATTTTAAGATTTTTCTTGGCTTCTCTAGTGATAATGAAGATTCTGACAATGAATCAACTCTTAAAGCACAAGCCTCTTTAAAGGAGGATGTGGATTTAGTGGAAAGTTCTTTAGCTAAGTTAACACATGATCATATGCTTAATATAAAGGTATTTTGGAGAGTATATCAACGTCTGCACATTTTAGCATCTAAATATGAATGCAACATACATTTCTTTTCTTGTGACACTTTATGTCTATCCCTCGTAGGACTTAAATAATTGTTTCAATTAGTTTGTTATTTTGCTTTACTTGTTGCTTGCTTTAGTAGATACTAGATAATACTTTGGGAGAGAAGCATTTGTAAAAGAATTATATTGATATCGAATGATGGTATTTCTTTGATAATTCTTGGATACTATTGATAAGATACCATGGATGAGAAGTATGTGAAATTAGTTAAACTGGTTTTTTTTAATACAAAAACTGAGGAGTTATAGATGTCGTGGTGGATGGGGATTGTGCAATTCCCATTCCATTGAAGCAAGGGATGTACAAAATGTCCCAGAAAGTTGGTTCACGCATATTGTGGCCACGACATCTTATCATTACTGACAATATAAAGGTAATGCATTTTTCGTTCAACGATATCCATTATATATGAAGCTTTGGTTCATTTGATATACATTCATATGTGCAGTTCATTAAAGAAAGGTGTATGAACATATGAGTGATGGAATGCATCAATAGAGCATGAATATATTTGGTAGAAGCTTATATTGCAGTTCTACTACTTAAAGTTGTTATACTGCAGTACCTTGGTCATGTGAGATTTGATACTCTCCTTATTTCCTCACCCTTTCTTCTTTCTGGTTATTTTTCTGTTACTTTTGTTGCAAATGTAGGAATTGCATACTCAATCTATTGTTGTAATCTTGTGAACTATCTTTAGTTCTAAAATGAGGTATTGACACATATTGCTAATTGCTATACATATCACACAAAAGCCCATAAATTCTCCTTCAATTAGCTTCTCAACATTGATATTAGAGAAATGACTGTGTAACGACCCAACTCCTTATACTAAGCCAAAGTCATTACTAGCTTAAAAAATAAATAAAATTTTTAAAATTTAAAATAGAAAAAAAAACAACCTCGAATTTTTAATATAAATAAATGTATTTAGAAATAAGTCAAAAATAAAATCCTAACTCGGGCTTTATCTAATTTTAAAGAAGTAAAATGAAAAATAAAGAATAAAATAAAAATGCAAATACTAAAATCTGAACTATGACATAAAGCGGAAGCAAATGTGTCCCTATGGCTCACCACGGTCACTTCTGGTCATTCGCCAGCTTGCCTTTGCTCTTACCTCTGCCTCTGCCTGAAAAAAAGAAATGGAAAGAGTGAATACAAAAATACTCAGTAAGAGACCTACTACTAGTCCCGCTAGGTGCCTGTTAACTTCCTATTAGAGTCCTAAAAAGTGGTACCTCTGAACTGGCACATGCCCGAACGCGTACAACCTGTGATCCCGTAGGAACATATCTGGTCTTCGGTGAACCCAAAGGAGCACCTAGGACAACTGGTCTTTAGTGTATCTAAAGGAAACACTAAGACAATCGAGCTGCGAGTGATCCCGTCGAATCACTCGAATCATGTCTATGTCTATGTCAATGCCAGACTGGTGACCCCGTCGGACTACGTAGTCCTAAAAATGTGGTGATCCCGAAGGACACCCATGCGAGTACGACTCTAATAGCTAAAGCTAACATACACCATATACATAGCATGTAACATGTCATAACATCATCGTAAACATGGCGTATCATTACAAACATAGCATAATTAACCAGTACCGTAAACATGAACACAACGTAGTCGTCCTCCTTAACATACTACTAGTCATAACATAACAATCAATTCTCAGCATCAGTAATCAACACAGCATCGGTCATCATCAATATCATGGCGTTATGCAATTTAGCCACCATCCAAGCATAACTATAAATACATGCGACCTCTAAATATCATTCATAGGTCTAGTAGAAGAATCCCTTACCTGGAGATTTGCTCAAACGAATTTTAGCAGTAAAATCACGCTTCCCAAGCAGCGACGTCCTTAATAGTCAGAAGACACCAATTTACGTAACTTAACCATCAAACGACCAAGGACCCAAGAATTTAGCCGAAATAACTTACCCGAGGTCGAGGTTGCAACGAATAAGCCCTTAACTGGAGAAATCCCACGCTCCAAAATCACATGGTCCAAACTATCCTTTAAGAGAAGTAATTTAATTTAACCCAAAATTAAATTATTTTAAGATCCAAAAATTTTAATCTTAGTTGGTTATTCCATGACCCAATCAAAACTTACCAAAACAGGTGAAAAATGACCCAAAATAGGCTTGATGGCTCAATGGCTTGGAAGATAGGGACTAGCTCGGCTAAAATAGGGAGACCAGCTTGGACAGGCTCCAGGCGCAGCTCGACTAGGAGGCAAACGCGGGTGCAGGTGTGGGTTCGGGTACGGCTCGCGGCGCGAAGCGACTGGAGGCTTGCAGGTCGGGTACGACTGGAGTGGAGGGTGAGGGCGAACGGCTCGGCTGTATGCGACTGGGTAGGCGACGCGTCGATCGGCAAAGACGCTTGCTGACAACACCGAGTGACGACCGTGACGACAAGCCAGCGATTAACGACTTGCAGTCAGGTGCTGACGGAGACGCGACAGCCGATGGAACGATGGACGTGACGGCATGAGGCGAGCGATTTGGCTTGCGACCTAAACCACGGCGACAACGACGATCTACGACGGACGGAGGTGAAGGCAGCAACAGTCGACGGAGTGGCGGCGACGACGAATTAGAACTAGGGTTTTGTGGGTGTGATGAAGAAGATGAAATTAATGGGGCACGTCCATCGAGGGTCTATTTTATAATAATAAAAACATCATTATTATTCCTTTTCCTTTTTCCAAATAAAACAAATCTTCTCTCTCCTCATTTAAAACCCACCAAATCTCCCTTTTTATCTTCTTTTTATATTTTATCAAATAAAAAGCACAATTATCTTTTACCAAATAATAATTACATTTTCCATTATATAATTATTATTTTTAATTTTTTTTCTCTCTCCACACAAACTTCTCCAAAACAACTATCCTTTCATAACAATACTATCCACATAGTATAATTACCCTCAATAATTATATTAACCTTATAATATAATTATTTTGACTTCACAATAATTAATCAATGCACAAATAAGCAACTTTCCACAAACACAACAATGGGATATTTTTCAATAAGATTCAATCTTAAAAAAGAATCAAATTAAAACAGCAAAGTAACACCCAAAATTACAACAATTTAAACTTAAGATAATTAAAATAAATTTCTCAAATTTTGGGGCGTTACAGACTGATTGTGGTCAGTTAGGTATATGTTATTATTGTCATCCTGGTTGTTATTGGTTTATGATTAATTAGGACTAATGATTGTTGCTTTGTGGATATTTGTGTCATTTCATTTTATCTTTATACTAAGCTCTGGTTGTTCTTGGTTTTTGAATCAGAAATGTTTGATTGTTGCTTTGTCCGTTGTGGGTGTTTGTGCTACTTCCTACATTTATAACAAGTCTTATTCTGAGCCACAATCATCATTTTCCACTATTATAAAAAAGACCTTTCTTGACGGTTGTAGTTTTTATTTCTTGACGTTTTTTAAAAAACTGTCAAGAAATGGGTGATTGGAATAAGAAACCGTCAAGAATTTTTATGGAAGGTCAATTTTCAGCTTTCTTGACGTTTTTTAAACGTCAAGTAATAAATACACCATATTACTTGACGTTTTAAAAACGTCAAGAATTATCTATTAAATTCTTGACATTTTCTAAAACGTCAAGAATATTTATAAACGTCAAGAATATTTATAAATTCAATATTCTTGACGTTTTGTAAATATCAAGTAATATGTATTTTTTTTTTTACGTTTTAAAAACGTCTAGTTATATCTATTAATTTATTGACGTTTTAAAATATCAAGAATTTTTATAAAAAGGTGAAAGGGAGTTATTTTCAAACGTCAACAATTACTCCCCAAAATTAAACCCTAAATTGATCATAATTTCCAAACTCGTCGCGCGCACCTTCCCCAATTTTTCCTTCAATTTCTTCGCATGTGTCGTCTATTGTGAACTCGTCGGCTGTCGCTCCGTCTTCCGAACGTCGTTCTGTCGTGGAGCGTTGTTCTTTCTTCTTCCGATTGGTCAAGGTCGCTCCGTCGCCATCGTTCCGAGACGATAAGGTGAGAGGCCAATTGAATCTCTATAACAGATTTTTTTTATCTGTTTCATGTTCCTGATTTATCTGTTTCTTCATCTCTGTAATCTACATTCAGGTAAGGTTCATGGATCTTCAGCTCGTGCCGATAAGGTGAGAGGCCAGACACCAAAGGTTGCTAAACAAGACAAGAAGAAGAAGCCACGAGGACATGCTCACAAACGGATGCAATACAACCGTAGATTCGTAACTGCCGGTATGTGTTTATTCTCGCAATTTTCTCTCCCTCTCTCTGATATTATATTCATGTTTCTTGTTTTCTTTTATGAATTTTAATTTCCGCTTGTAGTTGTTGGTTTCAGCAAGAAGAGAGGACCAAAGTCGTTCGAGAAGTAAGAGACCAAGAATTCTGCTAAATAGCCATTTTTTTCATGTTATTTGAAGATATTTTATACTTCCGTTAGTTCTTTCTTGATGTGGTTAGGCTGACATTTATCTGGGCGATGATAGTATTATTTATTTGAGAAGTTTTCTTTTTCATCATTTGATAATTTGCTTAAGTTTTAGCATTCTGAGTTTTGTTGTTTCACAATGAGATGAGTTTATCATTTTTCTTTTGGTAGAAATTATCTGGAACTGGGCTATAGGATCAGTTTGAATTGATCTATTTCTCGTTATTATGAGGTGAATTTGAAATTATTTGTATTTTAGATAACAACATTTTTTTTGTTCTAGCAACAACTCCGACCACTCCTTGACAAGAACTTTGATACTCTTGTGTAGCCGACTTAGTTTTTTAGGAACTCCACCGCTAACAACTTCCTTTTTGGTGTTTTGAAATACTTGACAGTCAAGCATTGATTTAATTAATTCTCCCAGCATTTTCTATTTGTAGAAGAGGTGTTGTTAAGTGTTCCGTTTGAGGGGGTGCGCAAGGTTATTGCTATCATAGACTTTGTTTGTCCTTTCATTATGAGGCAGAACCTTGGTGTTCATCATTCTTAGGATTCCTGGTTATTTTGTCAATATATTTATACATATTGGAGATTGGATGCTTGATCGTAATTGTTTTGTTTGTCTATTCATTCTAAAGCAGAACTGTTCTTGGTCTTAGTTGTGAACCAATTAGTTGTTGAGGATTGAAGAAGGAAGTGTTTTAAACACTTGGATAATAACCGCCTTTGTATATTCTCATAAACAATATTTGGGTCTAGTGGGAGAAGACCATATTTTCCTACGATATTTTCTCATAAGTAATTATAGGCTACATTTCATATGCAGGATGCTTTTTTTTTATTATTATAGGCTATAGTTGATATTACGACCTTGATGACTCATTTATACCGTTGGCTTTTTTGTTTTTTTTGTTTTTTTTTTTAATGTTTTGGTGCGTCTAACCAAAGATATAATCTCACTTTTATTAGCCAGGACAAGAATTTCATAAATTGAGATTTTAATTGTTTGTGGTTTGAGATTAGAATTGAATAGCTTTAAAATTGAGAGTTCATAAATTTTTGTATGTTTGGGAACACATCTTTACTTTAGTACATGTGTGATATGAGTTTTGCATAGTTAATCAATAGAAAATTGCATTTACTCATTCCTTTAGGAGGGGTGGCATATATTGTTGAATTTCGATTGATAGTTATCATTATTGTTCTGTGTACTTTTTTTTAAGGACCTTATGAATGTTGTACTTGATGCTTGATACTCGTCTTCGAAATAGATTTGATTATAGTAGTTCTATGTTCATTCAAACTTTAAGATATCAAATATTAGGGGGCTTAAGTATAGTATCAAAAGTTTTAGCCATTATATTTGAATGATTATGAACTATAGATGCTTTCAATATAGTTTGCTGTTCAGTATAGATGCTTGCTGTTTAGATGTTTAGATGCTTGCTATTTAAATGTTAGATGTTTGTTTGCATTAAGAGGTTAGTTTGATTGACGGAAGGATTACTTTCAAAACTAGCAGCTACACTAGATAGCATATTTTCCAATTTGGTTTTAGCTTTTGGAGTTAGATGCTTCTTTATATGATCAGTAACAGGTCTAAGGAGCTTAAGTTTTAGCCATTTATTGTCACTAAAGTGAACTTTTTGTTTGTTTTTTCTTTATCGATGTGTATGTTATTGGAAATTTTGAAGTTTATAATTTAAATAATGGGTTAAGTTCTTCAATTCCATGTTTTTGAATGTAGGAGGAGGGTTCAAATGAAGTTGATTTTGATCGAGTTAAAATGTAGAAGAAAACTCGAGTTAACAAACAAGGAGAGTACAACAACGATGACGTTCAACAAGTCGTCCATAAAATAGTAAGTCATTCCTTGTAGAGTACACATTTCAATTATCCATTACATAAACGTTTCTATAACTTACATTAGTTTTGCTATCTTTTTAGAATGAGATCTCAACGAATACAAATTCATTATCTGTGAATGGACACTATTCGAATAATGTGTTAACCCAAGCATTGAGTATAAAAGAGCACAATAATTGTGTGCGTGGGGTTTGAGGATATGTTACTCCGACAACGTACTTTCATTCAATTAAGAAAACATCAAAAGTTGAGGCGAACATTCTACTTGAGAATGAAGAACTTCGAAGGCGAGTTAGTTAATTAGAGGCACAAATTCACTTAAACTTGTCTACACCATTCTCTACACATGGGAGTTGTTTAAGGCCAATAACATGAACGAAGTCAAAACATTTACATTGGTGGCCTATATGATGTAAGTCAATCTCATCTCTTTGCATCTAAATTTATATATCTCGTTTACGAGTTTATATATTTTGTGGGTACTTGTATTCATTTGTTCTTGGTTCGAAAGAAAATGTGCAGTTTGTCTTTGTACATTTGTCTCTCATCTCTTTTGGAAACACACAAGAATCTCGAATTCGAAACTTGTGTAGTAAATTGATAGTGTCAAAGGCAAACCAAGTAGTTCTTGCTTCTTTTAATCTTGGGTAAGTTAAGTTAGTTTATCAGTTGCATTGATAATAAAATAGTACTTATATTTTTGTTTAATTAGGGGTAACTGGGCATTGTTTGTCATAAATGTGTATGAGGATACAGTGTTTTACCTTAACTCGTTTAGAACGACATCTAAATCAACTATAAGATATGTAATTGACACGTAAGTTAACCTTCTATATCATGTAGTATTGTTAATTCTAATACATGTACAATATTCTAAAATATGTGCAATCTTATCTTGGTAAAACAGAATAATAACGATGTTTCACTCGCAAAAGAATACTAATAAAAGTAGGAAACAAATTTTATGGCGAACAATAAAGACAAGTATAAATATTTAAATTCATTGTATTTTGTAGACTACTAACAATTAGGATTAGGCCGTTATTCTAATTTGTTGTTTTTATAGTGTCGACTATAAGTCGAGACCACCGAGTGTGGATACTATGTCATAAAGTTTATGAGAGAGATTGTAAATAGGGGAAATATTGTCATTTCGGATTTGGTATGTTATTTATAAAACTATTTCTTTTGTGGGTATAATAATTTTCATGAATACTAATTCATTTATTTTGCATGTTTATAGATTGATACACGAAAACCATACTCAGGTCGAGTTAGATGAGGGGCGGTTAGAGTTGGCTGATTTTTTGGGTTATGTACATATGATTGTAACTTATTTGTGATTCTGAAGATGGAAACTTTTTGTTGTGGCTGATTTTTTGAATTGTTCATACAGAAGGGTATATTTTTTAGACTTTGTTGTGGTAGATATTTCCAAACTTTGTTGATAAGTGAATTGTTGATAAGAGTTGAATTGTTCTGAAACTTTATTGTGATAGCCATTGTTGAACATGAAATTTTAACCAATTAAATCACGTCACAGCAAAATTGAGATAATTATAATTTGATTAGATTTTGGTAGTCAAGTTTTCTCATATCTAACCTAGTTCAAGCCCCTAAAAAAAATTAGGCCAAAGAAATAATGGACCTGAGCTTGCGCAAATAAGTGGGCCGAGTTTGAGCCCACCGAGCAAATAGATCCAAGCCCAAACCCACCGAGCAAATGGGTTTGAGCCTAAGCCTGTCAAGAAAATAGACCCAAGCTCAAGCCCAACAAGCAGATAGGCCCAAGCCCAAATCCAACAAGTAGATGGACCCAGGCCTAAGCCCGCCCAACAAGCAAATGGGCTCAAGTCCACCTAAAGCCCATTGAGATTCTCTATAAATAGAGACCTTCTCATTCATTTTGAGGGGACCTTTGATTGAAGAGAAGAATCGAAGCTCTGAAGACAAAAAACTTCTGAAGACTCTCAAACGTGCAAGTTATCATCAACCTCGAAATCATCCTTCTGAAAGATCGAAGACTTGGAAGATCAAACTTTCCTTGAATTTCAGAAGATTGAAGCTCGAATTGACTTGTAGTTACAACTTCTTGAAGATCGAAGACCACGAAGTTCTAAATTTTACTTTTTGTATTCAAGAGAGCCATTCTGAAACTTTGATAGAATTGTTTATATTGATTTTGTTAATGATATGAATATTTACACAACTTTGGAAATGATATGGGTGAAAGACTATATTTGATGAATATTGTCATTTATATGTATTTATGGAACAATTGTTTAACCACTATATATGACAAATGGGAGCATAATACCGGAGTAAAAATATAATTGAATCACAATTAAAAAAATAGAAAATTGCTTGACGATTATAAAATGACATAAACCAATTTCATTCTTGACGGTTTTTAAATGTCATAAACAACACTTTCTTGACGGTTATTAAAAGTCATGAAAAAGCATACTCTTGATAATTATCAAATGTCATAAATATTCATATTTTTGACGATTTTTTGTCATGATTACTCATATTCTTGACGGTTTTCATGAAGACATATACTCTTGACGGTTTTAAACTATCATGAAAATTTGTATACTTCACGGTTTTAAACTGTCGACGTTCACTATTCTTGACATTTTTATCAACCGTTAAGAATTTTGACTTTCTTGATATGGGCTTTAATGACGATTTTAAAATCGTCAAGAATAAAGAGAGTCTATTTTTATAGTAGTGTTCTTTTCTTACTAGGTTTTACAAGAATCCATTGGAGCAGTGAAGCCATATTTGCGACAATTGATTGATTTATAGACATTTTTGTAGGATTGATAACCAAATTTTGGTTCAAATGTACTTATTTAAATAGTTTGTTTGTACCAAAACATATATGTTCATTGCTTCATTGTACAAACACTTTACGAACAATTGTACATATATTAAAGTATATATTTTAAAGCGTTCACCATTTTTTTCCATATAGGTATTTGTATAGTACTTTGTGATTGTATTGGTCTGTGTAATGGCAGGGCGACAAGAAAATCAGGGATACAATAAAAAAAATAGAGCAAGAAAAGCAGGAACTGAAAATACAATTATGAGATTTGAATCTTAAAAAAATACTGTCATGAAAATATTTTCTTAGCAGTTAATTAAAATCATGGTAGGTGAAATGATGACAGTTAATAAGTATCATAAATGATAAATAATGACATTTAATATCTGTCAAACAAGATTAATAATGACACGTATTCTCTGTCATAAAATATAAACAATAACAGTTATTATCTGTCATAAAATTTAAATAATGACAGTTATAATCTGTCATAAAATAAGAAATTCGTGACATTTATTCAGTTTTGTAGAATTGTCATTTCCATGACTGTCGCATCAATGATTGCAAATAACTATCGCAAAATCTTTCTATAACAACATTTAACTATCATTGTAGGCCATTTTTCTACTAGTACACTTGTAAGTACTTTTTTGAGAACTTAGAAAGCCTATTAAAACATACCTTAAGCATCAAAATTCTCAATAAATAATATATATTTTCAAATAGTAACCATCAAAATATGGTCAGTTCGAGCAAAATAACCAAAAAGTAAGGCAATTCATCACAGATTTAATGAGAAACAAAGAAAAAAGTGTATTGACATAATAAAGAAGAAATGAAAACCTAGTGAATTATGAAGATTCCAACCAACATATTGGCAAAGTCAATTCTCTATGCTATGATTCAGCAAAATTTCCTTTGTGATTTGAACTTAAGTTGAGCATTTATTTAGCAATGAAGCCTTGAAGATAAATCAGAAACATATGACATTGACTACAACCAAACTGGAGGAACAAATGAGGAACTGACTGAGGATCCGTCGCCGTAATACCCACGTCCGCAGTCGCAAATCCCTGTCGACTCTAAACGCAATACCCACGTCTGCCGCAAACTTCTCCAAATACCCCAGAAACCTAAACGCCGATGACTTTCACCCATACCCTTTGTTCCAGATCTCCGTTCGCCTCCATCTTCATGACTCCGGTCAACGCCCTCTACTCCAACGAAGATCCAAACGATGCTCGGATCCGACAATGTTCCTTGCTCCCAACCTTCTATCCTCAATCTTCCGTCGTCAACAATATTACCATGCTCAGGTCCGATGCTCAAGTTCCTTGCTCAGTTCTACTATGTTCTGTTCTGAGACGAAGTCGTCCATCCGCTTTCTTCGATTCAGTTTGGCCCCTTCTGCGAAGCCCATCTTCTTCCTTCACGAAGCACGTTGCTGTAAAATCCCACATCCGTCGTGATCCCCAGTCCGTTTTTTATGGTCGACTCTTACCTGCCGATTTCCATCATCCAAGCAAGCCGCAGCTGCTCCCCATTCGCGAAGCTCTATGTCCTCCGTTCTAATCGTGGTCTCTGCTTTCCGTTTGCCCATGATTCAGTTCGTCTCTCGGTAATTGATTAAAAGAAAAAAGAAAAAGAAAAAGATCCTTTGTTCTGACTTCAAATTAGTAGTCATTGGATTTCGTTATAGATTTCTCTACGAGGATCTCTGCTCTTGTCCAGAAGTTTATGTTTTGTTCTTCGTAGGTTCTGTCTCCGACCTAGAAGTTCCTTGTGTTTCTTCAGGTTTTGATATAGATCTCTATATGAGGATCTATGTCTTTCGACCAGAAGTTCTTCGTGGGATCTGTCTCCAACCTAGAAATTTCTTGTGTTTTTGTTTTTCATGGGTTCCTGATTCTATCCTAGATTTACTGATTTGATTAGTAAGTTTTCTTAGTAGTTTTCTTAGCAAACTCAAGTTTATGATAACTTGAGTTTGAGGGAGGGTATTGACATAATTAGAGTATTTTTGGAAAATATTATTCTTAGGAAATATTATATCTTCTTATATATTCTTTCGTTTAGTGTCTTGTAATATGGTTATATATAGAGTTGTAATCTTTGATTATTATCAATGAAATATCGATATTCCATACAATCTAACAGAGAGAATAAATTGATTGAAGAATGGGGTTTTATAAATGTAGGCGTGGGGGAGATAGTGGGACAAAAGTGAAGCTCTTTCTCTATTGTTCACGTTACGTTCCAATTGAGTTGCTATTGATTACCAAAACCACATAATGGAGGAGAAAACTGTACTAATCTCTTGGATGAATCAATCCAGAAAACTGCCCCCATCGATCAACTACATAGAATAATTGCCCTTTGTACACAATCATATCTTGTCGTAGTGTAAATTAGGTCGGTGGTTGATTAACGTCCATTTGTCATCTCCATGTTTAGCTAACCCTAATTTTCCACCGGCATAAACATCGAGTGCATTTCTTAACATCAATCTAGGGGCAATCATGGAACATTGCAACCTAATTTTTCCAAATTTGATGAAAAATTTTGTTTTCAAATTGTTGGAAAAATTAATGTTGATCATTGTTGTGCGTTGTTCCACAAAGTTAATACAACTCCTAACTCAAAGGTGAGCCGTGAGAGTTAAGAATGGAATAGGAGAAAAACTTTTATTCAGAGAAATAAAACTAGATTTTTTTTCCTTAGAAAGAACGACCATTATACTGTGTCAAAACTCTATTTTATTTCTTTTCTAAAAAACTTCTTTTCTTTAAAATATGTATATATATATATATATATATATAACAATAACAATAATAATTATTATTATTAATTTTCAATTGAAACTTTATTTATAAATTAGTCATTCTCAACCTTTTCGATCCAAACGAGTAAAATAAATGAGTGAAGTTGAGCCGAAATGATCAGATGTTGATCCATTTAGATGAGCGACCTTTAAGCTTAAAGCAAATTGATAGCCAATGGTTTTTATTTTTATCTATATTCTCTAAGCTTGTGTAAAGTTCATAAAAATTTATAAATATATGTGAAATTAATTTAAATATAGCAAAAAATTGAGGTAAATAAATAAACAGACTCTTCCAAAACAGAGATAAATTTGAATTGAAAAAAAGTGCTGTTAATGTGATTGTGGTGACATATGAAGTTGAAAGTAGATATGGATGGATGGGTTAAATAGGATTTTCATTTTATGAATTTTTATTTAATTCAGTCCTTAATATAATATTTAATTACCAACAGAACACATTTAGTTTAATATACAATTTAAGGATAGGTTATGAAGATGAAGTGGTATTTTAGAGAATTAATTAGAAAATTGGGAATTAGGAGGAAGGAACGTGAAAGAGCCCACGCGCTTCATTGGTCCAGCTGGCATCCACATTGCGCCTCATCCGCATCCGCAGTGTCCTAACAAACCCCCCTTCAAAATTAATATTAATAATAATAATAATAATAATAATAATAATAATAAACTCCCAAATCAAATATCCCCTCGTCTCTTCTCACACTTCTCTCTTCTCTTTTCTTCTCTTTTCTTCTCTTCACACACTCACACACACCTCTCTTAAATTCTTTTTATTTTTTAACCCAAGCTCTAAAATGTGAAAATCATTGCAAAATGTCATATGTAAATATATGGATAACTTTTTTGTATCGAGAAATATTTTTTACAAAAATTTTAAATTTCACTTTGTAAATATTGAAGTGATTGTATGGATTATTTTATGTTATAAACCAAAAATGTCATGTTGTATAATAGAGCTCAAAATAATGGTAATTGTATCAGTATATTAACAAAAACATGATTCATGTCACATAAAGTTAGAGATGAGAAAAATAATTTAGCAATTATCCAATAAAAATAGATACATAATATAATTAATGAAATTGTTTGGAGAAAACTAAAACAAATATGAAAGCTCGGGGATCAGAGTTAAATTTATTTTATTCTCAATTTAAGCACTATAATTCAACTACGTTTGAATTCTGATCAGTCACTTCTTCCTTTCCTTTCAACTTTGAGATCGAAATATCCAAATTATATTATTTTTCAAGATTTTTTTAAAATTTTTAACAATAATTATTTTAGTGTTTGAAATTTTGAAGTGAAACAATTGATGAGACAAAAGTCTCAAGATGCAAATGCACAAACGTCAAACAAGTATATCTTAAAAATATTTTAAGTATTAAATCACAAGTGAAAATGACTTACCAAGATTCAACTAAAACAAGTGTGGACTTCTCCAAGATTACCGAGTTATCCATACAAAATTACCCAAGTTACTAGTACAAAAAAAATAAATTGGTCGACTAAACATGAGGTCGATCCCATAAAAATTGAATTTGAGAAAAAGAGGGATTAAAAAAAATGTATTAAGTACATTGCACCACAATTGTGTTTGATTTTTTACAAAAGTGTAATTTGTCCTTCATTGGTTCCATTGAAGAATGGGGATGGACTCCAAGCCTATAGAAAAGAGCTTATGCCTTTAAGTTTCAAGTTGCCCCTATCAAAAACACTTTTAGCTCACTCTAAAATTTCTTTTGTTCTCTCTAGTTTGTGATAGTGAAAAAAGTGTTAGCACTCAAAATTTTTGAAAGAGTGCTCTTGTAATTGGGGTTGGGCTAAAATTATTTCGTGTGATTGTAAGTTGTGATAAATTTTCACACAATAGATTCATGTTCGTGATTTTTCTCTAAATTTGGAGTTCTCCACGTAATTTATTATGTTCTCAGGGTCATTTTTATTGCTTTTTTTAAATAATTTCTCAATTATTTTTATGCATTTTCTACCGTGGAAGTGAGAGGTTTTTCTCAACAAGTGGTATTATAACATCGTTAGATTTGTAGCTTTTTTAATTTCTTAGCATTGTCTATGTTTGCAACATTGTCTAACCTTCCGCATCAGAAAAGAAAATACTTGAAATAGGTTGCGATATTTTTTAATAATGTGAGTTGCTCCCTATTTGATGATTTGCTAGGAATGGAGCAAATGTGTGTCAAGCTTTATCAGTCCAGTAAAGTTTGATGTGGAGAATTTTGATAGATGAATCAACTTCTGCTTGAGAAAAATGTGTGAGTAACCAAAAGTTTTGAGAGAGTATTCTTGTAATTGGGGTCGAGAGAGAGAAAATTATTCTACGTTGGTCCTAACAACTTTTTACATAATAAATTTCTTTCTTGTTTGTGATTTTTTGGGAGTTTCATTTTTATTGTATTTTTTATTTTAAAATTTCAACTATTTTTCTGTTTTTTTTTTATTTTTTTATTTTCTATGTTAGAAGTGGGAGGTTTTTTCCAATTTAACTTAACATGGATGGACTTCTTCCAAATTACTTAAAATACACAAAAACAAAAATAATTGATAAGCCAAAAAATATGATAAGAGAAAAATGCTATAAAAATAAATTTGAGAAAAGAGGTATATATTTAAAAACCAACCATATTTCATCCTTTTGAAAGAAGAATGTACTCACTTTGCACCACAAATTGTTAAAAGTATAAATCTTGATACCAAATTAAATTGAAACAATGAATATTAATAGTAGAATGTGACATTTTGAAACTTATGAACAAGGATTGAAACCAAATTCAAACTTAATACTAAAAATGTAATTTTTTTTAAAAAATTTGAGGGCGAAATAGAAACTAGACTCAAACCTTAGGGACCTTTGAGATTTCCTTTGTCTGGATGGAATTTGGTGTTGGACTTCCACTTTTAGGAATTTGGTTTCCCTTTCCATGCAAATAGACTGATTAATCTGGAGTTGGGAGGGAGTATCGTTTTAACTGATTCCTTTGTTGTTCTAGTGTGTGTTTTTATTTCGAGTGCTGGGGAGTCATTACATCCTAAGCATCCAGCGGTGTCTTGGCCTCACATTTTTTGGATTGGGAGTAATATTCTTAGGCATGCCTTCATTCCTGGGCTTGCTATTCGAAATAGTTTGCAAACTCGTGATCATATTAGGTGGTGGTGTTCTAATATCCCTAGTAATTGTGTGTCTTTGTACCATTGGTGTAGAATCTAAGGATCATTTGTTCTCTGAATGTTCTTTTAATAAGACTATCAAGAGAATACGTTGCTGTGAAGAGGGTACTCTTACCGGATTTTGTTTTAGGATTCCGAGCTTGGCTTGGATTTTCCTTTTAAACAAAGATAACGGCTAAGGCATAAAGTCTGAAGAGTCACTTGGTGTGTTGTTATCTACTCTGTTTGGTGTTAGAATAACCAGGGTATCCATGATGCTTCTTTGCAACCTTCTTGTGTAATTGGTCTGGAAATTCAAATTGAGATTTTTATGTGTTGTTCTCAATAGTTGGGGGCTTCTTTTGTGAGGAACCATGTGGATTTTTTTTTCTCAAGTTGTGTGGTGTGTTGTTTTTCCTTTGTTAATTTGCTTGTTTTGTTGCCTTGGTGCTTTGTGTTTTGTTTATGCTTTACTTCGGAATGTGAGATCCATCTCTCCTTTTAGTAATACAAGCCATTTTGAAAAAAAAGAAAAAAGGGTAAATTGTCAAAAATAGAATATTAGACAAAATATTTACACTTCATAGAAAAATCAACTAATAAATTTTGTCTTTTAATGATTTTGTTGTATAGAGTATAAATAGTTTGTCAATTTTTCAATTTTTGAAAAAAACAAAAGAAAATTATTATAATATCTTTCCATACAATTGAATGAAAATATATTTGTTTTTATTTTTTTTCTATTCTTTTATTCAACTTTGTAATTGTTTTTAGATCACTTATTCATTTGAATGTAAATTTTTATCATACTGAAAAAGAAAGTATGTATATAAAATAAAAAGTGGAATAATCTTGTTGAAAATTAATAAATAGTTGTTTTCTACCTATTGTTGGTTTGTTTTTTCTTCTTCTTTACAAAACACTGAATAAATGGTTCAATCAGTCAAAGCGCCAACTTCATCCAACTATATCTTAGGAATAATATTTGGTATTTTGTTCACTATAAAAGGGTTTTTTTTTCCTTCCTAGAATGATAGTTATGTTGTGTAAAAGTGCCTCGACCCCATCCAAGTCTTTTTTTAGTTTAATACATCGTATTTTTCAGTTTAATAGTATATTTCACATCATTGATTCATAATTTAGTTTCAAACTTTAGTTTCTCACCATTTAATCATGGTCTTTTCAAATTTTTAACAAATTAATATTTAAATTTTAAGTATACTAATTTAATCCACGTGCTTTTTAGTTTTTAACAATTTAGTTTCTGGTATGTTTTGAGTGTTTAATTTAAAATATAACTCATTCAAAAAGAAATTAAAGTGTTTGACAATCACTCAAAATAGGATTTTAAGTTGCATTTTAAATATATTTTTTGATTAAAAAACATTCTTTTTTTAAGTGAATTGAAATAGATCCTTCTATCATCATTAAAAATTTCATCAAAATTAAATATTATATAATGTAAGTGTTTACTCTTTATAGTTCATGAAGACATACTATTATAAATCAGATCAATATAGTATTTTACTTCAAATATGCTTATAACCATAATCTATAATAACCCATCAATACTCCAAAATAACCCATAAATACCACCAAATTTTCAAATGGTAAAATATTTATTTAGAGCGAAAATGAATTTAATTCAATGATAATTGACATTATCTTCCAGAGTCGGTCCCTCATCCCATTTCCATAATTGTTGTACTAAAAGAATATCTACTTATAAATTTATAATATTTTTTTAAAAAATATCTGATTTAAAACTTAGATAATTGTAATAACATTTTTAAGTGTCAACTCGAAATACCTCCATCTTAATTTTTTTTAAAGAATAGATGTTTTAGATATAGTAAAATAAATTGGAAAACTTTCCTAAATATAACAAACTAGCACATTTTTCAAATATTTCAGTTTTGTCCTTCCATCTTTTAATCGTATTGTTTGTGTTTTTAGATTTAGGTAACTAAATCTATTTGTTTCTATCGTGTTTCTTTCTTTTCTTAAATGCGTGCATCTGTCTTCTCTTTCTTCTTTTTCTTTGTGCATGCAATTGTATTGTATTTCTTCTTTCATTAAAAAAAATCGTTTATACAAATTTTGAAAAAAAAAATCGTTTAAATTTGGTGTTTAGATTTTTTTTTTCAAAATTTCGTACTTTTACCGATTGTATAGCAAAATCTAAGCGATCGTGTGACCCCATTAATTAAACGATCATGTAACAAATTAGTCAAATGTAAACGATTGTGTACATTTTACCAAATATACTAGTCGCACGTGACATTTTTAATATTTTACGTGTGGACCTTTGAATTTTTTCATTTTTAAAATTGTTATATAGTAAATAGTTTAAAACTTTTTTATATTTTTGAAAAGACCTCAAATAAACATAAAAAAATTTTAGGATTTAGGGTGACTAAATCAACTCAATGTTAGGCTGATCTAAGAACAGATGATGAATTTTGGGATATTTATAAAATATTTAATGTCTCCTACAATTACTTCCTCTCTCTCAGACCTATTTTAAAATTCTAATTCAATCAAATTACGAATTATATTTTTTGTTTAGATAATAAAAAAGAATAATCACTCTCTCTCTCTCACTCACTCACTCACTCACTCACTCTCTTTCTATCTGTCTCTTTCTCTCTCTAACAGACTTCTCCCACAAATACATGCTGACACACCCTCCCAAGTCCCAAATTCCTAGAGAGAGAAACCCACAACAACAACGGCCCCAATTTCCTCTCTCTCTCTCTCTCTCTCTTTCTTCATTTCATTTATACCCCTTCTTTTAGAGAGAGACTCTATTCATCTCCCTCTCTTTAACGAACCCAATTCTTCTTTTCAATCTCTCTCTCTCTCGATTCCTCTGTTTTTCTCTCTGTTCTTTTCTTTTCTTTTCTTTTTTTTTTTTTTTTTATTTCATTTTGTGTTCATTGTGATGTACCCTTTCTGAGATTTGAACCCCTACAATTTCTTTGGATCCTGGCTTGGACTTACATTTGAATGTGAAGGTAGAGGGGGAGATATTTTGGTAGATCAGGTTGTAATGGCGGAGATTTCTGGTGATGGAGGTGGGTTTTTACCGGAGGTCAGTAATGGACGTGGGGTTGATTCTCAGGCTACGCCGACGCAGATTACAGCACCCAGTCCCACGCCCTTGACGGTGTCCGGATCTTTTAAGGAAGGGAAAAGCTCCTCTCGTCGCCGGACGTCGGTCAGGCCAAGTATGGACGCCGACGACTTCTTGAACTTGTTGCACGGCTCGGATCCGGTGAAGGTGGAGCTCAATCGCCTCGAGAATGAAGTGCGAGGTGCTAAATGTGGTTCGATCTGGTCTTTTTTGACAGGGATTTGAGCTGGATTTTTCTGTAATGTTTGTTTGTTTGTTTTGTAGATAAGGATAGAGAACTCGGGGAAGCTCAGGCAAAGATCAAGGCTTTGAAGTTGTCTGAGCGGCTTAGAGAAAAGGCAGTTGAAGAGGTTAATGTTTTATCATTTGAATGTTTTGGGACTTCCTAATATGCTGTCAATTCTGGAGATTCTTGTCGATTAGTTTAAAGGACTAAAGAAATTACTTCAAATTATTTTTCTTGTGTGAGATGGGATGGGATTTGAATTGTGATTTCAAAACCCCTTTATAATTGGAGAGCTCTACAAAACCATCTGTGGAGTTCGCGGAGTGTAGGTTGGAGCATTTTTCTTCAAGCAGTTGGGTTTACTCTTCGTATAGTTGAGATCTAGACTTTTCAATTAAAATCCTCTTATTATTCTTATTTCTATTGTGTGGGCATTCCTTCGATTCTTGTCGATGGGTACTTTCCATTGTTTCATATGTGCGTTTCTTTAGCAATGTGGATTGGTAAGTTCCATCAATCCTAAGTGGGGAAGAAGTACATCCTTATCCCAAATCTCTAGAACTACGTATTCTGGGAAGATACTTTTGATTTTTTTAAGTTTTCCCTTTATTTTGACTAATGCTTCTTTCAAGTTCTATTCATTCTCTCAGAACAATTCTCTTGAATTATTCTGTGGTCCTTGACCTCTCCTATCTCTCTAGTTTGAGGGCAGCATAAAGATTTTTCGTTTACATTCATGCTTAATCTTATGAAAATTTTACTAATAATGTTGGGAAGGGGAATAGTGAATTTAGCATAACTGTATGTCATGTTTGTTTCCATTTTGTTGGATTTTGCCCCCCTTTTTGAAAAACAAAATGTTTTGCTGCATGGGTCATTGTGGAAATTGTTCACCCTTTGGCCTCTTTCGATGTATAAGTTTTAATCACATATCTATTTTTTAACTTCTTGAATTATTTTTGTAATTTCAATCAGTCGTCTTTAATTATCATTTTGAATTCCAAGCGTCCAGAAGTTTAGCTGTTAATATTAATCCTTCTTCAGAAATGACACAATTTCAAATGTTTACAACTATAGGTATTATGGACTTTTAAAACTTAAGGTTTTTCTGTAAAATGATGCTAATACACTCCTTTAGCTTTATGTATTCCCATAGCCTATCAGCTTTTTAAAGTTAGCGACAGAGGTACTGTTTCTGTTTTCTTTGACGTGGGGGGAGGAGGGCTCCTACTCCTGATCCTAGAACTATTTTTACTCTGCTTTATCCTTCTTCATGAGGTTTCTTCGTCACTTCTGACTTTCCTACCTGGCTTTATGCTGTGAAGCTCTACTGGATTTCCTTTTCATGTATTCCCCCTAGCAACAATTATGATATTCGAGTGACATTTGTTAACTGACTATGCATTGAAGTTCTGGAGATTTATTGTATGGAAATGATTGATTTGGATTTTAATTGATATATAGCTGACTGACGAATTATCAAGGGTCGAGGAGAAATTAAAGTTGACAGAATCTCTTCTTGAAAGCAAGGTATTCACTATATCTCTTTTTGCCCTCATTTTTCTTTCATAACCTTCTGTACACCATTTGTTTGATATCATGCTAATTTATCTTGTAATATCTTGCAGAATCTTGAAATAAAGAAAATCAATGATGAGAAGAAGGCTTCAATGGCAGCTCAATTTGCTGCTGAAGCCACTCTTAGAAGAGTACATGCTGCTCAAAAGGATGATGACATGCCTCCAATCGAAGCCATTCTTGCACCTTTGGAGGCTGAGCTCAAGCTTGCAAGACAGGAGGTAATTCATTAAATATGCTACAATAGTTACTAATACACATACCAAGTGAAAAGAAAGTTACTGAGTTTATATGTGTTTTCTTGGTTGATTTCAAGATTGCTAAGCTTCAAGATGACAATAAAGCATTGGATCGTCTCACCAAATCAAAGGAAGCAGCTTTGATTGATGCTGAGAGGACTGTTCAAAGTGCCTTGGCCAAGGCCTCTATGGTGGATGATTTACAGAATAAAAATCAGGAGTTAATGAAACAGATTGAGATTTGCCAGGTAATGTTTCTGATGTGTGATGTTCAACATCTGAGCATGCGAGACATTTCATCCAACATGAACTTTTAAGCTTTATAATGAGGAGAAATTTATAGGTTTACTGATCTCTTTTAGGAAGAAAATAAAATCTTGGATAAGATGCACAGACAGAAAGTTGCTGAGGTTGAAAAATTAACACAAACTGTGAGGGAGCTGGAGGAGGCTGTTCTTGCTGGTGGTGCAGCAGCAAATGCTGTGAGGGATTATCAGCGAAAAGTTCAAGAGATGAATGTAACGTGTCGAATATTGAATTAGAAATGTCTTTTTTGACATGTACTAATTTGCATCTTGGAGTGCATAACCAAAATTATTGAGGTTTATTTCTGTGTTCTTCAGGAGGAAAGGAAAACTCTTGATAGAGAGTTGGCTCGTGCAAAAGTAACAGCCAACAGAGTGGCTGTTGTAGTAGCAAATGAATGGAAAGATGCTAATGATAAGGTTATGCCAGTTAAACAATGGCTTGAAGAACGAAGGTTCTTGCAGGTAAATCGAGTTCCATAACTCTTCTGCATCCAATATTGTACTCTAGACTCATCTGTTGCTTGCATTTTGTTGTTCTATTATGATAGACCCCCTATCATTAAGCAATACAGTAGAAGAGAGAAGAAAGCCAGCAAATAGATAAAGGCCCGTAAATAATTCTGTTAATGAGTCTGTTGGAAAAGTATATTATAAAAGTTAGAGAAGTTAGTTAGGAGAGTAGCATAAATAGCACAACAGTCTGAGGAGTTAGGAAGGTAAAATTTGAGAGAAGTATTCCTTGTTCATTCTTGAAAGATAGAATAACAGGAAAGGTCATTCTGTATTTCGTGCAAGAGTACTACTATCAATAAAAGCATTCTTACTTGATATACATATTCGGGTCCCATCATATTGGTATCGGAGAAGTTCATCCTGGGCAAGAAATGAAAAATCGCAAAGAAGGCTGAAGAAAGATTCGAAGCTGTCGAACAAGAGATAGTTAACATTCAAGTGGAATTGCACTGGCTACCAGAACTTGACGCAAAAATCACAAAGCATCTCGAGAAGATCAACTTACAGAATGAAAAGAATCAACATCAGCAGCAATTAATTCTGAAATATATTGAAGAAATGATGAAGGAACAATCAACAACTCGCGAATCCGAAGGCTCATCCAGTAAAATAAAGACGAAGATGGTAAAGTTGATCAATGAACCAAACTGTAACGAAAATGAGAACGAAGAGAAAAACAACCGTTGAAATAAGTTCAAAAAGGTCGAAATGCTTGTATTCAATGGTGACGGTCTAGACGCGTAGCTATTTTGCGCAGACCGATACTTTCAAATTCATAAGTTGATAGATTTTGAAAAGGTGCTCTAGCAACAATTAGCTTTGAAGGATCAGCCTTGAATTGGTAGAGTGCAGGAAGAGGGGGAAAATTTGACGAGTTGGCTGAATTTAAAAGAACGATTACTCGTACGATTTCGTTCGGTAAGAAAAGGATCAATTTGTGGTCAATTCTTGAGAATTCGGCAAGAATCGACAATGGAGGAATATCGAAACCACTTCGATAAACTAATGGCGCCATTATCAGATCCACAAGATCGGGTGATTGAATAAACTTTCATGAATGGATTACTACCGTGGATTAAGGCTGAAGTTGAATTCTGTCGATTCGTCGGTCTAGCCCAAATGATGCAGTTGGCTCAGCTCTTAGAAAACCCTGAGATAATTCGAAACGAAGCCAACCTCAAAAGCTATAGTGGAGGTAAGTATCTTGCATCTTCTTCATCTATTACTAAGTCCTATACCGTTCCCAATTCAAACGACAACAAAGGGAATACTATATTCCCAATGAGAACAATTACTCTTGGAGGAAACTCGACTGGAGAAGGAAAGAAAGAAGGTCCATCAAAGAGATTGAGTGAGTCAGAAAAGAAAAAGGTCTCTATTTTCGCTGCAATGTGAAATATTCTCATGACCACAAGTGTAAAGCCAGGGAGCAGAGGGAATTGAGAATGTAGGTAGTGAAGGATGATAACGAAGAATTCGAGATCGTGGAAGATACGAATTATGAAGAAAAAGAATTGAAAATGGTAAGGATAGTAGAAGAAGATCAAACCATAATTGAACTATCCGTTAATTCAGTTGTTGGTCTTTCCAACCCAAATACCATGAAAGTAAGAGGGAAAATCAAGGAGAAAGATGTGGTGATACTGATAGATTGTGGAGCCACCCACAATTTCATCTTAGAGAAGTTGACCAGTGAAGTACAATTGACCAAAAGAATACTTCACACTATGGAGTAATCCATCCGGTGCAGTGATAAAAAGGCAAAGGAATATGTGAAGCCGTGGAAGTAATATTGAATGAACGGAAGATAGTGGCTGATTTCTTACCATTGGAGTTAGGGGGAGTAGATGTGGTGTTAGGAATGCAATGGCTATACTCACTAGGTATCACATAAGTTGATTGGCGAAACCTAACCATGACTTTCCTACATCAAGGAAAGAAGATAGTCACTAAAAGAGATCCTAGCCTAACTAAGGCAAGAGTAAGCCTGAAGAACACGATAAAATCGTGGTAAGATTCTGACCAAGGATTCTTGGTGAAATGCCGATCCATGGAAGGAATGACTACATCCTCGGAAGAAAGTGAAAATGAAATCGAAGAAGTATTAACTACTGAGAAATCAGTGAAGGTAGTACTGAAGAGATATGAAGAAGTGTTTACATGGCCAAAAGAACTACCTCCACAAAGAAACATAGAACACCACATCCACCTCAAACAGGGCACCAACCTAGTAAATGTGAGACCATATCGCTATGCCTTTCAACAGAAGACTAAAATGGAGAAACTCATGGATGAGATTCTGAAATCAGGAGTTATCCGCCCTAGCAACAGTCTCTACTCCAGCCTAGCTCTGATAGTAAGAAAAAAGGATGGAAATTGGTGCTTTTGTGTAGATTATCGAGCACTAAATAATGTGACCATACCCGACAAATTTCCAATACCAGTGATTGAAGAGCTGTTCGATGAACTAAATGGGGCAACCTGGTTCTCCAAAATTAATCTAAAGGTAGGGTGTCACCACGTTCGGTTATGCAAGGATGATATTGAGAAAATGGCATTCCGAACCCATGAAGGCCACTATGAATTCATGGTCATGCCTTGTGGTTTGACCAATGCACCCTCAACATTTCAATCCTTGATGAATTCAACCTTCAGGCCATATCTAAGGAAATTTGTGCTGGTATTCTTTGACGACATCCTAATCTACAGTAAAGATATAAAAGCGCATCTACAACATTTAGGGCTAGTATTAGAAATACTGAGAAAGAATGAGTTGCAAATAAAAAGAAATGCAGCTTTGCCGAAACAAGGTTTGATTACTTGGGACACATTATCTCAGGTAAAGGAGTAGAAGTGGACCCTAAAAAAATTAGAGCAATCTTAGGCCTAACTGGATATTACAGGAAGTTTGTTCAACATTATGGCTTAATAGCAGCTCCACTAACACAACTACCGAAGCTCGGAGGATTTAAATGGAGTGAAGAAGCCTATGAAGCGTTCCAAAAGCTGCAAAATGCCATGATGACATTCCCTGTGCTAGCTCTACCGGATTTCAGTGCTACCTTTGAAATAGAGACAGATGCATCAGGCTACGGAATAGGAGCAGTGTTGACTTAATCTAAACACCCTATTGCTTACTTCAGTCACACATTGGCCGTAAGAGATAGAGCCAAACCAGTATACGAAAGAGAACTCATGGCTGTTGTCCTAGCTGTCCAGAGATGGAGACCCTGTTTGCTTGGTAGAAAATTTGTAGTAAAAACCGACCAAAGATCATTAAAGTTCCTATTGGAACAAAGGGTGATCCAGCCTCAATACCAAAAGTGGATAGTCAAGCTTTCAGGCTACACATTTGAGGTAGTATATAAACCTGGACTAGAGAATAAAGCGGCAGACAGACTCTCAAGAATGCCCCCTACAGTGCATTTATACAATCTAACAGCACCTACACTAATTGACTTACTTATAGTCAAAGAAGATGGAAAGAGATGAGCATCTGCAGAAAGTAATGACAGAATTAAGGGAGGAAGGAGGAAACAAAGAGAGTAAATTTTCCATCCAGCAAGAGATGTTGAGATATAAAGATAAGACTGGTCATCTCCAAAGCATCAAAATTAATTCCGACAATATTACATACCTATCACGACTCGGTATTCGGGGGACACTCAGGGTTCTTAAGAACCTACAAAAGATTGGCTGGAGAATTATACTGGGAAGGCATGAAGCAAGACGTGAAAAAGTATTGTGAACAATGCTTAATCTGCCAGAAAAACAAGTCTTTAGCTCTATTCCCTGCAGGTCCATTGATACCATTGGAAATTCCAAACTGTGCGTGGAGTGATATCTCTATGGACTTCATTGAAGGTCTACCTAAATCCAATGGGTTTGAAGTTATTCTTGTAGTAGTAGACCGGTTCAGTAAGTAAGGGCATTTCTTGACATTGAAACACCCTTACACTGAAAAAACCGTGGCTTATATATTCATTAAAAAAGTTTTCGGGCAAACTGAAGTAGTAAATAGAGGGGTTGAGACGTACTTGCATTGTTTCTGCGGAGAAAGACCAAAAGAGTGGGCTAAATGGCTACATTGGGCGGAATACTAGTACAACACCACATTTCAAGGATCATTGGGGATAACACCCTTTCAAGCAGTATACGGCCGTTTACCACCCCTCTAATATATATTATGGAGACCGAGACACCCCAAATTCCACACTAGATGAGCAGCTCAAGGAGAGAGATATGGCCTTAGGGGCGTTGAAAGATCACTTGAGAATTGCTCAAGAAAAAATGAAAAGAAGTGCAGACCAAAAGAGAAGGGAACTAGAATACACGGTTGGGGATATGGTCTTCTTAAAAATAAGACCCTACAGACAAGTCTCACTACGAAGAAGGAATGAAAAGCTCTCTCCAAAATTTTTTGGGCCCTATAGAATCCTAGAAAGGATTGGTCCAGTGGCATACAAGTTAGAATTACCAGAAACAGCATCCATCCACCCTGTGTTTCATGTTTAACAGATCAAAAAAATGACGGGGGAACACCAAGCTGAATCAGCAGAAATACCCTACATTACTGAGAACCATGGATGGCGTGCAGAACGTGAAGAAGTCTATGGTTACCTAAAGAATAAAATTGCCGGATGGGATGTATTAATCAAGTGGAAAGGGTTATCTAGAAATGAAGCAACATGGGAAGACTATGATGAAATCCAGCAACGATTCCCTAAGTTTCACCTCAAGGACAAGGTGAATTTGGAGAAGGGGTGTAATGATAGACCCCCTATCACAATACAGTAGAAGAGAGAAGAAAGCCAGCAAATAGATAAGTGCCCGTAAATAATTCTGTTAATGAGTCTGTTAGAAAAGTTATTTAGGAGAGTAGCATAAATAGCACAACAGTTTGAGGAGTTAGGCAGGTAAAATTTGAGAGAAGTATTCCTTGTTCATTCTTGAAAGATAGAATAACAGGAAGGGTCATTCTGTATTTCGTGCAAGAGTACTACTATCAATAAAAGCATTCTTACTTGATATACATATTCGGGTCCCATCATATTACTTCTATTTTCAGGGAGAAATGCAGCAACTTCGTGATAAACTTGCTATAACTGAGCGGACCGCAAAGTCTGAAGCACAATTGAAAGTAATAAAATCTTTTCTCAATGGTTGTCATTGTGTACATGTTAACAATTGCTAGAAACTAAAAACTCTGCTGCTGTTTTCCAGGAGAAGTATCAACTGCGACTTAGAGTGCTTGAAGAGAGTTTAAGAGGGTCTTCTGGTGGTAACAATCGAAGTACTCCAGAAGGGAGAAGTATAAGCAATGGCCCTTCTCGTCGACAATCCCTGGGTGGTGTTGACAACATTTCAAAATTAACTTCCAATGGATTTTTATCCAAAAGGACACCAGGTTCTCAGTTTAGGTCTTTGTCCTCAAGCAGCAGCACTGTGTTGAAACATGCTAAAGGCACGTCAAAATCATTTGATGGAGGCACGAGGTCATTGGACCGAGGAAAGGTGTCATTAAATGGACTTCTACCCAGTTATTCATTCAATCAATCCTGTGATGCTACGAAGGACAGTGAAGTAAATAATGATTGGAAAAGTAATCCTGATGAAAAAGGAAATGAGTCTCCAACAATTGAGAGTGAAGACAGTGTTCCGGGCACATTGTATGATTTACTTCAAAAGGAGGTTATAGCTTTGAGAAAAGCTGGTCATGAGAAAGATCAAAGCCTTAAAGATAAGGATGACGCGATTGAGGTTGTTATTCTTGACAAGCTTCTTTACATTTATGATTTATGTAATTTATTCTTTATCGGCAAGTCTTATAGATTGTTGACTTCTTTTCTGGTATTGGTGCTCGGTTTTCAGATGTTAGCAAAGAAGGTAGAGACGCTGACCAAAGCAATGGAGGTTGAGGCAAGGAAGATGAGAAGGGAAGTGGCTGCCATGGAGAAGGAGGTAGCAGCTATGCGTGTGGAGAAAGAGCAGGAGAACAGGGCAAAGCGATTTGGTGGTAGCACGAAAGGCCCCGTTAGTGCAGCACAACTGCTTCCTGGAAGGTAAATTCTGATTTCTGTCATGTACAAAACTAGTAATGAATCAACCCTGTTATCATCAAGAAACTAGAAGTGTACGCAATTATTGTATTTTGAGTGCATATCTCTGATCTGATTTTTTTTTCCCTTTTTTTTGGGGGTGGAGGGTGGTTGGAGATTCTAAACTATGTAATTTAGAGAGCTGATTAGAATATGCTCCCTAATTTATGTAATTCATTATATTTCATGTTTTCAAGTTAATATGTTCTATGTACGGGGTTAAATGTTGGGAATTTGCGGCAAATCTTTGTTATGCAATGCACGAAATATTTGGATTTAATTGATAAGGAATGGAAAGTTGTATTAAATTCCACACGTGTTCAGTTTCTTTGTTAAGATGTCCTTTTCCTTGACGTCCTGGAAGATGTTGCGTATATGGACGTGTATTGTGATGCTCTTTTATTGAGGAATTCTCTCTCTCTCTCTCTCTCTATCTTCTTTCTTGATGATACGCAATCCCTTGTATTAACTAAAAGTGATCAAAAGATGAACAGAATCCTAACCATGTCCTTATGGAATTAGAAATCTCCATCAGCCAGAAGATTAAAAGAATATCGGTAATAGAAGAAACCAAAAAGAAACTACAGAATGAACTCATTCCCAGATCTCGGGCACCTTCTGTCCTGATTTCCTGTTGAAAATTTCCATTCTTACTTCCAGATCTCTGATAAAATAGCGATCACTGTTTTTCCAGAAGACCCTGTGGTTCTTAATGCTATGGGGGTCCCTTGGATAATCTCCTCCAGGTTGGTTACCGACCAGCAGAGGTAAATTTTCAGAACCATTATCCGAAAAGAAGGGTAAAAGATCCAAAATAAGTAACAATAACAATAGCATCCTTTGGGTTTGGCATTAAACACAACTCTTTTGGTTCACTAGGAGATTTGCCTTTCTTTGAGTGCAATAGGAAATGAATTTCCTTCGTGCAACAAGCCTGGTGATGAAGTAGATCTGTTTTGGAGCTTCGGATTCCGGAAACAATTTTACTTTGGTGGTAGGAAGGGAAAATACCCCCTTTTTTTATAGACACAACTACTTTCATTTAGAAACAATAGAAGAATACAAGGGCAACAAAAAACAAGTCCACAAAACCCCTCTAAAAAATTACAAAAAGTCTGAGACTGAAATCCAAAACGAAAGATGAAACCTCACGAAGGACCAAACATCACCGTGGTCCCTTAAACATTCTGATATTCTCTCCCCCAAATATCCCTACAAAATAGCACACTCCAGCTACCACAAAAAGTCTTTGAGACCGAAATCCAAAACAAAAGATGAACCTCACTAAGGACCAAACATCGACCATGGTCCCTCAAACGCTCTGATTTTCCTCTCCCCCAAATATCCTACAAAATAGCATACACCCCAGCTACCACAAAAACTGTTATCAACTAAACTACAAAATAGCATCAATCGTGGAGTATGATAGGGATGATCCTCAACTAAACTAAACAGCTTGCTCCTTGGGTCCCTATCAGACTGCCCTCAACAAGTGACTTGCAATTATTTGCTAGGACCATGATCAAGCATCAATAATGGTCCTTACTACAACTGAAGTGGAGAGCTTGTTCCCCATTTTCCCATCAGATTATATCTCATATGTAGTAGCTTATATGCATCCAACACAAAGGAAGACAGAGCACATGCCATTGGATTGAGATCCCAACCATCTTGTCATTGCCACCACGCTGAGAGTTACAAAAAAGATTGAACTACTGTAGGTTTCTAGATAGGACATAATGCTGCCTTTCTTCCACAGCTCTTGAGTGAGGCATTTCAAAACATGATTAACTCACATAGACAATATAGTTTTCTTGATTTATGATGATTATTTGTGTAAAAGAAAGAAACAAGAATTTCATTCTTCAAAGACTTGTGAGAATTCTTATCACTTGTCGATCTGTGTTTACTGCACCCTACTGCCCTTAACTTTAATTTGCTCTTACTCTTGAACCTTTCTTTAATAGACTAGACTGTTTTCTTACCTGAAAAGTTGACTGACGTCTTTCATATTCTCCAGAAATGTTGGACGAGGTGGGTTGAATCGCAGCACGCAATAACAAGAAGCCGAATCTGCATTTATGCAACCAATAGTTTCCACATAGTTTATGATCTTTGTTCTTTTTTACTCTATTCTATTTTCTTCCTCATGATTGATCGTAGTAGTGTAACCCGCATGCCAATCACCTTATGTTCGTTAGAATTGTTGCCAATATAGAAAGGGGAAAGATTTGGAAAGATGACGCTTCATGAGGAGCTAATTGGTAATGCATCTGACTTAGGATTGTCATCCCTCTGTTTAGAGATCAGCAAAGAAGGGGAGAAAGAAAAAGTTAAAAAAGGAAGAATAGTTGACTTGCTGGCTAACCACCTTCTGTCAGGTTTGTTTTTGAGTGAACCAGTGGTTGTGTGATTTGTATAGGTAGTCGCTCTACTTATTTGAATTTTTACTTTTGTTTCCTCTATTGTCATATTCAGTTGATATATGATATGATGTAATCTGCAATGAGTGTGTTGTTGGTTCAGGTATTGTTAATATATTCTTGTTATCACACAAAACTCTCTTCTTTTATGCTCCATTTAGTCCTTTGCTGTTTTATCTGCATGGTCGTTTGTGAATCTTTGCCAAAATGATGATAGGTGTTCCATGCCAAATTGAATATAGCTAAATAGTTGGATAATCAAGAGGTCTGTATTTCAAATCTTTTTAGCTCGCATTATACTAAAGAAAATGATAGTTTATCAACGGTTTTTCTTTCTTTCTTTTTAAAAAGAAAAAAACATTTTATCAACAAGTAAAAAGAAAGAAACATTTTATCAACAAGTATTTCTTTTTAATTATTATTTTGGTAGGTTAGACAGTTGGAGTCATTGCGTCTTTTCAATGAAAGGGGAGGATGTTTCATCTCGCAGTAGTGTCTGTGACACTCTTATTTCAATGGTCTTCAATCTATAGCTAAGTTGAGTTTAGTAGTTGCTTGTTTTTGTAAGCCTGTACCAACTCTCAAGATGCATTCTAGCTATTCTCTTCAATGGATTGCTAATATGTTGTAAGAGTTTTTCACTTGGTGAACGTGATAGATTTGAAAGGGTTAATTTGGTTAGGCATGTTGGTGTATGCTGTGTTTCTGCATTGAAAAGTCTTGTTTGTCATGGGTTAATTTCCTTATGGTCCAACGGGGACTCACCACCCTGCAAGAGATGGGCGAAGTAGATACCTTCGCTAGCTTGGAAGCTCAACTTTGATGGTTCATGGGTGGAGGATCTCGGGGTTGGTGGTATCGATTGGATTGTGTGTGACTTTGTGGGGCTATCCTTGTCGGTTATGAGAGTTTTCGAGTCTCAGGCCATTAAGAGAATCTGGAGGCTTTTAGGGTGATCAAGGGTCTTTGTGAGCTTCTTGCCAAGTTCGCGTTCATTGCAAGTTTATTAATGCCTGTTCTGATTTGATCTGTCTGACTTCTGTTGTCCGTGTCTTGTCTTTTCTTTTGTTTGGTGTGAGCACTTGGGCAAATGAAGCTTCCCACTATCGTGTTCATGCGGCAGTGGATTGGGGCAGTTTTGGGTTTTATTTCTTTTTGACCATCGAAGGTGGTTGGGGTTTCTACGTTTGTTCCTTCTCTGCTATATATGAGGAGTCTTATATCTCAAACTTTCAACAAAATTCTGCCCATATTACAATGTGAAACTCGTTTGGATGGATTGATTCAAGAAAAAGTATTTTTTAAAAAGTTATTTTTATTTAAATTCGTTGATAAATATTGTTTAAAATAAACTTCAAAAGTATTTTAAAAATTATTTTGAATGGTTGTCAAATACTTTAATTTTTCTTTTTGTAAAATAACATTTTCTAGAATTAAACACTTGAAAGTTAAACTAAATGTATGTGTCAATTTTTTCAACAAAATTTGTTTACATTCCATGGAATAAATCACTAAAAAACAAAATTTATTACACTTGTTTGTTCTATGAAGTGTAAATATTTTGTCAAATATTTTATTTTTGACAATTTTCCTTTCCTATTCTATACATGTTCATTATTTTTAGAAAACAATTGTATGTATATACATACAAAGATATGAATATGTTTATGCGAGGATAATTATATCAATATTCGTATAAAGATATGAAGATTTTTCAAAAATAAAACAAAGTGCGAAAATATTTACATTGTATAAAACAATTTTTAAAAAGTAAAAAGTTCACAAGTCCATTAAGTGAAATATCAAAAATACCCTCGCAATTAATCACTCACACACGTGAAAAAATGATCTTGTACTCAGCCTAAGTGATCTCGTACTTAGTCTAAACGATTTCTTAGCAACAATCTCCTAGCAACGATCTCTTAGCAATAATCCCTTAGCAACGATCTCGTAGTAAGTTTAAACGAACTTGTACCTTTGTACTAAGTTTAAACGATCCTGTATGTACCCTTCTATCTGGTCTAAACGATCTGATAGCAAGTATAAACGATATTGAACCCTTGTACTAAGTCTAAATGATCTTGTACCATTCTACCTAGTCTAAGCATTATTCAAGGAAAAACCTGGAATTTTTGAAAATATCATGAATTTTTTTATTTTGTTACATGAGTCGTAAATATTTTGGTGTTTTGTTATATTTATGAAAATTAACCTAAAGATATTGTACGAAGGATTTGATAAGTATGAAATATTTTAACTTTTTTAAGTATAAATACTTAAAAACGGATAATTTACATAAATGTAATAAAATCCAAAAATATTTACAGCCTGTGTAACAATTTATATCCATGAAATCACCGTTATTTTTCTATAATCTAAATTTGCCCTTTATTGGTTTTGAATATTGTGACACTTATTTTTCTTCTTCTTTGCTACTTATCTCCTCTTCGTATTATTACTTCTCCTTTATCATATTCCCATTTCTTCTTGTTGGCAATTTCTTCATTTCCTCTTCCAAAATTTCTTTATTTCCTCTTCTAGAATTTCTTTCTTCTTCGTCTTCTCTCATTTTCTCTTTTTTCTTCTTGGTACAAAATCTAAACATTATTAGTATAAAATCTAAACTATTAGTTGTCTATTCCAGATAGGCATGGATAGACTATTATCACTAATATATCGTTTAGATTTAGTACAATATCGTTTATATTTGGTATAAGGGCACAAGATCGTTTAGATTGAGTACAAGGGTACAAAATACAATTATTTAGATTTGGTATAAGATCGTTTGGACTGAGTACAAGATCGTTTAGACTAAGTACAATAGTACAAGATACGATTGTTTATATTTAGTACAAGATCGTCTAGACTAGGTTCAAGGGTACAAGGGTAAAAGATCGTTTAGACTGAGTACAAAATCGTTTTTTCACGTGTGTGTGACCAATTAATCATGGGGTATTTTTGTTGTTTTACGTGGGCTAATTTGTGGGTTTTTTTTCTTTTTCAAGATTGTTCTATACGGTGTAAATATTTTCGCACTTTGTTTTATTTTCGAAAAAACTACTTTAAAAAACTTGATATAAAATTAAAACTTATTTGATTTAAGAGAGGTCAAAGGATTTTGCATGATGAATTAGCGATTTAAAGGTGAAATCATAAGGATGGATCACTTAAATGAGAATTCATAGAGGAAAATTAAAGAATTTTAATTGAAAGTTTTAGTTCCACGAATCCTACGTGGGGAATTAGTTTCACACTGAGTCTCATAAAACTAAATTTCACAAAGGATGAAAAATAAAATGATGGGGGTGGCAACTGGCAACAGGACATAATTTGTGCTGTGGTATGTGATTGAATGAAACAGCATCTACATACTTAATTGTACCTATAGGTCAGACGAAACCTAAGTAGAACAAGCATTGGTACATCTACTACTACTTCCATTTCAATGAAAAAGAGCAGTTTCAATTTGTTTATATATAAGTGTGTGATTCTTCTTATAAATCCGAAAATGACATCTTTGAAGAACTCCCTACGTAATTTTAATAAGTTCAGATGCACAACTTCCAAAGGAGATATTTCGTTTCAATCGTGGTTGATCTAAACACAACAATTCTAACTTTAAAATGCACTAGTTTGCATTCATCTTTTATTTCTAATTTTTTTATCGAAGCAATTAGGTTACTATTTAAGATATTAAGGTAGATAATATAAATGCACCTACCTAAACAGAGAAGCGTAGTATTCATTAGCAAATTGTCCTAGCTATTTAATTAACTTGTCAATATATCAAACCACAAAAAACAACGTTGTTAATAATTTTTTTTAGAATAATATTGTCGACATCTTTATAAATATCATCATATTTTTCTTTTATGAATTTAACATTAACGTAAAAGGTTCATCGACATTTCCATTATAACATAATAAATCTCTTGAAAGATTAGAAGATAAACAATAAAAATAGTTTCTAAAATATAAATAACAATTCATTAAACTGCACTTTCTTTCGTATAAAAATAAATGCTGTCTGCACCCACTTCAACTGTTTTGCTATGTTGATTTATGTTGATTTTGGGCAAAGAGGGTGAAGGGTCGGTTAACTCCCATAGTAGAGAAAGAAATTAAATATTGACATCATCTTCTCCTAGTTTTGTTCTTAACAAAAAGTTATCTTACGCCCAAAGCATAGACGAGTTGCATTAAGATGGTGTCGAATTTGGTTTCAAGAAAATTGTATTTTACCTCAATTTTTTAGTTTTGACATACATGAAGTGAAATAAGAAAGGTAGTTCTGTAGGGTAAACCCACGGCCACGGAAAAAATTACAATATAATCACTTGGTTCAAACATTAGCATATCCTATAATGAACATATATAATCTGTTTTGTGGAATTTTTTTTTTCTTTTAGGAATTCTTTTGTCCAGCTTGCCAAGTAAACTAAGAACAAAAAGGTCCACTTAATAAAGGAGTGTAGAAGAAGGGACAATTTCACACCTTGATCAAAAATTCCTTCCACAAGTAAAGACTGCAAAAATAAAAGGCAAATGTCCAACTTTATTGGAAACTTTGCTCATATATTACCAACCTCCACATCATACAAAGTATAAAATACACTATATTCTTTTACTCTATGAAAAATTAGTTATGAAAAGCTGCCAACAACCAATTTTTCTCCAGATACCTTAAAATAATCTTGCAATGAAATCACCATTTTGTATCAAATAATATTTATATCTAAACCTAAACGAGCAATTTAGTTTTTTTTTTTTTTTTTTATTTTTTTTTCTAAAAAAGAATAACAAAACTCTCTCCTTTTCAACATTCCCTCTCTCTTAGTTGTAAAAGCCATAAGGGTAGTCAATATGAGATTCTCACTCATAAATTGCTAGGTAGGTTTATTTTAACACCTAAGAAATTTCAAAACTAGACCTTATCAATCAATTTATTCATAGATGCACATACAAGCCTTGTACACACGTTCACAAGCTTGAACGCCATTGGAAACTATAAACATTCCTTCCTTACAAAAAAGAAACTAGAACACTAGAGTCAGAGTTCGAGTAAAGTACAAAAATAAAGACAAAAGATTGAAGCTATAGGTAACTTCTCCCGAAGATATCTCACATTTAAATCTCCAACCCCAACCCTTTTTCTGCTAAAAGAAAATATACAAAACAACACCATTCTATTTACTGTGAAACCAAGTACCCTCCAAATCTTTCCCAAATCCCAATCCATCTTGAATATATATATATATATATATACTGTTAAGATTTGACAGTATTGAATGAAAAATTTGTAAAAATTATGAAAACGTTGTTTATTACAAATTAATTTTTTGATTGTTAAACGTTACAAAATTATTTTTTTGACCGTTAAACGTTACAAATTAATTTTTTGACTATTAAACGTTACAAAATTAATTTTTTTACCATTAAATGTTACAAATTAATTTTTTTGACTGTAAACGTTTTATTATAATAAATTTGTGAAGTTTCACAATTAAATTCTTTTGATCGTGGCTAATCCTTCACCACTATATAGACATTCCTCAATTTTCATTTCTAGACACAACAAACAATCTTCTTACAATCTCATTCTCAAAAGTTTTCCGAGTGACAATCTTTGTGTGTTTTTGGTTCCAATTAGTTTATGTGAAAAACTAATAGACGAAGAAAAAAAGATGTTTTATCCTGGGGATGACGAGACATAATTCTGTTTGCACAATTCAGAGCAGAACCGCGAAACGTTTTAAAAAAAGCGTGTTCTGCGATTCAGTCTTTCACTAATCTAGTTTCTGTTTTGTGGTCTCTATTCCTTTTAACAATTTTGTTCAGTTGCAACCTCGTTTCTTTTACTACTATTAGTTGGACTTGGATGAATTTTAGATTGAAGACCGAAATGCAAAGCAAGATGCAAACTCAAAGAGACGGGAAGGAAAAAGTTTAGTTCATTTACTTTTGAGAGGTAGACAGGCTTTTACTTAAAATATATAATGCTCGAGATAAACAGCATTGTTTAAGGGTGAGTCAAACCTCAAAAAGTAAATCAAATCTGAATTTCTGGATTATTTGTCATAAAAAAAACACAACACCATAACACCATTTCCAAAGTAATAAGTGATCACCACGATGTCTCAAACAAGTCTGACAGATTGTTTCATTTATTATTGTGTATTAATAAATAACAAGTTCCACATGGGTACGTAGTTTTTGTTCGCTTGATCATGAGCCTACATTATCTCATATATTATTTTCCCTTTTATGTTTATTATTACTTTTTAAAATATTAGACAGTTTGAAAGCTCAGTCCCCCTTCCATTTTCATGCAGGATTTCCAGGTGAAACTGTATAATTTATATTTATATTAATTTAAATTATTGTTCTACTTTTCTTTTCTCAAGGAACTATCTTCGTACTTGCTGACATTATTTATTTAAATCTAAGATTCAAATATTTTGCAGTAGATTTTCTATAGCAATTTTTTTAAAACCAAAAATAAAATACAAAATATAGAAAATGAAATTTTATCTATTCAATCAAAGCAGTTTGATTCAGGAGATACTAAAGAATATTGCAAGATTTTTAGGGATCATTTTGAAAAATGATAAAATTGTTTTTTCTTTTGATTTTTAGCAAATGACACTTATGGCACGTGCATGATATTTTGTGTGCCCGATCTGTAATTATTTTGTCTCTTCAATGTAATTAATTTGTGTTATGCATTTATGAGTCTGTAATTATTTTCAACGAGTTAGAAATATAGCAACCCCTATCATTGGGGTGTAAACGGGTTGGGTTGGGAGACATTCTCAAGCAACTTTTATTAAATAAATAAATCATAATGAAATATGATATATATTTATTTATTAATATTTATATTTATTATATTAATTCGGGTTGGGTTGGGTTGAACCTAATTTTTCAACCCTTCAACCCGCAACCCAACCCAACACAAAAAATCAAAATTTTCAACCAAACCCAACCCACATTTTAAACTAACCCAACCCAATGGGTTGAGTAGTCCGGATTGTCGGGTTGCTCAGGTTATTCTTACACCCCTACCTATCATAACCTCTCTCTGATATATTTCAAGACTCAACCAATTGGTCAAAGATTTTAATAACTTTATTCCATTTTACTAATTTCAAAATAACCAAATTATTATTTTTTATTAGTTCAACCTCAATTTCTTGATTTTATTTCAAAATAATCTTAATTAGTTATATTAGGAAATTAAAACTAGTTTTCATATTAGATCTTATTTTATTTTTTAAATTTGAATCTTTAAAAAATAGTCAATATGTCTTCATCCTATCGATTTGACTAATTTCCTGTCATGAACCCTAAACTTTTAAGGGTATTGTTCAATAGTAGATGTGATGAAAACAACCGTTATCATAACTTTCATTTTGGGTGAAGTCCATGTCCCATTGAGCACATCTTTCAGCCAATTTGTTTATGATCTAATTTATCTAATCTTTTTCTCTCTTCTAAATATTTAATTTCCAGAGTTACATTGTATCGTGATGGTTGCAGCAATCCTAACGTCATTACTATTGTTGAAAGGCAAAGATGTGTTATGGTTGTTATCTCTTATTTTTTATTACTCTTTTAATCATGTTTCTGTTGTTTGTTAACCATGTCCCATCTTGTTCATCAAATTTTTCTATTTTGGGTTCCTCATCAAAAACTTCCAATTGTACATCTAATTTTGTTTACTTAGACTAGGTGGATGGGTAGGAACATAGGGTACAAGACAGAGATCACTCTACTAATCCTAAAGTGGGTAGGAGTAATCTCTGTCTTGCACCCTATGTCCATACCCATCCACCTGGTCTAAGTAAACAAAATTAGATGTGCAATTGGAAGTTCTTCACTACAAGAAATCGAGGCTTTCCCGACGTCAAAAAGGACGTTGGCACAAAGAATGTCGCGAATAAGGATATTCCCGATGCCGAACAGATGAGTCGTGAAAGCCGCGTCGGAGAAAATCCTATTCCCGACGCCACGCACAATGCGCAAGAAAAAGGATATTCCCAACGCGTTAAGCACGCGTCGGCCAAACAGCGTCGAAAATATAAGGCCAAATTAAATTTAAAATACACCTTATTCCCGACGACATGCACAGTGCGTCGGGAACGATGTCAAGAATAAGGAGTTTCTTCGACACACTATTGCGCGTCGGAAATACCCTTATTCCCGACACTTTCGTGCGGCGTCGGGAGATCCCCTTTATAGACGTTTCAATTCTGTTTTACACAGAACTGAAAACGAAAGGGAAAGTGAGAAGAGAGAAACAAAGATTCATCGCTGTCCGTAGCTTGCCGCCATTCGTTCCGTCATCGTTGTCGGCCCTCGCCACCGTCCGTCGCCGTTTTGCCGCCGTCTGCCACCTTAGGTAAGTTTAAATATAAAGGTTTGTTTAGTTTAAATATAAGTTTTAGGGTTTTTTTTAAGAAAATTATTTTAGGATTTTGTTTTAGAATAGATTTTTGTTTGTTAAATGTATTTTTGTATAGAATGTGTGTAATTTGTGGTTGAATTGAAATTTGAAGGGTTTAGGGTTTAGGATTTATAGGTAAATTGAAAATTGAATTTGGGGGAGGGGGTTATAGTTAAATTGAAAATTGAATTTGGGGGAGGGGGTTATAGTTAAATTGAAATTTGAAGGGTTTAGGGTTTATAGTTAAATTGAAAATTGAATTTGGGGGGTGGGGGGGAGGTTTATAGTTAAATTGAAAATTGGATTTGGGGGGGGGGGGGGGAGGTTTATAATTAAATTGAAAATTGAATTGGAGGGGGGTGTTATAGTTAAATTGAAAATGGGGGGGGGGGGGGGGGGTATAGTTGAATTGAAATTTGAAGAGGGGTTTAGTTCATTTGAAATTTGAAGGGGGTTATACTTAAACTAAAATTTGAAGGGGGATTACTAGCTAATTGAAATTTTGGTAGGGGGTTATGGTTGACTTCAAATTTGAAGGGGAGGGGGGAGGGGGTTATGGTTGCATTCAAATTTGAAGGGGGTTTATGTTTTGAATTGAAAATGTAATATGTGTGTTAAGATTTGTTTTGGCTATCTTGCATTTATGGTAGTCTGTTTGTGTTGAATAACTTATTGAATGTTTGTTTTCTATGTCCACAGCCATTATGTCATCGTCATACCCACGTAATAATTTTACGAAGACGGACGCTATGTTTCGCGGTACGTATATATGTTTCCATTATTCTTAAGTTTTTGCAATGATAGTATATAGTGAACATATGGATATATGTACTAAACTTAGTTACTTTTATATCATTGTAGGACCGAAGGTGTAGAATGACGCGTACGCGCCTCGTTGGAAGACTTTTTGTTATGTTTTGCGTTTTTTTGTTTTATGAGAACTACAATTTTTGTATTAAACTTACTAATATTTTTTTAACTTATTCGTATTATTAATTTTATATCTTTTTTTTTTAATTTCTGTTTGTATTTCTTAATTTCTTAATTTATATTGAATTTGTTTTAATTTAATCCAAAACGTCGGGAAAAATATTTGAGCAATTCGAATGTCGTTGTGAATTGTTTGAGCAAAATATTTTAGAGAAAAAAAATTAGAAATTACATATTTAAAAAAATATATATAAAAAGGAATTCCCGACATACAAAAGACGTCGAAAAGAAACATCGAAAGAGGCATTCCTGACGCCGTGTCATGGGTCGACATAAGGTCCATCGGGAGAGGAACTCCCTACGCCACTTTGGCCGACACATGTCATGGCGTCGGGAGAGGCATTCCCGACGCCGTACCAACACGGCGTTGGGAATGTCTCTTTCGACTCATTTCTCTCGACGTTATTTCCGACATCATGAAAAACGTCGGCATATCCTTTTTCGACGTTTTTTTCACTTTCCTCGACGTTTTTGTACGTTGGGAGTACCCTCGTCTCTTGTAGTGCTTGATGAGGAATCCGAAATAGAAAAATTTGATGAATAAGAAGGGACACGGTTAACAACAACATAAACATGATTAAAAGAGTAATTAGAAATAAGAGATAACAACCACAACACCTGGTCTACTATCTTATATATAATTAACCTAGAACAATATGTTGGAATAATTCGAATTGTTCGAATTAGGTAGAGAGAGAGAAACCAACAAATATATGTGAGATAACCGTCGGATATAGAGCTTTATGTTTAAATGTGATTTAAATATTAGAAATATGAATACAAATTCATATTCAGAAGCTCGAAATTGATGAAAATGGTCAAAGTTGTAAAAAATCAAAATGTTGTCTTTTTGACTTTGAAAAGTCAAACTTTGACCAGCTTTATATTCAAATATGATTTGAATTTCAAAAAAATAAATGTGGATTCATGCTCGGGAGGTCAAAATTTGTCAAGACGGACAAAATGATAAAAAGTCAAAGTTTGACTTTTACTTAAATGGTCAAATAATCATATTGGCCTTGGACTAAGTGAAAAAATCCAACGTTTTTTACATAATCACACTAACACTTAGTGGGATAGGTGGCTACATAAGATGTAAATACCTAACCCACTAAGTTCCACTAATTGTGAGTTGATTATTAGGTATTGAGATTTAAGAAACTAATTACATGTTGTAATTAGTCTATTTAAAGGTTAATTTTTCAATTTGTTAAGATCTTTTGCCAATTTTCGTATTTTGAATTACTAAATATTTTTCTCTCTTCCAAAAATTTCAACCAAAAATTTCACCTCCAAATTCCATCTCTCTAAATTTCCTTCACATATTGGGTCCCACCACCCGGTTCTAAGTTTAGAGAATAGCGGGTCAACACTTGTGGAGGTCCCGGTTCGAGTTTATGAGGAGATTATCAAGGAATCGGGAAACTACAAAGGTATATGTTCTATTAACCTTAATTTGATTTAATTAGGGTAAATATGCATGTTAATCTCTAAAGTTACTTAGTTGCATCTAGAGTGAAATTTGATCTTTTTCCACTGCGCTTGTTTCGATTTTCATCATTATGTTTTTAAGCATTCTTTGAGTTAAGCATTTGAATGTACTAGATTTATGAAATTTATCTACAAAGCATGAGTTCCAAGTTTAGAAAAGAGTTATGAGAAATTATGATTGAGTTAAGTTTCCTAAGCATTCAAATTGAGAAATGTTTTCTTGAAACATGAGATTTATGAGAATATGTTTGAATGCTATGCTTCTGTCAATGTTAGCAAAGAGATGATTTTAAAGCAAAGTTAGATTTGAGACTTGCTTAATGCAAGAGTTTTCATAAGCATGCTAACTTAAGTAAGTTTAAGCTTTAACATGAAATTTCTGAATATGTTTAATTCTATACCGAGATGTCTTGATTTGATAGCTATCCTATAGGGGAAATTGTCCTATAGAGGTCGTGCAATGAGAGTATCTAGTAGATGTCTAGAGTTTCCATCACATATAGACTAGGTAAGAGATGAGGGCCTCTACGGACGCTTAGATTTTCCATCTCATGATGACAATAACTAGATAGGGTGCTAGCAGCACCTAGAGTTTTGTCTTGTAGGAATTGTATCAAGGGATATGGCTTTCATGCCTAGAGTTATGTCTCGTAGATACAAAGAGTTCAAGGTATAGCAAGAAAGAAAAAAACGAGGAAGTTCAAAATTAAAAGTTGAAAAGAAAATGTGCTTTTCTAAGTTTATGTATGTTTTGTTAAAGTTTTCATTATCATGCTTGGTTTTAAAAGTTGTCACTCATGGGGCTAAATAACTCACCATTTCAATGTTTAAATTCCCTTATAGGTAGAGATCGTGGTTCTGACTCGTGTTAAAGCCTCTGTCTACTCTTCAAGAAGTGGATTAGATTTGGTTCATTTCATGCATGCATGATCATTTGTATTTAAGCAAAGAGATGACCTAGTTGTCGTTATCTATAATAGACTAGTATTATTTTGTGAATTAAGTTTTGTATTAGTGTTATCTAGTTGGGACTCTGAACTCCATTTTGTTCATATAAGGTTGTTGAGCAGGTTGACTATTCGTTGGGTAAACCTGAGAATGTTTTGCAAAGATTTAAATGATTGTTTTCAAATTAGACTTTTATTTCTGCATTTTTGTGTCTGAGTTTATTTAATTAGAGACTACTAAGAGTTACGGGTTGACTGACATTGTTAAGAGGAGAACAATGTCGGTCGACTTCACGCACATCTTGGGCCTAGTGAGGAGGTGCTCCAGGATGGGGTGTGACAGGAAGACTTCGTCGGAGAAGGAAAGACGACATCAAAATTAAGGTTAGTCACTTATTTTTTTGTTACCACGTTTAATAGTATAGGATTCCATATCAAAACCAATTGATAATGAAAGGAAAAACTCATCTATCTTATGAGGATTTTGAGTACCCTTGCCTTTTCCAATGTGAGATTCTCCTCTCAACATGCTCCCTTAAGATAATGCCTCTTTGGGTTCACCAATCTTGATTAAAATTAAAGTTCATTTTATTGGACCAAATACTCGTTTGGGTTTTATGGACTTTGATACCATGAGGTTTTAGGAGAAAACTTATTTTCTTATTTCCTGAACTGAAACTTAATACAAGATTAATACAAAAGAAAAATATAAAAGGAAAAAATAAATATACAATAAATCTACATGATCTAATAATCTTATTAAATCAATCTGATTTGAAAAATCTTTAATAAATAAAGCATTTTGAACAGCTAAAGGTTCTTCTAGAGTTTCAATATTTCCGAAGTTATGGAAAAAGTTGCCACAAATTTCATCTTTCAATTCGATTGTTGTTGGCAAGTAACCAAACAGATTTTGTCTAACCTTAATTCTGGCTTGCTAGTAGTTAATCATATTCAAGGTGTCTAAGGAAATGCTTTCAAGCCTTCCAAAATATACTCCAATTGAGATAAAAACATCTATACTCTAGTAATCAAGTGACAAACTTTTACTGGAGGTCCATCCACCAAGGCCTCGTATTACTTTTAGCCTGGCCTGCCATGTTTTAAACTGTTCCATTTTTCAAGTAGGAGATGGAAAGGCCTACCACTTTCCAGGATTTTCAACCAACTCTTTCAAATTTCCTTGAAAATTGTAAAAAATAGGCCAAAAAGCGAAGGTTAAAAGAAATTTGGGATTGATTTTCAAAAAGTTAAATTTTAGGACAATTTGAAGAAAAATTGTCAAAAATATCATTCATTAAAATTTATCTTCCTAAAGAAAAAAACCTAAAAAAAATCCCATTACGTAAAGAAAACCTTAAAAAAATCCCATTATGTAAAAAAAAAACCTAAACCCATTCACGTATTATCCCATTTATTAGCAAAAAAGAAGAACCAACACCAAAACTATTTTCATTTTTCTCTGAACTATCCTTGCTTCTACTCCAGTGCATATCGTGCTACTCCGGTGTTGTTCGTCGCTCCATCAAGTTCTCGTGCTGTCCAGTAAGTTTTTAGATTTTTTTTTTGTTTTTGGTTATTTCTTCCTACCGAACTGTGCTGTGTTATATATATATTTTTTCTCCTCTTCTTTTGGTAGAACATTTGAATCTTAAATGTATAAACATAATATAATTTTTAATTGTTTCAAGTTGGTTTATGGTTGTTTCAGAGTTGTTTCAAAGCATGTCAACAGGTTACTTGTTATTTTTTTATCTCGCAGGCATCTCACAGGTTCTTAAGTTCAAATGCCTAATCTCATATGAATTATATACTTGTGCTTATGTGATTTATGGTGCTTTTAGCTACTATTTTTTGCATATCGCAATCTCGTAAACATCTTGCTGCTTCCAAACTTTAAATGAGGTTGAATTAGTCATATACTTATTTAGAGTGGGACTATGCATGTTTTATTTAGTTTTTAGCTACTGTTTTTTAATCTCACAAATAAGTCATACACTTTTTTTAAGTGATATGTCAACTTCTAAGTTCAAATCAATTTTTGTAGGAACTAAAAAGCTTAAGGTGGTGTATGGGATGAAGGAGGAAGAAAATATGAAAGAGACATGTTAAAAGGCATTGTTGTTAGTAAAGAAACAACACACAAAGATTTACAGGTTTAATTATATGACCTTGTAGAAGTTGACTCTACAGAGTTCGACATAAAGATAAGATGCATATATGAGATAAAAGTGGAAAATGAAGCTCCTCCATTTGAGTTAAGTAATGACCGTGATTTGAAATTTTATATTCTTAGTGAAAATCCATTGAAGGTCCCCCTATACATCTCATTTGAGCCTAGAAGCAATCAAAGCAACAAAGTGTTAAACAAAGATTACAATTCAGTATCCGAGAGCAACCAAATTCATAACTTAAACCCTCATCCTCCAATTGCAAAGGATACATTAGATGAGAAGGAAGTTCATATTGATGAAGTTCATATTGGTGAAGTTTAGGTTGGCTTGTGTGATAACATGATAGAGACCACTTCGGCTATATGGAAATCATATGAGTCATATGATTCAAAAGATGATATTTTTACATGAGAGTCAGTTGAGATGTACAATGAATCATTTGACATCCCACAACAAAGAGATACTCCTACAAAAGATTGCAAAGGAAAAGTTAAAGGTCACTACAACTTCTCTAGTTGAATGTTGAAAACAAAAAGAAGTGAATGATCCAAAGAAAGCTCTACAAGTGAGGAGTTGGATGTAGGACAAATATTTTCTTGCAAGAGAGATTTGTTAATGAGATTAAGTGTCTTGGCAATGAATTTTTTTTCTTCCATTAGTAGTAAAAAAGTATACAAAAGAGGTTATTTTTGTTAGATGCATTGAAAACAAGTGTGGTTGGAGATTGCGAGCGGTGAGGTTGAAGGGTTCAAATATATTCAAGATTAAAAAATATGTAAAAGTTCATTTGTGTTCTCTTGAGTTTTTGAATCGTGACCATAAACAAACAAAATCTTGGATTGTTGGAGAATTAAGAAAGTCCAAATTTAAAGGAGTCGATCTCCTATGCAAACCTCGTGATATCGTAGATGGCATGAGGCAAGACTATGACATAAATATGAGTTATGAAAAAGCATGGCGTGCTAGAGAAAATGCATATGAACGAGTGTGAGAGTCTCCTGAAGAGTCATATAATCTATTGCATAGATATGGTGAAACACTCAAACTTACAAATCCAGGTATAATATTTCACATGGAACTCGAAGATGATCGTTTCTTCAAATATCTTTTTTATGGCTGTTGGGTCATGTGTCCGAGAATTCTTAAATTGCATTAGATCGATCATAGTCATGGATGAATCATTTCTTATGAACAAATATTGGGGTCAGTTGATAGTTTCCGTTTTTTTAGATGGTAATAATCATATTTATCTTATTGCCTTTGGAGTAGTTGATAGAAAAACAGATGTCTCAATAAAGTGGTTATTAGAAAAATTGAAAGGTGATAGGGGAGGTGCCTAATCTAGGCTTTGTGACAAATAAAAAAACATACTTCTCCAAGGATATTTCATCTGTTTTCCCCTTCGCATTCCATGACCTTTATGTCCAACATTTGACTCAAAATTTGCATGATAAATATAAGAATGACGCGGTTGCTACTTTATTTTACAATGCATCGAGAACATATTGTGAATCAATATTTCTAGAAACGTGGAGAAGTATTCTTGCATTTTTTAATAGTTCAAGAAAATATTTAAACAACGTTGGAATAGCTAAGTGGTCTCATGTTCACTACCCGGAAAGACGATATAACATGATGACAATAAATATAGCAGAGTCCATGAATTCTATACTGAAAGAACCTAGAGAGTTGCCTATTGGTTCATTCCTTGAACATGTTCGAGCTTTGCTACAGCGTTTGTTATGGGAGCGTCGAGAAGAAGACATGAAAGTGACGTCCACATTGACTAAATTGGTAGAGTTAGTTCTATAAAAGAAACAAGAACGAGCTTTGACAATGAAGGTCAACCCAATTGACTGTTACCAATTTCATGTCAAAGATTTATAACCTCCTCCTTATCTAAATTGTAAATATTTGGACTCTGCTAAAAGGAGGTTGTAAATCTTCACTCTCAAGAGTGCATTTGCAAGGAGTTTCAAGCTGAGCAACTACCATGTTCACATGTCATTGCTGCAGCACGAGATCACTATATAAATATTTATAGTTTATGTGCTAATTATTACACTAATGAATGTTTGTTGGCAGCATACTAGGAGGCCGTCTACTTAGTTGGGAATCAGTCAAATTGGAAGACAAGTGAAGACTACGTGCATATGATTGTCTTACCTTCGAAAGTAGTCAAAAGAGTTGGTCAACTGAAGAAAAAGATGATTCCAAGTGTCGATGAAGCTCCAAAATTGCATAAGTGTGGTCGATGTAAAGAAATAGGTCATGACAGATTAACGTGTACCAATCCAATTTCATACACCGAGAAGTCAAGCATACAAGATTAGAAATTTCTATGCCAATGTTGGTTTCTTTTCCGACTGTAACATGCTTTAGTTTGTTATTTCATATAGTTATTAACATTAAACTTTAGAGTAACATTCAAACTGTTTGTTAGATTGAAGGCATTCCAAAATTTTTTTGACAACAACTAGATTGAATGCACCAAGTTTATACAAATGGCTTTCACTCCCCCTACTCTCATCATTGTTAGTGGTGTTTGACTGTGATCATAATTCATAATTTATTCTTGAAAGCTCAAATGGAATATATGTTGTAGTTACTATATCCTTTTTCAAGTTATCAATTCTTTTGTTGCAATTTACATATGTCATGCAAGTTACTTCTTTTGTTATGTCGATTCCTATATACCTTGTGATTGATCATTAAGTTCAAGTTGATGTAGCTATATCAAAAAATGCAGTTAAGGCCAATATGGAGCTTGAATTTCCAAGGAACAAGGAAAGATTTGCTTTCCTAAAATGGAGGTCTAATGCTGGTTGTTCCTCTGGGTCTGGTATTATGCATCAGGTACATGAATGTAAAATTTTACTTTTGAGAAGTTGTTTTGTTTATGATAACAAGACTATGTCTTTATAGTTTGCAGTTGAAATGTAACTTTCTATCTGTTTTATAGTAGGGTTGTGTATAGCCAAGATTTTTAACCTTGATTACTACTGTGCTTCATTTTTTCTTTTTGTCCTTTTTAGATTTTTTTTAGATTTGCCTTGTTCTTATCATTATTAGTAGTTTTGGGTAATCATTTTCAAATAGTTTAATTTTGTAGTTCTTTGACTCTTTTGTTAAGAGCTGTAGTTTTGGAGATTATTCTGTTTGCTTGTTTTTTTTTAATCTATATTTTCTCATTTTCATTTTTCTTTTTATTTAATTTTATCAAAATCATCGTTACCTTTGTTGTTCCTTTACCTCAACTCCCTGTTTTACTTTCCATCTATATCTTAGAGGCCTTAGATATTGAATAGTTTTGTTTAGGATTTAAATATTTGTTCTACACAAAAATTCACCTCTGTAGACAAATCTCTTCTATCAATCTCTATCGTTCATTTTCATGCTGATTAGGAAACTAAATCTTGCAAAATTGTTTTGCTAAAACTTTTATTTCACTCTCTTGGATCACTTATGAAGTACTGTTGCAAATAATATAAGCCTACTCAAGTTCTATGAATAAGATTTAATTCTTCTAAGATATTACAAGTAAAGAAGCTTTCAATTATTATACACCTTGTTGTATCTGGCAAACTTTGGTTCAAGGTTTGAACTTCAAATGGCTATTAGTTTATCGTCAATGGCAAATTTGGGATGATTTCACCATCTTAATGTAGCATATTTTTTAGCTTAATATTTCCATGCAATGACATGAAGTAATTGTCTGCTGGTTAATTGAAGCCACTCAGTTACTGTTTGTCTTTAAAGGAGACATCTAAAGAAGTGCTCCATGGATCTTATATAAAGTTTCAGTTCTGGGAGTTCAATTTGTTAAAATTTTGAACTACTGTGAATTGAACATTTCACTATGATTGGTGTGTATTGGCTTGTTTGACATTGTCTACAAGTTATGTAACCAATTACTGTTTTATGTAATCTTACCTTACTGTTTTGGAGAGAGCATTTGGAACTCTTGGCTAGATTGTTTGTTGCTGAATGCTTAGCAAGTCCAATTTCCCTTAGGTCTATGTTTTCTCCTTCTCTATCTCGATGTTAGTGTTTTATTTAGGTCACCATTGTTTTGCCTTCCTTTCTATCTGGGGTACAATTAATTGTTGTGTGCATTGCAGGTTCAAGAAGTTCCATTTGGGTACAATTACAGTCCTTGGCAATGCTGGATGCCAAAAGAGATTTAGCATCTATATATTTGGAAATAATTTTAAAATAATGGACGTCAACGATAATGAACGTCAAGAAATTCTCCATTTTCAATCAGTTTGGAAGCATTCTTTCGCAGGTTTAACTTTTGTTGGCTCTCCAAGAGAATTTTATTTATTTTGTGAGATACTATTGGAAGAGATGTGAGGAGTGAGATTTTTTTTCTCTATCCAAGTTTTGAGAATTTTGCAGTTTTGACTTTTCATTAAGATAATGAAAATAAGTAAAGAATTGAGATGTGGTTAGAACAAAACTGTGTGTCTTATGTTGGTTTGAAAATGTGAAGAATGCTTTTGATCATTTTTTTAGAGCTTGTAAATTTTATTTATATCCCACCCGGAAAGTTTGTCTCAATTTTTTCCTTGTGTATTACTTACATTTAAATATCCAATCTCGCACTTGGTGATCTGATCGCACAGTAAGTAAAGAAAATTATGTCATTTAGATTCATATGCCTAAAAATTACAATGATATTAATTCCATGATGTTCATTACATCAAACGGTTTATGTACATATTTCGCAACATACATGATATACAACTCCTACAGATCTCGCAACAAAATTCAATACATAGTAGTGTTGGTCCATAATTGAAATGCCAATTGTTTTCTAAAGTAGGATATGTTTTCTTGACATAATGTATCTAAATCAAAACCAACAGCTACGTACTCAAAATACTTAATGGTGAATACGCCACACAGTGAAATGGAGTCGACAATGACAAGTAGCCAAGGTTGCTTGTGTGCCAATGATCTAGCAAAGAATCCAGTACTATCCAACAAATCTGACACCAACTCTTGAATTAGTAGTAACATGCTTCTCATCTCTTCAGCACTTGTAAGCGACAGAAACGAATCCCATACCTTGACTTGACAACTTACCAAATCCTAGCATAATAGAACCCAATGATTGGCATGGACATTGAATGGAGAGTAAACGTAATCAACACTTGCTCAAGGATTTTGGAAGTCCTCTTTCGACCCGACAACATAGTCAAGCAACCTATACTCTTCCTTTTAGTCAAATGGCCGATTCTCTTTAATACACTCTTTGTATCCGGGCTACTTTGCACCTAAAAGTCGTTGCAAAGAAGAAAATACATATGTATATATATTTATGTTAGACCAAAAGATAAATATAAAACGAAAATACATACTTAGTAACACTATGATTACAAACCATGAAGATTGTGTCTATAGTTATGAAGTTTTGAGCAGAAGGTATCCCGACTGCCTTAATCTTGAAGCGAATGAAAAGAAAAAGTGTATCCAAATGCTAATAGAAACAAAAGTAAGCACTAAACGTATAGAACCATAAAAATAAAAAAAAATATATAATAACATAAATAGTAAGATAAACCCTTACCTCACATGCCAACCACCAGTGACACATAAACAATCTCTGAAAAATATCTTCGATTTCTTCCCATGAAAAGTTTCATGTACCTTATCGTTTGTACGCTTGTCTGTAATCCAAGCTCTAAATCTATCTAAATCGACGTCAAGTATTTTGTGCATGGGATCATAAACTAATGGTTAAGACTGAGAGGTAGTGGTGGTTGATGTCGTAGACCATTTAGTTAGAGTTGTGAATGGGGTTGAGATGTAAACACTTGCACGCTTCCTATGTGTTGGCCGAATTGTGGTCGTTAAGTGGAAATTGGTTCTATCTCTGTGATGTATGAATCCAAATGAGTAAGAAGTTTTTTCTCAGTTTCCTCAATTTCAACCTTGTCGTCAATGATGTCTATTGGCTCCTCTAAACCAATCTGAACCTTTTTCTCCAACATGTCGATGGCTTCTCTAACTCAATATTAACCTTACTGTCTAATGCATTCGTTTGGTGCTCGTCACCCACCTTCACCCCATTACTTATCTCATTCTCCTTTAGCATCCTCAACCAAAGAGGGGTATCGACGATGTCAACATCTTCTTCACTCAATGGAAGCTCAAAATGCACTAGTGTGGATAATGATAAAAAGTAAACATCAAATTAGCGAGAACATGAAACCTAACGTATGAGTAATTCTTAACATTCTTTTTAAGTTCAATGTGTTTCATCCCATTACTTGTGTCATCCTCCTTTGGCATCCTCAACCAAGAAAGGTACCGACTGTGTCAACATATTGAGTCTTAGCATCCACTTCTTCACTTTCTAGTTTATGATCTACCAAGCCTTCAAACCCCTTGCAGTCTTCTTCGTCACCTATGGAAGCTCAAAATGCATTAGTGTGGATAATGATAGAAAGTAAACATCAAGATTAACAAGAACATGAAACTTAACATATGAGTAATTACCAAGTATCAAACAACTAAACTCAATACAAAGATCAAAGGAGCATTAACAGTTTCTAAAAACAAGACTTTGATTCCTAACATTTTTTTGAAGTTCAATATGGTTGACATCATGCCTTTCATTGCGTAAATATCTTATTTTAGATTTGTAAGTTGATTTTGAACAACCGCTACTCAATCTTAGAGATTCCGAATAGTCTCTTTCATCTTAGACTTCGACTTCTGTTTCTGTAACGCCTCGAATTTTCAAGGTAAATTTTATCTTTTGTGGGGATACGAAATTTTTTTTGAATTTAATGTTTTGTAAATTGTTATAATAATAATATGATATTAATTATATTATTATTATTATTTATTATTATTATTATAATTTATTATTGTTATTATTACTATTAATTAATATTATTATTATTATTATTTAATATTATTATTACATTATTATTATTATTAATTATATTATTATTATTATTATTATTGAATATTATTATTATTATTATTATTTAATTTAATATATATATATATATATATATTTTTTTTTAAAAAAAATAAACCCTAACTTACCGCGCGCGCCGTCCCCCCCCCCCCCCCCCCCCCGTGAATTTTTCTTCTTCTTCTTCTTCTCCCTTCCTCACCCGACAGCCGTCCGTTCTTCACCCGACGATTTCCTTGGCCGCCTTCGTCTCTTCGCCATCCATCCTCTCCGTCTCCGTCCTTGTGGTAGTCGTCCATCTCCATCCACATCGTCGAAACTTCCAGCTTCAACGTTCGACAGCCGCGGCCCCCCCTATTCTGATTTCCTCTCGGGCTCACGACGCCAGCCACCGGCGTGCGCCCCTCCTTCCGCCGACGCCCGGTCGCTCTCCGTCGCGTTGAAGCGAAGCCAGTCGTCGAACGCCTCCAAGCTGCCATTCTTCACGGTCGTCGAACGTCGGAGATCCGTTGCTCGTGGTTGCCCCGTTTCGCGCTGCAAACCCGACCCGACCCGAGCTAGCCGAGCCACCATCCATACCCGAGCCGAAAACCGAGCCACGAGCCGAGCCGAGTAGCGACCAAGCCGAGTTGAGCCGAGCCGCGAGCCGCGAGCTGAGCCGAGGACCAAGCTGAGTTAAGCCGAGAACCAAGCCGAGTTAAGCCGAGCCGAGCCGAGTTGAGCCAAGCCGCGAGCCGCGAGCCGAGCCGAGGACCAAGCCGAGTTAAGCCGAGCCGAGCCGAGCTGTGAGCCGAGGCCAAGCCGAGCCGAGCCGAAAGTGAGCCAAGCCGAGCCGAGCCACCTAAGCCTTCCTTCCTCCACTCCGGGTCACGGTGAGCTTTCGGTAAGGATTGTTTTGATGATTTTCCATAATGTTGCTATATCCGATTCGAGTTGAATATTGGAATAAGCTTTGGTCCTATCTTCCATCCCTTGAAGGCATTAAGGAGTTGACGTTTAAGTTCTCGGATTTTCCGCGACAGGCTTGGTTGGAGATAGCTTTCCTTTCCTTGGGTAAGTCAACGGATGTCGCTTAGGACCATTTAAAATGACTTCTACTAGTGTCATCGATTAAAACCTTCGTGTTTTCGTTTAGGTGGATCCGTTGAGCGTGGACTCGATCGAGGGGCATAACCAAGTTTCAGGTAAGGGTTTTCCTACTACTGGACCTCGAATCGAGGCTGGAAACGTAATAATCCACAGGGGATTACACGTTAGTAACTGTACCGAATAAATGTATGTGTGATTGACTTTTAAGTATTGTTGCTATACTCTTGTCTGATGTAAAGGTAACGCGACCGCTAGTTGTAGCTTGTGTGCTATCGGGTGTAAGGAGTTGCTTGCGGATAGACCCCGATGCTGGATGTTCGATATAGGGTGGTTATGTTAATGGGCTACGTTGTAGATTGGGATTTTATGTCGATGGACCCTGAAGTTTACGGTTAGTTACGTGGTAGTCATTGGTCTGGACATTGATCATGGAGTTGGTCGGGGAAGGACGGTGAGTCCGATTTTGATTGATTAGTTGATTGGGTCTAGGGGTTGCCATAATGGTGTGCGAATTGGAAACGCGTATAGCAACTGAGGGTGTAGTTGTTTAAACCTATACTATCTGACTGACAAAGCCTATGGCGGAACTGTAATATGAATGCCGTTGGGGTATGACTGTTGTAGACGGTTTAGTATGGACTGAGGGGTAACGGTTAGCTTCATCTATGGGGTAGTGTGCCTTACGGATATGTGCATCCTTCGGGAGCACTAGACTGATATGTGCATCCTTCGGGAGCACTAGACTGATGTGTGCATTCTTCGGGAGCACTAGACTGATATGTGCATCCTTCGGGAGCACTAGACTGATAGGTGCATCCTTCGGGAGCACTAGACTGATGTGTGCATCCTTCGGGAGCACTAGACTGATATGTGCATCCTTCGGGAGCACTAGACTGATATGTGCGTTCTACGGAACCACTAGACTGTTATGTAGGGTACCCCCAAATAGGAAGTTAACTGTTGTTCCCTAACGGGCCCAGTAGTGGGTCCTTACTGGGTATGTTTATACTCACCCTTTTCTCTTCTTTAACTTTTCAGGTAAGGGCACAGCGAGGGGCAGACCGACGAGAGGCAGGAAGGATGCGTGAAGGCCATATGGACGCGTCTGGTTTTCTTATTGCTTCCGCTGATGTTTTTTTTTTGTTAGAATATGTGGTTTTGTGATTTTGAGTTGATGACCTGAGTTTTTATTTGAAACTTTTGTGACTGTGATTTAAAATAGGGCCCAATACTGTTTTTTTGTAATATTTCTAACGTTTTAAGAAATCGTAACCGGTCCGTTATGAATTTTACGTTGTGTGGTCGAGTTTTGGTATTGAGTAGTGACCTCAGCTTAGTCCGGAAAGTTGGGTCGTTACAGTTTCTTACTCTTTTTGAAGTGACCTTCGTTATTACTAACTTCTCTTGCTCTTTTTGAACCACCATTCTTCAGTTGAACAATGTTAGATGAACAGGGGTCATCTTCAGGTGTCATCTCAATGACAGCCTTAATTATCAACTAGAAAGAGAAAAGACAAATGTATTTAGGACAAATAAATAAGCACAAAATCATGCGATCCTTAAGTTAGTTACTATTGCTTGCTACTGACTATTGGCGAGTCAAACACCTGGCTTATAGTTTGAGACTTTGGTGATTGTTAGCACAAACCTATTCCATATTCATGGTATGCCATCATCGTTTACTTTACCTACATCACATCCAATGATGGTTGGTATAAACTCATAAGCCCAAACCTATTCCATATTTTGACAAACAAGTTTAGGGAGTGACCCGAGATATATATAGATATATAAATGTAAGTAGTATACCTGTAACGCATGCGGAAATTCCATGATAGTATATTTCATCTTAGTTGACTTCTTCTTTCCCTTGATATGTTGCACGTCCAAGCCTCTTTAAGGCACTAAGCATGCGTCCGAAAAGAATCCTACCCTAATCATAATTGTCAAATGTGTTCTAATCATCAGTAATCTTGAAAAAATTTCGATCCACTTTGGTTCGCCTATCTTTTCCTAACAAGGATAGCTCTATAAAGTACACCAAAGCTAATTTGACCATATCATCGTCATCACCCTTGTATTCCAAAAATATGTCCTTTAAGTCACTTACATAAATACACTTTTTGTCTTTGAAGAACTTTTTCAACAATCTACTATTTCCAACCAACTGAATACTCCTTTTTAGGATCCCATAGACCCGTTATGATGTGAAACTCCCTCATACCAAAAGTACACACAACACCCCCTGACAAGAAACTTATATGATCTTCCCTTCATCTTCCACCTCCCTTAACAATAAGTAGTGGATGAGTGACCCATTAAAGACAATATTTAGGTCCAAAAAGTGCCCAAACTTTGTTTTTCTAAATAAGGCTAATTGATCTGATTTAAGTTTGGCTTTAATATTACGTGTTGTATTTTCTAAATGAGACAAATAACTTACTAGGGCATGAAAATAATGGGAATGATTAATCTTGTACATTGTTCCGTCAGTTGATGTCGATGTCATAACTGAAGCTTGAACAAAAAAAGAACAAATGAAATATAATTGCATAAGAGACTTACTAAAAATGCATAGAATCACCCTAAATGGATTAGGAGGGGTAGAAATTTGATTTCGAAATAAATAGTGAAAGTTTGGAATGTGCGAGATGTGTGTGAGATAAAATATAAGGACCTAAAAGGCTTACTAAACATACATACGAACGCTCCAAACTAATGCATATAATATAAACTCAAACTTTGCTTTCTAGATCATGTTTCCAGCCCAAGAACGACAAACATTTTTTTGATTTTGACATGGATATCATGCATTCATATAGTTTCACAAAATCTCAACATAACATAAGAGCTTGCTTAACATGTGCCCTTTCTAAGAGGCTTAAAACTCAATTGAACCCTCTATTTTAGACCTGAGCTACAGAGATTTTAAGGACTAAACTAATTTACAGCGAATAAATCGATTCCAAAAAGACCTAAACCAAACTTTATTACTCAAAACTTACTAAAAGAGATTTAGACACTTGCTGAAAACTTTTTGAATAGTCCGATATCAGTCCAACAATACAATATAAGAGTTTTAAAAAGAATACAAAAGAAGTTCAGAGCATTCTTACCCGCTGGGTTAGATGGTGATCGATTTATCTTTAAACCTACAAAATCATATCCTTAAGTAGTGGGTAATACAAAACAAAGGTCGATTGAAAGTGGGTTAGAGATGAAACTCACCAAAATAAGTGAAAATGCTCTGAAATTTGATCGAATGGGTTTGAACTCGCAAACAGAGGAGCGACGAACAATACTGGAGTATTTTCGAACGGCACCGAAGTATCTTCAGTTCTCACCAGAGTAAAGTGAAAAATTTCAAACGTTTTGGCAAAGAAGAACGCAAGGGTTGATTTTTTTTTTTTTTGTTTTTTTTTTTTTATTTAGGTGGTGTTGTTTTATGTGGAAGAGAAGGGGAAGGGAAAGGAAAATTTAATGATGGCTATTTTTGGTAATTCACCTTCAAATTGTCCTAAAAATCAATTTTTTGAAAATCAATCCCAAAATTCTTTTAACCCTCCATTTTTAGTCTACTTTCGGCAATTTCCGAATTTCCGGCATTGACTTTGATCAATGCCTTATCAGCGAACAGAAGATCGATGATGCCTTTGGTTTGAAAGTACTCCGATGGTTTAGTGACCTCGTTCCATTTGTTATACACAGAGCCTTGAGATAACCCACATGCTGCTAAAATCTTTCTTAAACACATCATTATTTTTATGAACCCAATAGGATGGAATGCTCTGTTCTTTCGAATAAATGTTGCTCTGTTTTATTGATGCCAAAACAGGGGCTTGCTGAGTCTTAGAAGTTGGTTGGTTATGGTGGTTAAGAACTAACTTGTCTTTCATCAGGAGCCAAGTAATTATACATCTAATGGAATAAAGATAGTAGAATACAAGATAAAAAATACACATGTAAATCAATCTTCACATCATTTTGGATATTGGCTTAAAGGAACACAAAATTTCCTCCAACATATGGTACTAGTAAACAAAATTACTGCTACTGTGAGAAAGTCTACCCTTTGAAGACTTCACACAACTTCTTTTCCAAATTACAGCAGAATCAAAAATAAATCTTAAGGGCATATTTGGGGGAAGGATTATAAAGAGGAAAGTTGAATTATGTAATCCAACCTTCGTTTGGAAGAAGGGTTATATAACCCTAGTTTTACCTCCTCAACCCTTCCTCAATCCTTCTTCAACCCTTCTTCGATCCTTCTTCAACTCTTCCTAAATCATTTTTTTTCTCATTTATAATTCTTATATTTATGAATTTTGTTAATTTTAATCTTTTTATTTTAAAATCATAGCTTGTTTATAAGTTATGAATTTAGTACAATTACACTATTAAAAATTAGGTAATTTATTGTGATTACACAATTAAAATTTTAATTTAATTACCTTCAATCAACTCTATGTTTGAATTCATATCAATATATTTGTGAAATTAAAATTTTGATATTAATCTCAACTTCATTGCATTTTGTTGATTAACTTAAATATTTAAGGAATGTCAATTCAATAAAAAAGATGGAAACATTTTAACAAACTGTAACATTTTAACAAACTACCATAAATTGATTACAACAATTAGAAAACTAAATGGACTATTTGATTAAATTAAAAATTAGTTGGATTGTAATTTCAACAAACCTATTATCTAGAGGCGATTTGTCTATATTTTCTCACTTGCATAATGTTATTTTGGTTATTAAATTAAGCTTGATTAAATTAACATAACAAATCTTTTGATATAGAGGCGGTAGGTTCATCAATTTTTAACCCAATAATTATTACAGAATGACTAAAATAAATATTTTGAAAGTATATAAATCACGTAAAAAAAATAAAAATAAAAGTTTAGTAATTTAAAAGTAGACTAAAATAAATAGAAGAAAAACCTAAAACTAGATTCATTGTAATTTTTCATTAGAAAACACTATAGTTGGTAAACGCGTTAATTGTTATTTTCTGTTTTCGATACTTCGTATTTCCAATTGTTATTTGCACTTATTTACATGTTCATGGGTTGCATGCATATCACATTCATAAAAACCAATTTATCGAAATGTAGCGTATACTTAAAAAAGGTTGAAAATGAGCATTGTAATTAAATAAACTAAGACAAATTGTTTTACGAAAACTAAGACTATTTGGTAAATTAAATATACGAAATTCGTGTATTGAATTTAGAATATGAATTTTAAAAACAAAAAAGTTATTTGCGCGTAACGATTAGTTGAAAAATGTTGAAAATGAACGTCGTATGTAAAGAAATTAAGGCAAATTGTTTTACGAAAACTACGACGATTTGGAAAATTAAATATACAAAATTTATGTATTGAATTTATAATATGAATTAATATATATATATATATATATATATATATATATATATATATATATATATATATATATATATATATATATATATATATATATATATATATATATATATATATATATATATATATATATATATATATATATATCAAATTTCTTAACACTACCTACATAACTTTTCCTCCAAACACATCTATCTTATCATAATATTATCATAACCCTACCCACATAACCCTTCTCCCAAACACATTATTATTACACTTCCTCCATAACTTTTCCCTCAAACACATCTTATCATAATCCTAGGTTTATCATAACCCTAACTAACCCCCATAACCTAACCCTTCTCCAAACGGCCCCTAAAGGTTCTTTCGTCACGCAACTGAAAGAGAAATGTCAGACTTCATTACCTCAATTGCAGAACATTTTTACACTTTTGCAAGGGAAAACAGCTGTTTGTCCACTTAAATGTTTTCCAATAAGCAGCGAACAAAATTGGCGTGTGTAGCATGACCACCCTGCATCAAGATAAATCCAGCAATCTGATCTATATCCTTAAGAAAAGAAGAGAAAAGAAACCCTCCAAAGAATTAAATAACAAACCAAAATTTCTTCTTTCTTGAGCTTCCCAAGCATACACTCTCAATCAAGACACGCCAGAGTATAACTTCTTTCAAAAGGGATGATGAACCAAAAGAGCATAGAACACTTAATAAAACTTGGAGAAATTTTCAAATTACACCCCTGATATTTGGGGTTAAATCAATTTAAAATCAGAACTAATAAATGTAATGGTAATTCATGGCTTTGATAATCATCAATACCTTCAAATCAAAGTCAATTTACACCCCTAATAAATAGCTTCCTCTCTCTTTCAACTCAAATAATCATCAACACCTTCCTCTTATAAAGCAGGCATCGACATGAATGAGGAATAATAAAAGACATGCACATATGAAACAACAGAACAAGTTTAGATTGTGCTCCAAATAATTTTTTCTATATTCGTGGGTGTTTGGACTAGTTTGTGTACACCTCGACTAATCTCACAAGCAACCTGCCTAACCCTACGACATTTAGATACCAAGAAACTTGTAGGAAATTAATTCCTAAGTAGGCGGTTACCATGGACTGAATCCATGACTTCTTAGTTAGTTATTGAGACTATATTCCCTTTTTACCACTAGGTCAGCCCATGATGTTTGATTGTGCTCCAAATAATTCTTATCATCTGATTGGAACTGTAATCATATCAAACAACCACATGCTAGAGAAGCAGATCACAAAGAACTTACCTTGTAAACCACCAAGTGTGCCACTGGAATCCCTTGACTGCCCAACCGTGCAAAAAGTGACAGATCGCCAATTAAATCTAAAACCTTGTGACGACAAGGTTCATCATGAAAACGCAAGGGGGGATTGATCCAACCTTTGCTGACACTGAAGTAGATAGGAAAATGGGGACCTGATTAACTTCGATTTATTTTAATTTAGAAAGTTTTTTCTATTAATAAAATAAACACATATATATATTTCCTTAGAACTCAAAGAACACAGTAGTACAATCTATAGAACAAATCAAGTTCAGTCATATATATTTCTAAAATACATCAGTCACTTACAACTTAACTTACATGAAACTAATACATGATTCAAACCAAACCAGTCAATTTTTTATTTTTTGCAAAGAAAACGAGCCTCTTTATTAATAATATTAAAACTCAGAATACAAGAGAATTTTGTAAAGAGCAAAATAAAAAGACCAAAGGATCAAGAGGTGCATCCAAACATCTTAACGAGGTTGATATTCTACAGCGCCTTTGTTGTGTCCAAGATTACAAACCAAGGGACACAACATAGTCAACAAATCAAAACATACAGAAAAAAAAAACAGCATAACCATCAACAAAACAGTCAACATAGAGTACAAAACTCGAAACAAAGGCTTGGGACAAGGGTGACTCAAAAATTAACTAAAGGGAAGATGCAAGGACTAGGGAACTTCTGCTAGCGGGCTGGGAGTGGAAAGGCAAGCCAATTCAAACAAAAACCAAACTAGTCAAAGTTGCCATTGTCTTTTCACAAACAACTTGGCAACTCTCTAATACTTTTCCATCGTAGCGTTCACATTAAACATTTGATAAGAAAATATGTTCTTAATGAAATGACTATTTTCTTGAACCAAAAATGAAACTTAATGATTGCCCAACAGACAACTACACAAGAGAGAAAGCAAAAAAAGAAAAAAAAAATCAAGGTATTCCAAATTAAACATGTATCCTGAAAAGATCACCAGGAGAGGCTTGAGAAGAGCACCAAAAGAGGAGGCCTTTAATCAAGCAGACACTAAACGATCTGGCCAAAGAAGAAGATACATATATTTATTTCCAAGCAAGACTCCAAAAAAAACACCCAAAGATGCTAAAAACTACTTAACAAAACCTCTAGTTGCTGCAGTCGAACGCTGAATATAGAGAGAGCATGAAAATCCACAATCCTCCAAACCTCATAAATTTTGATCCAAAAACTTCTAAGGAAAGTGGAAATCTATCAACAGAAAGCCTAATGAGAGAAAATGAACCATGAAAGTCTGGATAAGAAAGAGGCTCACTAATGTAACTCCAAAATAATGTAGGAAGGAGAGCAAAAATCCTAGCTTAAAACGAAAAGATACTTTGACTGATAAAGATAAGACTTCAAACACAAGCATCTTTTGGGGTGATCACTTCAACTTGTAAAGAACCATAGAATGATCTTAACTAGAAACATAGAAGAAAGAATGGACTACAACTATACAAAATAGAACCTATAGGATAGTTACAAAAGGATCTAATATTCTCTTATTTCTAACTGGAGAGCTCATTTACAATTCACCTTTTGAGGTCGGAGTCCATTAAGCTCTTTTTAAAACAAGAAACAAAAATATTTATTGAAAGAATAAAAGAGACTAATGCTTTGAAGTACTAAAAGAACAATTAAGAAGAAATTCAAAAGGAATAAGTAACAATTCAAATAATGTAAGGCCTCCATGAAAAGAACCAAAAATAATAATCCAGACAAAACACCAAAATCAAAACCAAGAATGTTCAGCTTTGAGCAAACTAGACTAGAAAAGGGGACCGCCAAGGAACTGAAGAACAAAGATCTTGGAAAATGACAAAATGCTCAACCACGCTAAACACCAAACCACCAAAATAAAAGGCACTATAGCTTCCAAAAAAGACTTCAACTTTTAAACTTCGAACTTCAAAATGAAACTGCTGTGAAGCACAAATACTCCATGTGAGGAAAAGAATCCGTATCACATACGTATCTCATACCGATACTTCTATATACTTCTTAAATAGTGTTTCCAACGCGCAAGGTGCATCTTAAGGTGACAAGTCTCTTAGTCGTCTCAAGACGAGAGGGGACGAAAAGGCATCCCCGAGTGAAACAAGGCGCAATTAATAAAATAATAAAATTATCATTACCTAAAACTATTGTACGCAAAAGAAAAGGAGTATTTAATTTTCAAAACACAAAAATATTAACCTAAGGCATGTAACATTTAAGTAAACTTAGACTTACACCATCAGAAAAAACTTACATATTTGTGCCACAAGAGTGAGCCTATGACAATTAAAAAAGACATGCTTTAAATAATGCCAATTGTTTCTTAATAGACTTCTATTCTTCAACCCCAAAGATAAAAAAAAATTGATTAACAAGTGATACTACCAAGACATTGACTGGAAAGGAGAGATAATGCGTGCAGCATGTAAGATTAGTGTCATGCTTCGACATTATTGAAGGTGCATTTTCATAACTTCAGACTCTTCATCTTCTTCTTTTTCCTCTTAATTTCATAACATTAGACTTTACATCTTCTTACTCTTATTTTCATAAATTCAGACTTTTCGTCTTCTTTTTCCTCTTAATCTTTAGACTTTTCATCTTCTTTTTTTTCCTCCAATCTTTTGACTTTTCATCTTTTTCTAACTCTTATTTTCTTAAGTTCCAACTTTTCTTCTTCTTTTCCCTCTTAACCTTTCTCAACTCTTCTAATTTTTCTTCTTCGTTACTAATACTTTTCACTTTTCTTCTTTTCTTCTAAATCTCCTCCCTTGTATCTTCTTTCTTATTCTTCACCATTTTCTATCTTCCTAATCCTCCAAATCTTCTCTTCCTTTTATGATTTTTCTGCTCTCAAGTCCCAACTCCTTTATTTCTCAGTTACAAAAGATACTAAAAAGAACAAGAGCAGAAAAAAAACAATGACAGGGGCTTGCCTGCCTGTATGCTGAAATCGCAACATGGCGATAAAAGGTGCAACGTGGCGAGCGCCTGGTTGAAGGTGCTTTCCCTAGCTGCCTTCAAGGTGCAATGAGCGAAGGTCGCCTCGCCTCTCGCCTGAGGGGCGCGCTTGGGGTCGCCCTGAAAACAGTGTTCTCAGATACGTATTTGATGCACAATTTAGCATATCTGTTTTTGCGCTGAACACACAATTCAACGTTTCAATTTTTATGCTGACCTCTTTCTAAAGAAAAAAAAATAAGCAACTCATCTAATGTTTCCCAACTCAAAACTAAACAACCTATTTAAAATGTTCATTCCGTCGCCCAAAGGACAAATAAATAAAAGACCTTAGAATCATTTGATCGTCATCATCACATTTGAGCCACCAGCTTAAACTATTAGTGTTATATAAAATATAACGATTAGTGTTATATAATTAAATTTTCCTTCAACGACCAGCTTAAACTTTTGGGTGAATTGGTGGTTTAATATGGTATCGGAGCAAGTGGTCCGAGGAGGTCTTATGTTCAAGCCCCTGCATTGTCGTTTCCTTCCCAATTAAAAAATTAATTTCCACTTGTTGGGTCTTTTAAATATTTCAAGCTCACAAGTGAGAGACAGTGTTAATGATATATTTGCCTTCAACCACTAGCTTAAGTTTTTGGGTGAATTGGTGGTTTAATAATAGCCCTTTTGAATATCTTAAACAATTTAATGAAGAAGTTCTTTGTCTATCTTCATATTTTTCTCCCTCTTCTCTGATAAATTTATGTCTTTTTTCTATTGCATTTTATTTATTATTGTACTTCCATAATTTTTATGTTTTTCCTATTGTACTTCAATGTTTGTATTGTATTTCGTTCCATTGTCATTAATTTGACATTTTTTTTAAATTTTTCATGGATTTAGTGAGTTACATTTACCTATATCCTTGATTTTTTAAAGAAAAATAAACATATCAGTATCTTAGTATTTTAGAAATTGATGTATCGTCGTATCTTATTGTACTTGTATCTCGTATTTGTATCTATATATGTGTTTCATAGTCAAACCAAAAAAGATCACAAGCCCCAAAGCCTCGAAAGTACCAAAAGAACTACATATTGTGAGAGAAATATTACAGACTACTGAAACACAATTTGATCCTAATTGGTGAGCGATTGAGGCATGATTTCTTTCATCCGTAGTTCACCAACCTCAATCAAAGAACGAAAGTAGGGAACAATTGTAAGGTACCAAACTCTTGATGTCGTTGATTGCAAAACTGATGTAATAGAATTCGGATAATTTAGTAAATTCAAATTAATCTTGGTTAATCCTGAATTAATTACATTTTAGTTTCCTAATTAGTTTTTAGTTTCCTATTAGTTATCCTTTTAGGATCCTATCTTACATTTAATTCTCTATAAATAGAGGGTTCTTCCCTTGTAAAATAACTTTTGATTAATAATAAAAAGTTTGATTTGATTCTTTGAGAAAGTTCTCCTTTTATCTCTATAGGCTACATCAAAAACTTCAGCTGAATTTCTTCTATCATCAACCAACTAATGAATTTCAAATGCTTTTGAAAGAAGTCTTCAATAGGAAATTCATTGATATCTTTTTTTCTGGAAACAAGTCTATTAATATAATTGTTGAAAATAATTGTATTAAGGCTATTTGTGTAATCTTTATACGCTCGTTTATTTCCTTTTTTGTCAAAGGCCCATTATGGCCTATAAATGTTCCATCCCCTTGTATTCTTTTAATAATAAGAAAAACATACAAAAGAGTCATATCATGATTTTTTCTCCCTGAACTAGGGTTTTTCGCGTATACCCAGTATTATTCTTTCTTCTTTTTTAATTAATTTTATATGGTATTAGAGCCATGGATGGAAAAACCCTAGTCATCATGGAAGAAGAAGCACAAGAAGAAAACACAAATATAACAACCATCGCTGCTGCTGGACTGTTTGTCGGAATTGCCACCACCTTCGTTCAAGCTGTTGTCGACAAGTATCTTTGGCGTCGTTTCTATCAATGACCAGCCTAGTTCTGCCGACAACCAAACCCCATGCAAGCAGATTCCCTTTTTCGTTGACAACCAGCCCTTCTCTGGCGACCCACTTCTCACCGGCAGGCCTTCTGTTGATTACATATCCTTTGAAAGCTGTGATTCCGACTTATGCCCATCACAGTCATCACTCATTCATCCCAACTGAACCGACAAATTTCTCTAACCTGGCAACCGAGTATTATCCTGAAGTAAAGAGTAGTGAATGTTCTGCCCATCACAAGGGTATATTTATTTGTGGCACATCACCAGACACAATGGGTTAATTTGATAAAAGTGCTACTAGCAGAGATTTGGTTTGAACGAAACCAACGTATTTTCCATGATAAGAAAAGGGATTGGGTTGACATAGTAGAAGCTTCTAAAAGAAATGCAGCTGCCTGATGTTCTTCGAATGCTGAATTTAAAGATTATTCAATTCAGGACATCTGCCTCAACTGGACGGCCTTCATTTGAAGAAAATCAAGACTGTTATGTTCCAGATTGATATATCAGATTTTGCTTTTTGTAGTGTTGCTGGAATTATTTTGTATTCCTACATTTGTTTTAGATATTTTCAATTTCGCATCTGTCAACTGTTAGGAAGTGTTTATTGCTACTTATTGCTACTTTTGATCTTAGCATGACCTGAATATCTTTCATTTTTTCGAATATGATGAGGGTGCTATGGGGTTTAGTTAAGATGTTCGGGTGCACCTACTGATCCTCTCTATCTCTCTCTCCCTTTTCTAGGCTTCTCTATTATTCTCAATTCTCTTGTACTTTGAGTATTATTATTAATAAAGAAACTTGCCTCCTTTTCAAAAGGAAACATCAAGGGCCAGGATGGTGTTTCCCCGGCCATGATTCAACAACTAGCAAGCCTCCAAATGGATTTCCAGCAACAAATGGATGTTGAAGAATTTCAGTTTCACAAAGGAAATATACATTTGACCTATTGAAGGACACATGTATAACTGGATGTCATCCAGCCGATACCCCTACGGAGTTCAATGTAAAACTAGAAAGTTATATTGATAAAGAAAAGTATTAGGGGTTAGTGGGAAAATTGATTTGTTTATCCCATACTAGACCGATATTTCCTACGCAATTATATAGTAGTCAGTTTAAGCAGGCTTCGTATAAAGAACACATGGAAGCTATGAACCATATTATGAGATATCTGAAAACTACTTCAAGAAGAGGTTTGATGTTTAGGACGACAAGCAAAAGATGCATTGTGGCCTATACTGACTCAACTTCCATGTTTACTTCATGATACTGTACCGACTCAGCAAAAGATGCATTGAGGCCTATACTGGACAGGATCAGTGACTGACAGAAAGTTTACTTCGGGATACTGTACCTTTGTATGGGGCAACTTTGTAATTTGGAGGAGTAAGAAGCAAGGATTGTTGCTGGGAGTAGTGTTGAAGCTAAATACCGAGCTATAAGTTTAGGAATTTGTGAAGATATTTGGTTACAAAAGATCCTATCTGACCTTCATTAGGATGGTGAATTACCCATGAAGCTATTCTATGATAACAAAATCGCTATCAGCATAGCTAATAACCTCGTTCAACATGACAGAACTAAACATGTAGAGATTGACAGACACTTTGTTGAGGAGAAACTTGACAATGGTAGGATTTATATTCCATACATTCCATCAAATCAACAAATTACTGATGATCTGACTAAAGTGTTACTCAACCAGAATTTCAACTCATGCATTAGCAAGTTGGGTCTAATTATCATCTATGCCCCAACTTGAGAGGGAGTGTTGAAAATAATTGTACTAAGGGTATTTATGTAATCTCGCTTGTTTATTTCCTTTTCTGTCAAGGCCCATTATGGCCTATAAATATTTCATCCCTTGTGTTCTTTTGATAATAAGAAAAACATACAAAAGACTCATCGTGGTTTTTTCTCTCTAAACTAGGGTTTCCACGTATACACGTTATTCTTTCTTCTTCTTTACTTAATTTTTATAATATTGAATGAGATTGATGTGTAAGGTACAAAGAAAATAACAATTGAATCATTAAGTCCCCAAATCCAAGAACAAAAAACTTGGGATCAGTAGGTATAACCAGGCATCAAACTATGTTGACACTGCTATAGCACCTCATCGTCATCTTAATACAAAATATCCATCATTGTAGTGCAGGAAGCAAACCAAAGAGACAATACAAATTAACAAAAAACAACGAAACAACAGGCAACAAAACAACAAACCAACAGTCAAAAGAACATAACTTCTCAATCGAAGATATAAGAACAAAACAACAAACCTGCAAACTAAAGCATTTTCTATTGAGCCTCCTTTAATGAGTCCCATATTACGCATTTGCTCTACCTGAAATGAAGTAAATAACGCCCTTGTTTATGCAGTATGTATGCAATAAATTTTCTAAAGAAATACTCAGTATTAAAGACCCTTAAAGTATTTGAGACTAGGCAACTTGCTCCGGTGCATCTCAAAAGTTGAAAATATTGTTTCAATATTTAATGCGATACAGCAAGAATAGATAATCCTGACTTTCCTTTTTCTTCATTTCTTCTTTTCTTCTTTCTTTATTTTCCTATTCCTTTACCTCTCTTTTGGGGAGAGGTCAGTCCCTAAACTTTGAAATTTGTGTCTATTTGGTCACTAGACTATGAGGTTCCACCGTCAGCAACCTGCTTTGGCCCAGCTGGACACTTTGATACCAAATTGGTGTAGCTTGAAGACTGAAAAAGAGAACTCTCCAAGAATCTAACTCATAATCTTTATTAAAATGTAAGATGTTCCATACATGAAGGGGTGGACTCCCTATTTATAGGGAAATATTACACAAAAGGGGAGTAAAAGGAATTAACCAGGATTTACCCAAAGAGTAAACTAATTCTCCTTACATCTCCCTATATCGATTACCTAACAACATTTTCTTCGAACTTTTTTCAACATTTTCTCATTTTGAGCCAAATAAGGATTTCACACACTGGACTGAATTGTCCCAGTAGTCAATAAAATGTGTCTGAATAAGTTCCTTGTATATATTACATATCTCCGAACTCTAAATTTAAAATTGAATGCTGTTGAAGGAAAATTAAGGTTTTATGAATTATTAGTATTTTCCATTATTATTTTCCTTTTTGGTACTTTCCATTTATAAATTTTCCTTTAGTGATTTCTTCGAGGTCTATATATTCCCTGCGTAAAAGATCATAACGTACTCTAAACTATTATGTTTTGTTCAATAATATAGAAATTTCACAAATGGGAAAACATCCATAGATTTTTCAGAGAGATACTCGAGAATGATTTTTAGGCTTGCTCAAGAGAGTGAGTGCGACCAAATGGAAAAGACTGTAGATCCCATCAGCGTAGACTCAAATAAGACAATCCATCAGGTGATTGAAATTCAAATGGTTTGCAAACCATTGGCAGTGGTGGAATTGTCCGGCTTCGGCTCCTCTTCTTCTTTACTTCCATTCTTCTCCTTCAGTAAAGTGCATAAATTCTTAACCCACCCCCAAAAGAAAAATCCTTGTTCCACAAGCTTTTGTCTTAATTTAGTCACCAGGTTGGTCTTCGTATAACATTCTAAAGACCCACCCCCAAGTCCCCCCCCCCCCCCCCCACCACCCCAATAGTATACCGTAAATAGATGTGCCAACATGTCTGCTACAGCTTACAGGCCAACAATCATTTAGCTAATAACCACTTCTTGTATGATGAAATATCGACAGATTCACCAAACAAAATTATTCAATAACAAACTTACACCAACCTCCTCATAAATGCAAAAGGTTCTTGATGGGGCTATTTGCTCAGCATAGAACTTGTTGTCCAAAGGGGCAGTAAAAAACCACTGGCAGCCAATTTCAGGCACCTAGCACGTAAGAAAATATTCATAAATCACTCAATACCAATGGATAATAAGAGATTTAACCGATAGTATGAAAGTAATTGCCATATGCTAGTTCTACCTAACTTCTCATCGGTAAACCTGCGGCCAAAAACATTTGGCAAAAAGAAATAACAGTAATCCCAATCTCTGACTTACTTTTAATAAATGGAAATCCATTTTTAAGTAACACAAGACTTCGGACTAATTCAAAGAAGTATAGATGACGATTGGCATAGGCTCCTTCAGAAATTGGCAGTACAACTTCCATATGCAAAATAGTAATAATTTCTAAACTTCATCATTTTTTAATGATCTTTCTTAATCTCAGTGAGGCTCTTAGTGGTCATGTCAAAGAATCAAACATAGTGCAGAAATAAGTTTCCTGGAGAACGACTCTTGTCATATGATGCTAACAGAACAGAGAAATTGTCACATAAATAAATAAATAAAAAGGAGCCACATTTTCAAGTCACCTCGCATGCAGTAAATAACCATTCTTTAAAATATATTTGTACCTGAGGAAAGTTGATTCCGTAAGTTATACGAACTGCTGTGGCTGGAAAAGCAATAAGAAAACAGTCATTCCTCCACACATGGACAGGTTGATTTACATGTGGTGCCATTTTTTCACAGAAGTTGCCACACTGGTCTATAGCCAACTTAAGACCAATCTCCTCTATTGCATCCACCCATTTACCCGCAGATCCATCAAAAATTGGAACCTGAATATATATTTCAGCAACATTCTTCAACTAAGGGTATGACACAAAATTGATATTCAAGGTAAAAAAATAATAGCTCGAGTTTATTGTACATGAAGACTAACTTCCCACACAAAAATTAGAAAATTGGTATTTAAATTAGGGTGGAATGTGACCAGTTTTTAGATAACAAAACCAAGTACTAAACCATTCTTCAACTAAAGGTATGTCACAAAATTGATATTCAAGCTAAAAAAATAGTTCCTCAAGTTTATTATACATGGAGACTAACTTTCCACACAGAAACTAGAAAACTGGTATTTAAATTAGGGGGTTTGCAAAAATAGCAAAAAAAATTATGATAATAGGGCTACATTTTCTAAATTGCAAAAGTAGCAAATTTAAAATTGGATAGCCCTCTGATAGCCCTTGGATAACCGTCTGATATATCTAATTACTTATCATATTTGTCATATTTGCAATATGCAAAAAAGAGGTGCAATGGACTGCGTTTTTTGTAAAAATTTTTGTCATCTGATGCAATTTTCCTTTAAATTAGGGGGAAAACATGCCAACTTTTGGATAACAGACCAAGTACTAAACTATCAATCCAAAAGGAATGTACAAGAAACAACCAATGCCTAGGGATTAAAGCTTCCAAGGCTAGAAAATTAAGAAGTGTTCCACTTTCAAGCCAGCAAAATTAATCATATGAGAGAGAGAGAGCAACAAATACAAATCAACTAAATTATAATCTATAGGTGAAGGCCCAACGAATGGAGCCTAACCTACTTAAAACTTCCTTGGGAATAGTTCCATATAATCTTCCTGATCTTCCTAAGTCTAAGATACCAAATGAAAGAGGGGCGTTCCAAGAATTATATATTGTAACTGAGCTTCAGAAAATCAGCCTACAACCTCTTTGTTCACCAAAAGTCGTTCAAAAATCAGTCGCTCAAATGTTTCTCACCATACTTTGATTCAATTTAATAAAAGAACTTCTCAATATTCAAGAAGATGATTCTTCTTTTAATTAATTGGAATAGGGTACAAGACTAAGCTTAAATAGAGATTACAAGGAAAAACAAATTTGGAAGGAAAAAATATACAAGGAAACAATTACCAATTAAGAGCTAATTACAAATAAGGAAATAAAATATAAAAAAGACAGCTATCAATTATAATTTGACATCACTTCGGAGAGGATATTTTCCAAAGTGATGGGAACCGATCTCGTAATCAATCAAGTAAGATTGCTTTATTGATCATAGAACTCTAATACAGAAAGTAACACTCCTCTCCTTGTTTTTCTTTCTCTCAAGAATGAACGAAGGAATACTTTTCATAAAACTTCACTATCTATTCGTTCAGGCTAAGGCTAAGGTACTATTTAAGCTTTTCCTTCTAACTAACTTTTATAACAGACTCTATTAACAAACTTATCTATTTGCTGACTTTCTTTCCTCTTCCGCTGTATTGCTTAATGATAGGGGGTCTATCATTACACCCCTTCTCCAAATTCACCTTGTCCTCATAGTAAAACTCGGGGAATCGTCGTTGGATCTGCTCATAGTCTTCCCATGTTGCTTCATTCCTAGGTAGCCCTTTCCATTTGATGAAATGCATCCCATCCTGCAACTTTATTCTTTAGATAGCCATAGGCTTCTTCAGGGACTGCACGTCATTCGTAGTTCTCAGTCATGTAGGGCATTTCTACCGACTCTACTTGGCGTTCTCCCAACATCTTTTTGAGCTATGAAACATGGAATACAGGGTGGACGGATGCTGTCTCCGGTAGTTCCTGCTTATAGGCTACTGAACCAATTCTTTCCAGGATTTTATAGCGCCCAAAAAACTTAGGGGACAGTTTCTCATTCCTTCTTTTTCGCAATTAAACTTGCCTGTGGGGTCTTATTTTTAATAGGACCATATCTCCCACCACGTATTCTACTTCTCTTCGCTTTTGATCTGCACTGCTCTTCATCTTTTCTTGAGCGATACTCCTCTACTGTTGATTCTTGCCGAATTCTTAAGAACTAGCCGCATATGGATCCTTCTCTCATAGATCGAAATCGTACAAGTAGTCGTTCCTTTAAGTTTGACCAATTCGTGAATTTTTCCCGTTCTTCTTGCGCTCTGTACCAATTCAGTGTCGGCCCTTCAAAACTGATCGTCGCAACAATCTTCTTCTCGAAATCTGTCAATTTGTGAATTTGAAAATATCTATCCGCCCGAAAAAGCCACGCATCTGGGTTGTTGCCATTGAAGATCGGCATTTCTATTTTTTTGAATTTATTCAGATCGCTACTCTTCTCTTTGTCTTCCTTTTCGCTAAATTTTGGTTCATCGATCAGTTCTGCTACCTTTGTTTTCATTTTACTAGTTGATCCTTCTGATTCTTGAGTCGACAATTGCTCCTTCGTCATGCCTTCAATGTATTTCAGAATTAGTTGTTGTTGCTGATTCTTCTCATTCTGCAGATCGACCTTATCCATATGTTTTGTGATCTTTGCTTTGAGTTTCGACAATCGTTGCAACTCTATTTTGATGTTCATAATTTCTTGTTCAACAGCTTCAAATCTCTCCTTGACCTTCCTTGCAATTTTCCGCTGCTTGCCCAGGATGAACAGTCTCTGATACCAATATGATGGGACCCGATCTTGTAATCAATCAAGTAAGATTGCTTTATTGATCATAGAACTCTAATGCAGAAACTAACTTCCCTCTCCTTGTTATTCTATCTCTCAAGAATGAACAAAGGAATACTTTTCATAAAATTTCACTATCTATTCCTTCAGGCTAAGGTACTATTTAAGCTTTTTCCTCTAACTAACTTTTATAACAGACTCTGTTAACAAACTTATCTATTTGCTGACTTTCTTTCCTCTTCTGCTGTATTGCTTAATGATAGGGGTCTATCATACCAATTAAGAGCTAATTACAAATAAGGAAATAAAATACAAAAAAGACAGCTATCAATGATAATTTGACATTACTTTGGAGAGGATATTTACCATTCATATCTGGTGAATGAATGTTTTCCATTCCCCATTTTGATAAGTAAATGCTCAAAAAATTTGTTGCTCAATCCTTAGGAGAGGATATCTGATATTTGATTATTTGTCGACACAAAAGGAGTACAAATCAAACCACTGTCCAGCTTCTCTTTTATAAAGTGTCTATCCATTTCTATGTGCTTGGTACTATCATGTTGAATTGGATTTATGAGCGATACTATTAACAGACTTGTTATCACCATAAATTTCATAGTTCCTTCCCATGGAAAACTTAAGCCTTCCAGGATAACTTTTATTCGGGAGTAATTCACAAATGCCCAAGGCCATTGCTCGAATTTCTGCTACTAAACTTGATCTCACAACTACATTTTGCTTTTTACTCCATGTAACCAAATTCCCACCCAGGAAAGTACAATAGCCAGAAGTCGATTTTCTATCATCAATTGAACTTGCATAATCCACGTTTGTATAAACTACTAAATTGAGTTTCTCGTCTTTCTTAAATAATACTCTCCCAACGGAGTTCTTCAAATAATGAGGTATCTGAGACACTGCTTCAAGGTGAACTTCCTTTGGATTATGCATGAATTGACTTACCACTCCAATAGCATAAGCAATATATGGTCTTGTTGAGAGAGATATATTAGTTTGTCAACTAACCTTTGGTATGTTTCCTTATTTACTGGAAGACTCTCTTCGGCTGCACATAATCTATGATTTTCATCAATTGTGTTCCCATTGGTTTGCTACTAAACCTTCCTGTTTCAAAAAGTAAGTCAATTATGTATTTCAATTGTGATAAGAAAATGCCCTGTTTAGAATAGGCAACTTCGATTCTAAGGAAATATTTCAACTTTCCAAGTTCTTCCACTAATTGGGTTTCCATATTGGTGGTAAAAATTCTGACAAGGAAGCCCGGTTTTTGATTGAAGAGAAGCTTAAAAGGAAGGAGGAGAAGTGGAGAGGTGCCTCCCTTTCCAAAGGTGGCAGACATATGCTTGCTCAATCTGTCCTTAATACCATCCCCTGCTACTTTTCTCTCTCTCTTTTTTCTTGAGATGGAGATAAGCCTTTTTATTAATCTTTAATAAATGAGACTAAAGCTCAAAGTACAAGAATGTTATATTAGGAGCAAGAGAAAAGAGAATAATTCAGTCAACAACTACAACAAAAGCTAAACTTAGGCAACAAAGGAGATGACAAGCTAAAAAACGAATTCTAAACAGAAAATAATCAAGCTAAACAGAAGCTAAACAGAACCACAGTAGAAATCTAAATACAAAGCATAACGAAAAATCTCTCTCATAAGGAATCCATTGGAATCTAAAAACATGCAAGAAGATGCAACCGGCTGCCTTGTAACTGTCTTGCCATAGTAATCCAAAATCCAGAGGAAGCTTGAAAAAGTCTTTCGAAACATCAGCGTCAGCATAGAGGCTGCACTTGCCACCCACAAAGAGAAATTCAAGAAAGACTGAATTTGTGTTAGACCTCCAATTGTGTTGCAATATAGTAGAAGAAAGAAGAAAGATAGTGCACTGTGTTATTGAGGGTGAGGGTGATCAGTTAGTGAAGGAGAAAGAGAAAGTTAGTGAGGGGAAGTTACAGTTAGTTAGATGATAGGAGCAATTAAATAGAAGGGGAGTGGGAAAGAGAGAGGTGATCAGTTTGTGGGTAGTTTCTCTGAACTCTTCCTTGAGAGAGAAGATAGGCAGAGAGGGTAATGTTAGTTTTTTACTTTCGTGTTCTTAGTTTTCTGTATGTTTTAATTCAGAATTGTTTGTTCAACAATTCTACTTTATAATCTTTGAAGTATTTACAATCAAAATTAGAACACAACTACTTGGTGTTCTATCAAGTTGGTCCAACATCCGGGAGAAATACATTTAAAGGCCGAAGAATCAAATTAGATTAAGTCCACAATCAGCAACTATTGACTTTAAATGATCTGGTATTTCACAAGATTGAAACAGGGCATTGAGATCTGTTTCTAAAGGCTCAAAATGTTTGTCTCTCAAGCACAGTTGACCTACCTAAATGCTCCACTTCCACAATACCGACGCTGAAAGGAGAGTCGAAAGAAGACTCGCCCTTCTTGCTGGAGTGATTGAGAGGAGTTTTGCTCGAAGAGCCCCTAAAAAATTTAACCTTCGAGTTAGGCATAGATAACTAAGAGTACTTAAACTGGGTAGAGTGAGGATGATGAGAAATTGACTTAGAAAGAGGAGTGGGGCTTGAATTTAGGTGCAACTAACTACCAATAAATCTAAATTAGCCTCTAAGGCTGCTGGAATGAATTGATAGATTGAAAATGAGCACATTTTCCATCTAAAAAATCAAGTACTTGAGCTCCCTGTTCCAAAGCTTCAAGCCCGATTTGGCCCCCTTTAAAACTAGGTAAAGCACAGCTTCGAAGAAGCAGAATTTGATTCGTCTCGACAGAGTGATGACTCGTCAACAGCTCCATTCATGGTCAAGCTCCTTTGATCCTTCTTCCAATCCGAAAGATGTACTTAAGAGAGAGTTCTGCCACGTCTATAACCTCCTCCACAGTCGGGGTTGGAACGTCGCTTAGCTCATCCTCTCCTTCCCACATCTTTCAACAATAGAAAGCCTTTCAACAAGCTTAGAAAGAGCAACTTCCCTTCCTCGCATTCCTAGAGCAAGAAATTCGAGGGGAAACTGGCTCCCGCAGCGTGGTTCCCTTTGTACGTTGTGTACACTTTTCGATGTGAGATTTAACATAGAATGAACAAAAGGACATGCTAAGAAGAACTTTTAGTTGAAGAAGTGGAAAGTTCATTCCCAGTCGACCTTTTTTATGCTAAAGGCAAGATGCCCTTCTGAAGGACTCTAATTTAATAGGATGGGCTTTTTTCTTCGACTTGGCATTTGTGTACCGACTAGGCAAAGGAAGGACGAAAGGGAGGGCTCACAAGTAAAGGATCTAGGGTTTCTTGGTACATGAAGGAACTTTTTAGATTGATCTTGGATATTCCATCCCCTCCGAGAAGAATGAATCTTCAATGACTCCATCTTTCAAAGCCTGGTTTACTCTCTACAAGTCAAATGGGTTTGAAAAATCCTCCATTGATAGACGACCCTCGGTTAATGGAAAAGGCTCCACTGTTTCAAAATCACCAAAGTGTAAGATTCCCTCGATTGAAATCTGTTATTTCTATTTTCACCGTGTGAAACCACATTGGTTTTTTTTTACTTGAATCTTTGGTTCGAAAACATTTAGTAGATTGAGCTTCAGTAGCGATATTTTCTAGACCTCCAAAATGATCTCCTACGACCTTGAACTCTATTGCTCCCGTAATCAAGAGGGAGTTTTATTTTAATCCATCCTCCGTAACCTCCAATAACTTATGGTCTGCTATATTTACTTTGACTCCTTTTCTCAAACTTTAGATGAAAAGAACCTACTTGTCATTACTTTTCTTTTCCAACAAACTCCTCTAGAGAACCTTCTGCCAATTTAATCAAAGCATTCTCTGCAAACAATGGATTAAATAATTTTTTTATTGAAAAAGATCCTCCAAGTTTTTTCTAATTTCCTTACCGTCATCAAACGAAAATAATCCATAGATTATTGAAGTAGAACTTCTGGATCTTTTATCACCCAATGTTGAGTTACACTCTGAATTTCTAAGGTCAGAGCAGAGGAAGAACTGCTCTATTTTACCAACTCCTAAATAGAGGATCCATTAAGCTCCACCATTTCAACATAATTTGCCCTTAGTGACTTAGAAGGAAGCTGCGAGGAGGTCTGGAGATGCTTTTTGTACAAATTCAAATAATTGTGCTTCATCAAGAAACTTTCCAACATTTTGTGAAAGGATTTCCAACCTTGTCAAGAGACACCCAACCAAATATGGATGAAGCATTTTCTTTGTTCCTCTTCTAAGCTACACACCTTATAACCCAACCAACTTTTGACATAAATTTTAAGAGCCTTGTACTTCCAAACACATCACAATCATTTCGAAGAAGAAAACCATTCTTAGGGCCATGCAAGAATTTTGAAATCTCCTTCTACAGCCGTCTAAGTTGAGTGTCTGATAACACCAAGATCTTCAAAGCTTCCACATCTTCAATATGGAAGTATTCTTTGTCGAACCAAATACAGTAAAGGGTGTTCACTACTTTGCAGCTTTCTACCTCCATTTTCTCCAAAAACCAAATTGCCACTTAAGAGGGATGGACGAGAAGAACAGGCTCTAGGGAGCTCACTGGAGAAGAAGGAGAGAACGTCGGAAGAGGAAAAACGGGTTGGAGTGTGGTTAAGGACAAAAGGAAGGAAGGGTGGGAAAGGAGAGAGAAGAGAGAAGAGAGAAGAGAGAAAATTTCCATTTCACCAGAAACAAGACAAGTAGTTCTAGAATGTTACAATAATGCTACCTTTTCTCTCTTCTTCAAGCTCTGAGCTATATATGATCAACCAATTGGAAAAGATCATAAGAGACTTTCTAGAATAGGGGTGCGCACAAGCCAATCTCCAACCATGTTAACTGAAGCTTGACTTCTTCCCCCATCTCGCTTGGTGGCCTTTGGCATTGGCTCTCTTCGTCAAAAGAACATTGCTCTCTTGATGAAGTGGCTTCGGAGGTATACTCAAGAGGAGAACAAGCTTTGGAGACTTATTACTAAAGCTATTTATGGGGTTGACAACTTTGGTTGGTTCTCTAAACAACCTAAGGAAAGAAGTCGAGAATATGGGTCACAGCCCACTATCATCAAGTTTGGAGATCAGTTTATTCTTCATACGGAGTATGTTGTCGGCAACGAGATGAGGTTAAAATTTTGGAAGGACAAATGGTGTGATTCTCAACCCCTGGCCTCAAGATTCCCTAGAATTTATGCTTTATCATCCAATAAGGTCATGATTGCTGACTGTTGGTGTACTGCCAACCAATCCTAGAATCTGGGGCTTAGAAGACGAGTTTTTGATAGAGAGCTGGGAGACATGGTGACTATCCCTAAGGTCTTGAACTCTTGAAGCCCTTTTGACATCCCAACCGTATTTAATGGAAGAATGATGCCACATAGAGCTTTATGATGAAGTCGGTTTTTCTGACTATTGCTAGAAGATCCTCTAGGCCTACCTTTCCTTTGGTTAGTATTGTGTGAAAATCCAAAATCCCTAAAAAGGTGAAATTCTTCCAATGGTCCCTTGCCTATAGGAGTCTAAACACGCATGACAAGCTCCAAAGGAAGCTTCAAAAGATGGCTTGTTCCCCCCTATATTTCCTGTTTACGTGGGAATGGTGATGATTCTCTAGATTACCTCTTTTTGCATTGCGATTTTGCTAAGAAAGTCTTAAACCGCCAATTCAACCCAAAAGCTTAAGTTAGTAAACGAACGTAAATTTAGTATAATATCTAACACTCCCCCTTACTTGTGGGCTTGAAATATGAAGAAAGGTCTAACAAGTGTAAATCAATATTAAATGGGGAGGAAAGAAAAACGTAGGGGCTCAAACCTGGGACAACCTACAGCAACCTACTCTCCTACCATCTTAAATCGCCAATTCAACCTAAAAGCTTAAACTAGTGAGTGAAGGTAAATTTAATATAATATCTAATAGAAAGGTTGGTCTCTTCTATTCAATATCTTCAAGATGACTGGTTGCCTTCCTAATAAAGTTGATGGTTGAATGATAGAAGGATCAGTTTGTCAAGGCCATGGTGGTAGAGACAAAATTTTATGGAAATGTGCCACCCGCTCCTTACTTTGGTGCTTATGGAATGAAAGAAATAGCATAATCGTTTACGATAAGAGTGCATCCTTTAATTTTTTTGGACAGTTGTTCTTCATGCAGCCTCTTGGTGGTGTACAAATTAAACCAAATTTCTTTTGTAATTATGGTCTTTCCATGATTTTTAACAATTGGAAGGCTCTTATTCATTAGCTTTTTTTTTTTTTTTGGGGGGGGGGGGGGGGGGGGTCTCAGCCCGGCCTTTAAGTTGTTTCTGTTTCTTTACATCCTTGTTCCCTAAATAAAAATTAAAAAAAAATAACTTTCCAAGTTCTTTAACTTCAAATTCACTAAGCAAACATTTTCTTAGCTGATCTCCTTCGTCACTATCATTTCTTGTGACAATAATATCATCAACATAAACAATTAGTGTCATAACTTACCCCACAACCAAATGTTTTATAAACAATGTATGATCTCATTGACTTTTGTAGCCCATCATCCTCATCCTCATGACTCAGGGAAATCTACCAAACCACCAAGCTCTAGGAGATTGTTTTAATCCATACAACGTCTTTTAATTTTACAAACCATATTTCCTGTTTGCTCATATCCAGGTGGAATCTCCATCTAAGCAGAGAAGCATTTTTTACATCATATTGTAACATGTCCCATCCACGATTTACTGCAACATACCACGTTCATCTTAGCAACAAATGCAAATGTTTCAAGGTAATCAACCCCGTAGGTTTGAGTATATCCCTTAGCGACCAACCGTTCTTTGTACCTTTTAGTGTTCCGTCTCCTTATACTTCACAATATATACCCATCGACAACCTACTGCTTTCTTGTCTATAGTCATTGTGACTAACTCCCATGTTTTTTTTTTCAAGGGTTCCATTTCATGATTCATTGCTTGTCTCCCTTCTTCATGTTGCACTGCTTCTGCATACGTCTTTGGAGTATTTAGATGAGTAAGACTAACCACAAAACTTCTATACTTACTTGAGAGTTTGTCATAGGATGCAAAGTGTGACAAAGGATATTGAGTACAATTTTGCCTTTCCTTCCTCAAAGGAATATGCAAATCCATATTTAACTCATCATTCATAGGTAGTATGATGTTAGATTCATCACTTACTGTTTTCTCATTAATTTCAATTCCAAAGGTATGTTCAGATTCTTGGACTTAGTTTGGTCATCGTTCCTTGAATAAACTGTAATGGGAGGGTTGGATGGCTCTGATGAGATGTTAATGGGAGTTAAAGGTGAAGATGGGTCGGAGGCAATGCCAATAGGTTTCAATAAAGTTGATGGCAAGAAAAGATGAAGGACGTGAGGTTTGGAATGGACAAATCCTTATCTTCCAATAGTATTTCCTCCTCTTGAAGATAAAAGTGAAGCAAAGAAGCTAGTATCTTCATAAAAAGGTAACATCGCCTATGACAAAGTTCCTTTTAGAAGGTGGATAAATATCCCTAGATCTTCTCAATGTTTGATGCATGGGATAAAGAACTTGTGGCCTAGATCTTCGAAAGAAAAGTGCACAAGTCATAAAAGAATATGGCCTATTTTCCTTTTAGCCACTTCATTCTGTTGTGGGGTTTCTACACAAGAAGATTCATGGATGACTCCTTGTTTCTGAAAGAAAAAAGTTAAGGTTTTATTGAAGTAATCTCAAGCACTGTCAAAACAAAATCATTTGGGTTGGACTCCAAATTGATTTTTTATCACATGGAAAAAGGTTTGAATGACAGAACTAACATCAGACTTTTGTTTCAAAAGATAAACCCATGAAACTCAAGTACAATCATCAATGAAAACAATAAACCAACGAAATTTAGAAACTTTTGTAACAATAGAAGGGCCCTAAACATCACTATAATTAAGAGAGGAAAGCAAGGATAATCTTTTGGTATTGCCATGAAAAGGTACACACTTGTGTTTAGCAAACTCACAAATATCACATTGAATCGACTCAAAATTGAGCTTTTGGAACAAATTAGGAAACAAAATTTAAATGATGGATGTCCTTGTCAGTAATGGATAACCAAAGTAGATTTGAAGAAAGTTGAGTTTGTGAGGTGAAGGAAACTTGAGCATCTTTCCTAACACTATTTGACCAGGGTCTTCAAGGTTAAGTCCATTTTTTTTCTTTAGCAAGTCCAATCATCTTCCCATTGCTTTGGTCCAAACCTACAAGAAGAATGAGAAAAAATTACTTTGCATCCCAAGTCTTTGATCAAATTCTTTACTGATATTACGTCAACAGTCAAACGTGGTATATGAAGCACATTCTTTAAAGTAATGTTTGAAAACAATTTGATGTCTCCTTGTCCAGCCACCGTTACTAAGGTTCCATCTGTTTTAGATATTTTCTTATTGCTTGAGCAGGGACTATAGGTTATAAATTTAGGACTACTATGTGTCATATGGTCAGTTACACCAGAGTCAATAATCCAAGCAGAGAGTTTAGCTTGAGAAGATTGACTAGGAGTCTTTTGCAAGGTTTCTAGGAGACTCCTTAACTTTTCAATCTCATTGGAGTTCAACTCTCCTCTTTCAAATGGCTCATCAATCCTTTCACTTTTCTGAGTTGTTGAAATATGAGCTAGTCCAGACTCTTTATTTATGTAACCTTCATTTGGCCCAAATTTTGGATTTAAATTTTGATAATTGGTAGGCTTGCCATGCAACTTCCAACATTTATCCTTGGTATGCCCCGGTTTTTGGCAATAAGAGCAAACCACTTGGTTCTTATTTCCTGATTTCCCTCCTTCCCAATTGTTAGATTCAACATGGGTGGCTTGATCATTCCTTTTGATACCTCCTACTTCATGGCTTTATTCCAGCATAATTCTGCAACGAGATTCTTCATTTCTGACTATGCCAGTAGTCTCATTGAGAGAGGAAAGATCTTTACTCAAAACTTGTATTCGAACAGCATCCATTCAACATTAAGACCTGCAAGAAACATGTAAATTCCATCTTTTTCAATCAATTTTTTAAAAAATATTCGGTATATTTTGTTTCAACACATTGGAAATGATCCAATTCTTGCCACGAGCTTTGAAGCATGGTTGAATATTTTGTCACTGTCCGACTCCCTTGTTTTGTTCCTAAAATACGAGTCTTGACGTCATATATTTGTGCAGCATCCTTCACTTTTGAATAAGTTTCCTTCATTCTTTCCCATATAGCTTTGGCAGTTGAAAGAAACATGCATGTATCACTAGTTGTAGGTGTCATCGAATTTCACAACCATGACATAATCATTGAGTTCTTTATCCCATGCATCAAACTTTGGGTCGCCCAATTTGGGTCCAGTCCCAGTTATATGATCCAACTTTTCTTTGCCTTTTAGAAAAGTACGAACAAGTTGAGACCATTTGAGATAATTTTTTCCATCCAACTGATAACTAGGATGAATATTTTGAATATCTCCCATGGCTGTACTTTTATTGGTTTCCTCCAGCAGAGCTTCTTTGGTGACTTTGGTAGAGTCTGACATAATGTTGGTTTGACGGCTAGGTCATAATGCAAAGAAAAAAAGGTGACAAAGAAAGAAATACCCCCCGAATGGGATGTGCAACACAAGTGAAAAAGAAGTTGAAGCCTCCAATAAAAAAATGGGCACTGTGTTCAATGGGTGTGAAGAAAATGTTCGCAGATGAGGAGTAGACCTGATTGACAATGAAGGCCAACTAGAAAAAGGAAAAAAAAAAAAGCCTCAAGGCTCTTATACCATCTCAATATTCAAGAAGATCATTTTTTCCAAAGCCCATACAATGGCATAACAGACCTGAGCTTAGTCATTAATAAAAGAACTATAGCCTTAACAATGTCTTTTTCAAGATGGAATCTACATACCTATTTTTAGTAATAGAAAATTTGCATTGGTGAATGAAATAAAGAGAATCTATATACTCATTTAGTGAGCAAAGAGAGGATCCTTTGCCTAGTATTGCTGACACCAGACCCCATTCAATAGGTAGTTGGACTTTTGGACCAATTAACTAAATGGTCGCCTCATTTCAATTTCTCCCCATTCCTAATAAAGCTATTGTAGAGTTTCTGGAAGTTCACCACCTCATTATCCCTTAGTTGTTACCTGTTATCATGGAGAAGCTTAGGAGAGATTTCCTGGAGAAGTATGGAGGGTGGGGCTTCCCGCTTAATCAAGTGGGAAATGGTGTTTAGACCAATTAGCCTCATTATCCCGCTTAATCAGTTTGCCAATGTGATTTGGGATTTTTTTTTTTTTCGTTCTTTCTTTTTTGAAATTTTGACGCTCAATTGGCTCAAAACCAAACTGTTGGTTTATAATGGAGAACGTACTTTTCCACCCTCCCCTCGGTTATGGCCACCCATACAGGGGTCTTAACTAGAGAGAGAGGAGAATTTTAAATGATGTTGAGAGGTCGTAGAAAGTGCCCTTCTTATATGGTTAATTGGTTTTCGGAGGCACCTTTTGGTGGGCTGCTTTTGCTTACCCCTTCTTCAGTATTTCACTTTTCTTGGTGAAAGCTGGTTCTTTAAATATTCGTAACATAAGTACGTACAAATATATATAACCAAATGATAATAGAACTGAACAGGTTATCGTGTTTCCGGCATTCAGGGAAATCAATCAATATGGGACAAGCTAGATTTTCGCAAATACGATGATAAAATGAACTCACTGCCCTGGTCACACGTACCTCGACTTCACTGTCTTTGGCATCTTCATTCGTTATCTCGATCCTACAATTGTCAACCCCCATGGCCTCCATGGCAGAAAGCAAATGCTCAACAGTTCGAATTTTAAACCCATCCTTAGAAAGCGTGGTGCAAAGAGGCGAGTCTTCGGCATAATCGATCGATGCAGGAATGAAGTTGGATTTGAAATCAAAATACCTCCCTCTGCCAGCAAACTCGGGACATAACTTCACTTTCGAAACCTTCCCAGAATGCAGAGATATCCCACTCAGCTCCAGACATCCCGCCAAGGTTTGCTGAAGCCTACCCGTCTAAACAACAAAAAGAAGCAAAGCAGCAACCAAGAATGATCACACACAGTGAGTATGAAAACTACCTTCCATTCAATTGTTTTCAGTAGTTTTTTTGTTGTCAGAGAAGCGCCATTTCTATGGCGAGAGAGAAAGAGAGAGAGAGTACCGGAGACCAAGATATTGACCTTGAGGATTTGAGGGCGTGGAAGGCAGTAGGAATGATCATTGACCAGTGGCGACGGTAACGGCCAAACAGGAAGGGGAAATGGGAAGAACGGCCGAGAAAGGTGTGTGGTAGGTAGGGAAGTTCCCACGTTAATGTTACGTCCCCTTTGAAATCAAATGGAAAATACAGAATAGGGTCCCTTTATTTTAAAACATTCTGTGTCGATGTTTTTAGATACGACGGTTGTTTGGGAGAATCAAATGGACAAGGAGAAGAGAAGATTATGAAAATGAAATGATTATAAATCCTTGATTGCTATGGTATGTTTATATTGTTTGAGGAAAGAAACAAGCAACAAAATTACGCGAGATTATATAAACTTTGTTTAGGGCAAAGAATAAGTGGAAAGGAATATGACATTATTATTATTTTTTAAATTAATACAAATGTATTTTTAAAAAAATTCATATTGTAAATTCAATATACAAATATTTGTATCTTATTTACCAAAATTTGAATTTTTTTTATTGAAAAACATATTTCATTAGATTTCGTAAATACGATGTCAATTTTCAATATTTTGTACGCAAATTTTTTGTGCCAAAAAATTAATTGATGTGTTACATGCGAAAGAAATTACATGTAAAATTGATATTGTAAGTGCAATATCAGAAATTTTTGGCTCGTTAACCATCGATTTATAAAATTTTTATTATTTTTTTAATTCATACAAATGTATTTTTTTTTTAATTCTTATTGTAAATCAAATACACAAGTATTTATATTTTATTTATCAACATTTGAAATGTTTATTGAAAACATTTTTCATTAGCTTTTGTAAATACGGTGTTACTTTTGAACATTTTATATGCAAGTTTTCCGTGCCAAAAAATTAATTGATGCGCTACGTGCGAGAGAAATTACATGTATTTTCTTTAAATTGATGTTGTAGTGCAATATCGGAAAATTGCGTATTGTTAACAATTGATTTAAATAAATTTATTATTTCTTTTTTTTTAATTCGTACAAATGTATTTTTTAAAATTCGTATTGTAAATCTAATATACAAATATTCATATTTTATTTACCGAAATCTGGAATTTTTATTGAAAAACATATTTTATTGGCTTTTGTAAATACGATGTTAATTTTGAACGTTTGTACTCAAGCTTTCCATGCCAAAAAATTAATTGATGCGTTACGTGTGCAAAAAATTACATGTATTTTTTTAAAATTGATGTTGTAAGTATAATATCGAAAAATTACGTATCGTTAACAATCGATTTAAAAAATGACGACCAACATAATAGTATTGAAACGAAATGAGATATGATAAACAAATGTTTTTTTTTTTCGAATGTAGTTAAAGGACGAACATGATATCGTACAACTCTATTTTGAAATATAATATTAAAATAATAACAATATTAATAATAACAATTATAATATTAATAAATTTCTTAATTTAAAATAATAATAATAATGATATCACACCTTTTAAGAAGAAAGAGAATGAATAAGAAGGAATAAGAGAGGATTCAGAGGAAGAAAGAATAAGGGGCTTAACTATATTCATTTCCCTCCCCTTATTTTTTGTCCAAAACATGGAAAAGACTAGTCCTTTTCTTTCCTTCTCCCAAACGCTGCCTTAATGATTCGTTTGGAATAGGTGTTTGGTTTGAGTTTTTCATTTCTTTCTTTCCTTTTCCTTTTCTTTGTTGGATTGTACCCTATCATACGAGAGAATAATTAGAGGTGTCACACTAAGTTAACCTGAATAAGGAGGTAGTAAAATTATTGGTTCCCCTAAAGAGTCGATTGGTTATTTTAACTCATCAAACTCAACTCAACGTTGGTGCCAAAGGCACTTTTTCAAATTTTTTTAGTAATTTAAATTTATAATAGATTTCAAATGAATTTCATTGTTTGTTATGATAGAAAATAGAATAATTTTAGAATCCAAAATTATTTCGAATCTTATTTTTACTTAAAACTTTTTGGCTAAAATGGTCGGATTTCGTAGGACCTCAAAATAAATTACATAATTGATCTCATCATTTTTATAATTTTCAATTAACACATTTGTAAATAAAATTCTATATTAGTATATCCTTAAGTTTCATTTCATTTTCATTTATCATCCAAATATAAAATTTTAAATACATTTATTTCAAATCTTTCTTGTTTCAACAAAAAATAATTTAAAATTATTTCTGAGATTTCAAATCATAAGATTTAAAATCTATTTCTTTAACTTCATAAGATCCAGAGGAAAGATATCTCCATTAAACGTGTGTATCCATTTGAATTCTGTTTCTAAATTTTGTTTTGGATTATGTGATCTAAATCGTGTAAATTCTAAAAAAATATTTTTATGTTTCTGTTGTATTCAAATTTGAATTTTAAAGTATAAGAAGCAAAATTATATTAAATAAAGTTAAAACCATATAGAAATATAGTATATGTCAGGTTATAAACTCAATTTAAATTTAAAATATTTTTTATATAATCTATTATAAATTAAGTTAAATTTCAAATTCGGTTCTTATAGTTTGGAAAAAGTTAGAGTTGAAATTTATGTCATAAACTTGTAGTTTGTATTTAAATTATATTTTATTCAATAAAGTGTTTATTGAGGACTTATTAGTGAAAATTGAATAATATATTTTTTTAATCCAATAAATTGATGTCCAAGGTTACCGAGTGTAGACTTGAACTTTGTGTAGAGATATAAACGTGAATCAAGTTCAAGTATATAGCCTAAACAGTCTATAATGTATGAATAAGTTAGGCGTCATATTTTGGGAACACTACAGATGCAGTCCGTTATGTAGTTAGTACAAACGATGTGATCCTAAATTGTTCATGTAGGCACATGGAAGTGAGGGCATCCTATGTAAATAATTTACATAAGATTGGAACCATGAAATAGTCACTTTTAAGTTATAACACCATTGACTTTATAAAAATGACTTTTTTATTATTGACGACCTAGGTAACTTAATCTTAATCCTAAGCTAACTATGACTTTTTTTATTATTACCCTTAGATCTACATAAAGTTAGGGCAGCTCAACAGCGCTGGCTTAATAAGCCTCCCATTTTAGGGGTAAGACTGGTGGATAGCTAGGGATATAAGGTGCAAGACGAAATTCACTTCTACTCGCTTTAGGATTAGTAGATAGGTTGTTTTCTTATGGACTGAATCCAAGTCTTGAACAAAGGGTCTTACCCACTCATTGGCTCAGAAGAGATTCGGTTTATAGGTTGGACCTAAAACCAATTATTCAATAATGGATCAGTGCACGTGTATCCAATATAGTGAATTTTCTAGGAATTTGCCTAAAATTCCAAAGAAGGCGGTTCTGACCCTTACATTCACATAGGTAAGTCTATCAAGAATACTCTTAATAGCTAGGTATTCCACTTGACATCAAGTATAGATCTCATTAAGAATGTTATTAAACCTTTTCATACGCTTCAGGATATCATGTTGTGACCCTAGGTCTCCCTACATTCAAGTAGGCGAGTCTATCAAGAATACTCTTATAGCTAGGTATTTCACTTGACATCAAGTATAGATCTCATTAAGAACCTTTTCATATGCTTCAAGATATAATGTTATGACCCTATGTCATAAGAAGGAACTTTATGTATCATTTTGCATTATTCATTCCATATCATTTGTGATCAATTATTACCTTTTGAACCTATTTCTTGGGATCTTCAGTTTACAAGTTGGGTTTTCCTCACATGTGATTCATTTTTCTATACGCATGAGTCTTTTTAAGGTTTTAAAAACCTTTTATCTAGCCAATCCTTTCATCAAAGGATCTACCAGGTTCTCATTAGTATGTATATGATCCACTCTAACAGCACCAATAGTGAGAAATTTTCTAACGGTACTATGCTTATGACGAATTTTTCTTCTCTTTCTTTTATAATAAAGGTTCTGAACTTTCACGATAGTTGCAGTACTATCTCAATGGATCAAGATAGATGGTATCAATTTTTTCCATAAGGGAATCTCTGATAGCAGACATCTAAGTCATCCTGCTTCTTTACTAGCAGTTGTTAGTGCTATCATCTCTAACTAGGCCAAAATTGTATGTTTCTTGGATTCCCAAGAAACAACTCCTCCTGCTATATTGAAGATATAACTATTGGTAGCCTTTAAGTCATTTGAGAGGGAGTTCTAGTCAGCATCGTTGTAGCGTTCAAGAACAGCAAGGAACTTTTGATAATGTAATCCTAAGTTCTAGGTTTTCTTTAAGTACCTCATAACCCTTTCTATAACATTCCAATGCTCTATACTAGGTTTGCTTGTAAACCTACAGAGTAGTCCTATCGCATAAGTTATGTCGGGTCTAGTACAGTCAACAACATATCAGAACTGCCTATTATGCTCACATACTTCGATTGGTTAACATCGTCACCAATGTTCTTGAACAACTTTACACTTGGGGTCGTAAGGATTACAAGTAAGTATACTTCTTTATATTCTTTTCTATGTAGTAAGATTGATCCAAAGAAATTTCTTCTTAGACCTAGTTACTTTTATTCCTAAAACTATACTAACTTCTTCTAAGTCTTTCATTGTCGAAGTTTTCACTTAACATAGTTCCGACATCATGTATGACATGCAAATTTGACCCAAGAATGAACAAATCATCTACATATAAACACAAGATTGTGCAAAGATTGTTTTCAAACTTATGGTAGATGCTTTGTCACTTTCATTGATTTTGAAGCCTTTAGACAAAATTAGGCCATCAAATTTGTCATGTCATTGCTTAGAAGTTGGCCGGTTTTAGACCATAAAGAGATTTTTCTAACTTACAGACTGTTTTCTTGATCGTGCAACAAAGTCTTCAGGTTGTTCCATATAAATCTCTTCTTCTGGTTCGCTATTAAGGAAAGCGATCTTAGCATCCATTTGATGTACTAAGAGGTTGTTTAAGGAAGCAAGAGAAAACAGTACATGGATTGTGGTTACCTTAGTGACCAAGGAAAGTTGTCAAAGAAATCTATGTTTTCTCTTTGTCTAAAAACTTAGGCTACTAACCTAGTTTTAAACTTGTCTATTGTTCCATCAAGTTTGAGTTTCGTCTTTAGAATCCACGTACAACGTATAGCTTTATAGCCTAGAGGTAGGTCTACTACGTGCCAAGCCCTATTTGACTCAAGAGAGTCCATATCATCATTCATAGCTTCTTGCCATAACTTTACATCTATAGGGGACAAGGCCTCTTTCAGGTCTTTTGGGTCTTCTTCTACATTACATGTCACACTCCCTCCTCGACCATCTCTTTTTAGCCTAAGAAATGGTGTGAAGCCAACATATACCGTTCTCCTTTTAATAGAATCTGCTGACGCTACAGAACTAAAATTGAACTAACATAGAATATACAACACATTAAAAATATAGACGAACTCTACATACCACTACCGAACCAAACTTATGTACTGACCAAAATACACAACTGAAACAACACATACTAGTATGAAACTCAAAATGCACTAGCAGATAGGCAGTGAAGTTAGGCGTCGGGTCCACAATCTCTACCTGGAAAGTAAGAAAACATTTTTGGAAAGGTTGAGCTAAAACTTAATGAGTGACTAGTTTTAAAATCAAACAAGCTTAAATAAATCAATGAGCAATAAACAACTTAAACAAATACATTTTAAGCAAAGCAAAACAAATACATAATTCTAAAAACTTAAACAATTGTCTCAAACATATCTCTTTCACTTGCTATACCTTGAATCTTTGTACTCTACGAGCTGAAGTCTAGGCATTAGTACTGCCCTATCTTGTGATGGCTATTATGAGATGGAAAATTTAGGTGTCCATAGAGGTTCTCATCTCTACCTAGTCACAATGATGAAAACTCTAGACATCTACTGAATATCCTCATCATAGGACCTCTATGCACATAAACAACTCCCCTGAATGGTTGCCACAAATATCTGGATAACTCTCAGGTATAAACTAAAACATGCTCAAATAATCTCATGTTTTAAATCATTATCTCAAGCTGAAACATTGTGTTATATAATTATCTTGCATTCAACAAGTCTTAAATCTATAAAAACAAATTTTGCTTTAAACAACATTTAACTTAAATATTTTCAGAAACTCAGCATTCATATGCTTGCTCATAAAACAATATATAAAGAAACATTCTCAATAAACTCATCAGTCAAACTCATGCTTTTCAAACTCTTCTAAACTTGAATCATGCTATAGAAATCAATCATATAAGTCGAGTATAATTCTTAAATATGCTAACTCTAAACATGCTTTAAACGTAAACTTAGTAAATCATGTTTATAAATCACTTTTAAATTCATTTTTGTCACTCACTAATGATAGCTAATTAATTGGTCTATAGATTTGCTCAATCTCTTCTCACCCTGAAATTAGAGAATTTAAACTCATTTTAAATCTCTAAAATTAGAAAACTTTAAAACTTAACTAAAAAATCTAAAAAACATAAAAACTGCTCAAAACTAGTGGCATGGCGAAGTTGGTCGCTAAGCATAGAGGGGAGGCAACACAGGGCCTCCGGATGCTTAGCCACGTGCTTGCCTCACGCTTAGCATGTTGCACCTTTGGTCGTGTGACACAGTTCTCGTTTCTTTTTGCGTGTATCCGAACTTCCTCGCATACGTGGGACACCGGATGGTCTGGACGCATACTCCACATTGTTTGGTTATGTGCGGACCATGCCACGTGCATGATCCTAGCCCAGATAACCTCCGACCTTTAAATGCATGCACGCCTGGAGCCTTGCAACCTGATGCTTTGACCACTTTCAGCCTTGCCTAGAAAACTGCAAATTTTCCAAAAAACCTCTTTCAACTTCAAACACTCATAACTTTTACTCTAGCCATCAAAATAAAAAAGTCCATTCTTCAAACTTTTCCTAGAATTGTCTTAACTAGCTTACCTAAAACATTCAGTTTCTAATTCGAAGGGGTGTAATCTATAGCCTTCAAAGAACCTTCATTACTAAAAAACTTTCAAATTCTGACCTTCCCTTCTTCTTTGAGCTTGATCAACACCTTTCTTACCTCTCTTTCATCCAGAAACTTTACCTCACTAAATAGACTCTTTTAGTAAACTTTTGCATCCAGTTTGAGAGAAAACGCACGAGAGAATTGAGAGCACTCCTCAATTGAATTGACCTTTATATCAAGCTCTCTGCATGACAACCTTGCCACCTCCTACTTGCCGCAAAATCAAACTTTGCATGTCATGGATACTTGTTCTCCACTCAACCGTCTACCTTAAACACCTAAGAGTCTTCCAAAATGTCTAGCAACTTGACTTCTCTCCCAAAGTCTCCTAAAAAGACGATGTCACTTATCTAACCTTGCAAGCCTTAGCTACAAGCCCTCCTCACATGCTCTTCTAGGGTTGTCTCAACACTTAGCACCTAGTCTTCTTGCCTAGTTGTGCCTTGATCGCTTATGAGATGTCTTGTGAGATTTTCAACATGCACCATGCCTTGCCTTGGCACCTAGCAATGTCCAAAACCTCTAGTCCTTAAAAACTTAGCCAAAAACCTTTGTCTTCCTTTCTCTTCTTCACTTGACCACCAACCTCTCAACTTCCTCAACGCTTTGATTTTCCTTCAAACCTTTCTTCAACAACGTAACCTAAACAACATAAACAACAAATCAAAACTAAACTTTGGCTTTCTTTAATACTTATAAATTCTTAAGAAAGATTAGGTTTAGGGTTCACATTGCAAGTCTGTAAGTCATCCCTAAAGTCCTTGACAATTCTAGTTCTTTTGCTTCTTCTAAATTTTAGGTCAACTTCTTCAGTTAAGATAGGGCTTAGATCTCAAACCCCCTCTGTTTCTTGATTTAAAGTGAAATTTATCCTAAAAGAAGTCAACGTCATTTGAATCAATGACTACTTGGTTTACTATGTAGCCAAATCTAAATGTTAGTACAAAATCGTGTGCCAAATGTATTATGAGGGCAAGTGGCCAATTAATCGTGTGTTGATTGAGGTATTTTTTTTATTTTTCATTGTGAGCTTTTGGGTTTTTTCCGTTTCGAAATTATTCTATATAGTGTAAATATTTTTCCGATTTGTTATATTTTTAAAAAAACCATATATTTAATTTAATTCAAATATGAATCATATTCATATCTATAAATTCCTTTCATAACTTACAGTTTTAATGTGTATCCAATACGCATTAAATTTTAATCTATAGTTTTAATAAGAATCTCATTTATATTAAATTAATATTTGAACTCATTCAAATATTTTTCAAATATTTTTATTCTCTTATAAATTAATTTTAAATCATATCCAAAATTAAATTTATATAATAAATTTTAATTAAAAAAATTTTATAATATGATGTATCATCATACAATTATATTAATTCTCAAAGTAAATTTGGACATTCAAATTACAATTAATATATATTAACCTCATTACCCTTTATGAGCTAGAAAGGGGACCTAATGGACTTATATATAGGAAGCTACAACGATTTGAGATTAATTTACTAAACTCATTAACCACATTAATCAATATTTGTTAATTGTATATGTAGACTATACTAAAGACTCAGCAATTACACGAGCTGCGAGACATAGAGTGCATACCGCATGAGAACCGTACACTACGCGATAAGACATGGTCATGGCATGCGGTATGCTCTCCATGTCTCACAGCTCGTGAAATTACTAAGTCCTCATTGATTATAAGTTTTCCTACTGCTTGCCCAAGTATAATCGAAATAATAGGTTTATCTGGGTGATCCAGAGTCGAACACAGGGAATTGATATGAAAGATTAGTTATAGGATTCACTCATCATTCAGACGGTATAAAAGAATTATCTATATAGTATGATGAAGTATAAGTGTAAGGTACATTTACTTATCTACACTAGAGAATCTGTAAAAGGAGATAAATATGGAGGCGAGATGGAATTACGAACTAACTAGTATAATAGAAAGTGCATGAATTCTCCGTGTTACTAGGCGTTTAGACCATACGAGAACCTTGATGTAATATGTCTCAAATAACTAGCTTATGATTAAGGCGAGCCCCTCTCGATGTCTTAAGCGCCACGCTTGCTCACCTTTTAGGATGCAAATGACTAAACTTGGTTATGCAAGATGTATCTAGAAAGTTCACTTACAAGACTTATAGAACTTCTCTTTTAAACGTGACAACCTCTCGGCGCCCGACACCTTCACTTTTTCTTCTTTCGGGATACAAGTAATGGAAGTTATCTCACCAAGGTGGAGTTTATCTCCAAACCTTTCCTTGTGCGCGTTAGCCATATCCTTGCTACTTTCCCTCTCGAGTAGTTGGCGATAAGCATTGGCCCAAGTGATGGCTATAGCTTAACTAACACGATAAGAGTTATAAGCTAAGCTTCTTATCAAGAACTTATCACAAGGATCAAACTACAGATAACACATTGATAGATGAACATTAAAGAAATGATAGAATGAGAAGGTACAATCATGCAATATATTAAAGAATGTAGGCCTTAGAAAATAAAACTATCTATTTTCTGAAAACCTCAAATATGCATTAAAATCATAAATAAATAAATAATATAGAAATAAATCTAAAATAAACTTCTAATTCAAGTCCTTTCTACTTTTAAAGTAAATAGTCAAAAGAATACAAAAATACTGAAAACATAATTGTAAAGTAAAAGCGGAAGCAAAAAGTTTTCCTATGGCATGTTATGGTTACTTCTTAACATTTGCCAGCTTTCTTTTGCCCTTACCTCTACCTCTACCTAAAAGATTAAACATCGAAAGAGAAAGCATAAACATATACTCAGTAAGGGACCTACTACTAGTCCCGCTAGGTGTCTGTTAACTTTCCATTGGAGTCTTGTAAAGAAGTACCTCTAAACTAGCGCGTTCCCAAACACGCGCAAACTAATGATCCCATAGGAACATCTTTGGTCTTCAGTGAACCCAAAGGAACACCTAGGACAAAACTTCATAAACTGAACTACCTCAATCATGTTTGAGAGCTCCCCTTATCCTAAGATGAACCCCCACAACAGTAATAAGAATAACCTCGATCAATCATCATCATCATCATAACTCAGTCATAACTATCAGTCATCAAAATATTATGCATTTTAGCTACATTAATGCATAATAGGAAAATCACATTCAAACTGTAACTTCATTCGAGGGTCTAGTAGGGAATCTCTTACTTTGAGAGATTAGCTTAACGAAAAAATATTCCTATCAGCAAGATCAAGCTTCCCAAGAATAAATCCTAAATAGTAAGGGTAAAATATATTAAGTTCAATAAGTTAATTAACAGTTGCTTAAAGATCCAAAAATCCTACTAATTCAACTTACCCAAAGTAGAAGTTGAATTCTAATTTAACCTTGACGTAGGAAAATTGCACAGCACAATCTCCCAATTTGATCTAACCAGTCCTTTATGAAAATAACCCAAATTAATCCAAAATTAAAATATTTAGAGTCCAAAATTAATATTTGATTGGCATACCAAAACCCAATAAGAACTTACCAAAACTAACCAAAATAGGTGGGAGAAGGCTAAAATAAGCTTGGTGGCTCAACTAAAGGGAGAAACTGGCTTGATGGCTCGCTCTCAAATCAGGTAGGAGAGTTCGACTCCCGTAAATAGAGAGACGGCTGGGGCAGCTTACACGCGGCTTCGAAGAGACGCATGTGGCTTGGGTTGGGCAACTCACGAAGAAACAGCTCGACTGGACTCGGTTAAGGCGCGTGTACAACTCGGCTTACACGAATACGCGACTCGGGTTGTTGATGAGGTTTAGATGCAACGAAGAATCGACTCAACGATTGACGATGGAGGAGACGCGACGGTTCACGGACGAGCAGCGATCACGCGGCGGCCAACAACTTGCAATTGGAGACGGGGACGAATGTGACGACGTTTCGTGGTGGCTGTCGAATAGAGACGATCAGCGAACAACGGCGGACGACAACCTTGAATGGTGGCTAGGGTTTTATGAAGGAAAAATTTAGGGTTTTCTTTTGTCTTGAGGAAGAAGATGATGAATAGTAAGGGGCACGCTCCTTGAGGTCTTATTTAAGGAAAAATAACAATTATTATATTATTTTTTTTTCTTTTCCTTTTTCCTCATTCTTTTTCCAAAATCAATCTCATACCTTCTCTCTCTTCATTTAAAACTAATCACATCTTCTTTTTAAAGTCAAATATTCTCTCTCTTCGTTAACTCTTCCCATGGAATCATCACCTTTATCTTCTTTTTCTCTCTTTCTCATTTTCTCAAAACAATATCAAATTTCCTTAATTAATTATATTATTTCCATATTATAATTAGGAAAACTTACATAAATGTAACAAAACACCAAACTATTTACGACTCGTGTAACAAAGCCCATAAAGTTAGCAATTTCTTAAATATTCCAGGTTTGCCATTCTCTTCCTCGCGATTTCTTTTCGATTTCTTTCATCGTCTTCCTTTTCGATTTCTTTCATTGTCTTCCTCTTCGATTTCTTTCATCGTCTTTATTCTTTTCCTCTTCTTTTTTTTCTGTGATTTCTTTCCATCATCTTTCTTATTTTTCAATTGTTTTTTTACGTCGTTAAATCTTTACATCGTATTTCTTTTTTTTTTTCATTGCGATTTCTTTCCATCGTATTTCTTCTTTTCTGATTTTGTGATTTCTTTCAACCGTCTTTCTTCTTTTTTTATTCTTTTTTACATCGTTTAATATTTACATCTTCTTCTTTTCTGATTCTTTTTTACGCCATTTAATATTTCCATTGTCTTTCATCTTTTCTTTTTCTTTACGTGTTTACATTTGGGTAACAAAATCTATACGACTGTGTATAAGACAAAGAATCTTGAAAAAAAATCATTTAGATTGGAGTAGTCAAATTGAAACGATCGTGTAAAAAAAATTAAAGATTGTGTATAAAGAATCTTGAAAAAAAATAATTTACATTGGAGTAGAAAAATGTAAATGATCGTGTAAAAAAGTAAACGATCGTGTAAAAAATAAAAGATCGTGTATAAAAAATCTTGAAAAAAAAAATCATTTGGATTGGAGTAGCCAATGTAAACGATCGTGTACAAAAGAATTTAATTTTTTTAAAAAAAAATCATTTAGATTTGGGTCCCCAAATCTAAACGATCGTGCAACAAAATTATACGATAGAATTAAAAAAATAAATTGTAGTCATATCTAAATGATCGCGTTGTAGCCTTATCTAAACAATCGCGTATAAATTATAATCATATCTAAACGATCGCCTTGTAGCCATATCTAAATAATCGCGTATAAATTATAGTCATATCTAAACGATCGCGTATATATTGAACGACATCTAAATGATCGCGCATAAATTATAACCATATATAAACGATCGCCTTGTAGCCATATCTAAAGGATCGCCTTGTAGCCATATCTAAACGATCGTGTATAAATTATAGCAATATCTAAACAATGACGTATATATTGAACCACATCTAAACGATTGCGTATATATTGAACCATATCTAAACGATCTTGTATAAATTGTAGTCATAATTAAACATCGCAAATATATTATGCGCGCGTTATTGACGGCGTGGTTGACGGGACATTTTTTGTATTTTACACGGTGGGCCTCTAGGCTTTTTCCGTTTTTGGAATTATTCCATATAGTGTAAATATTTTGCCGCTTTTTTATATTTTTTAAAAGACCCCTTATAATTATTCTTATCTTCACTAATCAAATTAAATATATATCCACATATATAATTATCCAAAACTCTGTAGACTTCAACCATATAAATCAACCAATAACATTCCCTTAAATCAAATTTGTCCACCAAAAATTCCAAATTTCAAATAATTAATTAAATATTTTTTAAAAAATATCTGATTATTTCTAATTTCTACAAAATCAAACAATTCCCAATAATATATCAAATTAACTTTAATTAACACCTCAATAAATCTATCATAATTAAAATTAAACTTGATAATTAAAATTAAAAATTACCTTATTTTGAAGTGTTACAGTTTCTTTTTCGTTAGAGTTCTTCCATGATTTCCATGTCTTCCTCTCACACTTTTTACTCTCTTTGACAGGCAGCACACACTATAAGTTTGTGGAATTTCATGTCTTAATTTGTTTATCAACCTGTAATTTACAGAAAATTGGGTGTTTGATCACCAAGAAGTTACGAAAATTACATCATTTTTTTAAAAAAAGAAAGTTGGCATCGCAGCGCTGCTAACCAAACGACCCCCACTCCTCCCCCATCCTCCCAAGTGGTATAGCCACTGCGTAGCATTAGAGCATCCAGCTGACACCAGTGCATAGGGTCGTTGTTATGATGCAACGCCAAAAGCGATAGCATAGGCGGAAGCATTGCAACTCAGTACTATGGCACCACGAAGCTAGACTGTTTTAGAAAGTTATTCGTGCTTCAGGTTTGGCCATCGCGAACTGCAACACTCTCATTAAAGTTGCAGCATCATGGCAAATATAGAAAGAGGGACGCCGTTGTAGCCCTATCAACAACATATAATGTCACTCTTTGCCATTATGTCAACAAATACACCTTCTACCTCAAGTCGACTTCCACATTCTCTGTATTTTCTCAATGATTTGCTTTCAATGTATATATTTGTATCTATCAAACATCAATTCACCCAAAATTTTAAACTCGTGGTTGAATATAAAGTTAATTATACATATCAACTTTCGTCTTTGTTAAAAATTAATGAGAGTCTATTAAGATCTCATTTTATTTATTAATAACTAAATTATGCATGACATAATTCTTTTGTTATAATCTTTTGTCTTCTTTGTAAAATAATTAGAAAATAATACTACCAATCCAAGTGTCCATCTATCAATAGAAAAGTTGAATCAGGAAATCCATCTAGGGAGTTATGGGGTAATAATATTGCATTGTGAGTGAATTTTAGTTAAGTTGAACAAAGTCAAGCCATAAAAAAAAATCAAGATAATATAATATAATATAATATAATATAATATAATATAATATAATATAATATAATATAATATAACTTAAATGGAATTAGGAAATTTATGTTCTAATTCTAGTAGGATTAAAATAAGAGACATGGATCAAATCCGTTGTGAATACAACCACTGTGTCATAATCTTAGAAGGGCTAAGATAAACCTAATCTTTTTCTTTGTTTCATAGGTTCTCTTTCTAAATTTACAAATTTTGAAGTTTTTATACATTTTACCTTGACCAAAATTTGGTATCAACCCAGACTATCGACTTCAACTTTTGTAAGAAGGGAAAATAAATTAAGGTAGCCTTTTCAATGTATAAGCATGTCCCAATAATCTTGAAAAACATATTCACCCTTTGCATTGGTCAAGTAAACTCCATCTTGTTTTGCACTCCAAGAACAAGTTAAATTGCCACAAAAATTATTCAAGAAATCAAGATCACTTTTGAAAGAATCAAATTCCAATAATCCGTTTTCCCATTCCAATCTGCAACGAAATTTAGTAGTCTCAAAAATGTTATCTTCAAATGACCAATCTTGTTGCTCACCTGGAAAGAGTATATGCAACCCTAAATCGTTATCTTTCAAGAAACAATGACTGTCTAACAAGTACATTTCTAAGTCGTTGTGAATTTTGACTTGGTAATGGCGAAGTTGAATGATGGATGGTTTTTGTGGTGCAAACAGGAATTTGGCCATCGACATGTCGAATAAGACGATGAGCGAGAGCAATACCAATAAGACCAGTCGGTGTGGTGCCATTATTGTTGATGTGTAGGAGAAGAATCTTTGTATGTCTATTTATAAAGCTAGTATTTTTGTGCTTTCTTTTCACTTTGAAATGGCAAGAGTTTAGTTGGTTATTTTGGGAAATTTGAGGCGCTTGTTTTGGTATTTGTTTTAATGTATATGTAGGTCGTTTTAAGTGTATGAGGTCTATTTAGGAAGAAAAGAATATTTGTTTGAGATTTTGTTTTACTTTTTGTATTCTTTCATTCTTGGTTTATTTGCGGTTATGTGCGAAGCTTGGAGAGAATAAAGATGGTGTATGTGAAAAATCTGTGGCCATTTCCTTCTAAATAGTTTTTCTTGGTATTGATTTATAAATAATTAAATTATAATTTTAGTTCTTAAATTTTTAGGTTGGTATCTATTTGTTATTCAACTTTTAAAATTACAAATTTGGTTCTTGTACTTCAATTTTTAAAAAATAGTCACAAAACTACTAGACCAAAAGATTGAGTTGTTACACTAGACATGCAATACAAATGCATATCTAATAAATGAATTAATTTTTAAAATTTTGAATTTTTCACAAACTTTTTAGCCAAAAAATTTGTAATTTAATGATTTATTAAACACCAAAATAAAATTCAAATGTAGGTTCTATTAAATGCCTTTGTTCTTTATAAATCAAATGATAAATATCAATTTATCATATTCAAAGTTTAGGACTAAATTTTTAATTTAACAATTAAAAAGCAACATTTTCATGTGCAATCCATCGTGCAACAAATGTATTAACCAACATAATTGCAAAGTTAAATTTCATTATGAGGATAGTTCAACTATGTTCATTGTCTTCCCTTTAATAATTCTATCAAAAAAAAAATGCTTCTCCCAATGTCTTCGTATGCAGAAAAAAAACAAAAAAAAAAAGAAAAAAAAGAAAAAAAAAACAAAACAAAAAAGCAAAAAAAAAAAAAAAAAAAAAAAAGAACAAAACAAAACAAAGAAAACCTCGATCTTGTATTTTATTGTTAAAAAGATTAAAAAAAATCTAAAAATGAGTCACGGAAATCCAAAGAAATATAATATAAATATAAATATAAACAAGGAAAAGTAAGAAAATAAGAAAATCTAAAAAGATTTCACTTTCTCCCCCTTTATTTGAAAATTTCTCTGATGTGTGTCTAGTGCAAAACTCATAAAAAATGTATCATTTTATAGGTAATTTGGCACGTTGGAGCCGGATGATATGACCACTAAGCATTAATATCCTCCGTCCATTTAAAAGCGCTCTTGTTTATGTTTTTTCATTTTTAAGAAACATAACGTATTTGATAACACTTCGTATTTCTGGTTATCAAAATTAATTTTTACAAAGATTTAATTTTTAATTATGATTATTTTATTTTATTTTTATGTTTTTTAAGGAAACTTTTATAAATATAACAAACTACTAAAATATTTACAACTCGTGTAACAAAATCCATAAATTTATCCATTTTTTAAATATTTCAGATCTGTCTTTCCATCATTTTTTCCTCTGTACGATTTTTTATCGTCTTCTTCCTCTCTACTCATGCATTTCTTTTATTTTTTTTAGATTTGGGTAACCAAATCTATTTTTTTTATTCTTGTTTCTTCTTCTTCTTCTTTTTTTTCATTGTATCGTCTTTTTCTTTTCTTTTTTAAACATATTGTGTATAAAGAATCTTGAAAAAATTGGTTAGACATTTAAATTAGAGTAACCAAAAACTAAAAGATTGTGTATAAAGAATAATGAAAAAAATTGCCTTTCTTCTTTTCTTTTTTACGTAGATGGTGTATAAAAAATCTTGAAAAAATTGGTTAGGGATTTAAATTAGAGTTACCAAAATTAAAAGATCGTGTATAAAAATTATTGAAAAGAATCGTTTATACAAAATTTTGAAAAAAAAAAATCGTTTAGATTTGGGGTTGCCAAATCTAAACGATCGTGTGGCCAAATCTAAACGATTGTATACCAAATTTTGACAAAAAAATTTAGATTTGGAAACCCAAATCTAAAAGATCGTGTAGCCAAATCTAAAGGATCATATGCCAAATTTTCAATTTTTTTTTTCAGATTTGGAACCTAAAATCTAAACGATCGTGTAGCTAAATCTAAACGATCGTGTAGCCAAATCTAAACGATCGTGTAGCCAAATCTAAACGATCATGTACCCAATTAATTAAACGGTCGTGTACCAAATCGCGTTACCAAATATATTACGCGCATTGTTGAAGGGGTATTTTTGGTATTTTACACGGTAGACCTTTGAGCTTTTTTCATTTTCGAAATTGTTCTATACAATGTAAATACTTTGCCGCTTTTTTATATTTCATAAAAGGATCCTTTCTATAACTTGTTTTGTTTTTTAATTGTTTTGTTAATTTTCCATATTTACATGTTTAATATTTCTTAATTTATCTTTTTCTTTTCTTTATTAATCTTTCATATATATATTTGAAAACTTTTAATTTGATCCTATATTTTTTTCTTCTCTTAATTTTTCATCGTTATATGTTAATTTAATTTTGAATTCAAATTTTCAATATTTTGGTTAATGTATTATTTGATTTTCAAATTTTAAATCTAATTTCAAATTTTCTTTTCTATTTAGTTATATTTATTTTATATTTATATTTTGAATTTTAAACTATTCAGATTTATACATTATTTTGATCTTCCAAATTTAAATAGTGAGTATGTTTATTTCAATAGTTTTTAAATTTTAAACTTCAAATTTTGCAATATGCATGTTTATATGTTATTATAAATTTTAATTTATTATATGGGAACTTTTAAAAAATATAACAAAGTGGTAAAATATTTACACTGTATAGAACAATTTAAAAAATGGAAAAAGTCCATAGGTCTACTACAATGAAAAATACCAAAAATGCCTCGTCAACCATGCCATCAACAACGCTCGTAATATATTTGGTACACGATCATTTAGATTTTGTTATTGTTTGTTCTACGATCGTTTAGTTCTACATAGAAATTTGGATAGTTAAATCTAGACGATTTGTTTATTCAATTCTATGGTTTAATTTGGTTACACAAGCATTTAAAGCATTTAAATTTAGTTACACAATCGTTTAGATTTGATCGTTTAGTTTTGCTACCCAAATCTAAACGATTTTTTTTTTTCAAAATTTGGCTAAACAATTTATTTCAAGATTCTTTTGGTACATGATCGTTTATTTTTCAAGATTCTTTGATACACGATCTTTTAAATTAAGCTAAACGATTTTTTTCATGATTTTTTATAAACGAATCCTTTAGATTTGACTATTTCTTTGTATACAATTGTTTAGATTTTGTTACCCAAATCTAATCGATGCAAAAAAAACAAAAAAAAAAATAAAGAAATACGATGAAAAGAAATAAAAAGAAGAGGAAAGGAAGAAAGATGATAAAAAGAAATCGCAACGAGAAGGAGAAGAAAGACAGAAGGGCAAACCTGGAATATTTAAAAAATGGCTAACTTTATGGATTTTGTTACACAAGTCGTAAATATTTTAGTGGTTTGTTATATTTATAAAAGTTAACCTTATTATATTTAGTATCATCGAAATTAGTTAGAACTTTGCATTATATAATTTTTTTGGATTTTTTAGAAAATATAACAAATCAACAAAATATTTACACTATATACAAAAATTTCAAAAACTGAAAAGGACCGCACACCTACAATGAAAAATACCAAAAATGCCACGATCAACACGCGATTAGTTGATCATTGGCCATACGAACGTAATTCATCATATGCGATCATGTAGGAAATGATACACACAATCGCGTACCAAATTTAAACGATCTTGGTTTAAGATCGTGTACCCAATTCTAAACGATCATATACCAATATCCCAACGATTTTTTTCAATATTGTGTTCCAAATATAAATCTTTTTTATTTGGTACAAATCTTGTAGATTCTTTTACATTTTGTACATGATCTTGTAGATCATTTGGTACACAATCGTGTACCCAAATCTAAATGATCATGTACCGGTATCCCGACGATATTTTTTCTATTTGGTCCACGATCTTGTACCAATATCGTTTAAATTTAGTTACACGATTGTATAGTCAAATCTAAATGATCATGTACTAATATCCCAATGATTTTTAGTCAAGATCGTGTACCAAGATCGTTTATATTTGTACATGATCTTGAACCAAATAACATTTTGAAAAAAAATAATATAAGATTTATGATTTATTAAAAACAAAGATCATGATTTCAAGAAAATTGAAAAGAAAAACTGCTGAAGAAGAAGAAGAGAAGAAAGAAGACGGAAAGGCGGCAAGAGCAAACTAGGAATATTTAAAAAAAAATGGTCTGCTTCTGGGCTTTTTGATTTTGTTACACAAGTCGTAAATATTTTGGTGTTTTGTTATATGTATGAAAGTTAACCTAATCTTTTTTCTAAGATAAATTATTTAGGCTCTCTTTAATATTTTACGACCACGACATTTACATAATAATATAATTTAATTTAATTTGAATCAAACAATTTAAAGAGAAATAAAATGAATAAGAAATAATAATATATTTCAAACCAAATTTTAACAACATGTGATTAATAAAAAATTTTATATTATATTTATTAATTTGCAACGGATTTATGTGTATTTGGTTAATGTTTTATAATTAATTTTTTCATATTTTAATGTATTCTATATATTTTTTTATTTTTAAAATTATACCTAAACGCAAAAATAAGTGAAAACGTTAGAAAAAATGAAAGAAGCAACTTGAAACCAGAAATGATTATCAAACATAGTCCTGTTTCTTATTCTAAAAACACAAGAAACAAGGAACTAGAAATAGGGAACAAGAACCAAGAAACAGGAAATAAGAATGTTATCAAACGAATCCTTCAAGACACATGGCAAAGGATCGAGTTTGATGTGGAGGGGAATGGCACAATAGACACTAAGCATAATGATAATGGGGCATTTATTTTCTATGATATTTATTAAACTAAAATTAAATTATATGAAAACCTTAGGATTTAATAATTAAGAACCCAATTGGTGAACCCTTAATATCAAATTCTTAAACCCCAGAATCAATTTGACAACAACCACAATGGTATGAGTTAGATTTGGATTACCCTTTGACCAAAGAACAAGAGATAAGGAGAACTAGTTTGTAACCTCATTTGGGTCGAAATATCGTTTTACCCCCGGAATTACATTTTACTCCTAAGTTCCACTAATCCACTATTGAATAATTAGTGTAAGGTCCAACCTATAAACTAAATCCTTCTCAGACTAATGAGATGGTGGGGTCCCTTGTTCAAAAACTGGATTTAGTCTTTAAGTGAACAACCTATCTACTAACCCTAAAGTGGGTAAGAGTGAATTTTGTCTTGCACCGTGTCCTTAACTATCTACTCAGTATTACCCTTGAAATGGGAGGCTTATTGAGCTAGCACTGATGAGCTACCTTCTCATATGCAGATATAAGGATAATTCTATGTGAACAGGAGTTCATAGTTAGCTTAAGATTAAGATTAAGTTACCTAGGTCATCAATAAATGATATAGTCACTTTAATACAGTAAAAAATGTTATAGCGTAAAAGTGACTATTTCATGGTTCAATCTTATGTAAACTGTTTACATAGGATGCCCCCACTTTTATGTCTCCATATGAACGATTCAAGAATATATTGTTTGTGCTAACTACAAAGCGGGCTGCATCCATAGTGTCCCCAAAATAAGGTGCCCAACCTTATTCATATACTATAGACCATTTAGGCTATATACTCGAACTTAATCTATATGTTTATGTCTCTATATAAAGTTCAAATTTTAATCAAGATAATCTCGGGACTTTAGTTTATTACATTCAAGATCATAGTATTCAATTTCACTAATATTTTTTAAATAACAAATTTATTGAATAGAATATGATTTTAAGTTAGAAACTATGAGTGTTAGGATATAAATTTCAACAATATATAAATTAAATTTTAAGAATAAATATTTAAATTTTAAATTAAAATAATATAATTTTACATGTGACAAAATTTAAATCAATTAAAATAATATACTAATTTACAGGAAATGAAAAAAAGCAATTAAAAAACATACCAACATCGTAATTTTATTACTCTAAGCGATAGCATCGAAAATTGCTATCTAGTGCTGCTTAATCAATTCAAGCTTTTTTCCATGATTTTACTTTTTTATTTGGCTAATTTATAGGTTTTGAGTAGTTCAAAGGTAGAATTTGAGTTGCTACTCAAAAGGCCCACAAGAAGACCAGTGCGAGCAGTTCCACGACCTCATGTTGTCGACAGTCCATAGTAGAGCTCCAATTACAGACTAAGCTTGATCAAGCTATGCAACGGATTGAAGAACAGACAAGAAATCACGATGCGTTAGCTTCAGAAGTGGAACAAATGCGGAAGATCATAGAAGACATGAGTCGGGCACAACAAGGACCACTACATGATCTCTAGCTTTACGGTACGTGTATATGTTTCCATTATTTTTATTTTCTTGAAATAAAAGTATACAGTGATGATATGCATATATATGTACTAAACTTAGCAACTTTTGTACCATTGTAGGACCCGCGGTGTAGAATGAGGCTCGTTAGGAGACATATGTCATGAAGTATGACTTTCTTTGCGCTTTTTTTAACGAGGAATATTTTTTTATTTATATTATGAATTAGTTATGTTTTTTGAACTTCTTTGTATTATTAACATTTAATTTTTTGTTGAATTTATGTTTGTATTTCGTAATTTAGTAATTTATTTTAAATTTTCTTTAATTGAATCGAAAACGAATGCGAATATTTCACGAAATAAATCTTACCACTACAAGAAGCGGAGGGATCCCGACGTAATAAAACGTCGGAGAAAGTGATAAAAACGTCAGGAAAAGATATCCTAACGTCGTTTCCTGCATCAGGACTGTTGTAAGAAGAAACGCGTCTGGAGACATATTCCCGACACATCACCAACAGAGCATCAGGAATAACTTTATTTCGACATCTGATTTGTCGATGCGTATCATGCATCGGAAATAGTAATTCCCAACGTGATCATTTCTAACGTCCCTTTGTGCGTCGAGAATGATTTCACCGGACGTACTTATAGCTGATGTCGGATGTGTGTCAGGAAAAATTATCCCCAACTTGCCGTGTGAAACCTATTCTCAACGTTGTTTGCATTGGGAATTCCTTTTTATATTTATTTTTTAAAATATTTAAATATTTATTTTATCCTAAAATATTTTCTTCAAACAAGTTCTTTATTTTGTGAAATAATCAAGTTCGTTTTGGATCAAATTAAAGGAAATTCAAAATAAATTAGTAAATTACGAGATACAAACACAAATTGAACAAAAAAATTTAATATTGATAATACGAAGAAGTTCAAAAAAATATAATAGCATTTATAATACAAAAAATATAGTATTCAAAATACAAAGAAGCGCAAAGAAAGTCATACGTCTCCTAACGAGCCTCGTACGCGTCATTCTACACCGCGGGTCCTATAATGATACAAAAGTATCTAAGTTTAGTACGTACATCCATATCGTCACTGTATACTATCATTGCAAAAACTTAAGAATAATGGAGACATATATATGTACCGCAAAGCTAGGGATCATGTGGACCCTTGCTGTGCACAAGCCAAGTCTTGTATCAACTTTTGCATTTGTTCCACTTCTGAAGCTAACCCTTGGTGATTCCTATCTTGCACTTAAATCCATTCCAAAGCTTCATTAAGTTTAACTTGTAATTCAATCTCTTTTTCTATGGACTACGGACATGACGTCGTGGAACTGCTCGCACTTGTCGTCTTGTGGACCTTCGGCTTGGGTCCCCAACCAAGGCCTTTTGAGTAGCCTGGTCGTCTACCCAACACTTGATCGCATATCTCATTCCCAGAGAGTAGCTGACTACCCTCTGAGGTAGGCTGAGACTGGAGTTCCATCATTTGATTCTGCAACAAATTTAAAAACTAAGTTAGGTAACGCAAAAAGAGGATAATTAATAAAGGCATAAGTGTTGCTCTGATAACTTACATGCGCATCCTCTGCGGCCTACAACACGAACGTTCGGGCTTGAACGTATGTTTCCCGAAATAACTTCACATGGTCGACCGATTTCTTTTTTTTCTTAGCGAGCTCGTGCTCTTGTTGTAGAAACGACTTTGACTCGCTGCTATGATTGTAAGGCTGCTAGCAGCCTTGTTTGTCCGTGATTACTCCTACATAAAAACAACTACATTGTTTAGTTCTTATACATATTAAAAGTTGAAATCATAATTAATTATGAAAAATGGTTCAATTGTTCACTTGGAATGCACAACTCATGTAGTTGTCGCAGAGAAAGTGTCAATTCTTATCATGTCCCAACAATAGGGATCGCTGTACTTTTTGAAGTGTCTGTGACAGTTGGCCCGGAACTCTTTAAAGGTGTGGAGTATTTGATGCTCAGTAAACCTATTCATTGCTTAATCATTGAAATCAAGCACAAAAAGCCGCTACACATTACAAAAATAATACATTAGATTGGTTAACTTAGATATGTTTCAAATGCAATCATAAATGTGTAGTGGACTTAATTACCTAGAGGTTGCCCTTGACGACCTCAATGTATTCTCTGCCAACGTTCGTCCACTTAAGGCAGCAGATGAGAAATGTCTTTCATACGCACATGCCTATCGCCTGGTTGAAGCGAACGGCGTGTGGGAAAATAGGCTTCTCCGCTCCAGGGGCAAGTGTCATCGGAATGCATCCATTGACTGCAATGTAACCCTCAAACTCTAAGAGTTGAGACTGCGCACGTCTCCTAGGAGTCGAAGTTGCTGGTGATTGAGTAGACAACCCTGCTCAATAAATTATAATAACATATAATGTTAAAGAAAAAAACATGAAATAATCCTAAGTGAAAATGTAGGAAATTATTA